>NC_026660.2:12213611-12930836 GCF_000004075.3 Cucumis sativus
AAATGTAACTATTTTCATTTTTGAGCTCAATTTTAGTATATCTACTTTTAATAGACATTAAATTTAATATTTTGATGTTACTTTTTATTGAAATTCATTCATTTAATAAATTAAATAATTTTCTTTTAAAAATGGTTCGACGATGATAATAATTTTCATTTATAATAAAAATTTGTGATAATATGTTTTATAAATAAAATGATGAGATAATTTTAATAAAATAACTATGGAGATAATTTCGAGTACAATCAAAAGTTTATGTAGTAAATTAGACATTTAAAATATGGTTTTTGTACTATACATTTTCTATTTTCTATTGAAAAAATTGTAAGTGTGAACAAAATTAATAAATCTCCACGAACAAAAGATCATCTTATGTCCAATTTTATCAACTCCGCTAATAAAAGTAAATATGATTTGTATTTATTACCTCCAAGGATGAATCAATATGTTTCATTATTACATTATATATAATTAAATTTAGATTTAGTAAATGGACAATTTTCAGTAATTGATACAAATAATTTATTATAATGCATAATTTAGATTGGTCCCATTCATTAATTGAAAGCTGAAATTTGATTGAGTAATGTTTACTCACCAACGACTTCTCGGCTATTTATGCTAAGTGCCATTTCACCTTAGATTTGCCTACATCATGAAGCAAATAGTGAAAAACGGTAATATAGGTACGATTTGATCGCTAGTAGACTAAGCTAACTCAGGTTGGATTTTCAATTTAGCGATTAGAAGTACATAGTTCGTCATTCATTTTGTTATGTTTTGTCTTTAATGAGTTGTTTCTCTCTTTTTTGTTGTACTAAAAACGATTTAAGTCAAGACCGTTTAGTAGATACAACATTTGTTATTCTATCACAAGCATTTAAAATTATTCTTTTCTAAATTAAAATACACGTTTTAGTATCTTAGGATTCAAACATATTTATTTATTACGAGCAGTTTATACATATTTCAAATTTCAATTGGCACGAAAGTTTAATACTTGTTGATGGGAGAATTAACCCCCAACAAATCAATTAATAATTTTCAACAATGTTTCAAACTTAGAATGTATCAAAACTTATTAAACCCAAAATAAATAATTTGTATGTAGACTTTCTTTAAAAATCTGCACGATATTAAGAACAAAATTAAACGATAAAATAATTTGTGAAAAACAATAATTTAAATGTAATACTACTAGCGGTGAAAAAACAATGAAACTTGATGGATCATTATTTTTTCAAACATATTTAACACAAACAAAAACTAATAGATGTTAAAAAAAATATTGAAATTGGTCATCATATTCGAGAAAATTTCAAACTTAAAGAACAAAATCGTAAAAGTTATAAATGCTCGAAACTAATTTGAAATTATAGGTGGTGTTTATCTTACCAACTTAGACCCAAAAAATAATACACAATAAACTAACGTTTAAAATTGATTCATGAGTATTTAAGTATATATAGAGATATATATGAATAAATGTTCGAGATACAATTTAAATAGTCAATAACATAAAGATAAAGTTGGGTACATTATCATAGTAACACTATGCATACTACTCTGCACTAGCGTATTTAGTATAAACAAAGGAGTTCGAGCATGCACAATTTTATCGTCTTTATATACTATATATAAATAAATTATTCAATTCTTAATATATATGGAAAAAATTATTTATTTTTTAATATTTGTAATTAGCGTGGTGGTTATACTTTCTCACCTAAATTAAAGTTATTTAATTTATTATATTTTTTATTTTTATAAAACTTAAACATTTGTTTTTGCTTCTTCTTCTACATCTTCTGAGCTGATGAGTAAGTTTTTATTTTTTTATTTATTTGTGTTTTTTTTTGTAAGTTTGTTATTTTATTTATATGTCTTCCATTCAATATTTAAAATTATTCTTATTTTTAATTTTAGTTTTTAAAATTTATTCTCTTCTTCTCAATTTATCTCCTAATTTATGAGGTAAGGTTTGTAATTTATTTTCTTCTATGATCAGGATTGTGGTTTTTTTTGTTTGTTATGCATTTGGTTTTCATATTTCAAACATTTCTCTTTTTTTTTTTTTTGTATTAGTTCACTTATTTTTGTTATACGTCAATAACTTATTGATTTATTGTTTAATTTGAAATCTAAATTAAGAAATATTTTAAAAAAGATTGGTGGGGTCATCATCTCATTTGAAGAAAAGTAATAATAGTTATAAGATGTATTGTATATATTTTCTTTACTAAACTATAAAGCCCCCTATCAATACATTTTATGGATCTGTCACTGCTATCATATTTTGTAGTTGATACAAACATAACAATCCAACGCATTCATGTAAGTGACATGCAAGCAAAGATTTCTTATACAATGAGTTTGCATAAGACTGAATTGTGACATAGTAACTGCTAGATGTAACTTTATTGAATATTTAGTTTTCCATTTTATTAGAACGATCTAGGTGACTTAATCTTAATTCTGAGGGTAGTACAAACGCTTATTTGCAAGGGATTGTACTTTAATTTATACAGGTGAGTGTGACCATATTGCCGATTCAATAAGCCTGTCATTTTGGAGACAACATCGAGTGGAGAGTCACTACAAGAAAAATGCACTTTTCTGATGCACAAAAGAATCGTCGAAAGATAGTGCATCGAGATAAATGATATTTCCCAATGGACTATAGCAAGCATCGGGAGTAAGCCATAACTTTCGACGCCATACAATAGCATTGAGAGTTAGTTAAGAAAAAAGGGGAACTCCCAATGTCGTTAAGAAAGACATCATGAGTTCTGGCCTAACTCCTGACGCCTTTCTTAACCGCAGCTAGAGTTCTCTCATAAAATAGATAAGAAAATTTCAAATCTCATTTCCTTACTACGGTTTTAACCCTAAAATTTCACTCTCGATCTCTCTCACAACGTTGTTCATTTGCATACCAACACCCTACTTTGCCTCTACCTTCGTCACGGTCGCTGCCAATCCAACCCCTTCGTCTCTCTCATGGCCTCTTCCTCTCTGAAATATTGTTGCTTTTTCATTTTTTGTGCTAATCCTTACTTTATATTTCACTGATATGAAAGTGTACATTATAGTTCATGAGACGAGAGTACTAATGTAAACAAAATTGAAACCGAAGTTAGAGATGCTTGTTTGGATGATGTTACCGTCAAAGTTCAGTCCATACCCCATGAACCCTATGAGCTTGGCTGTTAGCTCTTGGCCAATATCTGGATTGAAATGTCTCTTACACATGTGAAATAGGTAGTGAGACAACTGTGTATTCTATACTCGTGTTTCTGTTGTGATGTTCTTAGAATGCTATTCAAAACATGTAAAGTCGACTATTTGGAAGTTGATATTACTATAATGTGATGTTTCCATTAGTTTACTATCGTGTCTGTTTTGTAGACATAACACTCTAAAAGCAATGAAGTATCATTCTCACCTTCTCATTTTTATTCCACCAGATGTGGATGTTGATGATCCTATATGCTATATTACTTACTGGTTTTATTTTGAAATTTGAATACTAATGCAGGGCAGTGTTAGAAATTTTTGTTGAGATTAATTCTGGTGTTTCAGCTGAGCTTTTTGATGCCTTTAAAGGGGCTGTCACAACTTGTGTAATCTGAAATGCCCTTAGATTAATTGTAATAAAAAAAATGTTGTAACATTGTCCTGCATCAAAGACTCAGTAATTTGGGTTATCATAGTGAATTTTCTTGCTGTCTTACTTTGACTTTGCAGCTACTCCAGCCTGAAAAACTATCAAGGACTACATTACAGGGTGGAGATCTAACTTACATGCCAAACTAGTGTTTATCTTCTTTTGATAGATTTTGATCAGACTTGGTAGGAATTGAGCAAATGAGAAATTGCAAAGCTCCGATAACTCATCAATGTTAGTAAAGTTATACTTTCTAGCTTGTAGTTGTGATTATTTGAGTTTATTGTGCGGCGGAGATGATTATGATCATTTTTGTCTTTAAGTAGAGATTTGATGATAGTTAATTGTTCAATGTGAATAAATTTCACGCTAATTTCTAATTACATCAATTACGTCATTATATTGAAAGGATTTAAACATTTTAGATGTTCTTTTCAATAAGATTTAGATGATAGTGTTGTTGTAAATTCGTTTTGGATTAAACTTCAGTGCTTTAGAATTGTCCATAATATTTGTGAACTCTTGTTCGTAGATGCAAACTATTTTTATTGCTTTTTTATTTTTATATGATGTAATGCATAGGTTTGGAAAACTTGAGAAAATTAGATCAAAGTTTCAATTCAACACTACAGGTAAGTAAGCTCAAACTTTGCTTAAAAATGAGTGAGAGCAAAACAACTAGGTGGAAAACTGGGATGGCTTGAGTTGTTTGTGGCGACAGAAGAGTATCCGCCAAAGCTAAGGAAAGATGATAAAAGAAGAGAAAGAGATATATTAGTAAGACATCGCTCAAAATCACGTAGGAGGGAAAATCCAGATGAGAGGTGAGACTATCTGTCCTCTCATGGTGGTAGAGATTCTTCATCACATTCTCATAGAGAAAGAAACGAGGACCGTCGTAGATAAAATGGATGACAATACAAAGTATCATCATGGTTAGTCCTCTCATGCTAAGTTTCCAAAATTATTGTAAAACATAATTTGGTTTTCTGATAGCCTGTTTTGTTTCCTTGTATTGTATTACCAACTTTTTTTTGACCCCTCACTGTTTGTACTATCAAAATAGGTAGTAACTCTTTGACGTGGAGATCTCTTTGAGTAGAAAAGGCAAAGAACATGTTACGGAGAATAAAATGGCTAAGAGGTCAAGAGTTTACTCCATGTGTGGCTATCTATGTAGAAATTAATTTTCTACAAGTTTCCTTGACCAAATGTACTTGTAGGGTCAAGTGGATAGCCTTGTAAGCTGACCCCTTTTACCGATATCAGAAAAAAGAAAGAAAAGTAAAGCTTGTGCTGTGACTTGTGAGTGAGTGATAGTAGATGATCATATATATAGATCATTTCAGTATTAAGAATATTCTCAATGTCTTCTTTTATCTAATTTGGTATAACCATTCAAGTTGCCATTGCAAGGTTGATAGCAATCCTTTTGGTATAATCTTAAGGTCCACCAAAAGATTGAGAACCATGCACCCACAAACAGGAATTTTATTCTTCAATTCCATTTGTTTTTTTTCCGATTCCTGACTTCTTTTTTTCTTTGCATAAAGATAAGAAGTATCTTCCATCTGACTACACAAATTAAATTGTTCCTTAAGAGGATAGAGAAAGTGGTCAGATAATTACTACTATGTAATGAATATTTTATATTCTCAAAACTAACCATTATGAATAGGGATTTGGTTTCACAACAAAAATATTCAAGTGAGTTTAATACAAAGATTGAGTTCTTGAGTGCTGAGGGTTGTCATGTTTAGGCTGTGGATATAAAGACTATTTATTGGATGACTATATTGAATGCAGATGTAGGTAGTGTTGAAACCATTATTATATGTCATTGTTCTTCTTTTTTCTTGTATGGAGCAACATTAACTCTGCTTACGTTGTGATATGATTTGATGTTATATTTCTTGTATTCTTCTTTTTTGATATTAGTGGACAATGGGTGTGTTGGATCAAACTTGCAAACTCGAAAATTTGTGGTAAAAGAGGTCAAGATGATTTCGTTATTGTCTTGTGATCAGAAAGAGATTATTAGGGCTTTTTGATACCTTGCTTTTTAGCTGTCGATTCATTTAGTCCGATTTTCACAATCAAAATTGAAGGCCAAATCTGGTTTCTTGATTGTGTGGATATCTTCTTTCACATTTTATACATATTTGCAATAATTTGTTCCCAGTGGCAATGTGCTTCATCCTCACCACTACTTGCCCGATGGAGTTCGGAAGGCAGTGCGATTCATCCTCATCTGTCAAGATTTGATAAATACGAGTAGTAGCAGAGAATTCATTATGTTAAGCGTAAATTATAGTGTCCTAAGGTACTCCTCGATTATCCTCGAACTCCATGCCAGCGTGCCCTAACTGTAACTGTATGGAATATCGAAGTAATTTACAGCTTTGTTGAGGCTGATACAGGTTGGTTTGGAAGAAACAATTCAGAAAAAGTAAGAAAAAACCAAGTTGAGAAATTAAAAATGAGTAATCTAAAAAAAAGGCTATCAATCAGTATATTAAAACGGAGTTTCATCAATACGGTAGAGCACGAAATTTACTAATCCACATGGAAGATCAAATACAGAAGAAAAACCGGGTAGGATAGATGTTTATATGCGTGACAGAAGAATAGAAGAAGCAAGAGAAAAGGAAGTAGAGGAGATTCAGTTCGATTCACATCACTGCCATAATTTTAACAACAAGAAAGAAGAAGCAGAGATCGATAGTACCAATTCGACGAAACGTAGCCATCTCGCAACCATCCGAGACTAAATCTCGCCTCATTTCTGTACATAGAGAAAGTAAAAAAAGAGGAAGAAGAAAAGATCTTCAACATCGGAATCATCGCCTGTTATCGTAATCAACAACTTCAGATTCGGTAACCGATCGCGAATTCTGAACTATCGAGCGCCCAATCGAATTGATCCACTCCTCCTTTTCACGCTCCGACTCAGCGATGAAGTACATAGTGTCTTGACCGGTGGTAGAGAGTTCGAAGGCGCAAGGCTTATGGAGGATATCCTCAGCTCCTTTGACGGTGAGGCAGGTATTGACAGGGATAACACCGCGTGGAATTGAAGCGCGAGTAACAATAGAGTCCTTAAACCAGAAGAGTTTACCTCGTTTGAGAACGAACCAACGGCGACGCCAGGTTCTCAGGTATTCGCCTTGCTTGTTGAGCCAGCCGGCTCGCTCGGGGCTGGTCCAGAATTCGACGCCTTTGTAATCCTCCGGACTCGGATCTTGGCCGGTTGCAGCTCGCCATAGGCTCTCCATCCTACCGGAGCTCATCGGCCGCGACGGAAGCGGAGGGCGGAGGGGGAGAGATACAGAGAGGTGTTTTTCTTTGATTTTGTTAAGCCTAAGGCCGGAATGTGGTTGCGAATGGGATCTTGTGATCGCACTCTCTTTCTTCTATTTATATTATTATCGTTTTTTCTTTTCTTTTCTTTTTTACGTATTTATTTTAGAAATTAGCTGTCAGTGTTGACTTGTTGACTTATTTAAACGGTGCCGTTTTAAGGCAAAACTCGGCATGCTTTATTTATACACAATAATGTATATGTAATGCATTACCAATTAATACAATTTTTTTTTCTAAAAAAAACTATAATTATGTTTTAATAAGAAAAACAAAATGAGAGGAAGAGGGACGAGGAATTAAAAAATAAGGCGAAGGCTTTTCCAATCTAACGATACATTTGATGTTTGTATATTTTGATGCGTGTTCAGCGTTGTATACTTCAATTCTACCTACGTACGAACACACAGAGGCCACATTCAAATATGTAAACAAAGAACGTAAATCAACTAATGAACGAAAAGCGATCGATCCAATCGAATCCAAAAATTACATGTTATAGTTACTATTACAATTAGGATTATGATTTGATAATAGTTATCATTGTCTTTCTTTTTCTTTTTTTTTTTTTGAATTTTGCCATATTTATTGTTACCGTTATGGTTTGATCCTTAGAGATGAAGGTAATGGTAACGATAATGATAATAGTAAATTTGATAAAATTTATAATTCTAATTAAACTTGATCAAAAGCAATTCAATTACATTTATGATTAATTATGATTGATTTATCAATAAAATTCTAAAAAGTTTGGGAGACCAATAATTTCTAGAAAAGAAAGAAATTAGCTCTTCTTCACCATTATTGGGAAAAGAGAAAAAGGAAAAAGATACGAGAAAAAAAACAAAATAAAATAATGAGTGCTTAATCACGACAATTCAATTAATAAACAATAATTTTTATGTTTTACAAAATTAATAATAATGAGAAAAATATAGCAACATGGACTAAAGTATTTATCGATACTAATCTGATAAAGTTCTATCAATATCTAATATCGTTAGTAAGTGTCTATTCATTAAACTTGAATGCAACAGAAAACTGAAAACCCATTTTAGATTTTTGAGAGTTTGATTTAAAGTCGAAAGAGAGTTTTAAAATAGTGAAACAATAAACATGCAATAAAGCAAAGAACTTTCGAAAGTTTGATTTTAAAAAACAAAAGATGGTGATCGACAATTTATTATTGTTCATCAATCAATATAATTACACGAGCATTAGCAATGGGATAGATTTACATCAATTTTAGTAACTTTCATTAACCTTTAATTTATTTATACAACTGAGATGTGAGAAGCTGAATAATACAGGTTGAAGGGAAGTATGTTTGAATTGAGTTTTCTTAAGTGTAATAACACGTTTTTAAGCACCCAACAAGTTTTCAAACATGGCATTAGTTTTTGAGTTTCTTGGTTAATTCAGCAACATACTTACCTTGGTAAAAGGCCTGTTCAAGCTCCAACTCAGTCGGTTGTCGCGTTCCATCGGCTGCAAAGGTTCCAGCACCATAGGGAGAGCCACCTTTCACCTCATTCATTTCCATCATCTTACTCCCAAATGTGTAACCAAGAGGTACAAATATCATACCGTGATGTGCTAGCTGCGTTATTGCTGTCAATCTATGAATAATAATAACCGTAAACGATTATCAGAACAAGTGCCAGAAACTTTTACATGAAATGGTAGCATTCTATCCTTTTATACATACAGTATGTCATTTACTTAAATGTTTTTTAAGATATTGGATTGCAATAGAGAGCATTTGGAGTTTACAGCCTAAGAAAACAAAGGATTTAAGTAAAGGGGCAAAAAACTAACTAAGCATCCAACTACTCGAGAAAAAAAATCCCAAGGAGAAGAGACGTCCTAGGTTCCCTTGGTAGACGCTCAAAGCCACTTAGAGCAACAGAGAAAAGAAATAAAACAACTTGGAAGAGAAGTTTTAATTATTTAAAATGTAAGACAGAACCAAAGGGAAATTGTCTCTTGGTTTGTGTCATTGGTTATCAAGAGAATAAAGACAACAGACTCAGAAAAATCAAGTTCCATGTGAAGGTATAGGAAGTGGATAAGTCAATCAAATCAGAAATGGGCAAAAAGACAACTAATGATAGATATGAATTGAAGTTTATCCTTCCAAGAAGAAACAATTTATCCCAATCTTTTGTGCAATTTGATAAAATAGGCCATTTGGTTACTAGCTGTTCTAAACAGGTTTCCTATAGGTAAAAAGCTAATACACAATGAAACTAAATTAACCAAAACTTGATTTAGCATAATAAAAAGAAAACTGCAGGAGGTCCTTATGTAAAACTATGATTGGAACTTGTCTTAACAATTAGTTTTGTTCTTTGTTCAAAAACATAGGCTGATGAAAGGACAATACTGAAAGCTAACAAGAACGAGATCTTACGCAGTAAGCTCCTGACCTCCACCATGAAAACCAGTACTCCAGAAAATTCCAGCAGGTTTGCCAGCAAGTGCTTGAGACTGCCATATCTCACTTGTTGCATCAAAGAACGCCTTGAATTGAGCAGCCATGACCCCGAATCGTGATGGAAACCCGAAAAGAAAACCATCTGCTTCCACCAGTTGTTCTGGATGGATCTCTTGCACATCATCTGCTTTTGGAGGAGCTTTGATCTTTTTCAGTATCACATCGGACAATGTCTCAGGCACCTTCTCCAAACCAGTTAGTCTCAAGTCAGGAAAAACTCAGAACCAACCAAAGATTTGGGGAAAACAAATTGCAGTCTTAATTATCCACATTTGATTATATACTCAAAAGGAGATTTTGGAGCATCTATGGAAGAAGCAATTGGTTTCACTTAAGAACAGTGAATTCTAACTTCGTTCCAAATTCAGTATCACTTGTTACAAAAAAAAACAATGTTGCTCTTTCTTACTTTATTAAGGGAATATTTGGCCCAAGGAACATAATTGGAGAAACCCCACCTCTTCTTTAGCCCAAAGAGTACTGTGTCTAAACAACTCTTCTGACTAAACAACTTCACTACTTACTCCGAACACTCCCTAATACTTTAAGAGTCACAGTACCTGCCATAGAGTGGCTTCAACCCCTTGAACTGAATTAGCTCCCTGTTGAATTCTCCTTGCCATGGTCCCAACATGGCCATGTAAAGAATAGTACCTATAATCCTTTGATATGTCAGCGGTATATCAAGTTGAAATTTGAATTATAGAAGAGAGGATTCCATGGAAACAAAAGCTGGAATCCGAACTGCTAAAATGTTATACATAATTAAAAAAATTCGATAACCAATCCACTTAAGCTTTTGTGTTGAAATAATATTGATGTCTACTAATTGGGCTTTATACAAATTTTAATATCCACAAGTGAGAGAAGTGTTGACCTAACTAAAATTTTAATATTTCATCATCTTAAATTTTTTTATTATTGATTGGTGACTTAACACAAACAAACAAGAAAGAAAATTCAGAAAAATCAAGCGAAAGAGTATAGGAAATGGAAAGTGCAAGGAAGAAACTTACACTATGTATATCTTCGTGGTAGACATATCATGTGCCTTGGAATCAAATCAGCTTTTCCTGATTAATTGATAGACAACATAAAAAATTCAAGTTAATTTCAACATGAAAATTTCTAGTTCGTTTGAAGATCAACAAGGAATTTGACAACGGTCTCACTCTCTCTTCATCTTTTTGCATGAATCAACTAAAATGAAAGAAACATGGGTTTGGAAGAATAAAAAAAACAATGGAATTGCAGAATGATGAATGGATTTATCAGATAAAACCCTATAAAAGAAGACTCAAAATGCGAAAACAGACAAACCCAATACCTTAGCAATTCAGAGAAAACTGAGCTTTACTGTAATGGTGATAGAATTGGAAGGCAGAGAAGCTTCATGGAAGCGATAATGGATGAGTGAAAACAAAAGATATGAACTTTTCTTTCCAACTTAGGTGAATGCTGAAGTTTGGTAGTGAGTGGTGGTTAGTGAAATTTTTATTCTCACAACACTTTTTCAACATTGAGTTAACTTAGATTAAAAGTTTAGAAGATTGTTAGGGCTCATATCTTAACATTTATTTTGGTATACTAAAACTACTTACAATTTTGTTAGCAACTTCTTTTTGGACTATGTTAGGTGGCCAACTTTAATGATCAAAACTTTAGTGACAACCATCACTTTAATTTTGGGTGATAACTTTTAGTAACCAACCTCGACAATCTAGTGGTTAATAGTTTTCTTTTACAACAATTTGACACATGCAAATATTTTTAATGTAACAAATAAAATAAACTCGTGTATAAAACACTTTTGAAACTGACTTGTGTAACATTTTGAAACATGTGATTAGATGCGTGTGTATTTACAGTTTAGCTTTTAAAAGACTAGTTCGAATATCTCTACGTTGTTATGATTACTTTGTTTTTTATTTTTCCCCCAAATACTTTGTACCAATCCAGATCGTTATCCTTATTTGTATACTTGTGTTTATTGCCTTATTTAATCAATGAGACTTTAATTGCATTCCTAACCATTTTAATGATTTTAATTACTACTAAATATTAAAAAAACTCACTATTTTTAAGATAGGCTTTAGATTATTAATCTTTTAGTTTCAGTTTCACATCTTTTCATTTGTTTGCAGCATCATCACTTGGATTAAATGCGGATTCAACCATTTGAAATAACTTGAACGTCTAACTTCTTTACCAATTGAACTATATAATACACATATTATTTAGTGAGTAAAAATTGTAATTGAAAAGACATTCGAAAATAAATAGAATTGAATCAAAACCATTAAAAGATTGGATAAGAGAAAAGGAAAAATTAAAAATTTTACAAACTTATGTGCATCATCATTCCAATAAGAATTCATACCAACCAAACACTTTGAAAGTCTAACACAACATTTTGAAACAAAGTCCAAATAGTTTTTTCTATTTTTTTAATTTAGAGTTAAAAAATACCAATGAGAAATTTTAAAATAAAATACCAATAATTTATATAAGAAAATTATGAGAATATTTTTAATTTTTGATGTATTAATGAAAAAAGACCTTCTAAGGTATAAAGTTTATTAGCACTTTTCTGCCTAAAACATTGTATTTATTATATTTTCTTCTTAAGTTTATTTTAACGTTAGCCTGATAATATCTATGGTTAATAAAATCTAAATTTTGTTATATTGGTATCATTTACAATAATTATTCATTAAATTTACAATAATTATTCATTAAATTTTATTACAAAGAATACATTTATTTAAAATAAATGAAAGTAACAATTTCACACAAAAAGAATAATTAACTTTTAGAGCTCCAAAACTTTTGAGTTTTGAAATACAATACACTTTATTGTTCATTACCATATAAAAAAAAGAACTCGTAAATCTGATACAATAAAACAGGATGAACAATTTCTCTCATTCATTGCCATAGAAATGATACAACAAAATTAGCTATAATTGTTGAGCACGTAGTATTGAGGTCCAAGCACCCACTTCTTGTCTTTGTGGCTGCAACACTAACAGATTGTTTTGGGGCTGTATCTTCTTTTTTTTCTTTTTTTTTTTCTTTTTGGTCTGAAAAAAAAACAATACACAAGCATTTTCATTAAATAATCTATTAGAAAGAGTCTTTGCTATAGTAGTAGATTTATGCAATTGAGAAGTAAAACTTCTGATATTCAATAATTAATAACCTTTTTGTATACTCAAATATTTTAAATGACATCTAGTAAAAGATTAAAGTGATTAAAGATAGAATTTCATAGACAACCAAAATCATCTTCTTTTGAAGTGAAAATTTGTCAAGTAATTACCTTGAATGGTGAAAAAAAGACAAGTAGTGTGGTTCGTTCGACAATCTACACACTCGGTGACATGGAGAACGGTTAATTTACTGCAAGGCAATTTCGAAAGAAGCGTATTCCCTGATTCAAATATACGTGTCCCTCTGTTAACCACTTACTGGTAGAACAATAAGTTTGAGAAAATGAAAGCCAAATAAATAATCTAGCATGTACCTGTAATGCGAATGTGACATCGGCTTCGTCGACTTTCAACAACACACGCCTCGTTTTGTTGTCACGAGATTGGCCAAGTTTGAGAAGCCCCTGTAAAGTTCAATGTCAAAAATTTAACAAAGATAAGAATACGTTGAATGACATTAGGCGAGTCATTACCTGGTCGTTTAGCACCGTGAACATATTTGAAAGTTCCAAACTACCCACTGGTGGGATTAGTGTTGATTTACACATGTCTATATATGATTTGTTTAGCTACATTAAATGCAACAGTAACAAACAATGTTAACAAGTTGTTATTTGTCATTAAAAAATGTTATCTTGAAAAGATTTGAGAGAACTCACCTCTCCTATAGTTGTATCCTTCTTTCCTCCGCGAACAAGTTTCACAACAGAGCACAAAATGATCTGGATACAATATTTATAAGAAAAACATTTATAGAACATTGAAACAATCACATATTGACTATGCTTACGCCATAAACTAAGTTGAAGAGAACTATTTTCACTTATGTATGTTTCACCTAATCTTTAGTCTAATCCCAAAAGTCAATTAGTCAGTATCAGAACCAGAGAAATCATTTTAGGTGCACCTCAACTGTATCGTTTGTAAGTCATGTGTGCCTTTGTAGGTTATTTTAATAAATAACAACCATTGCAATCATATCTTTTCCGTTAAGAAAACAAAACAAACAAATGTTAAGTCTAAAAGTTTTAAATATATTATTACTTGGCCAATTATTTGTTTAGAGTTTTTTTTTTCTTTTCTTTTTGACGAAGGAACAACTTTCATCGAGAAAAGAAATGAAAGAATATTTGTTTAGAGATTTTGAATTATACCTGTTGATGCTGAGGAAGCGATTGTATGGTTTCCACTGCTGGTGATTTAAAGGTCTTAGCTAAGGCCACGGCCATATGGTCCAACCTCACCTATAATACAACCAGTTACCATAATTAAAACCAAAACATAATAATAGAAGTACATGAAGTGCAGAGGAGCAATGGGGAAAAGGGTAAAGCTTTTCAGTTAGGGAAAACGGTAAAACTCAAAAGGGAATCATCAATTATAAAGAGTTGTAGAACATTTGGGAAGTACTGTCACACACAAACTGTCGATTAACAGTTTATCAAATTTATTGTATGATGAGGACAAATGAAAAATATATATTGAGATCAGAACCACTTCATTTCAAGTAGATCAGACCATTACAAGTGATTTCTTCAAACGTTATACCACCACCTTTTCTTTTGCAAGAAAAGCCTTTCAAGATTTAAAAAATATGGAATTTTAAAATGGACAAATGAGACATGAAAGATTTATCGTAGCAATGACAAACACTTACAATCTGAGACTCTGATCTTTTGACAGGCTCAGGTGGTGCTGAAGTATCACATGCGTCATCATGGTTCAGCTCCTTTGAGGATGCTTTGATCTCCACCTCTAACAATTCAATGGCATTCCTGCTCGAAATATATTTAATTACATATTGGTGCTACATAAGGTGTTTTAAAGCTCAAACAGATGGGATACAATAACAAAAGATGTCCTAAAAGAAAATTAGTTTGATCCCCACCCCTATAATTGTCTAATTAAAATAATGGTTTGGAAAAAAAAAAATTATATATTCTCATGTACCATGATATTATATCACCTATGATGCGACCACTGCAAATTCTTATCTAGAAGTTCGTAGGCTACTATAGAACAAAGTTTTATCACAAAGTTATGGTAGTAAACTTATACATACTAACCGGCAAACACATAGAGCTTTCCTCATGTCTCCAGACACAGCTGCAACTTTCTGCAATGTATTTCCATCGGTTAAAAGATCAAACTTGCATACAGATTCCAAATAGATCAATAAGCAAGATACAAATTATGAACTAGTAAGAAAATGGAAAGTTTATCTTCATAAGATGAGTCATGATCAACAATAAATGAAATCTTAAACATTCAGGCCCACTGCATTTTTGTTTTAAATTTTAGTAGGTATTTAAAACGTAGACTAAAAATCAAATAGAAATTAGTAGACAAGCATGATCATTTAGAAACAACATGATTATGTAAGGCGCCCAATCATTCATACGTATGTGAGAAAGGGTGAAAAAGGAAATGCACTTATTGTTAAGAAAGCCTATCTTAAAATTTCTCCTTGTGGGCCACTTTATTTCCAGTAAGGGTGTAAAAGCCAATGAAGAGAAAATCCAAGATATGGTGAATTGTCCACAACCAAAAGATGTCACTGGGTTGAGGAGGATTCTTGGGTTTAACCGGATATTATAGAAGATTTGTAAAAGGGTATGGGGAAATACCTTCTTATGGAATGAAAAGGCCACAATTGCTTTCAACAAGTTTAAGATAGCAATGACAAGGATACCAGTGTTAGCCCAACCTGATTGGAACCTGCCTTTATAGTGGAAACAGACGTATCGGGAATAGGATTAGGGGCTGTGTTATCTCAGAACGATCACCCTATTGCCTTCTTTAGTCAAAAACTATCTCCTAGGGCACAAACTAAGTCAGTATACTAGAGGGAACTTATGGGTGTAGTGCTCTCTGTACAGAAATGGAGACATTATCTTTTGTGGAAGGAGTTTACCATCATATCCGACCAGAAAGCACTAAAATTCCTTCTAGAACAGAGAGAGGTTCAACCTCAGTTTCAAAAGTGGCTGATCAAACTCTTAGGATATGATTTCGAGATTCTGTATCAGCCGGGACATCAGAACAAGGCTGCCAATGCCCTGTCTCGGATAGAACAACCCCTAGAACTCAAAACCATGACCACCACTGGAATTGTGAATATGGAGTTAGTTGATGAGGAGGTACAGCAAGATGACGAACTTAAGAAGATCATAGAGGAGCTGAAGCAAAAGAAGGATGAGACAAGCAAATATCGTTGGGAGAATGGCAAATTATGGTATAAAAACCGAATAGTATTGTCAAAACATTCTGTGAGACCCCCAATCATACATACGTATGTTAGGAAGGGTAAGAAGGGAAACTCACCAACATGTAAGGAGAGAGAATGAGTGGGAAATAAAAGAATGTGCAGGTGGGTCCCACTGGGTAGGAAATTGAGGGTGAGTATAAATAGAATGATTGAGAAATAGGGATAGGTATCTTTTTGGTTATCTTTTAGGAAAGGGAGGCAGCAGCAGCTGATAGGAGAGGGGTATCCTTCTTGTGAAGGGTGCAGGTTTATTCTTGTTGTTCATTGTTCTTGTTTTCATTCCTTATTGTAGCTGTAACTTTGGGCTATATATTCTGTCTCTGTTTAGCCCTAGTTGGGTATTTTATTAAAAAGGGTGTAGAATCCTAACACATTCATCTTTGATACTGAACCTACTGCATACGTTTCATAATTCAGTTCTAGGAGGCCACTCCAGATTTCTAAGAACATATAAGAGGATGAGTGGAGAACTACATTGGAAAGGGATGAAAACAGACATCAAAACTTATGTTGAGCATTGTGAGATTTGCCAGCGAAAGAAGTATGAGGCAACTAAACCAGCAGGGGGTTCTACAACCAATTCCAATACCGGAGAAAGTCCTTGAAGAATGGTCCATGGATTTCATTGAGGGGCTGCCTAAAGCAGGAGGAATGAATTGATTATGGTGGTAGTTGATAGACTCAGCAAGTATTCGTACTCCATCACCCTGAAACATCCATTCACAGCCAAAAGAGTAGTGGAAGTCTTCACTGACAGAATAATCAGCAAGCATGACATACCGAAGTCGATTATCTCAGACAAAGATAAGATCTTCATCAGCAACTTTTGGAAGGAATTATTCGCTATTCTGGGTACAGTCTTGAAGAAAAAGTACAGCCTTTCATCTCCAAACCAACGGGCAGACCGAGAGAGTGAATCGGTGTTTGGAAACATATTTGAGATGTTTCTGCAATGAACAACCTCATAAGTGGGATAAATTCATTCCTTGGACTGAGCTGTGGTATAATACCACCTTCCATGCCTTTACAAGAAGCACTCCATTCCAGATAGTGTATGGAAGACAGCCCCCTCCACTATTATCCTATGGGAGTAAGAAGACACCGAACGATGAGGTGGAATCTATGCTGAAGGAAAGGGACTTAGCATTGAATGCTTTGAAAGAGAATTTGAGTATAGCCCAAAACAGAATGAAAAAATGGCGGGTACGAAGAGAAGAGAGCTTAAATTTAAGGTTGGAGACGAAGTTTATCTTAAACTTAGACCCTACCGACAACGTTCCTTAGCACGCAAGAGGAGTGATAAATTGGCTCTAAGTTCTATGGCCCCTACAAGATAACTGGGGAAATAGGTGAAGTAGCCTATAGACTTCAACTTCCCCCAGAAGCAGTGATACACAACGTCTTTCATATTTCTCAATTGAAACTCAAGTTAGGAAGTTAACATGTGGTTCAACATCAACAACCCATACTAACTGAAGATTTTGAGCTTCAACTATGGCCGAAAACTGTGCTAGGAGTTCGTTGGAACAGAGATTTGAGAGGCAATGAATGGTTGGTAAAGTGGAAAGATCTCCCAGAGACTGAAGCCACGTGAGAAGCCGTTTACCAGATGAACCAGCAGTTTCCTACCTTTCACCTAGAGGACAAGGTGAATCTAGAACCGAGGGGTATTGTAAGGGCCCCAATCATTCATACGTACGTGAGAAAGGGTAAAAAAGGAAATGCACTTATTGTTAATGAGGAGGGATGATGGGAGTAAAAATTCATACAGAGTAAGGCCCACGGGGAGGAATCTTAAGAAAGGCTTAGTGAATGATACGGAGAGGGAAGCTTGGTTTTCTTTTATCATCTTTATGGGAGTAGGCTACTATTGCCAACAGAGGTCTCCATTGATGTAAAAGGAGGCTGGTATGTTTCTTTATGTTTTCTTTTACTCCTTGTTATCTCGATATTGTAGTTTGTGAACATTTTGGCATTTATATATAAATAGACAACTCCAGAGTACCGCCTCTGTTGCCAGTTTTGTGTGTTTTATTTGATATTTGAGGTTGGTAGTCTTACATTATTATGGAAGCAATTTTTTTGTGCAAGATATATCTATAAAAACTTAATCATTCTTATGAAGAAAAAAAACTATAAATGTTCCTAGATGTGCCAATGTAAGGTTTAAAAAACGTACAAATTAGTAAGCAAAAATAATAATAAATAAACAAGTAAATTAAAGATCCTGTTGCCTGAGTTGCTAATTTAGAAAAGACGATTCAATAAAAAAATATTATCAAACGTACTCTAGCACAAAGCTCCAGTGCTTGCGAGTGGAAGACAACGAAAGGAAGCCTCTACACAGAATATTATTTAGCATATGTTAAAAAAGTGTAAAGAAATGTTGATTGAACTTGTAGAAACGATAATAAAATTTCGGAGTATTAAAATAAAAGGATAGAACTTACAGTTAACCTTTGTTGAAGAATTTTGAGGATCTGTTCCTTGGAATACGCCCTATAAGTTACAATCTGAGGTTTGCCTAGGAAGATATAATTGGCAAAAGCAACAATTAGTAATAGTATAAATGTGAAATCCAATTAATTACTATACCATTGTTAAAGCAGGATCAATCTAATAGAACCAAGCTAATTCTACTTGTAACTCACAATTCAATGCCTGAAGTCTTGGAAGAAAGCGATCAGCTAAGTCAATAGCATTTGCAATTCCTACAAAATACATTGAAGATCAATCTACTTTGTTAATTTGTAGTTCATGAAAGAAGACATTGTGAGATCATGAGTGTCGTTGTGACATACGCATACCTATCAAGATACATCTTGAAAATGGGAAAGTTGTGAGCATGAACAGATCATGTAACACTGCTTTATCTTTTGTAATTAAATAATCCAGTTCATCAGCTATTATCAACCTGATTTAAGAAAAATGGTGTTAGTATATGATGACAAGAAATTTAAATTACAGCATGTAAGTTCTTACTTCATTTTCACGCAAGATGACTCTGCCTTCTGGGAGTACAAGCGTTGAAGATGTTGCAAGGGTGTTAAAGAGCCATTCCTTTTCTTTTTTGGTTGGGTTTCACCCATGATCTACCAAAAACAATCAGTAGATAAGCACACGAAACACTAAAGGGCCAAATATTTGAAGTCTTTTACATTCATACCTTAGTGAAAATATAAGATGTATTAGCTAAGGAAGTGCAGTTTATGGACAAAATGTCTGGCAGCTGAAGACCTGACTGGTATCATGAAGAATAATTGAAGAATGAGTAATGAACTGAATCTTCAACAAGTAAACTTTTTAGCTAAGACTTGAACAGTATATTTACTTAACAGATAAGAGAGCCTACCTCTTCGGCCCAAGCGGCCAGCTGATCTTTCACTTTCTCCATGGACAAAGATTTGCCAGTTCCTGGACACCCGCAAACATACAAACTACCAGCTTTTTCTTGCTCCACACTAGCCTTGCAGAAATTGAAGATTTTACTTTGTTCATCTTCACGGCACATGATTGTTGTTGGAGCTGTCGATATGTGCAATGCTTCTTTCGCAGTTTTTACATGTTCGATATCTAACAATTTGAAAAACAGTAAATGAGAACATGTTGGAAATGCAGGAGAAACATATAATTAGAAACATACAAACTAAGTCTCACCTTTAGGATTCCAATCTGGTTTGACAATAAGTTCCTTCAACAAGCATCTTATCGGTGAAGTAAGTGAGTTAGAAAAGACACCATTAACCGCTTTCCCATCGCTCTGCATATAATTAGAAGAAATGATATCTCAGACGCACTCACAATTAGAAGAAATGATATCTCAGATGCAAATCATTTGCAGAAAATCTTAATTTAGTTTGTAAAACCTAACTATCTAAACTAAGAAACTCCAAACTCTTCCGGTTAATTTTACTCGTCATCATATCCACTCAGAGAATAGCAGTAAGCTAAAGACAATCAGAAACTGCAAACTGTTCTGAAACGATCTTAACAAACTTACCTCTGGAGGGGTTTTTGGACTCGAATTAAGACACCGACGAGGTGATTTCCAATTGATCGGGGTAGAGGCAGGGCTTCGTTGCCTCTGCACACTACTGGATCTCGGTTTCCGCTTCGGGGAATTGGTCTCCACTACACTCTCGATCTTGCGCTGACTTGCTCGAGTAATGGCGGTCATTGATCAAATCCGGAGTAAATGCGGCACAGCCGGGCGAGATCCGTGGACGGCTAGACCCAACAACCGCACCCTAGTGATCGGAATGGGTGCTGGACGCAGAGTGGAAGTTGACGTAAGTTGCTGGTGAAGTTTCCTGCAGAAGGACGAGAGAG
The DNA here is from genome assembly GCF_000004075.3 of Cucumis sativus. Taxonomy (NCBI): domain Eukaryota; kingdom Viridiplantae; phylum Streptophyta; class Magnoliopsida; order Cucurbitales; family Cucurbitaceae; genus Cucumis; species Cucumis sativus. Next base: position 12,233,948 of record NC_026660.2, read on the forward strand.
AGGGCGAGGAGGTGCAGTGTTTGAAGGCGGAAGGGGACGGCGGTGGAGGGAGAGAGAGACGGCGGAGAGTAAGGAGTGAGGGATTTGAAGGGAAAAAGAGGTTAAAGAAGAATAAGGAGAGGGAAGAGGCAGGGAATTATAGTGGGGGTAGGATTTCCTAGTCGAAACTCTACTTTGACATCATTTTTATATATACTTTCCCTCCTTACATTTCTAATTTTCCCGCCAAAATAAGACCCACATAGGATCATTTTTCAAATATATCTCAACTCCTTCTAAACTAAATAAATATATCCAAAACTATAATCTCTTTTGGCTAATTCTAATCTATAAATCTCTTTTCATACTTTTATTATAAATTATAATTGCTATTTTAGACCATATTATAAATGGAATTATCGTGCAACTTGAGCTCCTCTCAATTTTATGTTAAAAATCAACCTGAACTACCCAACCTAAATTGTAAATAATAGGTTGAGTTAGCTTTTATTTTAAGTTGGATTTATTCTTCTATGTTTTTTTAGGTTGGGTTTGATTTGGGTTACATTTTTTAAAGATAAATTTAGACCTAAGTTATACTTTACACAACTATCTCAAAATCTCATTCATTTTCTAACTAAGATTTTGATATTTTTAGTGACATATATATATTTTTCAAAATCATATAACAATATATATCATAATTAACTTATATCACATCTATTATAAATCTTAAAACTTAAATATTTAATAAATTAAATATATAATTATTTTATTTTATTTTGATATGCAAATTAGTTGTGATATATATTTTAGTCAAATTAGGTAATAATATATTGAATATTTTCAACAAAAGTAACAAATTTGTCTTAATTGCATATTGAACAAAGGTTTTCTCTATTTCATCTTTCCTCATTTATCTGTCCACTTTTCGTTATATTTTACTCGATTTTTATCTGATTGATATCTCACCAATCAATATTTTTCGGTCATCTTCTATTCAGTATCTTTCATCCTTTTTCCGTCCACATATCCGATGAATGCATATTTCAGTTTATTTATCTGTTCAAGTTAATTCTGATAAAAAAAAAATCTACTGTGAACTTTTCAAGTCATCTTCTTCGACTATTAGTTTCATGCTAATAATTTCTCTTTATTGAGTTGTGAAATATAGTCTACAATATATAATTAACTTTTCCCCTTTTTTATTTGAATACTAATGTGTAGTTAGTAAACTTCTTTTTTAAAAAAAAAATATAGTATACAATATATAATAAACTTCTTGTCCATTTCTTAGTATATGTGATTGCATTATTAAAATTATTTTATGTTGTACTCATTATGTACACTTTCATTTTTATAAGAATATATAAGCAGTGACATACATTTATTATATACCAATGCATATTTCAAATATTGTTATTATATGATCATTATATACTCATGCATATCTGCAATAACACGTAAGCAGTGAATTGGGCTTAATTTTCCTTCAAATAGCGTGAACATAAAGTACTTGATTCGTTCATAAGATACCCTTCTGCAATAGACCTCATGACGCGTTTTGTTATGAACATATTGTTTTAGTGTGCGGAGAATTTTTTCAATAGGATACATCCAACTGTAAGAAATTCGGACCAGTAACTTTCGTCTCATATGACAAGTGAACTGCAAGGCGTACCATGACTTAGAAAAAAACATGTGGAAATATTATTTCCAATTTGCACAATATAATTATAATATCTGGCTGCAATATGTCTAAATCATTTATTCTGATCGTCGCGGTGCACAAATCACGATAAAACTGCACAGTTTAGTAATTGTAGTGTACACATTTTTTTTTTTTTTGGTAAAAATGCCCTAACATCGATTAAAAGAAGTGGGTGTAGCAGTACATGACAGTTGTGCATTTTGAGACTTTATATTTTTTCCTCGTTTGCATTCACGCATGGTGAAATATTAGAAATGAATCTATCGGAAAACTTAACTGCTTTTAAGAACTTACATAACTCAATCTGCTCGTTGCTAGTCAAGGTATAGCTTGCGTGTGGTTTCACCAATCGGTTACCCACTTCTACCAAATGTAAATCTTTTCTTATTTTCAAATCTTGTAAATCTAATCATGCATTTGTGGTATCTTTTGTTTTTCCTTCAATTTTCAACAATGTACCGATCAAGTTGTCATAAAACATTATTTTCAATGTGCATTACATCAAGTTTGTGATAAATAAGTAGTCTTGACCAATAAGGAAGATCGAAAAAAATATTTTTCTTAGTCCAATTAATAACACTTTTTTCTTTTTCTATCTTTTAATGAAAGATATTTACTGAACACTCCAAATAATCTAGTTGTTCTTGTTGGAATTGATGCCCTAAATCTTGTGGTTTTGTAGTTTGTAATTGTATATATTATACAAACATTTTTATTTATCTAATAAAATAAATTGTGTTATTTTATTTGATATTTAGTTGCACTAACCCACAAAACCAATAAGCTAACATCCGAGGTTATCTTATGTAACCTAAACATGTATGTGGAGACATACAAATAGATCATGTTTAAATGATGACCTAAATGGTATGTAGTAGATGGATAAAGTTGGATACCTTATTATGGTGACACTACGAATACGACATGCTTTGTAGTTGTTACAATTGTTGTAAAATGCTACAAATGATTTGATCTTAATCATTCATGTCGAGACATTGGAGCAGGGGTATTCTATACAAATAGTTTGTATAAGATAGGGTCACGAAATGAATAGTCTCTCTTATTAACATTGTTACTAGTTAAGACTACATTTCACCAAGATGACCATAGGTGACTTAACCTGAATCTTGAGTGAGTTGTGAACTCTTGCCTATGAAGGCAGTCCTTTGATTTGCATAGGTGAGAGTGACTTATATCGCCGACTCAATAAGCCTACCATTTCGAGGATTCGTTTGATTAGGGAGCTGGGAACACAACTACACAAGAAAGAATTAACTCCTTCTCTATAAATAAAGTAAGTAGTGAAATTGCTCTCTTAAAGGCTGATTCCATGGCTTGAACAATGTGGCTCCACACCATCTCTTAGCTCGAGAGGAGTTTAGTTATAGTGGGACTATAACTATTGTTTATTAGAGGGATTGGTGGTACTTAAGGAGTTAGATGTAACTAGAGGAGCAAAACGGTAATTTTTGGCCTAACTATACTTATGAGCAATTTGTGAAGGGTCATTGCACTGTTGATTGGTTATATCTAATGGACACAAAATATATCTACAGTAAGAAGAGTGCAACTATTGGTCTTCAGTGGAATGACGGATAGTTAATGAATAATGATTAATTTAATTAAATAGTTTAATTAATTAATCTCACATCATTTGATCTTTAATCTGTAGGTCCATAAGATCCCCTTGAGCTTTAAATTAGTTAATAAATCATACACCTTTGTTAAACAAACTATTATATTTATTTGACGCCTATAAAATACAAAAGATAAATAATGGATTTTTTGTATTTATCTTTCGTTGTATAATTAAATAAACAAGTTAATTTCAAATATAATAAATTATTATTTATATAAATATAGCAAAATTTCATTATCTATAAAGTGTTTATCGGTATTGTGAAATTTTTGTTATATTTGATTTTTTTTTTAAACAATTACCATAAACAAATAAGTGGGAGTTTTTTTTTAAAAAATAAACGAGAATTAAGCAAGATTAAAACGTTGATGTCAATGAAAAAATAGAAGTCTTAATATAAACTTAGATGGATGTTTCATTTAAAAGAAAAGATAACTTAAATTAGAAAATAAACATTTTATGATTTTAAAATTGAACATTTTTAAATATAGCCTAACGAACTATAATATTTATATAAGTAAACCTTCCGACCCTATCAATAATTTTTGTTATATTTTACAAATATTTTTAACCGTTTTGTCAATTACAATAATTTTTTCTTTTTAAACATATTAACTGTATTTATATAAATGACATTTTTTTCTATATATAAACATCCCTTCACCCTTTACGTCGTTTGTATAAATTTCATAAAAATATCGACACGTCAATAAAAATTTATTAAGATGAGATAATATGATACAAGAGGAAGAGGTTGTCCCTTGGGATGAGGATGCCCCACTCTCCATGATGGCAACTCTTTCCATTTGTCAAAAACGACTCAAACAAGCCTTAGATATTTTTCTATCCCTATTTCATTACATCAAATCAACTTTTAATTATTCGTCCATTTCATTTTAACTCAACTCCCAAATTTCAACTTCTCATGGAATTCTACACCCTAGCTTTTCTATAAAAAAAATTGCTAAATAAAATATAGTAAATCATAGAGTGAACTAAAAGCTTAATTTAATATTGTATCAAAATATTAATGATAGATAAAATTTGAGTCTTTTTACTTTGATTCCATCTTAAAAAATATCATGCTAATAGAGATAATTATGCATACATAAATACCTATACCTATGATCAACTTCTTATCTAACCAATGCAAGACTTTGGTTACATTATTAAAAAATCTTTTTATTCCGGTTTGATCTCTATATTTTAGACTTAATTTTAATTTAATCCACGTGCTTCAAGATGTAAAGATATTTAGTCCTTAAGTCTTGAGTTGTATTTCGATTTGATTAACAAGTTTTAAAATTTACACTTCAAATTATAATTTAGAGGAAGAAAATAACACTTAAACTAAAAGAATGGGAAAAAAAAAGGTGATATATTAGGAGAAATTTGGGAGGAAAGAAACAAAAGAGAGCGATGGAGATGGAAAAGGTAGAGAAAAGAAATAGAATTGGATGAGGAGATAAGGAGATTGGCGTGGCATAGGCGTCTAACAGTCCCCGTCGGATTAGAGGCTCCACGTGGCAATTCCTTTTTTTCTATTTTTATAATTATTATCTTTTAAAATTTGTTCTCATTTGTTTTTATTTCTTGTGATTGCTTAATCTCAACAATTGAGTATCAACCATTTCTCTTTATCATTTCCCTTTTCTTCCTTTCTTCCTTTCTTCTTTCTCCTTGTCTCCTCTCCAACCTAGATGGATTCTATTACCACCCGGTTTTCGATTAAATTATAACTTTAGTTTCTAAACTTGTTTAATATAATTTTTCAAGATATAACAAGAATATATAGGATTAATTCAAGATATAACAAGAATATATAGGATTAATTCAAAATATAACAAGAATATATAGGATTAATTCAAAATATAACCAGAATATATAGGATTAATAGAAAAAAAAAACTTTAGATGTGGATGATTTGCATGAGAAATAGAAATTGGAAGATGAAGTTTGTGAATTTCACAATTTGAATAACATCAATATGATGATTTAGATTTTTTTTGTAAAGGAATTTAAAACTTTATCATTTTAGTTGAAGCGAAAGACACTTGTCTTGTATAGGTTAATAGCAGTGTCTACTAATTTGATTAGTAAATTAATTGAGAAGATGGTTGATTGAAGTTGAATAGTGGCCTTGTCAATCAACGTTATAAAATTAAATGCTAATATTAGCAATGTATGAGTATGGTCAATGAAGTGGTATTTATTATTTAATTATTTATTCCATTTAAAAATAAGAATAATTGTAAAGTAAAGTGGTTTTTGGCGTTTAATTGAATGGAATCTCACTTTAAATGAATGAAAGAAAGGCCTACAATTTGGATCTTCCTCTTTGCACTTTTCTAACTTATTTTATTTTGTGTTTTCAGGGAGAAAAAAATAAAATCCCATATGCTCCTTTTAATTGCTTGCTAACGTTGTGTGCCCTTCACAATGGATATATAAGATGAGCCAATGCTAGCCATGTGGTCATGTCATCGAAAAGTAACATATATGAAAAGACGAAAAGATAACCAAAGTCGGTGGGTTGAGAAATAGACGTGAATAGCAGTATCATTCTAAAAAAAACTTAAGCTAGTGGATAAAAGTAAATTTATTATATATCACATAATATTCACTCTCACTTGTTGGCTTGGAAATACGTGAAAGACCTAATGAGTAAAAATGAATATCGATTGGGAAGGAAACAACAATATGTAGTGGTTTGAACATGTAACTTTACTAAACTACCTATTGTGATACCGTCTTAAATCACTGAGTGACACAAAAAGTTTAATAAAGGTAAAATGATAAATTTAATTATATATCATCTAACAATCATGTAAACGCTAATGAGTTAGACTTATTTTGAAAGATATTCATATTCATTTTATAAAAATTGTCAAAATGGATATAACTCAATTAATATTACCTTTAATTACATTTTAAATTGGGTAAACCAATAACATATTCTTTTATGACAACATGAAAAGAAAAAAAATCAATTAAAAATTTGATCATAGAAAGTTCTAATGCTAAAAATATAGTTGCAATTTGAGGGTAGCAATATATATTTATGATATTGCCACTTTACTAATTAATAAAACGGTGTAATATTTTTTTAGAAAATATAAATTTAAACCATCAAGTTTGAGGTCATATCTCTCATTTTAGCAAGATTTATTGAAAATAGAGACATGTTATTTGATGAGAAATACTGAATACGAAAATTTTAAAGAAATGTGGTGACATACCATTGGTGGGTAAGAGAATATGATGGAAGAGATTCAACCAAAAAAACCTTGATAAATGTAAAATACAAAGTGAAAATAGGGGGAAAAGGGGGAAAATAGATGATAATGAATTTAGTGGAGAAAAAGTAGGAATCAATTTTTTTTTTATTTATCTTAACATTTTATTTATCCATGTTAGTACAAAAAAATGTTGTGAGTTAATTGTTGTTTGTTACTAAAAAGAAAAATAAGAAAGAAAGAAAAAATATTGTCATCCATATGTTATTGAGACAAAAAAATGAAGGTAGAATTATCGATTACAAAAATAAAAACAAAAACAAAAATAGTTATAAAAGCATATTATTTAAAATTCACAAATCACTCCAAACACACTGACTTGTGAACTCTCCAACTATGATCTACGTACGTCTAAATATCCACTACATTACCAACCCTGTAAACACAACCCAAATGGTGGACGAAGAAAAGATGCCAAGTAATTAATAAAATAAATTAGTTAGGGAAACAAGTGGGTCTTCACTGTAATTGCTTTCAGACTATTTTCACAAATTGTGCTTTTTTTTTTCTTTCTCGATATTAAAAATGGGGTGAAAGTTGAAACTATTTGTCAAAAAAGTTGAAACACATTGACAATTACTTTCGGCTGTAATTATTTATAAATAATATTGTACATTATTCACCACTCATCTTAAATTCTTCAAATTATGTTGCAAATAATTTTTGTTTAAAATATTATTCATAAAAGGGATTGGAAACACAACGTTTCCTTCTTTAATTATTAAAATACAGTTAAAAAGAAGAAAGCAAACAGCATGAAAGTATTAAGATATAAACATCATAGAAAAAAAAAATGTTTTCGAGGTATGAATATTAATTTTATTGATAATAATCAACTATATAAATTTATTATAATAGATTTTTACAAATTAATTTGTAAACAGATTTCACCAAAATTGAAAGCTCAAAAATAAATAAATGTTTCTTTAAATATAGAATTTTTATAAATTTTGTATGACACGTAAATTTTATAGTGTTTTTTTATGTGAATATATATTTTTAGTAAATGGTCACAGAATTAATTTTTATGATTAGTCAACCATCTTTTACGTGAAAAGCAGGTTTTTTGTGAATATAAAGTTTTTCCTTTTTTTCTTTTTTTAAATAAAATAAAAATAAAAAAGTTAACTTGGAGTCAATTGGGCTTATCCTTAATTTTGGGCGCACATGGTCATCAGCCACGTGCGACGTTCAAATCGTTCTACCACTGTTTTCACGGTTATAATTATTTTCTTCAATTAACATTTTCCTCACTTTTATATTTACTCCCCGCCATTCATTTATTATTCTTTTTCCTTCTTATAAAAAAATAATCACTGCCTACGATTAATTTCACTCCTAATTTTTCAATATATTCACATATGATCTTTTGTATAAATAAATATAAAAAAAAACAGGTAAAATAAAGTAGAAATTTTGTTTTGAATAATAAAGATATTTATAAAATATATCAAAAAATATTTTAAATAGACTATAAAAGACTATATTTTGCTATTTTAAAAAAGTTTTCTAAAATTATACAATTCTAAAAGCATATATAAAAAAGTGACATTTTAACTTAAATAATTTAATGTCCTAAAATTTAGGTTCTAGTTGATGTTAAGATTTCAAAATGAAAAATAGAAAAAACATGAAAATATTTGAAATAAAGCATGAAGTTTAATAGTTTAAGGCCTTTAATTTTAATTTTATTATTATGTAATGAGTAATTTCAAATTAAGTTAAATAAATTCATAAATATGTAAAATCCGATTACTTTAGTTTATTTAAAAAAAAGAAAGAAAAAACATAAAAACACAAATTGACATAAACGAAATCTCAATCACGAACTTCCCAAGGGAGCGATAATGTTTTAATTGGTTAAATCATTTTTTAAAAACAAAACCCTTTGAGAATGAAAAAAAAAGAAAAAAAATAATAGACCGACACGTGTGAGAAAAGCAAGCAAGAAAGTCGGTGGTGTCACGGTTATAGAAGGCCGCGATATTAATGGAGGGAAAAACGTGGCACGTTGGGAACGGCCACATCAGATCCAAATCACCCGTGAACCTAGCCGCTTTGGGCTCAACTAAATTGTGATGGGGGAAGGGAAGCCTATTTGTTGGCTACTCACCCGTACCCACGTCTTACAACCCAACTTCCCATTTCCCCTTTTTCCCCTAACAAAACTGACCGCTTACCGATACTACCCTTCCCCACCCTCTCCAGTCTTCACTGTTAAAAAGTCCTCTATTCACACCGCGTGATCCTGATGTTAACTTCTTTACTCGGCTTCTAGCGTGAGATTTTTTATTTATTTATCTATTTATCTATTTGTTTTCAATTTTTTAATTTGAAAAAGTGCGTTTTGAAATTCATTCGTATATAAAGATATCTCAGCAGACGCCTCTTCCTAACTGATAAAGCTTGAAAGAAAGCTACGGCCCTCCTTCCTTTCCAGATTATCCGTCCCAATTCTTCGTCTTCCTCTTCTGTTTTGGTTTGTTCTATGATTTCTGCTATTTTCTTCGGTATTCGATTCGGTTTTCTAGTTGTGGCCTTGTTTTTTTTTTTTTTTTTTAATTTTCTTGGAAAATTTTCGGAGTATGGGAGAGGAAGTATCTTTTTAATCCGTTGAATTTGTTTTGATCTTTTGAATTTTTGTTGTTTCAGGTGAAGTGGAAGAAGATTCAGCTGGTTGGATAAAGTTTCAATAGGCGTTTTCGCTTGGTTTGAAAGATTTTACGGAAGAGTTTCTCTCTGTTTTTGTTGATTTTGTTATGCTGATGACAATTTGAATTCGTTTTACGAACTTTTGGTTGTTTTCTTCGTATTTTGGAAATTGAAATGGGAGTGAAGGTTGCTACGACGTGTTTACAATGGTCACAGCCTATTGTTCATCATTCTTCTTGTTATTCGCAAACCCTAGCCTCCATAGTTCCATATCCTTCATCAACGACGCGGCGAAACCGTCGCAATGGAGGCGGGCGTTGTGTTTACTCGCTTAGTCGACCAGGTTTATTCGGAATCCAGCTCACGAAGTTTCAACGGTCTCGTTCTTGCTGCGATTATAAGCCAAGGATTCGGACGATCAGAACAGCGTGTAGTGCCCATATGGAAGACGGTTTCTCAGATGAAGAATTCTCCAAACAGATTCAGGAATTGGCGCTTAGGTTTCAAGTTTCCTCTGATGTGAACAGCAGCCATTTCAACGCTGTGAGTTCGGATTCCGTTTCCGATTCCAGTGTTGATCATGAATTTAATACTGCTGAGTGTTCTTTACAAAATCAGATCCAAATCACACCCCCTCAACTCGTTTCAACAGAATCTCCATGGCCAGAAATCTACCATGAACCTTCGGAATGGACTCAAGAAAGTGAGATAATTCCAGACGATATCGAACGGAAAGCAAACAGTGTTGACCTTCCGTTATCTCTTCGAATCTTGAAGAGGAAAATGCAATGGCATGACGGTATCAGAGAAGCAAGAGAGTCCGCTTATTGTTCAGTGAAGAAGGCATTCTCCTCCATGGTTTTCATGATTAGAGAACTCCACAGCTATTCCCTAAAATTGAGAGAGATCCTCTTTTACGAAGATTTACAAGGCATTCTGAATCGAGTTGAAAAAGAAATGCACGCTTCATTTGTGTGGTTATTCCAGCAAGTTTTCTCACACACTCCAACTTTAATGGTGTATGTGATGATTCTCTTAGCCAATTTCACAGTATATTCCATGGGAAACAACCTTGCAATTGCTTCTTCTTCCTCTCCTTCCCCTTCTATAACACAGACAGCTGAGGAATCCTTTCAAATCCAAAACCAAAAGCCACAGAAATTCCATTCCTCGACAATCAAGACGTTTTCAGTGTCGGGGAAAACAAATTCCATCGGCGGCGGTAATGGAGGAGGCGGCGGAAAGGTCAGGCCGATTGCCAGTGGAACAGACGGCGATGGATTCAATCGGTCAGTCAACTATCCCACCGTCATGCCGGACGGGACTTCCCAATTGTCGTCGATTGGGGCTTCGGCTGAAGAAGAAACCTCGATAACAGGGGGAATTATCAGAGAAGAGGAGGTTTCTCTATGGAATTCGATTCTGAAAGAAGCTTCGGAAATGAGATCTGCTATGAGAAATGAAGCAATCGATGAAGAAACGGTTAGGAGATTGGTATCGCCGGTCATAGCAAACATTGAATCGGATAATTACGCGGAGTATTTTAGAACAGAGCTTTTGTACCAAACGGGATTATCCCAAGATCCTAATAATCCACTCCTTCTCACCAATTACGCCCAATTTCTTTGCCTCGTTGCCCATGATTACGATAGGTACAAATTCTAATTTCCCTTTTATTTCGCTTCTATCTATCTGGAAAAATACCCTTTCGGTTTCAAACTAAACAAAATATATATAGGTAGGTTAGGTTGGATTTACAAAGTAAGAAATTTAGATATAACTAACTAATATTCTTTCTAGTTTAGAACTGCATTTGTATAAACAATTAGTTTGAATCGAAGATGGGCCTGAATTTAAACAAAATCCAAACTGTTCATACTATGGGTGACGGTGGTAGTAATAGTATTTCATTTATGTGTCTAATAATAATATAAATGAAATGAACAGAGCGGAGGAATACTTCAAGAAGGCAGTGGCAGTGAAACCGCCGGATGCAGATGCGTTCCACAAATACGCAACTTTCTTATGGAGAGTCAGAAAGGATTTGTGGGCAGCCGAAGAGTTATTTCTGGAATCCGTTTCAGCCGAGTCCGGTAACCCATTTTATGCTGCAAAATACGCCAGTTTTCTCTGGACCAATGGTGCTGAAGAAACGTGTTTAGAAAATTTGTAATTTCCCTAAACCCCTTAAAGAAAAAAAAAACAAAATACAAATAAACGAAAAGATCATAAAATCCCAAGTTTCGCAATTGGAATGGCAATGGCGGCTTGATCAGTGACAGGATTTTTGTTTGGGGAATATTCATCCATCCTAATTCCAATGCCCTCTCTCTCTTGGAACTGTAACTGTAAGCTTCCTCTTCCTCTTCCTCTTCCTCTTCCTCTTCCTCCTCTCCTTATTTACTTTTTTTTTCTTTTTCCCTCTCCATTTCTCTGATATGGGAAATTGTAATTATCTTTTTCTTTTTACAAAATTGTTGATTTCTAGATAGAAGGAAAAACAAAAAAGAAAAATAATATGAGATTATTCAATATATAAATTTACGTCGTTCTTTTATTTTCCTCATTTGGTGAGTTTGAATGAAAAATACATATATATCAGTTTCAGTTGAAAATAGATAGCTAAGCTATGTATGTGAGTGAAATAATTGAAAGTTTTGTCGTATTTATGTACGACTATCCTTTGCTTATTGAGGAAATATCTATGATTAACCTTTATTAATAATAGTAGAGTAGTTAGTTATTGTTTATTATTTGATATCATGTGTTTGACTAATTTAAATCCTTAATTTTGCCATATCAAGTAATAATCCTAATCAGTCTGAGAAATTATAGGGAACGTCATCTTTTTGTAACCATCTTGAAATTGGACAATTTATGATTTGATGAAATTAAATGTTAAAGTGTAAAATTTGAACTTCCATAAGCTCAATGGTCTTTCAAAGCGGCGCTAAGCCCAAAATAACATGACTTTGTTGGGCCTGAATAGCCCGGCCTATATTAGAATTAAAAGATGGGCTTTCCAAATGGAACTTTCCCAACCCCTAATTTAGTGGCGTAAACTTTGGAACAAAAAGAAATTCCCTGCATTTTGCTCTACATCTTTCATGGTTTCTTCTTCTTGACTAACACATATCAGGTGAAGAATGATTTAAATTCTATATTTGTTGAAATTTGTCTGTAAAGTTGCAATTTTGGATGATATTGTTGTCACGTGATAGAGCCATAATTGAACCCACTTCATTGAATTTTATAAGTTTTGTATTGAGATTCCATATTTCCAGCGAGAACCTCTCAATTATTAGCTCACTACTACAACTCAACTATAGAGAAGGCCGACAACTTGTACGATCAACGGAACTCTTCGTGGGGGACCTTATCTCAATATTAAATATATGGAAATTATGTGATTACACAAGTTTTAAACCGAGTAGGGGCTTGACCCTCAACAATTTGATGGTTGTTATTTTATGTGAATTTTTGTTTTGGTCTTGTAGGGTTATTAAGTCCTTGCTAGTATTTTTTAGTTATTGTGATATTAATTTTTCATTGAGATCAAGTACTCCGGAGTTATTCTTCTAATCATGGTGAGAAGTGGAGCTAATAATTGCTTTAAAAACAACGTTAATTATTGGCTACCACAAGATCTTGTGTTTTTTTTTTTTCTTGTTTGTTATTTCCACTTATGAGTCTTAGTTAATAATTTTCTCCAACCAAGCTTCTGTCAACGAAAATTTATGACTGAGTTTAGTTGACAAAGCACTTTGCTGAGTAAGACTTGTTTTTTTCAATGCTTTTTCCATGGGGAAATAAGAATGTTATTTCTCGATAGCATTGATTATGGGAGATCCAACCAACCTCTAGTACCATCACAAATCACAAGACAGCCAATTAAAATGATAGTAAACATCTTTGTTAAAACTAAGCATTTAATATCTTATTATTGATCATACTTCCATTATTTGAAGTAATTACTTTACCTGGTTACTCTCATACCATTGACTACCAACTCAGTATTTGAGTTTGACCCACAGTCAAACAGTAGGGAAACTAGAGTAATAACAATAAATTAATAATTACATACACTTCCATTAAACCCAAAAAAACAAAAAGTACCTATTTTAACATTCACCACTACAGATCACATCAAAACCAAGAAAAAAAGAAAAAAGAAAAAAACTAATAGATCAACCAATCAAACGTCAACCGTAGGATGAAGTGTTCAGATTTCGTATACAATGGCGAAGCAGGGGAGCACAGCCCTTGGATTAAAAACCAAAAGCTCTTCTTCATCCAACGTGGTCTGGGCCCCGCTCCCAGTCCTTCCGACTACGGAATCAAACCCTCCGCCCTCTTTTTCCGGCTCATCGGCGTCGGACCCAACCCGACCCGCTACGACCCGACAAACCAAAATCGCCCGCTTCACGTTGAGAAACTTGAATTCCTCTTCGATGTCCTCTGGGATCGCCACGTGTGCCCTCCAGCTATTCGCCACCGTCGAAATTCCGTCCAACTTGTGTGAAAATCCTGATTTAATTATCCCACAAATACTACAAAATTGCTGCCCGCAAATACTCGAATTACCGTTTTGCCCCAAATCGCATAAAAACGTCGAACAGTGAAACCTTAAAAGCTCGTTTCCGTCGGCAATGCACCGCTCATCCCGCCGCTTAACGCCGCCGTTTCTGGCCGCTTTCGCCTTCACCGATTCTCTGTACTCTTCAAATCTGGAGAGAATCTTCTGACTGTTATGGATTTTCAAGATTCGAAGGATTTTAGGACTTTTTTCTCTACTCGTCCATCCGGTTTCGAAAATAATCCGAACGATATTCTTGCCGGAATCGGAATCGGCAAGCTCGGATACAGCGTGTTTGATGGATTGATGCTGTTCGAGGAGCTGGGATTTGGGGAAAATCTCGCCGCAAGCAGTACAGGGGAAGATATCGTTACGAAGGGGGAAGAATTGATCAGTCTCTGCCGCAGTGATATCTGAATCCTGAGGATGAGTCTGGATAGTGGGGGAAGGAGGAGGAATCTCGGGTTGGACGAGGGTGAGGATGGAGTGCTGCGATGATCTAGCGGGAGTGGAAGGAGGGCGAGCGGTGTCGATTGCGATGGTAGAGGTTTTGGAAGAGAAGATTCGTTTGAGAAAAGAGAAAGAGGAGGATAAGGACTTGCGGGGCTTGAAGCAGGAGGGGGTAGGACGGGGGCGGGGGCGGGGGCGGGGGCGGGGAGAGGCGGTGGTGAGAAGGAAGCAGCCGAGGTGGAGAAGGAGGAGGAAAAGAGGGAGGAACTTGTTGGGGAGAGATGGGGGAATGATTGGCGCCATGGGGATGAATGAGAAGAATGGAATTAGGGAGTTTGGAAAGGTGGTGGCATTGTAAGAGAGAGGTTAGGGAAAGAAAACGAAAAGAGAGAATGGGGTAATGTGATGTCGGAGAGTGGGGGCGATGGAGGAATAAAGCTAATAAAGAGTAGTTGTAACGCAACTTCATCATCCCTTACTTCTACTTCTACTTCTACTTCTTTTCTTATTCTTCTTCATATTATAATTATTATTACAATAAATAAATAAATACATAATACTTAAATCAATAATAATAAACAATATATGAAGAACCGAAACGGTGCGGTTCGATGAAATGGACGTGGGAGTAGACGCACGTGCAAGTGGCACATGTTGCGGAAAAAAATGGATTTGGGAAACATTGAATACAAACAATTCATTATATACATGAGATAGATAGAAATATATATTTTAATTTTTCCGGAATTTGATGAAAATTAGTTCATTAAATAACTGACACACAGTGCTATCACTTTTGTTTGGCCCTCTCCCAATGAGAATCCAAAGCCCCCCCTTAATGCTTCCTCAATTTCTCCCTCCTTCCCTTTTTTTATTCCCCCACTTTCTCTATATATATTACCACTCTTTATTACCCCCCCATAACAACAATTTTCTTTTTTAATTTTATTTGTTAGGAATTAAAAGTCCAATTTGCATACGTGGACCAATCTAAATGTTGAGAAATCAACCTAAAGCTTCAAACTTATGGTGACTTACGGTGAGGGTGATGGATATAAAAATTTAGGTGAATGTAAATTGGTAATGGAAGATTAAAATAACAAAATTATGGTTTAATATGGGGGCGAAATGGAAAGTGTACGGGAAGCGTTAATAAAGGAGATGTGGGCTCCGGCCCATAAAACAAATGAAAGTGGGCCACATGCTTTAAAAAGTGGGCCTTCAAAATCATCGTCTATTCTATACGGCCTACTAATATATTCAAAAAATGATTATTTTAGTGATTAAAATTTGTATTTGGAAAAGAGTGTACCACCTAACCTAACGTTGGTTTTAATATTTGTCTTTTGATTTTTAACCACAAGATTTATGGCTACTTCTGCTGCATTGCATTATTGGTCCGAAAACATCAGCACAGTGGGAAAAGGCTCTGTCTGCTCAATAATAACTTTTCTACTAAACAAGAATATTTCCATTTTCTAAATCTTAATTTTCATAGCCTTTTAAATGCAATCCTTTTACCTTTTTTTTTTTTTTTTTTAATATATATATATTTAAACAAATAATTTAAAAAGATAAGCCCTTTAGGATGATAAAATTATTTGTTGATTAGACTTGATTACTCTTTGGTTGAAAGTCACCTTTGTTGCTAAATTGATGTGAGCAATAAATAACAATTTAGACCTCACTTACTAACCCTTTAGTATTTTTAAAACAGACTTACTTCTTTCTTTCTTTCTTTTTTCCCCAGTTTTAATTAATTATTACCCAACTTCTAAAGGCAATAACTATGTAACCCCAGTTCTCAAAACTTACTCATATAGCTAACACTACGAGAATTTTTTTCCAATGAAAAAAGTCATAAAAGTGTCGAGAAAACATCAAACAATGATTTCCAACATTTTCTTCATATTGTTGGGGCAAGTAGCAGTGGAGTCTCGTAGAGAAAACTTTTTCGGAACGTTCGTTGAGAAATGCATGCTTATGGTACTTAAGGTTAAAAACTTTGAGGTTACAAAATATTCACACATAATTGAAAGAAAACTACAAATAAAAAACCATATGGTTATTAGATTTCAAAAAACCGTTTTTGACGCTTTAACCCATATCACTCCATTCTTGATTATCTCACTCTTATATAAAAATTTTGAAATATTATTTTCAATGATAATGAATTTCCAGTGTTGAATAGTGAAGTGTGATAAAAAATGTTGAAATGGTGATGTTTAAGTAATGACAACGTACACACAATTACTCACACTTTTCTTTTAGTATGAAAAAAAGATTAACCATATAAAATAAATAAAACTATATTTTCTAAAATTTCTTCCCAATTGTATTCTAACACTAACAAATAACCAATATTAAAGCATTACTTTAGTGCAAATTAAAATATATTATCGGTGTTTTAAAGCTTAGTGGTGGAATGTCACTAAAGTTCTTAAAATTTGTGCATAGTTTTCTAGTTTTAATATTATTTGAGACGAAAATGACATTTTTTTATTAAAAAAAAATGGAAACCAGGGTTGATTGTTGCTAATTAATATTTTATTTTGTATTCTACATGTCAAAATTGCAGTGAAATAAGAAATAATGTATATGTGTTTGTGTTTTAAAAACAAAATAATAAACAAAAGAAAAATGTCAACAAAATTATACATATAATAAAAAGAAAGGATAATATATAAAGGAAGGCAGTGTGTATTTGGAATAACTTTGGAAAAAATGCTTTTTAAAATGAAAGTCATTCTTTTTGAAGGCACTTTTGATTAAAGTCAATAGTTTAAAGTGTGTTTAGTCTATTGAATGATTTTGCATCATCAAAGAGTGCAATTCTTTTCTTCTTTTTTTAATCTTAATGAATAAGTAATTTTTTTTTTTTGTTTTTCAAGAAACACTTTAGACCTTAAAAGAAATGTAGAAAAAACAACATATACATACTCCCAAATTTACAAGGTTAAGAAAAAAGAAGAAGATAAAAGTAGTGATTGTGATTGGATGATGTAAGGTCCAATTTTTGCTTACTTACAACATTAATTAATAGCAATAAATAGATATAAGAAAAGAGCTACCGACATTATTTGAGGTTGACCCACCCACCCCCCTACTCAATACTCAAACCTCTTTCAATATATATTATGAACCATCTTAACCCTTCAACCCTTAACCTCCAAATTATACCTATCTCCACCTCCACTTTCTCTTCTCTCATATACCTCAACCCTCACCCTCCATTAACTCAACTTTTATACATCCTTCCTTTTTACCATTTAATTTCATCTAAAATTTTTGGCCTATCCAATAATGTTAGAGGTGAAGGTGGAAATGGAAATAGAAGGTAGATTGAAGATAGTATGAAGTAATAAATATGATTTGATACATGTAGTTGGAGTACTGTTGTTCAAACTTGAAAATGATGAGAGGGTTTCAAATAATTGAAAAGAAAGAGAGAGAAATTGGTAATAATGGTATTATTTAGAGTTGAAGGATATATAATAGGTAGAAGCTATATGTAGCAACTAAGCCGTGTAGCTCTTCACACAATTAATTCAGATAATATGTGCCCTACCCGCACTGTAGTCTACGTATCAGAATTCAATTAAATGTACATCTCATTCAAACTCCTAAATTTGCTTTTTCAATCAATCTCCACTCTATTTGATTATCCACATTTTTCTCGTTGTTTCAGTTTTTCGTCAACAATTAGAATTACCATTTTTCAAATATCCTCAAATCTTATTACTATTTGTCTTTTTCAATAACATTATTGAAACCTTCTACAATCTTAACTAATATTTGGTCCTTTTTGTCCATTTTCCAACTATTTCTTGTAAATTTCTATTTTTCCTTTTCTCCATTATTTTCTTCTTCAACACAATACCTTGATGATTTTTTTATTCTAATTTCTACCCAACCATGGATTGGGTTTGAGGAGATGAGATTGGACATGGAAGTTTGGCTACCGTCAGTTTCTCCACGCCTTGTTCCGGTGATCGATTTCCTCCGCTAGTGGCCATTAAATGCTCTGCCTCACTCAAGAACGAGAAGCAGGTTTTGGATCTTCTTGGTGATGATTGCGACCACAAATTATTCAGTGTTTTGGGAAGAGTTGTTGTGTCAGCGTTACAATTGTTTCTCGAGGAGCCGCGGTGGTCCATTGCTGGAATTTGAGGTCCGATGGTGCACGAGGTCATGGGTTTTAGGTTGAAGAAGAGAAGAACGAGAAAAAACAATAAGATCATTTACAAAAAAAAAAAATGGAGGGTGAAATTGACATAGTTAAAATTTGGCGTAAGATTTGAGAAAGTTTGAATAATTTTGTTGAAAGGATAAAAAATTAAATAAGATTTGAAAATATTTGAAAAAGGGTAGAAACTCAATCTATTTGTAATTGTCTGTCGACATACAGAACAATCAATATATTAGAAAATTTTAATATTTTAAGAAAATGTCAGTGTCGATCTCGTTCGAGATTGATCGAAAAGAACAATTTTATGGGATTTAAAAAATATGTTACTTTTAAAACGAAAACAAAAAATGTGCTACTTCTATCAATTTTTTTTTATAATGATCTTTTAACTCGACTAGTTTTTAAGTTACAATTACACACGGAATGAGTTTGATGATTTTTTGAAAAAGAATATAAATCCAGCAACATACCAAATTTGAGAGTTCAAAATCTTAATCACTAGATACTATATATAAAATTTAAGGACTTAATTAATTATATAGTTTCAAATATTTATGTTATGTTGTTAATACTATTTAGGTTTCGTTTTTTGTTATTAAAAATTAAGCTTATAAATTTTTGTTTGATAAGCAAGGATATATTTAGATTACAATTTCAAGTGTTTAATTTAGAAAATAAGTTATTTTGAAAGAAAAAAAGAACTAAGTGTTTGAAAACCACACAAAATAGATTTTTAAGTATATTTTAAACAAATTTTTAAAAAATAGTTTAAACAAAAACGAATTTATTAAAAATAATTTTTCTTAAATCAATCCAAATAAACTCATCTATTATTTTTGGATTCTACTTTTCACCTATAAAAGTTTTACAAGTTATTGAAATATATATTTTGAAGTTTGAGAGATTAGAATGCAACTCTTCTACCTAAAACTAGTACAAATTAAGAAAGAAAATAAACATAGTATCTAAAAACTAGAAAACTAGAAAGGAAAAAGTTTAAGAATTGGAATCTTAACAAATCAAGATAGAGATATGAATGATGGTTTTTCATTGCAAGTTTATTTTGTGATGAAAGTGTATGTTTGTGTATTATGATACTAACGTTCATAAACAATAATAGTAAATAAATAAAAGAAATATAAACAAAGATGAATTTTTTTATTTAAAAAGTTCATTTTGTGAATTAAGTTGAGGATCATACATTAGAAAAATGGAAAGACTCTACACACTCTTTTATAAGACACAAGACTTGGTTTTTTAGTTGCTAATTTATTTTGAGACCAAATATAATATTTGTCGTTGTTACGGAAGGATTTGGACATGGATGAAATAGAACAAAAGACATGGAAAAATAAAGAAAAATAATTACATAACAAAAAGCACCATTTCTTCTCCCTATAAATACACAATTCTTAGCTTTAACTTTTGTGAGGACCGTTTCTAATTC
Source organism: Cucumis sativus (assembly GCF_000004075.3). Taxonomy (NCBI): domain Eukaryota; kingdom Viridiplantae; phylum Streptophyta; class Magnoliopsida; order Cucurbitales; family Cucurbitaceae; genus Cucumis; species Cucumis sativus. Next base: position 12,253,887 of record NC_026660.2, read on the forward strand.
GAGTATAGAAAGTAAAATTTCGGCTAAAACTACTATAGAATTTGGCATTTGAATATATGCAGGGAAAAAAAATTAACTATAAGACCTTTTATCGTTAGAATAAGTTTTGCGACTAAGAAGTTAATTCGTGAGTCAATTTTGAGAAAAAAAAGAGTTTGCAGTAGAATTTGTAAGTCTCAACGCTCTTTAAAAAAGTTTGTAAGTTTTAAAACGACTAGGCGTTTGGGTAGTCTTCACGATAAAAACCAAGAGTTCTACGATGAAGAAGCCTTGAAGTTTAAATTCGTGATAAGTGTTCTAAGCGAGTAAAAGTTGGTTAGTTCGCAGGTTTCTTGTAAAAAATATATATAACTACACGATAAAGTTATTTGCGAAAAGTGTTGTGGTTAAAGTTATTTGCGGTGTGAGGTTAGATGAGAAGTAAGATCTGGCTAAGAAGATATTAAATCTGATTTGACAGGTGTTTACGTGTAAGATTAAGAAAATGTATCTTTACTTTCCATGAGAAGAGAAGGAAGAGGAGAATTTTTGTTAAAGTGTGGTGAGTGGTTTTATTCTTAAATGTTTTGTGATTCCGTTTTACTATTTTGAAATATGATTTCAAATAAGAAAGTGTTTCAAAAATAAGTTGTGAAAGTGTTAATACTTGATTTGATGATTACGATTTTCATGTTATGCAATAGTTTTCAAAACGTTAGTTGATTCCTTGATATGATTCTAACTTTTATGTGCACATAAAGAGTCAATGTCACCATGGGGTGTACAGACCACATGGTGATAAGAAGTTGACTTATATATTGAAAGGAGCGTATAAAACTTAGCGGCCTCAGTAACAAGAAAGAATCTATCAACAATCATAAGGGAGTGAGAGAGTCTATTTAGTTTTTGTTTAGATGTATGTTTGTTATGAATGTGTGAAATTTTTGGTTGAATGGCTGCTAACAATAAGAGAAGGAAGCAGTGTTAAATCATAATCATTACCCTTTAATCAACTCTCCGTCATCTCCGTTCTCCTACTTCTCTTCAATTTACAAAATCATCTTCATATTAAAATTCCATAAACTACAATTCCTATATAATTAATTTTACAATTATTTGTTGTATGTCCTATTACAAATAAACCAAAAGTACTTTGATTTTGATATTAGAGCACAAAAACCAAATGATGTTTTCCTTGAAAATGTTTACATAAAAAACACACAAAATTAAAGAAAAGAAAGTTAAAAAGGAATAATAATAAAATTAAAAGTTGGAGTTCAGTGATCCACGTGGAAATACAATAAAAAAAAAAGACCGTTAATTATTGTGGGATGCAGAGTTTGTCGACACCTTGAAAATCTTTCTTTCCTCATGTATTCATTTGGACCCCAATAACTCCATGGGCCCATAACAAATAACTATGGATCCAAAAATGGGCTTTAACGTGTTTCTGTTCATTATACACAGGCCAACAATTTCTGGCCCTTTTTGTTTTTTGAATCACTAACTCGTAATATTATAAGAGATATTCGTCAATATGGCATAATTTAGTATAATAATAGAAAAAAAAATACTGAATATGAAAAATATCACGTACTCACAAAGAATTTGCAAACTATATTCAGTTTTAGAAAATCCTATTTATGATACTTTTGGATTGAGAACATTTCTCAACTATTTTCAAAATATATGTCTATAATTTATAAAATATTTTCGAATTTTTAGTATTTAATTCATAAATATTATATTTAATAACAGTTCCCTAAAAAAATGCCTATTAAGATTTTATAATATTTTAAATTTAAATATTATATTATAACCGGTGAAATAATGAAAAAGTATTATTTATATTTTAAATTATTTTAGAAAAGTGTATCGGATTATTATTAATAAAAAAAAAGCGTAAGAATTTCAACCGTGTTAATAAAGTTTTATCATCCCTAATTATGATTATACACTTATTTTGGTTGGTTTATTTATTTATTTATTAAAAAAGTTAATTTATTGTGCCTATATCGAATAATTGTTTTTTTCACGTTATGATTTTTAATTATGGAGATATTCATATTTATTTTGTTGGCTTTCCTTACATTATCCTTTAACATTATCTATGATGACTTTACAATGGGTAAAGATTGTGGTGGATGGTAGATGGATTGAATTGTCTTCATATATTGATTATCGTGTGGTTGATGTATACGTAAATTTATCAACATTGTTTCAAGGTTTAAAGACATGAAAGAATCTGATTATGAAGGAAAGTGCGAAATAACCTGATTAAGAAATAAATGGATGTGAATTAATGGAAAAGTTGTGCGAAAGTAAATGGCAGGCGAAGAAGATGAAGAGACGAGGAACATACGCGAAATCAGTGATTTGACGGTGAAAAAATATCCGAAGAAGATGAAGAGATGAGTTTCAAATAGAACATAAATTACTTAGGGTTCCAAATGGAACGAACAAAGCTAAATCGATCGAAGTCCAATAATAACTTGAACGTTTGCAGAGGTTAGGTGGAGGTTCTCATTAGTGACAATATGTATATTTTATATTTTTGGAAAAAAAATTATATTTTCATAGAATTTAACCGTACGTGAAATATGTTATTTAGTTATAGAGTATTTGAGTTTTAGGAAACAATTGTATTTAAAACTCAAGTTTTTCAATTGGGTAAGGGTATTTGAGGCATTGTTCTATTATTATTTTTTTCAGTCTATCATTAATAAATTTTTCTATATTTGTAATTTTTTTTAAAATGTTACTATATACGTAATAATTTTGAATTTAATTATTATATTTGTAACCGTTTCTACAAACTTAGTTCAAGCAAATCTCCATAGATTTGTGAATTAACAAGTTTGAAACGAAACGAACTGAATTGTAAAATTTAAAGTAAATACCAAAATATACCCAAGAGAAATCTTTGAGTTTAAGGTACTAAATTGTAGTTAAACGGAATGATGATCATGGAATCTACATATTATACACTAATAACCAATTCTTAGGGAATTAGCAATTTAGAATTGAAATTTGTATTAAGTGGAGAATGCTGCATTTAAATTTGTTTGGTTTAATTAAAGAAAAAGTATATAATTTAAATTTTATAAGGTTTTGTTTGTTATTTATTACTTTATAGGGATTGGAGTAAGTTGCCAAAAATAACACCATAGGTTATAGGTATCCTTGTAGTTGTCACAATGAATCCAGGAGTTGGGCCGTGCCGTGGATCCTAATGGGGCAGCCCAATAACCATAGCGGCCTATGGGCCCATTCTAGAAAGCTAAAGGAAAATCGACGTGTCGAATTAGCAGCCAAGTCTAGTGGAGATTAATCGTAAAACATACAAAATAATAATAATAACAAGAGAAAGAGAGAAAAGAAAAGAAAAGAAAAAGAAGAAAAAAAATGAGGACTTTGAATCAAAGGGATAAGGCGCCTGTGGTGAGCTCGCGCTTCACATCACTCCATCGCCTCTTATTTTACCCAAATATCCTCTTCCCAATTTCATTCCATTTTGTTTCCAATTAAAACAACATTATGGCCTCTCTTCCAATCGCATTCTCTCCGGCCGCCGGACGCGTATTCGCAGCCACCGCGGCCAAAGGCGCCGGCGAAAGCAAGAAAGAAAAGGGCCTTCTTGATTGGATCATCGGCAGCTTGAATAAGGATCAGCTTCTTGAAACCGACCCTGTTCTTCAAAAAGTCGAAGGCAAGGACGCCGCCTCCGGTAACGGCACCGGCTCCGTCCGCGGTGGCCGAAAGAATTCCGTCCAAGTCCCCCCGAAGAAGAACGGCGGCGGGTTTGGTGGTCTCTTTGCCAAGAAAGACTGACACTTGCGGGGGCGGTGCCATTTCACTCATATATAATTTCTTTGTATTGTTGCCTTTTTTTTTTCTTCTTCTTATGTTGCTCTGATTGATTATTTTTCAATACTATGGTTACATTATTAATTATTGTTGGTAATTACTTTATTTTATTTACCATTATTATTATTATTATTGTTATTATTTGTTCAATTAATTGATACGACAAAGATCTAGCTGCTAATATGATGTCGGTTTTTTATAAGGAGAAAGTGTGGGAATTATGATGGAATATGAATTAATCCAACAAGAAAATAACCAAAAATTTGTGGCTATAATAAGATGGATTGATTTTACAAATGTTTTTACTGGTTTTTTGTTTGATGGATTATTATGACTTTTTTTTGAATTATTGAGCTTCTTATGGTTGTGTTTACTTAATAATGATGCTAATAATAGTAGTTTTTGCTTTGTTGTTTGTCTTCCCATCCTTGTTTTTCTATTATTTTACATGTTTTAAATCTTGCTTAATAATAAGAAAATTGTTTGAAACTTCCGTTTATATTTCTTTTTTTCGTTCCATTTTTTGATGTATAAAGAATGCAAACTTTTTCTAAAAAATCATTACCAGTTTATTCCTCCAACTATGAATAATCTACGTTAAAAAAATTTGGTGAAAAAAGGAAAAAAAAGTTGAAATACCGAGCATGCAATTTCGTTAGAATAATGAAACTCAAAAAATGGACTAATATTCTGTTTGATAACTATTTTTTTTTATTTATTATTATTTTAAAATTAAGTTTGTTTTCTCACCAACCAAAATAGTATAAATAAAAGTTTAAATGGAAGCAAGGTTTTATAAATTAAAAATCAAAGAAGAAAAACTAATAGGTTGACCAATGAGACTTAACAAATTTTACTCGATTCAGTATGACTTTCAAAAGGAAGAATAAATCAATACGAAAAATTTTGTTCACTTTATTTAAATATTGGTCAATTTTTAAATTTATTTCGAACTAAAAGTCTCAATTACAATTAATTTTTTTTCAATAATAAGAATTTGGTTTTGTTAACAGAGAGTTTAAACGGACCCATTAACAAAAATGTGTAAAATCTTCTTCTAAGTTGAGAGTGATGGATGAATGGAATGAAAATGAATAAAATGACAGGAAGAAAAGTAATGGAAAGATTGAGAGTGATGGATGAATGGACGTTTTTTTCATCTAAACAAGAACATATTGCATCATAATTCATGATCCGCAACAATATGATATCAGACATTAAAACCCACAAAAACCCCACATATATACGCATTTGTCAGGAGAAAATCTTACAAGAATTTGGTGTGAGCTAAGTGGAAGCGTTGATGTACTTGATGCAGTCCTCCACAGCCTCTGTTCTATGTGAATCGATGGTGGCAGGGACCTGGACTGCCTTGGAACTCGCAACGGGCACGGCCGCTGGAACATGTTGTTTTTGAAGGGGTCGATTTCTCTTCATAGCCATGAAATGCAGAGCTCGAGTCACTTTATCAGCTAGGTGCTTTAGAAAGCACAGTGGAGAGAATTGCAGTCTTTTAAGCGATTTGGGGGATGGAAATCTACACTTTTGAAAAGTGCTTCTCCCAGTTCTGTTGTTGCTGGATGAGTTCGGTTTCTTAACCTTCTGCTCCAATGTTGTCGTCATGGAATTAGAAGAAAGGTCTGAGCCAAGAGTGAGAGAAAGAAAGAGAGAGAGAGAGAGATTAAAATGAAATGGAAGAAAAAGTAAAGCAGGGAAAAGAGAGATTGAAAAATGCAGCCTGCCCACCAAGCTTTCTTAAGCAAACTCAACAAGGCTCTGTTTGTTTTTGTGTATTAAATCTCAATCAAGCAACGAACAAGAGTAGTGAGGGTCATTCAATTCAATATAATGGCTAACACTTTATTAATCAAACAATCTCAACCGTTGAATATTTGATCCAACAGCTAAAGACATAATGAACTTTATGCGGATGTCAAGATAAACAGGGAATATTGAAAGCTTTGCACGCATGAAGTAGGTACAGATATGGTAGAAATCAACAAATTGACATCAAATAATAAACAAAACCATAAATATAGCAATAATCATTTCGTCCTCTCTATTGCATTTTAGTGGACTAAATTGCTGGAAAATGTTGAACTATTGAATATATATAGTAAGGCAGATTGACCACAAAAAATCACTTTAAATGTGAAAGTTTAAGAGAGAGAATATGCTTAAAGAATTCAGACTTCTTATTTTATTTTTGTCTATCTTTCCCATATTCTTTTTTTTCTTCTTATATTCTCTTTCAGTGAAAACAATTCTCTATAGCATTCACTAGTTTGGAACAGAAGTAATAGTGGAAAGCGACTTATAAATCACAAAGGAAGCAAAGTCAATATTAAATAAGAGAAAGACAGGGAAAAAGAAAATGATGAAAGGCTCAAAAGATTCTCGTTTCAGAAAAGAAAAAAAAAAAAGGAAAAAGGGGGAATTTCTAAAGCTAAAATGTTCATTTAAGAAGAAAAGGAATTTGAGCAGAGAATTATTGGGAAAATATATCTAGTTAGTCCGTAAAGTTGTCCTTTTTTTAACAACCCTTTCAGGAAGCATTCTTTGGTGGTGATGCATCATACTTGTTATTAAAATATATAATATAGGCTTTCAGCAGACAAAAAGACTGCGGCTGTGTTCTTAGCAATGATGTTTGGTGTATGGGTGATGATGAGATGAGATAACATAAACTTTTGAGAACTCACAGTAAGAGTTGAAGCAAAGTTAGCTAACCTCTGATGCTCGTAGAGCCCTTATGCCTTAACCAGTAGAGGTTGTTGGTGAGGCAGTCGTTAGCTTGTATAATATCTGAATTTTTTTCAAAATAACAAACCATATTTCTCTGTAACACCAGGCGCCATTTCGTCTAATAGTGGATTGCCCAGCAGCTTAGCAAATTCAAAATCCCCTCACGGTACCCATCTTCAAAACACTCAGGTTTGATTCTAGACACGAACTGTTTCTTGTTACTTTTCACTTCAAATCATTTCCCTTCTTTATAAACAATATGAAAGAATCAGAAATATTAACTCGAGTCAAGTAGATTTTGGTATGCAAATTGGGCTGCAAATAAACAGCCAAAGCAATCCAGCTATATTTCTTATTTTACATTTGATTCCAGCACAAACATGAGTATTCAAGGGATAAGATTTAGTTCCTGTCATTCATAACAAGCAAAATTTCCCCGTTGTCATTGATCACATGATCCAAGAATTGTCTTAATTCGTCAGTGTCCTTAAATGGATGAGGATCCGGCAGATCACTGTCCAAATTATACCATAATCCATCGATCTTTCTCAAAGCAACCCAGTGCCTACTTTTCCAAATGCCACCAAACCTTCTAACTGAGACATTAAGTACAATTCCCATTAGTTTACAAGTATGATCAGGTCCATCCAAATCGATTGAGAAAGCTCCATTCCGATGGTCATGCCACACTACACTCTTCCCTTTCTCTTCCAGAGCTGAAATTAGGACATTTATGTCATAATTTCCGGTTACTGTGTTGTGATGAGGCTTAAAGACAATTGATAATGGCGTCCAAGTTTCTTGGTTCGGCACATCGCGCACCAGCTTTTCAGCAATTGCATTTAAGTTTGCTCGAGTAAATGCATCCTTTTCCTGTTATTAAAGACATTTATGGTGTAAATGGAAGATATACTGATAAGAAGACTTTTAAAATACACAAAGAAGGCAATAAATCGTGAAACAGTGAGAGGATAAGTTCGCTCGAGTAAATGCATATTTTTCTGTTATGAAAGACATTTATGGTGCAAATAGAAGATATAATGATAAGAAGACATCAAAATACATAAAGAATGCAATAAATCGTGAAGCAGTGAGAGGTAACTTCTAATTCTGGAATCCTATGCGCCATAGTTCTTTCTTAATGATGAGAAACAGTATAATTCCGTTAATCAGCATCTTAATTACACACCAAATAATCAATTTCAAGATACAACGATATTTCAATATGAAGCAACAAGAAAACAGTTCGGAAGCTTTCACAGTCAAATGGTTGAGGACGAAAAGATACCTGAAATAGGTTATTGAGAGCGTGCAAGAGACACAACTGTAGCTTTTGCCTCTCGTGATAAACTCCGCAATCCTCTCTCGCCATCGTCTAAGTCTTAGATCTTAAATCCTCAGTACGAAATCTCGAAAATTCCTATCTAAGAAGCAAGAACAAGTCTGAAATTCTGAATCAAGATTCAGAATTAGAACTGCGGCGTTAAACAACAAAAAAGACAAACCTGACCTCGTTTCAAATGCAAGCCTTCGAGAGTAGTCGGAAATGGAAGCGATCTAGCAATTGTATATCGCCACGGAGAGGGAACACGAGGCCGTGAGCTTCGGCCAGGAGGGCGGCGAGGGATTTCGACTTCGAAGGAATGGGCTCGGCCTCTGCGTTTGGGAACTCGCTGTTCGATTCGGCGGGATCTTTGTGATCTTTGGTAACTTGTACGGACGGTCCTTTTTAGGGGCAGAATAAAAAATGACGGTAATTCTTTTAATCAATCAGATGTAACTTTATGCTTCCGTTTGAATTTCATAAATTTACTCCTAAATAATTTCACTCCTTCCACAATACTCCATATTCAACATTTAATCTTCTATATTATATACTACATATTTGATTCTTAATACTATAAATAATACTCCAACTTCACTATTTAATACTTCATGCTCCATGCTTTATTATACTATCTGTCGTTCATTTTTAAATAAATCGAATGAAAAAAAAAGTAAAATTCAAATTATTTGACACGTTCACATATGATTTTTCTCATAAATTTCAAATTTAACCTTGATTTTAACCGTATCACATTTATCTCACAATATTTTAACACATCATGTCAATCTCACATGACGCATTGAAGAATTGTTGCTCTCATTATACTCTTGGCATTGTAACATTCAGATGTAAATCATTCAATGTTATTTTGCTTTTTATATATAGCAAAATAAAAGAAAATAAACGCATGTATTTAGATTTATGTGTTAAAAAATGATGAAATTATATCTATTACTTAAATGTAGAAGTTTGTATTTTTGTTTTTTTGGTTAATAAAATAAAGAGGTATTTCATTCATTGCTCTTGCACTACATAATCACAATAAATGAAAGATCCATGATTATTTAATGTAACTTAGCTTGAAGAATACATGTGGTAAACATATGGTTAAGCTTGAACCATGTTTTCCCTCTAATTCGGTTAAGCTTCATAGGCTTCGATTGCCGTCCTCCTCCAGTTTCCTTCTCTCACAACTTATTTGAACCCCTTGTTTCCAGGATTGTTGTTAGTGTCGAGGTAACCAATACAAGAACCATCACTGTACTGTTTTCTGTTCAATTAGTTGCTACTTACATTGCAAATGGTGACATTGTTGGTATTCTTTTCTTTGCACCGAAAGTTACAAACAAGGTGTATTTTGATGTTAGCATTGGTAATAATCCAGTAGTGAAGCTTGCTTGGAGGATTGTGATTGGATTATTTGGGGATGATGTCTCCAAAACAGCAGAGAATTCTCTACTCTTTGCACGGGTATTATATCTATAACTATGAGACTTTTAGTTGTTTACTTCTTACACATGGAAATTCAAGTCAGTTTTGGATGTTTTAACTTTACTAACTTTACTAGGAGAGAAGGGGCTTTGGATTCAAAGGTTCTGCCTTTCATAGCGTAATCAAGGATTTCATGATAAAGGGGGGTGACTTTGACAAAAGGAAATGTGAGTTCTTTCTCATATCCTTATTTGGTTTGATAGTCTAAGGCTTTTGAGCCTTTCTTAGACTTGGTATGACTTTAATTCTATGCTTTTCATGAAGATCGATAGAAAAAAGTTTTCACTAAAAATGGTCTCATCTATATTTGGAGGGCTACATTGAAGATTGGCTCATGTCTATTAATTAACTTTGTAAGAATATAGTAAATGACTCCATTCTATATAGTTGATTTTTTTTGTTGGCATATTTTTTAGGTGGATAGAATGAAGTTTTGCATATGGATGTGAGATGACGACTCCCTTTGCCTTTGAGTTTTTTACTCATTACTTTAATCTTCAAAATGCTTCGTGAATTTCTATTTTGTTTACACACTCCATGGAGAAATTACTTTGAGACTTTTTTTTCATTGTATCAAACACAACCAAATGTGTTATGTAATGAATAACAAAAATTTCAATTATGAGATAAAACTTTTTATATTTTATTTGTCACGTAACACGTTTGATTTGAATGTATGAATACAATTTGTTTGATCATTATTGATTTAGGTTCAAAATTTTAGGTTACAAATATTACAAAATTAAAATAAAAGTAACTGAAGATTTTTTTTTAATATAAAAAAATTCAAACTCCCGTTGGTCTTTTGTATCATCGAGAGATCATATAACTCTTGATGAATATTCTACAATTCTCAATGTCGTATGTAGGCGACTGAAGTTATCACTAACTCCCGAGAGTTGATATTTGAGCATTGGGAGATGGTCTCCCAACTGGGATATCCTGACCAAACTCTCAACAAAAGTTTCATCATTGAAAATTCAACTCTTGACAGTTTTTGAACATTTTTTGACGATTTTATGCTTAAGAAAATGAATGTGTTTTCTTGTTGTAATTCTAGATTAAGAGATTGTTTAAGAGATCATGCTTCTATGATCAAATGACATATTTTATTATAGGTTTAGATGAATAGTTAAAGTACACGAAACCAAGGAATGATGAAAGTACCTTCGAAAGATTTTTCTTGCTAACAAAGGGAATAAAAAAGTCGAAGAAAAACAATGAGCGTAGAGAGTGAAGAGAGAAGGCCAATGAGAAAGAGTCGATTGTGATTCAACCTTTTTTTTATATTTCAAGAGTAAAAATGATGTACCATATGTTATTTAGTTTGTCAGTGTAAAATAAACGAAGATTATACTTACTTAATGAATTATTTATAAACAATCACACAATTTCTTTTTAGTGATTGCACACTTATGTTTAAGTGATCGCGTAATGATGACTATGTGATCGTGCACTAAAACGTAATCGATCACATAGTAAATGTTAAAGAGTCACTTATTCAAGCCTAAACAATTGTGTAATCCTAAAAGTGGCTGTAAAAATTCATTCCTTTATTTAGAGAAGAGTAATAAAGTAAATTCACATGTCTAAAAAGTTAGTTGTAATAAAGTATTTACAAATGGTTCATCCATAGAAAAGTTTCGAAAAGGCATCCCAAGCCTCAAATCTACCAAGATTTAGAGGCGATTTTTTCTTTGGTGGCGTCTTGTTGATTCGTGTAGAGAAGATCTTACATGTTCGAGGTTAGTGGAGGGAATTTAAGTGAGAAGAAAAGTTTGGAAGGATAAGTTTTCTATGTCAAATGTTATATCACTTGTGCATGAAGAAATTCAATTCCTTCGTTATTAGTGGTCTAGAAGCTTTTATCACTAATAAATATTTATAATATTTTGTTGTATCGGTAAATATTTTGATATATTTAAAAATTAAAGTTTTCTTGAAATTGTTTTATTATATTTTTTAAAATACGTGGATAAAAATTACTCAAACTTTTATTTTTTACTTATTTGAAAAAGGGGCAAAAATGGTATTTTGCTATTTTGCCACTGATCTCCAGCGGAAGTGGATAACGAGCGACATCCATAGAGAACACAACACATCGCCTCGAAGCTCTTCATTTGCTCCAACAATGGCGACCTCCATTTCGCCATCGTCCCTCTCATTCTTCACTTCATCCGTTTTCCTTTCTTCTCCAAGCCACCAAAATCTCAACCTCTTCTTCAATTCGAAACCCAATTCTCTTAAACCCCAAACCAAAACCCTATCCATCTCCTCCGAACTTGCTACTCTTCCTGTGCTCTCCTTCACCGGCCAAAAAGTCGGTGAAACCTACCTCGACCTCAAATCCGCTCCGCCGGAAACCGCCCGCGCCGTCGTTCACCGTGCCATTATCACCGATCAACAAAACAAGCGCCGTGGGACTGCTTCGACTCTCACTCGAGCTGAGGTTAGTGGAGGGGGTAAAAAACCCTACAAGCAGAAGAAAACCGGAAGGGCTCGTCGCGGTTCGATGCGTACTCCTCTCCGGCCAGGTGGAGGGGTGGTCTTCGGGCCGAAACCTAGAGATTGGTCGATTAAGATCAACAGAAAGGAGAAGAAACTGGCGATATCGACGGCGGTGGCTAGTGCGGCGGTTAATACGATAGTGGTGGAGGAATTTGGGGATAAGTTTGAGAAGCCGAAAACTAAAGAATTCATTGCTGCGCTGAAACGTTGGGGAATTGATCCGAAGGAGAAATCGTTGTTCTTAATGACGGAAGTTTCTGATAATGTGCGATTATCTAGCCGTAATATTGGAACGTTGAAGTTGTTGACGCCGAGGACGCTGAATTTGTTTGATATTTTGGATTCCGATAAGTTGGTTTTGACGCCGACGGCGGTAGATTATCTGAATGAGAGATACGGAATTAATTACGAAGAAGGAATCGAAGAAGGAGAAGAGGAGGAGGAAGAAGAAGAAGGTTGATTTTCTTGTCTTTGTCCAATTCAATTATTCAATTATTCAATTAAGAAATGATGAACTGCTTTAAGAACTTGCATCATCGTTCCATACTTGGAACTTTCTTTAATTCAACATTCAAATCATATTACAGTGTCATAATCTTCTTGAATTCTTGATTTCTTCAATACCCTTTTATGTTGATGGGTTCCCTTGGAATTATACTATGGATTCTGGTTTTGGTTCTGTTTCTCTTAACATTTGCATTGTCATTTTGTAAATCGATTTTTGTTCAGATTTCTTACATTCTTTGTTTTGTTTCATTTCTGTTTGAATTCTTAGAGGAGTATTGAAATGGAAAAGCTAATTCAGGATGGATATTTGGTTTTCTTCACCTTAAAACCTTTGCTATTTTAACATTGCTCTTCCTTGCTGCTACTTCCCTTTTTTCACATAAAACTCAGCACATAAATTGTATCCCGGTTTGTTAATCATTTGGTTTTTACTTTTTTAAAATCGAGTATATGAAGGTTACCTTCATCGGTTTATATGTTTTATTGTCTAGACTGTAGGTGTGTTTTCAAAATCAAACCCAAATTAAACAAATTTGTTTTCATTTACTTGCTGTTGTTTTTGGAAATTGGCTAAATGTTCAAATGTTTATATAGGAAATGTAAAAACCATGAGTTAGAAATTGTAAAAAAACAACCTAAATTTTCAAAAACCAAATGGGTACCAAACAAGATAAGTCTTCTCGTTTCTCTTTCCACTGTTTCACATCAAAATGGAAGGTATCTAGATGTACTTTCACATTTGTGATAAACAAGAGAGTCTTATGGCAAGCTTGTTTTTCTGCTGTCTTATTGGGAATGTGGCTCGAGAGGAACAGTAGAAGTGTGGGAGGTGGTGAGGTTTAACACATCAGTACGACGTACTTTAGTCGAACTCTTAATAATTATTGTCTTTGCCTAATTCTTTTGGATTGGAATCCATTCTTGAAGCTCTGTTTCTTACCTGAAAAACAAAACACACACACTGAAGTTAGTTAACAGAGAGAGAGATTGTAGTTCTCCCATTAACGCCTTCTTCATTTCGTGGCAGGGGTAGAGGCAGGTGAGGATTCGGATGCAGCATAATGAATCTGCCATGTTCAAATCATGGTAAAAGCTTTTGGAGTATGTTAACTTTCAGGCTTTGAACGAATTTTTTCTCTTTTGTTCTTGTACACACAAAAAGGTATTTTCTTGTCCTCTTTTCCTCGATATCCTAAAGTGTTGTTAGCGGATGATCTCTTGAAGAATAATCTTTTATTCTTTTGGAACTTGCATTCTGTTATGGTTTCCGTGTACTTTCTTCCCAAGTTAGGAGCTTCCATTATTATTTAACATCTCCAATGGCAGTTTATAACATGTGGAAATGTTCAGAGAGAAAGTGAACTAGTTTTTAGAAGATCATTTTTTGAATCGTTTGAGTTCTCCTCTTCTAAGTGTTTAAAGTTTAATGTAGCAGAATTTGCATTTCATCTCGGTCCCTGCTCAAAACTTCACTTCTGGAGTAAATTTAGGGTTTTTTTAGTTGTAAAGATGTTGAATTAAAGCATAGGTTGGGAGTTCAATAGCTATTTAACCGATCAGCATGCAGACCTACCTAGTGATAAAAGAAGAGGCATAGTCTCAAGTTTCATTTGATACTCAAATGTCGTAGAGTCAAACATGTCGTTCCGTGAGATTCGTCGAGGTACACCTAAGCTAGGCTAGACCGCTCACAGATATCAAAATGGAAAAAGGAAATAGCTATTGGGGGTGCTCATTTAGATGGGTAAAATCTTCTGAATCCTCCCTTTGTTTTTGTTTTTGCTTTGTGTTTTGAGTTCAACATGTTGGACTGAAGGTGGATTCAAATTTTGATTTCCAAGGTCGTGACTGAGAATATATGCATAAACAATTTGTGCTCGGGTTGGCGAAGGTCAAAGACTCGGAAGTGGCTGTAAGCCATATGTATCACAAAATTGGCAGACCCGAAAATTAGAGAAAATATAGGTTTCTTTTTTTAAAAAATATATAAATAATTGGAGATTTTTCAAAAATACATTTTACACTTCAACAAAATTTTTGAAAGACAAAATATATTTCTCTTAATTTTTGTATGAAGGGTACAATTTTTCTAAATAATTTTAGTTTACTACGAGGTAAAAAAAATATCTTAGTACTGTTTGTTATTATTTTTACTAAAAGATAATTTACATTGTGAAAGTTGATATTATATCATGAACAAGGTTAAATTATCATATCAATTCGGTCTCTATGATGAGTTTCTAATCATAGGGATCATTTTAACTTTGCAGTAACTAAACTTCCATTTTTCTCTAATTTTCTCCAAATCATTAAGCAAAGTTCCCTTTGTGCAATCGATCTTTCTAGGAAATTAGGGCTTTGGAGAAGGGGTTATTTTTCCTGACTATTAAAATTGATGTTAAAGTCAAAGTGATTTAATGTTAAATGTCTTTTTGATTAAGAAGATTTTCATTCAAATCCTTCTATACTTATTGTATTAGAAAGAATGAGGTTAAATAAAATAGGAAAAGTATGGAAACTTTCTTCTCTAGAACCTCAAATTTCCTATAAAAGTACGTTGCCAATGTTTCATTATCTCAATATTCCATTATTAATGGTTAAATTGAACATGGTTTAATAGTAATTGATGCAATTTTTCATTTTTCATTATCATATTAAAAAATTCTTAATTATTGTATACTTCCAAGACCAAAGTGAAGAGCTCGGGAAAAAAATGGTAAATTTTTGTTTTTCAGCTAAATATTTCAAACCCTCTTAAAGATCTCTCTTTCATATGTTTCTTTCTTTCTTTTTAAACAATAATCTAACTTTTTGAGTTCTTATTTGTTAGAAAATAGTAACACATAGGAGCAACCAAAATCACCCCTCCTACCTCTATCAATGTTTTCATATGTCTTTATAGGAAAGCCTATTCTATTTTCAAAATATTTTTCCCTCAAACACCTTGGAAGCACAAACATTTTGTTTTGGGTAGGCCACACATCACAATCCTGAGATATGATTTCAACATTTTGATACTTGTTTGGCAATTACGTGAACCTTTTAGATGTGTCGTTAAATACTTACTCATATAAAACTAAATTAGGTCTATAATATATACACGACAAGCATAACAAGTTTTAAAACAAACATATCAATCCGTAGCCTCACTAACTCTAAACTCTTCTTCATATCTTAGAGGTTGACTAAATGGCGAGTTAGAATGCTTGTATTTCTTTTGTATTTATATTTATCTCACTAAGATTATTGAAATAATGTGTTTCTTTACATACGTGCATAATACAAGAGCAAATTTTGTAGGAAATGACAAATAATTTATACATAACAAAGAAATTTGAATAACAAATCTCTTCATCACTAACACATTTGTATTTCATTCAAGTTATATTTTGTTTTAACAAGAATAAAAGATTACAAACACGCTAGTGATTTCTACCTAACAAAATTAATTGAAATAAAAAGCTTTGTTAATAACCTATTTGTAGAAAAATTCGTTTAGCTATATATATAATTATAGATATGAAACTATAGCATAAAACTTTAAAATTCCCTTGTGGTGGATCACCAATCAATTATTTGTAAATCAATCAAAATAGACAAATAATTATTCCATTATGAAGTGATTTAGAATAGTTAAAATATGGGAAAAGAATAATATAATACATCAATGTTATATCATCCTTCTTCATCATCAATAGTTAAGTTTGAATTAGTCACCCACTCTTTTTCAAATTGTTTTATTCTCTTTAACCACCTTTGTTCTTTCTAGTTTTACTAGAATTTAGGTTCAAAATCTATATCAGTACCCTATAATATGATGTCTAACCTATATATCTTAGTTGTTTTAAGCTAATGTCTCGTAAAAGTAATAATCAAGTTCTTCCCGTTTTAAATTTCTAATAACTTACTCTTTAAATTTGTAATAAGTTCTTAGTCTGATACAATAAATAATTTCTTACACGTAGATCAATAAATTTAATTATTTATAATATTTTAAAAAGTTGTTGAAAAAAAATCTAAATTATTTCAAATTAGAAAATATATAGGCTAAAGTGCATAATTTAAATTTATTAGAACTCTTGATATAAGTTTAGAGAGGAGAAGGGTTAATTGTATTTAGTTTCAAACCTTTGAAAATCTATTCCTAACATTTTACAATTTTTTTCATTTAAACTATGGTTCAAATTAATAAAAGTCCATTCTCCAATGGTTTGACGAATAGATATTTGAAGCCTTAAGTAATAAGTGGTATGTCAAAGAAGTAATTTAAGATAAAAATGACTTAACATTAGCCAATCAGTGATTCCAAAATGGAATTAGAGGATCTTGTGATCCAACCCTTAATTAGATTGCATTTTTTTTTGAAAAAAAACGATGTGGAAGAATGGAATAATCAAAGCAACACAAAATAATAGAGTGGAAGGAAAGAAAAGAAAGGGAAGAGAGATGATAATACACGAAAGAGAGAGAGAGAGAGAAGAGGAAGTAGAACAATTAATTGATATGGAAAAATGAGGAAAGGCAATAATAGGAGTCTTCACCGGTCTCTTTCCATTTGTTTCTACTTGCAATTCTCCCACATTCCAACACTGTTTAAAACCCCCCCATTTCAACCTTTTTCTTCTTCTCCATCCCCTACCAAATATTCTAAATGCCTATCTATATGTGTAAGATATAAGAAAATTTAAATTTTTTATTTTTATTCATGTTTATCATTCATAAAATCTGAATTTTTTTTGTAAATATTTTTAGTTGTTTTGTCATTTACAATAATTTAATTATATATAAATATAAATATAAATATATATATATACATACATGTTGTTTGTATTAAAAGAAATAAGAAGAGGAATAAGAATATGGCAATGACCGAAAGGTTGAAGTTGTGATTATGTGTTTGTGGTAGCTAGTTAGCTAAGGTTATGACCTCTCTCTCTCTCCCCCCTCAAAAAAAAAAAAAAGAAAGAAAAAAAAGAGAATAAAGTTTGAAGAGGCAAGGTTCTTTTAGAGGAAGCAAGTTGCATAAAGGAAAAAAAGAAAAGAAAAGAAAGAGTAGCACTTTGAGAAAAGATGGTGGTTAGTTTTTGTCACTTACTCATGAAAAGCTCCATGCCTTGTAATTCTTTGCTTAAGTGGTGGGGGATGAATATACCATTTCTCTCATTTTTAAATAAATAATTAAATCAAACAGTATATATATATATGTGTGTGTGTATGTCTATTAGGAATTTTTTCCTTGGGTTTTGGAGGTTTGAGATGTTCGTCTAATTGATGTTTTTGTTCAATGTATTTAGAGGTTTGACTGCAATTAATATGAAAATTTTTGTTTGGTATCACTGTTGTCATTTCTATACTTAACGTGACTATTTGAGATATTATTTGATTTTTTTATAAGAAAAATTAAGTTTATAAATATTATTTTTAAATTATTTTTTAAATATGGTAAAACTAAGTGTTTTGTAAGGAAAGATTAAAGAAAATATAGTAAAATGAGTTGTAAAGACAAGAAGTATAATTTTAAAATATTAATGACAAGAAATAATGCAGTTTTGGTTAACAATTTAGCGTTTTGTTTCTATGTTTATAAATACATTTTTCATTTCAAAATTCCCTTGTTTTCTTCTCTACTTTCTCCTAATATGTTTTAAAACATAACTTGTTTATTTAAGAAATATATATAAAAAAAATGATTTATCTGTAAAATGTTATAAAACAGAATTGATAAGGTGTCGAATTGGTTATCATAATATGTGGATTATATTAGTATGTATTTGGGTGTAAACTATTTTAACATGGATAGAAAATAATAAGTATTGAATTGTAACAAATTGAGATTAGATGATGTGTAGAAAATACTACACATTTGTAACAAAGAGAGACTCAAAATACTAGTAGCACACTTAACCGAAGAATAAACATTTGAAAATACTAACTATTATAATTGGAGCTCAAAGAATATGGGAGCCAAACATCCCTTTTAAGAACCGATATGGTCGAATAAATAGGACTCAAGGAGGAGGCCCTAAGTGAGGAAACAAAGTCAACACGAAAATGAAAATTCATATGAACGGCTTGAAATGCAACTCGAAATTGAGATAGGTTAGAAACTAATCATGTATGATTAATGTTAAAAATTCAAAAGAGCACTTGATTAAGAGTGAAGTTTGTTTTGAATATAAGATAAATATACCTCAAAGAAAATTATTGTTTGGGTCAATGAAATTTTGCCCACTAAAACAGAATCTCAAAGCTTCATATTCTCAAGATATGATTATATTCCCTTCTGATTAAGAAACAAAAAAAAGAAGAAAAAAAATTGGCTAAAATCCCTTTTCATGACTAATGGAAAGAGTTTGATTGTTTTTGTCTCCATGAATGGATTCATAACCCTAAACCTAAACTTTGTTCCCATACTTCTTTTTAACCCTTTAAACCCAATTATCATTACCTTTGGGTTCATCGTCCCATCTCTACCCCTATTTCAATTCATTGTTCTCACTGAAATTTCTCGTTTATGTCCTAATCATCAAGCATGGTAATAACTAAATTAATTATATAGTTGCTATTATTGAAGGCATGTATGTTATATTTGATGAGATAAAATTATTCTCTAGTAAGATATAATCTACATAAAATAATAACGATTCTGTTGAGGAGGAAGTTTGATAACAAGTGTGTTGGGCCACTTGAGTTGTGTATGAGAAAGGGAAAGACTTTGGGGGATTTGTATCAAAATCTAAACCAATAAAGGAAATGATTAAAATAATCTAAAGGTTAATAAGAGAGCTGAATCTTGAGTTTGAAGGAGATTACGAGTTATCTAATCATACTTAGAACGGATCTTCTAGTTTATAAGAGGATCTATATTTCAAAAACATCTAATGATCAAATAAAAAGAAGAAAAGAAAAGAATAAGGTTTGAAGCATATGATGCTTTGTGTAGTGCATTCATAGTCAGCTTTACCCCTAAGCTCCTAGAGAGAGGGGAAAAACATGAAGAAAGAGAGAGAGATTTGATTCAATGGGATACCAAATTGAGTGTTGTTATGACTTTTTTTAATAATTGCATTTGTTTTTAGGACAAATTGCAAAAACAACCACAAAGTATGATGTTATTGCATGTATACCTTCACACTTTCGTTAAAAAAATTAAATAAGAAGAAGATATTTTAAACTTACAATGATAGGTCAAATTTTGATAGTCTAATTTGAATGAGTATAATTACAATTAGTATGATGGAGGAAAATAATACAAGTGTTGAAGGGAAAAAGAAAGAAATGAAATGTTTTGTTACAGTATTTTCAGCTGTTATTTTGTCTCTGTCTTTTTGTGTTGGAAAAGAAAGTTCAATCCATAAGTTGTAACAAAAAAGAAACATAATTTAATTATATTATTAAACCCAAAGGGCAAAAAAAATTGTTTAAAAAACTTAAGCAATTAACAAAGAAACTGACAGATGAATAACAATAATGTTTCAAAAATGCATAGCCAAATAACATGCTTAATAGTAAAATAGACAATGACTCAAGTAAGCATATGATGAGAATTGTCTAAAAAAAAGAAGAAGAAAAACCCAAAGCTCCCTTTCCTTTCTTTCGAATGGAATGCCAAGTGTTCCCGATCTTGATCTCCAGTTTCGGTTTTCTGTTCGGCTTGATGTTCAAGAAGACGAGTTTCCATTTGTCTCATCGATTGGAATTTTCGACAAGAATCTTGTCAAGAGGAACCAATCTTTGAACTTAGCTTCTTTGTTGCACAACATTTTTCATTGACTAAGCAAAGCACATTGCCCATCTCTAAATGCATTGTCTTCCCAACATAGAATCTGCAATTTGCAGGGAAGCCCCTTTTAATGGACCCCAAAGAAAGAAAAAAAACATTGTGAAAATGAATTCAATTTCAATCATGTCCTCTTCAAGATATGGAGTTGTATTAAAGTATGTGACAATAATTAAGATTACAACTATACTATATGAAAGCTCAAAGAGGACATATTGGCATTGGCATTGGCATTGGCATTGGCATTTCAAAAGGGAAAAAAAAAAAGGGAAGGTTCAATTCAAATTTTCAAACTATCCATGGGGAAAGCAATGGCCGGCCTGCATCTGAAAGACCATATTTTGGGGTCCAATGAAGGGTTCATTGACAGCACCTTTTTGTAGGTGGTGCTCAGGTAGCCGAATCCCGGCAGCATACGAGTTGACACCGAATGCGCCTGGGGACATGAAAACGTTCCCATTGGAATGGTTGAAAACCAAGGCTGCTCCATTATTGTTGTGTTGTTGTTGTTGGTTCCAATTGAAGGCAGCTCTAGGCACGGTTGATGACGGATTCGAGTGGCGTGGGAGCACGGTTGCGTGCTCCGGTGATACGGATTTCTTGTTCTCCGGCGATGGACTTCTCGTGTCGTTGAGATTGACGGTTGTTATATCGTGTATGCTCGCTCTCCGCTTATCTTTTCCGCCTGAGAGCTGCCTGATGAAGTATTTTTGGGCGTGACTAGCTACCTGAGTCGGAGTTCGAGTTACAACAAAATTTCTTGAGATGTTCCTCCAATCCCCTTTCCCATATTTCTTCAACCCCATCAAAAACAACCTGCAAATTTGTTTACCAATTACAAATCAATCGAACTCAACAGAATTCCACTACAAAAATGGTGTTTGTTCCTGAATTGAACACGATTTTCAACAATCAAACCAAACACTTACTTGTGTTCTTCCTCAGTCCATGGAACTCCCTTCTTCCTCTCCTGATCCGCCGACCGTCCCGACGATCGTTTACCGATGAGGCCATACGATTGCTTGAATCCATCATAGCTATGACTATTGACCCAATCCAATGTAAATTGTGAAGTATCATAGCCAGGAATTGGGATCAAACCAGCTTCAATACTACTAACATCAGCTTCCAATTCCTTATACTGCCGGATCACATCCCCAACCGTCTTACCGGGGATCATCGACGCAACCTTCTGCCACCGATCAGGTGTATCGGTATCAAAAATCGCAAGAGCGTTCTCGAACATTTTGTTCTCGGCAACGGTCCACCTCGAAGCCTTACCGTCGCCGGAACTCCAACTCATGGTGGAAACAAGAGAAGAAGGAGAGGAGAGAATTTCCATTTCCCACTTCATGGAGCTGTGTGGGAACAAAATTCAAAGAGATTCAAAGAAGGTGTTTGTTCATGATTTTTTTTTCTTTAAAAAAGGAAAAACAGAGAGAAGAGGGAAAATGATTTGTGGGAAGGGATTTTTTGTAAATGAAATGTTAAATAGAGAAGAAACAGGAAGAACCCAGAGAGAAAATGCACCAAATGGTGGATATTTCACAATAGGAATTTGACAATAAGGGCGTTAAATCAACAAGCATTTCAATGGAATCAGAATACTCTCTCTCTTTCCCTTTTTTTGTTTTTTTTTTCCCTTCTTCACTCTGAGGAATCTACTCTTCAAAAAAGATGAAAAAAGTCACTGCACCTTTATAAATTCAAACCAACAAAAACAACAAAGGAGAATAATAATAATAATAAAAAAGAAAACAAAACAAAACCCAGAATTGGTATAAACCCTAAGTAATTGAAAACTTAATCCAGAGAGAGAAACAGGGGATGAAATATTCCGGGAAAACAAGGGAGAAAGAGGGTGAAATTTTTATCCGGGAAAAAGGAAATCAAAATCGGGAAAAGGGAAAGAAAATCTAGAAGGTGAAAAGGGATGGAACTGGGAGATTGAAAGGAAAGCTGAAAAAGGGGGAGAATCCGAGTGGGAGAGGACTGAACTGTAAGCTGTGAGATTTTTTTTTTTTTTTTTTTTTTTTTTTGAGTTAGAAACGGAGGAGAAGAAGAAGAGAAAGGGGAAAAAAGGTTGGAGCTCGAAAAGCGAAGCAATGGAGCGAGCTTCAAGGAATGAATCTAAGAAACACTGGAAAATAAATAATAAATATTGATTATTATATGTTATTTATAAAAAAGAAAAAAAAGAAAGAAAGAAAGAAAGAAAAGAAAGAAAAGAAAGAAAAGAAAGAAAAGAAGAAGAAGTGAAGTGGGAAGAGAGGTCGAATGTGTTGGATTATGATTGGTAGGTGTGATTAGTGTGTGGATCCTCCAACTTATGAAAAACTTCCCTCTTTATTTCATTATTCCATCTCTTCTTTTATCGTTCATACCAAAATCACCCCTTTATAAAATATACTCAAAACAAATTATATTTCAAACTAAAATTATCTTTAAATTTTAGATTTTAATTTCTATCCACCTCTATATTACATCTTTTTTTTTTTTTTTACTAACAATAACAATGTTTATCCCTAATAAAATTTAAATTTTTTATATAATTTAATAGTTCTTTTTTATAAAACTATCATTTACAATAATTTTACTACAAATAAAATCTTTCTTTTCTCATTTTACTATTTTATTATAATCAAAATATGTTCAACAATTATTTAGAATGATTTTTAATAGTTTTTTTTAAAAATAAAAAGAAGTTGACAAACTATTTAGGCTCTATATCAAAATTTGACAAATTATTTTTACATTCCAATTTTGTATGAAGGATAAATATTTTTGTTAAATGTTCTATTTTGTTAATTTCTTTTGTATTTTTTTTATTTGGCGTTTAGAGTATAAGATTTCATCGTTTAAATCTTCTATTTTATTTTCATAATCTTTGGTAAGAATTTTAAATTGTTTAGAAGATTAGTAAAAAATGTTAACAAATAACTATGTACCTTTGCATTTCTAAACGATTATGTACCAAAATCTAAACGATTACGTATATTGTATTATACAACCGTTAGACTTGAATTTGTTAACAATCATTTACATTGAACTACATGATCATTAATCGCTTACCATATTCAACACGATCATTTAAAATATATTACTTCACTACGATCGTCTATGCTCACATTGTTCTATAGCTTTCTTGTCATCGTTTAAAGTTTATTATCCAATCATTTAAATTTAAAACATTTTTTCCCTAGATTAAAATGAACTACACAATCTATATCATGATCTAAACCATCGTTTAGAATGTAGTACATGATAGTTTAAAAGAATATTACTCATGTGTGTTTGTCCGATTAATCACTTGTTGATCAAAGTATTTTTGGGTATTTCACATCGGGCTATGGGTTTTTTCCTTTTTCATAAGGAATAGTTGCAAATTTAGCAATTATATTTAAAATAGTTAAGTATACAACAACACTTTTAAAAAATTGGGTATAACAAAATTTGTCAAATTTTGTCAACAATAGAAATCTATCACGGATAGACCTGTGATAGACCATACAAGTCTTATCAGCGATAATTTTGCTATATTTGAATTTTTTTTTAAATGTTGTTATATCCTTCATTATTATTCATAAAATAATCATCAATTACAATTACCCTTTTCAAAATTGTTCTTTACTGTTTAAATATTTTACCGATTTGCTATATTTTTTTTAAAGTTATTTTTCATAATGTATAAAGAAATGTCTATGCTAGTATTAACAATGATGGATTTTTTTTAATGGGAATTATCGACAATAAATTAACTCCAAAAACTAATTTATAATTCACTCGATGTAAAGGAAATAAATTGGATATTTGAAATTACATAACAAAAATTATAAAAAAAAAAATGCATACTACAAAATATTGGTATAGCTTACCTATTTAATTTTAAAAAACAAAATGATTACTAAATGAAACTCAGATTTGTAGGTAACTTCAAGGTTGCAAGCTTAATTTCAAACGGAAAAAATTCATTAGACATAAAGGGCACAACCACTTTACCAAAGACATAATACAGTAAAAATAAGCATCATTTAACATATACTGTAATTTAATACTTCAAAATTAGTATTAAAAATACAAAATTAAAAAATGTGAGGGGCACGTGTCTCTGAACCCTTTAATAGATCTGCCTCTAGAATTCACAGTGGCATAAATTTATAAATTTATTATACATTTTTTAAAATTTAAAATCTAAGTCGAGAAAACATCAAATTCAAAGTATAAACCTGTAATTTATTTCAATTAATTTCAAAAGTATTAAAATAAAAAGATTCATTATTGTAATAACTTAGGTAGTTTTGCTATTTTAGGTGTGGTCAATTACTAATGAATGTAGGGAGCTGTCAAACACAATTACTACTAAGCTACCTATAAATATTAAATATTAAATAATTTTCTTTATACGTGTTATATAAATACGATAAAGTCGAACCCCTAGACCTAGACTAAATCTGTCAGTGAATGTGATTGTTTGTCTTCAAACAATAGCTTGAATGAAACAACTAAATAAATACTCAACTTGTTAATACTAACGGGGAATATGCCTTCCCAATTTCATAAGTACTTAAAAAAGAAGCAGAGTGGGAATTATTTAGCAACCATAAGCAAAATGATATCTAAAACTATTTAAAAGTGTGAAGATGATTATTACTGTTACATTGTTTTTCAAGTCATTATTTCCATTAAACCCAACAAATTTCTAATCTAACAATAAATTCCTAACATTTAAAGAAATGTGCATTTCTCAAACAAGTAACACTTGTGGATTTTAATTTGCCTTTTGAAATAAATAAATAAATAAAACACAAGACACGTCCAGGTTGATTTTTACACTTATTCGGCCATTATATTGAATGAAATAGTGTTTATTATTTAATTAATTGATTTTTTCTTTTTTAAGAAAAGGAAAAAGCAAAAAAACAATAATTGTAGGTTATTCAAAAAACACTGCCATGATTATATTTATGTAAAACTATATAATAAACAAATAATTTAGTGCACAAACATATATACTTGGTAATTTTCTTTTTCGAAATATAATATTCATACCTACATAATTTAAAAAATAATTAAACCACCCTCCCCCCAAAAAATAATATATTGAAACAACAAAATATTAAATAAATAGATTTAAGTTGCTTTTTTTAAAAAAAAACCATATGTTTGTTTTTTATAATAAAGTTATTTATTATTACTTTTTATATATATGTATATATATATAAAAAAAAAAGAATTAACCTTTTTCCCGAAGAAGTGACAACAGATCCAGACCAACGGCCCTGATTGATGTCATGCAAGTTGATAGAGTGGGGTCCTTCCTTGTAGGGGCCCACAGTGGGACCATGCTTCTCATTGGGCAGTCTTCCACATAATTGTTACTTATTTTAGGGTTACCATCTCGAGAATCTTTCTCATCCAACTGCTCTTATTACTCCAGGTGTCCTCAATTCATTCGCTAAATGTGAAACATAATCAAGTCTTAGACAAATGGTCCAGATAGATAATGGTGACCACCAATGAGTGTGCCCCACGTACACACATGAACTCCCAATTATGCCAGCGTACCCAATTCCATCAATTCGGCACACATAATTGAACCCAAGACCAAACCAAACCAAACCAACCCCCGTCCTCTCCTCTTTCCTCTTCCGCCACCCCCATCACGCTCGGATCTTCCCATCAACCATTACTTAAAACCCTACTATAGTATAGTGTTGTTAATGTATTTGAATATTAATCAACCATATCGTTGAACTAAAAAGAAGAAGAAAAAAAAACATTTCTACTAACACTTCTTTCCCCTGTCGACATTCCATTGGTGGGATTGTTTGGATTTTAAAAAGTTGGACAGACATTGATGGAAGGTGGGGCTTCTGAAGACGATAAACAAAAATTATATACGTATATAAAAAAAAGGTTGGAGGAAGAAATATGGCGGCGCGTGGAAAGAGGAGGCGCGTGGTGCACGAGGCCCATTCCGTGGAGTGTGTGGAAGAGAGGACCAAGCGGTCCCCTTCTGATGTGACCGACTGTTTCCCAGCAATTGTCCCTCTCCTTCTTCTCTCTCTTTTCCCCACTTTTATTCATACAACTTAACTATTTTACTCCCTTTTTTTTTCTTTTTTTATGCACATATTTAATATTCTTTTATTAACTATTTTTAATTTATTTATTTACATCCAACTCTCACATTTTTCTAAGGAGATAGATACAAAAAAGTGATCATTTTTATAATATATATATATATACACACACATATTCAAGAAAAATAAATAATGGTTTTTTGGAACTTTCGTGGTAGCTTCTCCCACTCTCCAAATCTATATATATATTTCAAATTTTTTTTAAAAAAATGCCTAAGTATATCTCTAGATTCTCAACATTTTTTGCTAATTAAAATTTATATTTTAGATATAAGCTAAGAATCACTTCTCATCTCTTTACCAAATTTTCTGTTTATTGCTTTTGCATGAAAGTTTAGAAGCAGAGTAAATTAAATATTGTACAAATATGAAGAAATTAAAGTTTACTTTTTGTTTTTTATATGTCTTTATTTAGCAAGTGGGTATAGTGAAATTGTCTCATGTGTTGAATATGTCACATGGCTCATGGCTGGGTATAGCTCTACACTCAAGTTGGAATCAAATTTCTTACCATTTTTATTGTTTTACCCGTGTACCGGATGCACTTAGGTTTTTTTGTATTTATAACATATTATAAAGAGAAAAGGGTAAGCATTTAATGTGTCAGAACAAATTGCCGAATGATTGTTCGAACAAAAATATCGTTCAAAATTTGTTGTTCGGACAACAACAAAAAAAAAAACGTTCATTTTGACAACGATAGCATTATTTCTTTTTAATATCGTTCGTTTAGAGTTAAATCAAGATATGTATGGAATTAGTTAATATGTTTTTTGATATGAGTGAGATAAGATGGAAATTAATATAAAATGAAGGTATGATAAAGGCGTGAAGTGAAAGTCACTAAATTAGTAATTAAATTAACTTTAACATTAATTAATTGACATAATCTCGTACTTTGCAAATGATTGGTCCCCTCTTATTCGAATTTGTTTGATAATTTGGGCTAAACCCCTTCAACTTTAATCTGTCCTTAAACTTATTTATATATTATAATTATAACAATAATAAAATTTAATTTAATTGACTTTATATATTAATTTAACTATTATGTCGGTTTGGTCGAAACTATGCATATTATGAATGTTTTTCGTTTTCTGTATTAATTTTTTTTTTAAAAAAAGTGTCACTAAAATATCATATTTATATTTTACTTTGCTCTTCTATCAAGAAAAACAATATTAAATTAGAAAGTATTTTCAAGAATTGAAATTTGTAGATTGACACATGGACATTTTGAAAAAGAATTGAAGTAAACAAATAAGTCCATAAAGAACTTTGTTTTTTATTATTTACTTTTATATTTATCGTCTTATCAATCTTTTATTGGGAAACTTTTATAGTGTTCTTTTGGTCTGGTTTTCTTTCAATTTGAGGGTAATATTTTTTGCCACCTCTTCAATGGTTGGAGACAAGGGATTGGTCGATGGAAAGTGTGGGGCTGATTGTTTGTTATACGGTGAGAGATTGGAGTCTTGATATCATTTATTCTTTAAGTATGCGAATTTAGTCGTTGAGTTAGGAATGAGATTTTGG
Organism: Cucumis sativus; assembly: GCF_000004075.3. Taxonomy (NCBI): domain Eukaryota; kingdom Viridiplantae; phylum Streptophyta; class Magnoliopsida; order Cucurbitales; family Cucurbitaceae; genus Cucumis; species Cucumis sativus. The sequence goes on from NC_026660.2 coordinate 12,281,770, forward strand.
GGTTGATGGGAGTTTCACGTTGTGTGGTTGGTTGGGAGATTGAGTAATGTTTATAAATTTTTTGGATTGGGTTGAGTAAAAGTGTCTAGTTTCTAAGCTTTGATGTATGTTAAAGTTTGCTGCTATTTTTTGTGCTTTGTGGTTTTTTGTTGCGATGATGGTGTGTGCTCGTGTTGTTATTTAGTTGGAGGATATTATAGGACTTATGAAGTAAGTTTTGTTTCTAGGCTCTGTTAGTTTGTGTTTTCTTTTTCCTTCTTATTGGGTGCTTTCTGATCTTTTTGTTGTTGTTTTGTACCTTGATCTCGAACTGTGGAAGTGTTCGATTAATTGTGAATACATATCTTTTAAAAAGATTAGGATTGGAAAAAATAAATATATTGTTTGTTTATTTAAAAAAAACAAAGTTAAAATCACAGCTAGATTATGCATTAAAAAAGAAAACTGTTTTTTTACAAGTGTTGGTACCCTTGAAATTCCATTTCCCAAAACAGACCAACATAAAAAAAAATTATTAAAATCAAACCAATTATCAAAAACAATAAATTTTACAAAATATTTACTATCTACACCAAATTCTATCTACAATTTTGTTATAGTTTGAAAATATTTTAATATTTTTAAAAATGTTATATTAAATGATATGTCTAATATATACTTTAATTTCATTTAATATTACTAATAATCTCAATTTGTTGTGTTCAAGGCCCATCTATAATTGCATCAAAGTTGACTCTTTACTATTTTATAACATAATTAATTCAGAGTATCAGTCAATAATTTAACAACTTTCATTTTTATTTAAAATCAACACAAATTCTCATTGTTTTTCTCAAAATTCTACCAAAGTAAATAGGAAAATCATGGCATGATTATTTAGAGAAAAGTTTATAAAAGTAGCAGATGAGATTTGACAAAAAAAAAAAAAAAAAAAGGAAACCCTCTAGAATTGTGTCATTTTTAAAAGTTTACAATTTGTTGGATAGAATCAATAATTTAATTTAATGCACTTTTTCAAATTTGTATTTGATTTATAAATTTTAAAATATTTCCTTTTAAGTTTTTTCATTTTAAAAAGTGACAAATACAAATACATTAAAATAAAAATTTAAACTTTAGAATAAACCCATAACATTAGAAATTTAAAGGTTTAATTTGAAAATAAAGTTAAAATTTAAAAATTATAATGAATATTATGGAAAATAGAAGAAGAAAGAGGAATTAAAGTAAAAACAGAAAACTAATATTTGCAATGAGAAATAGTAAAAACGGGGCGGGTAGTTGAGGAAAAGGGGCCCGGAAACAGATGCGTTTTTGCTGTCAGATGGCAATAAGTTTTTCTTTTGTTTTATTATAATTTTTTAAAAATAAATTAAATCTATTTATTGAATTATTTTTAAACAAATATTTGGTTGACCGGAAAAACCCAAAGACAAGGGGTACAAAAAGGCCAACGCCAACGCCAACGCCAATATCATTCATCATTTTCTCCTCATCCTCCTCCTCCTTCTTTTCTTCTTTCTTTACATTCAATTTCGAATCTCCCTTCCCTCTCGCTTACGTGTCCAAATGCCTCGGTGTCAGTATTTTTAGTACAATCATAATGTCTAAACCCTATTCATAAACTATAGAAAACTCTTTAAAGTCCCTTTGGATAGCAAATAATTTTTCACAACCATACATATCAAATGTATGAGATAGCAAATAATGTTTTTTTAAAAACAAAAAACCAAAACCAAATAAGTTATGAATCAATTTCTTGTTGATCGAATTCACAAAGTTGAAAGTTTAAGAATAACATGAACACAAACTTAACTTGAAAGTTGATGACTAAATCTATAATAATACAAACAAATAAATAAATAAATAAACAAAGGTTGCAATCACATGATTAAAAGAAGCGTAATCAAAGATTATAATCTTTATGACTTAGCTCTAACCTTGCCAACTGTCTCGTCTGATAATGTTGTTTTTGTGAAAGTTAAAGAAGATCAAGAAAATGATATTACAAGGAAGATTAAAGTTAAAGTGAGAGTTAAAATGATCATTAAATTTTCTTTGGATATTATCTTCAAAGTATAATATAAATATAAAAGTACTTCTTGATTTAGTGGATTTGCTTTCGATGATAAATATCGAATTTTATGGGTTTCATTACCGAATTGGGTTCCCAAATGCTTTTAATTTACCCTTTAATCTTCTATTTATTGGATTCTGGAATATAATTCACAATAAAGTATTCAAATATATTTGAAATAATTCAACATTCAAATGTTTTTTTTAGTCTAATTTTGACTTCTAATTATGCTTTTTACTGGTTGTAATTAAGTTTTGGTGTTGACTACTTTATGGGGTTAGTTGTTTATTCTTTGTATTAACAGTGGAAATTTATAAAAGGTTTTTTTTTTTTTTTTTTAAATATAACGTTGGAAAACGATCCTTTAGATTTGACTATTTTTTCAACGATTTATTTCAACATTTTTTGATATTATATTTGAAAAATGATCGTTTATATTTGTAACATGATAGTTTAGATTTTATCGTTTAAATTTAGATAGTAAACCCCGATTTTTTTTATCGTTTAGATTTGACTATCTAATATCCAATTATTTTTTTCATGATCTTTTATATTTAAAACAACTGGTTCGAAAACAAATAGTTTATGATTTTGAACCAAACAACAATTTGAAAGAAAAAAACTGAAGTGGAAGAAAAAAAAGATGATGAAAAGGAAAGACAAACCTAAAATATTTAGAAAAAGTGGCTGACTTTTTCATTTTGTTATACGTAAGTATTTTGTCCGACGATTTGTTATATTTATGAAAATTAACCTTTATAAAATTTATTAAAAATATAGGAAATTTATCGATTTATAATTTTTTGGGATGACATGAATTTAAAGTATGAAAAATATCAATTTAAATTCTAATTTTGTTTTTGCAAATGTGTCCATTTACACCCTCCATTATATTTTGTTTATGAATTTTTGTGTGCAAAACATATATAGTTGTATCATAAAATGAATTGATTTAGGATCATCCTATACAAAATTTTCTTTGAAAAAATTTACCCATGTTGAAAATTAATGGAGGGATGATCATAATAATGGCTCTAAATTATTGAACTAATTTAAGGCAATTATAATTTGTAGCATTTTTTTGGGACAATGGTAACATTTTAACCAAGTTTTATAAATAAAAATAACATTTAAAGAAAAATCAATATCAATTCAGTACGTAGAATACAATTGGACATTTGATAATACGATACCAATATAATTTTCAAGTCAACTATAGATGTGTTTTGTCAATTTATAATGTTAGTTAAAGCCAATTTAGCTCAACAATAATTAAATAGCATAAAGGTTCAATTTTTTTATTTTAAATTTTTCGTAATATATATAACTCGTACCAATTTAAAAAATAATAATTAAGAATATAAGAATATTTTTTATATTAGTATTTGTTTTATGGTAAAGTATTGATATATGTGTTAATACTGATATGTTTGATATGGTATATTTTATAGTTTGATTGGGCAATAATTGGTTGGGAGTGTTGTTCATAAAATGGGATTTGTTGTCCTTTTTCTTTTGCATGCGCATAAGCTCTACGAAACAAAAGCAAAATTTAAAATATATATTTGCTGCTCAACACTTTTATTTTATTTTATTAACAATGTATAAATATAAAAGAAGACAAAATAAATAATTTCATTGGTTGGTGGCTGACACTCGAAGATAAATTAAAAGCACTCAAAAATAAAATTAGTATTGGAAATGTGAGAATTAAAGAAAGATTATATTATTTATGTTAAAATAATATGAGCTCAATATTCCTCTCAAACCTGGTTAATAATATATAACTGTCTATTTTTAACTAAATTAAATATCAAATTCTAACATTAACTAATTCAACCTAATCCATTTTTAGGTTACTTTTCATTCATTTAGTTATCAAATCATTCCTTCATTCAATGAGTTAGATTATAGTAATTTAAAATATGAGTGGATCCCATCCCATGACTTTGGATGGATATACGTTATATTTAATGTAAAGTGTTCAAACTAGAATATTAGTTGTTTGTAAATAAGTTCAAATGCATCAATATTTTGATTCTAATTAAATGTAGATGAAAATTTAAAATACAAACTACCAAATATTTTTTTATTTTCATTGGATATAATGAAGCGTTTAATTAAAGTACTTTACATACAACAATCTTCTTTTAGATAGTAATTATATAATAAAGTAAGAGATAACCTTTATTGTGTGTATTGATAAAGAGAGAGGGTGATACGTTATCCTCTCTTTCTCGTGCTTTTCTCTTTAATTAAGAAAACTACTTTAAACTTTCTTTTTAAATTAAAAAACTAATACGTAATTATACTGATTAATCTTTTATTGGTCAACCTTACTAACATTTTCATTTGAACTCACATTTAATCAGATTGGTTGAGCCATGACAATCAAAATTTATAACTAATATGCCTAAAAAGTAGGTTGCATATGATTAATTGGATTGGAGTATATAAATAGAAAAAGAAAGAGATTAAAATATATATATATTAGAATATAAAATAATGGAAATGAATTTGATTTATTTATTTATGTTTTGGGGGGTAGTGTTGTGGTTCCCATGCGTCTATTGAGTATATCAAAGGGGTAAATATGGTGAAGAGGGTATTTAGTTGGAAATATTGTTGGCATTCAAAAAGCTATTATAATAATAATAATGAGGGAGGGAGGGAGGGAAGGAAGTATTTTATTTATTAATTTATTAGTTTATTATTGATTATTATAATAAATAAAAAAAAAAAAGCATTTAATAAAATTGGGGTGTGGGGCCTTTCCATTTAAGGAAAGATTCCTCTAAGGCTTTTTCTTTTTCTAAAAGTTGAAAAAAGTCAGACAAAATGTGATTCAGATTTCTAAGGCTATCACGGAAAGCGTGTGATGGACTCTTCCCACGTGTGCGCGTGCTAATTCCACTTCCCAATCCCCCTTCTCTCACGTGTGGGGAATCCACCCTGGCGGTGTTTCATTATTAATTATCATTACCATTTTTTTTCCCTTTTCTTAATTCCATTTCAACTAAACAATTACATTCTTCTGCAATTCTCCAACTCTTTCATTTTCATATTATCCAAAACAAAATACTCCAATACCTTCATATTCAAATTCTACAAATAATGATAATAATAATAATTTTTTTTAACCAATTGCTTTTATATTATATTTAGTAATCATTTTCGCTTTTTTTTTTAACCAATTGCGGTTTTGACATATATTTCACATAATAGTTTCAATACTTTACCTAAGAAAAGATTTAAAAATGAAATAAAATCAATACATGTTATAAGTAACATTGGGATAGATAGTAAGTGGATGCTTTTCTTTTAAATATATTTTATTTGTGATAAACAAAATAATTGTAGTTTATAGGACAAATTTGGTATTCATTGTGGGACAACATTCTCAATCTGTTTCAATAAAGTTGTTTTTTTTTTATAATTAGTATTAATGAATATATTAAAAGGTACCCATATTTCAAAAATTGCATATAATTAATTTGCACAATCATTTAGAGGTTCAAGTAATTGACTTTATATATATGAATGATATAATATTTAAAAATGTGAATAAGTTAGGACTAAAATTAAATGGAAAAGAAGTGCATTATTGTAATACAAATCATACTATAAGGTTATCTGGAGGCCACACTATTACAATAGTGTGTTATACCTTAATGTACTATAAAAGCTTTGTTTTTAATTTTTGGTATTCAATTATGAATTATCATTGTCGGATCATCGTCGTTAAGTAAAGTAAGATTACATGGTTATCCATCCAAAATGGGCCGAAGGGGAAACCCAATGATATTTATTGGCCCCAGTGAGATTCATTAGGTGGTTCGAGAAAGTTGAATTGGGCTGGTGAGGATAAAAGCCCAATTGAGGCTGATCGGGAACTTGCGGCCCATAAGAATTTGATGGGAAATTGTGTCGTCAGATTTTTCATACCATTTTAGGTACGGCTGTCAACCACAATACTAAATTATGAGTTTTACTTAAAAAAACCAAAAATAATTTTAAATCGTTAGAATAGCAAAATAGCAAAATATAAATAAATAAATAAATGAAATAATCTCAAATGTTCCTACCCAATCTGAAAAATACAATTGTTTATCTAAACCCTAAATACGTTGTTATTACATTAACATATGCTACATAAAAGACTTGCCATTAATGGAAAGATCCACTCCAAGCCAGCAAAAGTTAAAATCTCTATCATTTTTTTTCTTGGACGTCGGCCGACTAATTCCTTCTTTCATTTAAAACCTTAAAGAAAGTTTGAAAAATTCATCTGTTCATCTTCCTACCAGTTTTCACCCAAATCACATTTGTGCAATATTAGAAATGACAATGCACAAATCGAGCCAAAAGACGACATGCAAAGAAGAACTAAGTGTGGCTCGATGGCTCAGATTTGGCTTGGACAAAGGCAAAGCGGCTCGGATCGGGTGTGCAAAATGGATTGGCTCGGCCGGAGAACAAAACGGAGAAGCTACAAGATTGAGCTAGGGACGACTTGATGGTCATACTCTGATACCTTATCTCTTTGGCGTAATAGCCTTAACTCTACTTCTAATCCTCACATTATTAATTTTATTTGCTTGTTCCCTACCAAAAACGCCCTACTTCCTTTTTCTCTTTTTTCTACGAAGATCAACACGCCTTTTGCAACAACCGCCACCGTCGTCATCATTGCGGGAAATCACATGCCCGCGTTCTTCGCTACCACTACTAATACACCACCCGCTCAATTATTCTCATTCTTTTAATTTATCTCCATCGAAAATCCATCTTCTTCGGTTTTGCTTCCTTCTAATTTTATTAGTGCAGCGGAAACTTGTAAATCCATGAAAATCAAGTAAAAAAAATATTAGATATTAACACTAGATTTCATCGTAAAATCAACTCTCTTTTATCTCAATTTCGCTTCTTTTACTATATCATTACTCTATATGATCATATTAAATTAGATAATAAGAAATTCTATCTCAAAACTTGTATTAATAAATATTTTATATAATGTATTATTTAATAAAAATTTTATAAATAGTTTGAAATATAAAAAATGCAAAACGGTTGAATTTATCTTTGCCATCAAAGGCCTCCGATGGGTGGTGTCCCAATTTAAAGATTTACTTTGTAGATTCAGATACATAAACAAGTACGTTTTTCTTTCTCTAATCTATAATTAGAAAACATGCTTAGCCTTTAAGTCTTAACAAGAAAACTAGTTTTTTTTAAAAAAATTATTTTTGACAATGTACTGGTATTTTGAGATTCCCAAATTAAATTGAGAAATGGTTCTTACAGAAGATTTTATCCCTTCACATTAAACATAACAATAACTTGTTGTAAAAAGATCCTCATAATTGTTGTATAAATGTAATCACTTACTCGATAGCTTTACCACTATAGTAGATCATATTCATGCCAAACCTAATAAAAATGCAAGTTATACTTTGTAAACTACAATATTGTGTCTTGAACTACAATAGCATACAACAAATGTAAAAAAAAATCCAAAACTTTACATTTAGAGTTTTGAACTACAGTAGAAACTAATATTAACTCTTTGAGAATAAGAACATATCATCTATAAAAAACTTAGATCCATTTGTTTGAGATATCAATCGTTCTTTCAATATAAACATTACATCAACGAAAAATACTTTCTATTGGTAACTATTTGGTTTTTCGTTATTGTTTTAAAACCATGAAAAAATAATTTTTTTAAAACTTCTTTTTGCTTTTTAAATTTAGGTAAGAATTCAACTTTTGTACTTTAGAAAGATGTAAGTCATTAGGTTAATTTTTAAAAATTTAAAAACAAAATAGCTACCAAACTGAAACTTAAATTGAATTACTTGAAACCTTTATTCCACATCTTACAAAATTTCTTAAAGAGAGAAAATGTTATTTCTTCATTCACTACAACTTTAGCATGTCTCCTTACCAAAGTAACCAACTAGAAAATATGGCAAAAATTCATCGATACATTTTAAAAACTAAAGATAAATATGTTACTTTACAAGTAAACAAAGAAGCTAAACTTGGAAAAGAAGATTAGAGAAATGGAAGAAAAGGGTTTAAGATCCATTGCATTTGCTTGTAGACATACAAACGATCAAATAGTTAAAGCTGCTTGGATATATGGGTCTTAAGATCTCATATACAAAAAATACTACATGAGTTGAAATTTCACGGTTGTGTAGATTTTGAACTCTAAGGACATATTTGTGTATATCTTATAGAACATATCCTATTAAAGTAAGATCATAGTAGTAGTGTCTATTTAATTATGCATTATACTGAATCAACATGATGCTTGCTATGTCGTGATTGTTGATGCTTACGAAGGGTCGACACATATGAAAGTGGCAGCAGAACATGTGGACAAATGAGTATCACCTTCATTTGCAAATACCCTGGACAGTCCAAAATTTGATATTTTGCTTGCATTCTCTCATTCAACGAGATATTTGAAGTTTTTATATCTCTGTAAATTATTGGTGGCTTGCAACCGTTGTGTATAAATATTCTAACCATGCAATTTGTTTACTAGATTTCACAAACTAGAAGGGTAAAGAAAAAAATATGGACTAATAAGCTCCTATATTAATGTGGCATCATATTTTTTAGTTTTTAAATTTAAACTTATACAATGCTTTAGAGGTGCATCTTAAGTCTTAAAACTTCATTTAAAAAATCACTCTATTCAAATCGTTTTTTAGAAAGTATGAAAATAAAATAATTGTAGATTTTAAAATTTTGTTTGCTTAAAAAGTAAGAAAAAAAAATTGATTAGAAAGTATGAATATAAAAAAGACAACTAAGAAACTAACATATCCAATTATATAATAATTTTCTTAAGATCTTAATAATATTCAAAGAAAAAAAGTCAATGTTTCGTATAGGAATGAAATTGTAATTTGAGTTTTTTTTTAAAAAAATAAAAGAACACAGCTTTCAATTTTATTAAAAATAATGTTGCTTTTATAAGAGAGAAAAGGAAAAAAATGATTTGAATGTATAGTAAAATTTTTTTTAAAAACCTATATTGTTATATTTTAATATTGTGTTGTTAGAGGTTTTTTTTTAATATTGTATTTATCATACCTTCCTATATTGAGAATAGGTTTCTTCATACATACACAATAACATTCTTTCTTACAATAACATTCTTTCTTACGTAGAGAGTAAGTTTGTTAATTTTCACAAACGTAATAGAACACCAAAATATTTACTGCACATGTTGAAAATAAAACTAACATGAAGTCAGTAATTTTTTTTCATAAATTTCAAATTTGTCTTTGATATTTTGAACTATTCGACACTTGTCTTTCCTTTCTCATTTAGATTTTTTTTCTTATTTTTTTATTTCTTTCTTTATCCTTTCTTTTTTTCTTATACCTCCTATTCTATAATATTACTTTGATATAATCTAAATCATCACTTACCTAATCAACATGATCCACAATCATCTAGATTTGAAGTCTTTTTCTCATTGTTTAAAAAGAATTACACGATCGTGTGAACATGATCTAAATGATTGCTTACCATAATTAACATGATCTTTTAGATTTCAAGTATTTTTTCGTTAAAAAAAAAAACTATATGATCATGTATAATTATCCTTCTAAACAATTATGACATGCGATCATGTAGGAAATGATACAGGATCGTGTATCATGATCATTTAAAAGAAGAATTGCACCCACACGTGTGGTTGATAATGAGTTTTTTTTTTTTTTTTTTTTGTATTTTTCATTAGAGGCTCATGAAAAGTACATAAAATTTTGTTATTACTAAATTTTGTATAGGCATATGGATTATCAATTTAAAATATGTTATAGATGGCATTAAGGATATAACCATTTTGATTAAAAAATTGAAGTTGCAATATGAACATAATTTTTTTAAGCCATAGAAAGTTTGGATTTTCAATTTTCTAAAACAACAACAATAATAATAGAAGAATTCAAACTTCTTTATTTGAATGGTATACTTAATCAACCTAGAACTAATTAAAAAATGAGTCAAAATCATCAACTTATTAATGGTAGTTAAATCAGCAAAGCAAGTGAATATGTTAAAAAGAAAAAGTTAATTTTTGTTACTTTCATTATGATCATTTAATATTATTAGAACCAAAAATCCCATTCGTTGAATTTTCAACCAAATGTGAACGCAAAACCAAAAAAAAACTTTGAACACTTGCTTTCTATTTTGCCTTTTCCCATCATCGCCGCCAATTGAACAAAACCTTGTTGTTCATCATCTTCTTGAATTTTTTTTCTAATGGAATCTTCAATCACAGGTCCCACCACATTTCATTTTCATTACACACTTTCAAAGCGTGGACTCCCAAGTATCCTCTCTCTGCTCATTATCTTCTACACTTTCATGAATCCATTCTTACAAAATTTCCCCCAAATCAAATTCCTTCTTTACTAGGGTTCCCCAAACCAGAATATCCTTCGATTCTCTTCCGATTAACCATGGGGGAAGAAGATAGTATCTACACACAAGATGGAACTGTGGATTATCGTGGAGATCCTGCTGTTAGAACTCAAACAGGAACATGGAGAGCTTGTCCTTATATTTTGGGTAATTCCCTTTTTTCTTCTTCTTCTTCTTCCTCTGTGGATTTGATGACTGATTTGATTTTTTTTCTTTTATTTTTTCAATAGGAAATGAATTTTGTGAGAGATTGGCTTACTATGGAATGAGCTCTAATTTGGTGCTTTACTTTAAGGATCATTTGAATCAACATAGTGCTACTGCTTCTAAGAATGTGAATAATTGGATTGGAACTTGTTACATTACCCCCTTGATTGGAGCATTCTTGGCTGATGCTTACTTGGGTAGATATCGGACTATTGCTGCCTTCTCTATCCTCTATGTCTTTGTGAGTTCTAACCCTTTCATTTTAGTTCCCAATGTTATTTTCATACGGATCGAAACCATGTTTTGGATATATTTTCTGAGTTCTAACCGTTTGAATTTACTTTGAAACGGGATTTTGATACTGATTGAAAGCTCTGTATTGAAGTGATTAAAAGAGTGTTTTTGTTTATGGCTATTTGGTAGATGTCAAACTATTGTTACCTTCTCCATCGTAACAGATTGATTTTACTAATTTTTATACCCTGAAAATGGATTTTTTAATAATTAAAAGCGAAAGAGCGTTTAGAACTGATGTCTATTTTGGTACATATCATACTGTTCCTACTTTCTCTATCCTATGTGTCTGTGATTGAGTTTTAACTATTTGATTTTACTTTACAACACTATTGGAGTGATTGATAAAGCAGATATTATACAGATGTTACCTTCTCCCTTGTATGTGTGTGTGTTTCTGAGTTCTTCTAACTATTAGATTCTATCATTTGGAATGTGAGTTCTACACCAATTGAAATTGGTTTTGAATTTGATTTTGAATTATTAAAAGTATGTTATAAAATGTTTGAAACACTTTTGAGCATTGTGAGTTAGATTTTATATTTTGAAATGCGAATTAGAATCAATTTTAAATGGTTATAAACATATTTCAAGGTGACTTTAATCGATTTCTAATAACTTTTTTTTAGAGTTGAAGTTTGATTGAAATTTTTTAACATGCATGCAGGGAATGACACTTTTGACATTGTCAGCTTCAGTGCCTGGACTAAAGCCCACCTGTGTTTCAAAAGATGATTGTCATGCAACCACCGCTCAAAGTGCACTATGTTTTTTGGCTTTGTACTTGATTGCATTGGGAACTGGTGGGATTAAGCCATGTGTTTCTTCTTATGGAGCAGATCAATTTGATGATGCTGATGAAACTGAGAAGAAACACAAAAGCTCTTTCTTTAATTGGTTCTATCTTTCAATCAATGTTGGTGGTCTAATTGCAAGTTCTGTGCTTGTTTGGGTTCAAGAAAATGTAAGCTGGGGTTGGGGGTTTGGTATTCCAGCCATTGCTATGGCGATTGCTGTCGTGAGTTTCTTCTCGGGGACTCGGTTGTATAGAAATCAGAAACCTGGAGGAAGTCCTTTTACACGTATCTGTCAGGTCATAGTCGCTTCTTTTAGAAAGTACAAAGTAAAAGTACCTGAAAGTAAGGCTTTGTATGAGACTGCCGATTCTGAATCTTCTATTGTAGGAAGCCGCAAACTTGATCACACAGATGATTTCAGGTTTGTTTTATAACTGAAAGCCAATCTAGTCTAGTTATGCTATAATGTTGAGAAATGACTCATCCCGTTTTTCCTGAATTCTGTTCTTTCATTAGGTTCTTCGACAAGGCAGCCGTGGAGCTTGAATCGGACCAGATGTTAAAGGGCTCAGTAGACCGATGGAAGCTTTGTACTGTTACTCAAGTAGAGGAACTAAAGGCCATCATAAGGTTGCTTCCAGTATGGGCAACTGGGATTACATTTGCTGCTGTATATAGTCAAATAAGCACTTTATTTGTATTACAAGGTGATAGAATGGATCCTCATATTGGCCCAAACTTTGAGATTCCTGCTGCTTCGCTCTCCATCTTCGACACATTGAGTGTGATCTTTTGGGTCCCGGTTTACGATCGCATCATAGTTCCAGTGGCTCGAAAATACACAGGTCACTCGAACGGCATAACTCAACTACAGAGAATGGGGATTGGCCTGTTTATTTCAATTCTAGCTATGCTATCTGCAGCTATCTTAGAACTCGTAAGGCTTCAAGACGTGAGAAGGCACAACTATTATGAACTCAAGCATATGCCTATGTCCATCTTCTGGCAAGTTCCTCAGTATTTTCTTATTGGTTGTGCTGAGGTATTTACCTTCATTGGGCAGCTGGAATTCTTTTACGAGCAAGCTCCCGATGCGATGAGGAGTCTTGGCTCTGCTCTCTCACTCACTACCGTCGCACTTGGCAACTACCTCAGCTCTCTACTCGTGACAATTGTCAACAAAGCCAGCACCAAAGGTGGAAGGCTTGGATGGATACCAGACAATTTGAACTATGGTCATGTACACTATTTCTTTTTTCTCTTGGCGATCCTGAGTATCAAAAACTTGATTGCTTTTTTTGTCATAGCCAAGTGGTACAAGTATAAGAGGCCCATTGGAACCCTTCGTTGATTGATGAAGAAAGTATCTATGGCTCACCGAAGAATAATGTAAAACAGAGAAGTCTCTACATTCTGTCAGTAAATTTAGTTGTTGTTTCTCCCTTTGTAATACTACTCATGTTCAGACTTAAGTGTCAAATGTTCATATATTTGGATAATGTCTAGAAATTGATTGGCATTGGGTGAACACTAAGCAATTAACAACGGAAATTGAATTCACTTATCAACCTTTATCCATCTCGTAATAAGAACATAAGTTTTATCTAAGGAACGAGAACAACTAGTTTATATAATGTTTACAATACAAAGTTTCTAGGAACAAGTGAACGGGATGCACCTTTTTATATAACATGCTTGACATTGAAAGGAGAATTTCTTGGCCTGTTCTTTCCTAGTTTGCCTCTGTTGTAGCTCCTCAATGGTGTCAAATAGAACCTTAATAAGCCACCATTATCGAAGTTATTTGGTGAATACCTGACACTCCGATTCCTCTGCAATGTAAAATCGTCTCTCCATCTTGTAACGTTCAGTTTCGAATCGTTACCGCCATTAAAGCCAGCTAGTTTGCTGGGATCTCGACAGCTTACGCTGTAACTGCGGATAAGCTTCTGGCTAACACAAGAGTTTGCTTCTCCATTCGCAACACGCCTCAGTTTTTCCCAAGACTCAACTACAGGCCGATCGACGACATTCCCTCCAACACTGCTTTCTTCATCATCAGACTTGCTTTCACCATTTCGCTTTTGAACCATACCAAGAACGCTTAATACTTTACGCCACCTATGCACCTTCTTGAATGTCTTTCGGTCAATCACAGGTGCATCGGGAACAGAATCTTTGGAAGTAACATCAGTGCCACTCAAATCGCCATCTCCGGTTGTTTTTGGCCGAGAGCTGTTCAAGTCTTTCTCGGTGATTAGAACCTTTGCACCATAGAACAACTCTGTAGTTGCAGGAGATACCTTTGCGTTTGATATTAATTTCAATTCATCAAAATCCCCTGACGCCCCTTTTCTGTGTGAACATGAACGATCAAAACTCTTCCTCCGCCTCATAGAAGACAACGAATCCATGTAGTAGTCTTTAGTCTGAGCCGATCCACCAGGGATCTTATCTCCTACATTCATCGGAGATCCTTCTGCTTCATCGGAAGGATCATCTTTCTCAAATCCAGTACCGGAAAATTTGGCCTCCTCCAAAACTGAAACCATCGGCGTAATCCTTGGATATGTTTTTCCAATCAGATACCCATCCCAAGAAGCTCTTGGCTCATCAAATGAATACCGTGAATCATCCAACGACATTCTACCGGCATCAACAGAGAATCTTGGATCTGTATCACAAGACCTTCTTCCCAATCCATATTCTCCAACCTCCGAACGAGTCTCCCTGATTTCATGCGCTCTGGGCTTGATATCCTCTGCTTTCACCGCACCTACGTAGCTATTGTTACTGAGATTCTTCCTCTTTTGCTTTTTCCTCCATTTGCCGAGTTTCTTACTAAAACCTGAAGCCGCTTCCCAAACACTCCCAGCAATTTCTCTTAAATCTCGACCTGCATTCTTCTTCCTCCGAAATTCAAGATCTATAAACTCTTTAACCGTCTTGAACTCAGCTTCCTCTCCAGAAAAACCATCGATCGTACCCAAACCCGGTCCAATTATCCCTTCAGAAGCCCTAAATTGTCTGCCATTACCCACAACCTCCCGCAACTCAAAACCTAAATTCTCAGATTCGATCTCCACCTCCCGATTCGTACATCTCGGTTTATCTTCACGACAGAAAAGGTCCGACAACGAGTTCCCGGAGCGAACATCACAAGATTTCCGATGCTGCACTTCCGATTGTCCAATACCGCCAGCCTCACACTTGGCAGCAGAATGGGATTTACTCCGACGAAGCTCGGCTGAAGAATGGTTGTTCTGGACAGGCGATTCGTGCTGGGTGTCGGGATCAATCCCAGCAAGACGTTCCCGGAGACAAGAGGCGCAGAACCCAGTCACCGGCTTGGAAGGATGACGGTGACAAGTGGAAAGCCGATGAGATACAGATTTGAGCTGAAGATTCATGGCTGAAGATGAAGAAGGATCTCATGTCGCATTGTTATGTTACGGAGAGAGAAGAAGAAGAAGAAGAAGAAGAAGAAAATGGAAACAAAAAGTAAGGGCAGAAGAAACCCTGATTAAACCCCTCTCTTATTCAGCTCTCAATTATGGATTATAAATAATTTGTTGAGTAATAAAAATGTAGCCCTAGAGGGTAGAGCTTTGCAGCAATACCTACGCCCCTGCTTTTCACTCGCTCCTATTGCATTAACTTTCCTCCATTTATTTTATACAAATTATTGTTACTCTACCATCTCTTTAATTACTACTATTCATTTATATTATAACTCTCATACCTTACATTACTTATTGGTAGATTTTGATTAAACCACGTAATCAAAAAAATATATGAAGCTCGAGTTCCCCACCAAATCTCAGTTAAACTAATATTAGCTAAAAATAAAATGAAAATATATTAGAAATTAGTTCATCTAGTTTGGAAGAGTTAGAATATAGTTTTCATGGTTTATACGGTTAGTTTATCAAAATAAAGACACCTAAATTATTATTTTTTTTTTAATTATGAAGATTAAATTAAAATTTTAATCTATTAGTTATTAAAGTAAGGGAAATGAATAACAGATAATAATTAAATAGCTAAAGATTTCCTCAAGTCAAATGGTTAAGAAATATTATTATTGACAAAATGTAAGTGGTATGATTTGCATTATGATACAAGTGCAAGGATGAATTTGTAATTAGAAAGAAAATGGGAGGGTGGATATAGTAAGAAGGTGTTTGGTTTTGGTTGGAAGGATGTTGTTGGAGTATGTAGTTGCACCAAAAAACCATCTTGTTATTTGGATTTTGGTTGGGAGTAAAAAATGATTATGGCCATTTTGGAACTTGGCTAACCACTCATGGGGGTGCTCAACAATTTGTGAGCCACACCAACTTTTGTTTAATCCAAGAATGACACAAGGTCAATGAATTTTGCATTTATATTTTTTTATATATATATTTCTAATCATTCTTAATTTTATATTTTTAATTCAATTTTCATTTAAATTATTATAATTTTTCTACATTGAAAAAAATATAGATTTATACAATCTAAACTCTAAAATTAATTTTTCTATGTTTTTGTAAATATTTCTAACTCTTTTGTTGAAAATCTATAGTAGGATCAACTTTTGCTTCCTATTTTATCCTTTCTTTATAGCTATTTTTAAAATTAATTTGATGGGCAGTTTTGTCATTTTTAAATTACATGAAAGAATATTAATTAATAAAAATAATTTTTAATTATTAATTGTTATTAAATGTAATCAATTGTGAATCAACTCGTTAGAATATGAAAGGTCTTTTATCTATTTATTTTTAAAAATAAAATCATGACTTTACATTAATTATAATTACATTTCTTTTAAAACTTTTGGGATTTTAGTATTTTTGCAACTATCATTTTTGTTATTATCAAATGTTATCTAAAATTTGTTTCTATTTTGTTTCTTTTCCAAGCAACTCAATTTCTCTCCAAATTTATTATAGGTAGACTTAATTATTTGGTAACGGTAAATATGTTTTATTTTATGTTTTTCATTTTTTAAAATTGATATACTCTTATTTTTCCTACAATAATAATAAATAATGTAAAGTGATCCTTTATTTTATTATATTTTTTAAATCAAATAGCCTACTTTTAAATAAAAATATATGTTATAGTTTAAGAAATTTTATACTAATTACAACCTCAATTTTCTTAAATATTTTGTTTACATAACTTATTAAACTTTAATATCTTAGCTTTCAAAATACAAAAATTTTACTATTCTCATATTTTCCCTTTTTTCTTTTATGTAATTTTTTTTATTCATAGTATGTTATTTATTAAATTTCACTGTTCGTTATGTATTAAAATAAAAATGACAAATTTCACATACAATGAACATATACTATACTAATTTATATTAAAACTGTTAAATACATAGCATTTTATTTTGTTGATAATACATAAGCATATGAACTACGTTTAATCCCTTCTTATTTTTTTATAAATGATTTTAAATTAATTATTTGTTAAGAATGAATAAATGTATTTAAAAATTTTATGTTTGGAATGATAATTGAAAAAGAAAATAAAGTTAAAAAATTTAGAAATGTATACTTTTTATTTATGGATAGAAAATGATAAAGTGAATTATGTAATTTATTTTTAAATTCTATAAAATAGTGCGACATCCAAATCGATAAATACAATTTTTAAGAAGAAAACAATATTTAAAATCACTTCAAATTTTAAATCACCATAACAAACAACAAAATTCATCGAAAACGTAACAAATTAATATATATATATATATTGAGAATAAAATTGTGTTGTAACCATTTATAAGTCTTTACAAATTGACATTCAATCCACCACTTCTTCAATTTTCAATTATTGAGCTCCATATATTTTCATCATTTCCCACTCACATTTCATCCAACTAACACTTTGCAATCCTCTTTGCTTCTTAAATCAATTCATACTTATGAATTCTTTTGTTTGTTATCTATATTTAGCTAGGGTTTATGACACATTTAATTACTTTGCAAATTAGGTTTTAAAGTTAATTAATGGGACCTTATGTTTTGTATGTGTAAATTAAATTTGTCTATTTCAAGCTATGGATTTATTGATTTCAATAATAATTACATTAACCAATATTATGTAAAAGTATACATATTTGGATTATGAAGCTATTGTATACTAAATATTAAGAATATTATAAGCTTGCAAATAAGACACAAGTTGACAACTTGACATTCTTCATAAATCCATGCTCTATAAATTACACATTTTTATCATTTTTCTTTCTATAGAACTAGAACTAGATAGTTGTATTATAAGATAAATACATCTCTCTGCATTCGATTCTAATTGGTTTGTAATTTGATGGGATGCACCAAAATATTTTTTAAGATGTACTTTGGTATTTTTTTTATTTATAAATTTACAATTTTATAACATGTTTGAGTAATTATAACGTACTTTGATCATTTGTTATCTACTCAACCTTTGATTTTACACTTTTAAATGTAATTTTTGCACATTTTAGATAATTTTGAAAATGAAAAAAAATGACCGTTTTTTTCAAAGGTAAATTCTCTCGTTATTAATAAATGCACAATTTTTAGCATTTTTTTTAGTAAGATGAATTATTATTATTATTATTATTTATAACCGGTAACATTTGAGGTTTTTTGTTTGTGATAATTAAGTCTACAAACAATACTTTTATTAGTTGATTTTCATTTTTCTAAAATTTAGTTTATAACTCAACTCTAAAGATAAAATTAGGAATTTTTTTTTAAAATAAAAAACTAGAATACTAAAAGATAAAATTTGTGTAAATATTTATCAAATATTATTTGTTTTATTATTAGAAGAAAATGAATTTAACTTTATTTAAAAAAAAAGAAAAAACAAAATACTTAGTCACCGGTCACGTATTCTATATATTTATATACACACACGTACCAAACCAATTAAGAAAATCATAAACATGTGAGAAGAAATAAATAATAATTGGCACACGTACCAAGTTGAGTATGAATGAGACGATGCTCTTTCATAGCTATCAATATCATCTTTGTTTGTTTTTTTTTATTATTATTATTTTAATAATAAAAACAAAAAACTGAAAATATTAAATATTAATTTTGTTAAAGTAAATAGATTGTTAAAATATTTCTGATATAGGATTCCTGAAATCTCTTTGCATAAGACGTCCGGACAAGAAATTCCCCATCTCACAGCATTCCCACCATATGATCACTATGATGTACGGATCCTTCGTCACCATTACATTTTATTTCTTTTTAATATATGAATTCTTTTATTTTTATTATAAAATTTAAAATTTATTTGGATGTAAAATTTTGATTATTCTCTTATCACATGTTCACTACTATTCCATTATAATACTTTGGATTTCATATCTTATGTTTAAGATATAATTTTAGTTTTATAACAAAAAAAAAAATAAATAAACATTGTAAACTAAAAAATAAAAAAATGACGAAGATAAAAGAGTAAATATTGTTGTCTTTTATTCAATATTTAATTTTGCAAAATATTCGTTTATAATAATCCAACTATGGAACATAATAGCAGTGATTCAAAGCTTATTTGTATGATTAAGATATCATTTTGATCCATGTAGCTTTTAATCGATGCATTCTCGATAAAAATATTTAATTCAATTCAGGTTGCTGTTTAATTTGTTTTAAATTGTGTTTTTATTTAATAACATTTTTATATAAATTTCGAAAAGGTTTATTTTCATGAAATATAACAAAACAAAACAATATTTATAGTTGTATAATAAAATAAAATAAAATCTATGATATTTTTATAAATTTCAAGTTTGCTATAGAGTATTGGACAATTTTTCAATCCTCTCTTTTTCTTATTTGGAATTTATTCATATTCACTTCATATTATTACTTATTCTTCTACTTTATCACTTATTTTTATTCGTGATTTATTTATTGTTTCTTCTATAATTTTTTACTTCTTTGTCATCTCTCTTATATTTTGAGTTTCTTTTTTCACTTCTTCAAATTTCCACTTTAGTAAACGATCTTCGTCGTCTTTCATATATTTTCTATTTTCGATCTAAACGATTATGTACCAATTAGAACTAAACGGTCTTAGTTCAAGATCGTGTACCAAATATTAACGATCTTGGTACCCAATATTGAGCAAAAATCGTTTAAATTTTGATACATGATTGTTTTGCTATTCGAACACGATTGTGTACAAATCTAAACGATCTTGGTTGATTAAGATCGTGTACCAATATATAAAAGATCTTAGTACATAGTCTTGAATAAAATTTTTTTATATCTTAGATCACGATTGTTTGAAATAAAAATTACACGTGCACGTGGGGTCTGTATTGACGAAGATATTTTTAGCATATTTTATTGTAGGCTTGTGAGTTTTTGTATTTTCAAAATTGTTATATATATTATAAATATTTTATCGATTTATTATATTTAAAAACATATTAGAAAGCATGGAATTATTTATGATTATTTGCTAATTTTAATTAAAATTAAATCCAAGGAAGTAGGTTTAAGATTAGGGAAAAAACTTTTCTGTTTCTTTTATTTTTTTGTTTTAGCTTCTGACTGAAGTAATTTTAGAATGTTGCAATTTGCCTGATTTGAGTTTTATATCCATTTTGTTAAATTTTTCAAAATTTACATTTTAGCGTTGATTTACACTAAATATTCACTTTATGTCTTTAATTATTATATATGTTTGTTTAAAATATTGTTATTACAACAATACATTTCAAATAAGGTTGATTAAAATATTGAACAAACTTTTAAAGTACATTATATTTATAATATATTCATGCATTTTGTACTTTTGTATAATTGTATATAAGAAAAGTTATAATATTATGATAGTTTGAACAAATTTTCATTACTTGTCACATAAATGCATTTAAGAATGATGGGGAGTTCTGAATAAATAAAGAAACCAGAGTATTATGTACTATGATGGATTGATTTTTTTTTATTTTAAACATAGTTTATTTTAAAGTAATTGCATCCAATTTCATCCTACAAATCGAAAATTAAAATTTAGGACTTTGTAAATATAGCAAAAATAAATTATGTTAATAAAACTTCTGTCACAATATTTTTTAAATTTACAAAAGTAGCAAATTTAAATGTGATAACTATATGATAATTTTATAATTATCGTCTGACACCGTTATAACTTATAATTACCGCCTCATAATCAATATCATTTAAAAAATTGAAGTTATGAATGTTTTTTTTAAATGTTTTAGTAATTTGATGCAATTTTTTTTAAAATTTGAAATACCAATTAACTTGATTAGATTGGTGGAGCACCAAATTTGCATGCTCCTGCACTGCACCAGATCATTCAATCAGTATCTGAGCACTCCCGATAAAACAAAAGGAAGCGATCGAAAGAGAGGAAGTAGAAAGTGAAAGCGTCTCATGGAGAAGGCGAAGCAGCTTCTGGAATTGACTAAGGAGGAAACTGATGCCGTCCACAAACTCCCCGTCCGCCCAAAGAAACCCGGACAGTCATGCTTCTATACTTTCTTCACTCTCAGGGGCATCCGAGTTGACCGTGTCGAACCAGGGCTCGTTGTTTGTACCCTCAAGGTCCCCCCTCGCCTCACTGTACGATTCCGAAAACTCTCTCTTACATCCTTCTCCGTCAATTTCCCCCAAATTCCGACCTAATTCTGATGAATATCTAGTGAAAATCGATAGACGATTTGTTCATCAGCGAGCGAGGTTAATTGTTCAAATTAATTACTCGTTTTCGATTTTTCAGGATCGATCGGGGAAACTAGCTTCGGGAGCGATCGCAAACCTAGTAGATGAAATTGGTTGTGCCGTAATCTATGATAAAGACCTACCGGAGCCGGTTTCCGTCGACATGTCGATCTCGTATATGTCGAGTGCAGACGTCGATGTACGTATAATACCATCTCTTACCTATCAGATTCTCTTCAAAATCCCTAAACTAAGCAAACAGCAGATAAGAAAAATGAAACTGAAATGATTGTGTGTGCAATTGAATACGTGCAGGATGAATTGGAAATTGTATCGAAGCTTTTAGGGCAAAAAGGGCGATATTCTGGAACCAGTGTGGTTATTAAGAACAAAAGGAATGGAGAAATTGTTGCTGAAGGAAGGCACTCTTTGTTCAGCTTACGGCCAACTACTGTAAAGTCTAAACTGTGAGTGAAGTTAATTTGATATTTTGGCTGTGAAAATTTGGATATGCTGCCATTTTAATTTTAGATCAAAACAAAATATTTTCTGATTATGCACTTGTATGGGGATTCTTGTATGTGGATGATCCAAATTACGACATTTTGGTTGTGAAATTTGGATCATTGTACAAAAGAAAAAAAAAAAAAAACCCATTTGTATTCAAAACCGTTCCATTCACAATTGAGTGGTCATTAAAAAGTACAGTATCCATAGTGAGTTTGATTTAAGACTTCTTCTGTTCCTGAAGAGGTAAAAAGTAAGAGTGAGATCCCAACCTCAAAGTAAAACTAATTTAATCTATAGTCTGTAGTTAACTTTTTTTCGAAAAAATAGCCCTTTTATTATCCTTGATTTTAGAAATACATTAACAATGTATAGATTATAGATTATGAAATTTGAACAAAAACCAAGCGTTAGAGTTTGAATGTGGTTGAAGTCTTCTTTATTGTTCGAACTTGTGATAGGTTTGTCGTGCTTTTAGATTGGGTTCCTCACGGCTTATTTCTCTTTGTGGTTTTTGAGTATTTCGGAGCGAATGAATTTTGGGCTTCGCTTTGGGTTCTTCTCTAAAAAAAACTAAAATCAAGCGTTATCTTCAGATGTTTTACATCTGAAAGTGTAGAATTCCAAATTGGATGAAAATGATACTCAACCCGATGTACTTGGAAATCCTTAGTTACAAATACAACACTCAGATCGGAGGAGAAATATAGCAATCAAATTTGAGGAGATATGTCATAATACAAAATAATTTGTCTAAATTTAAATCCATCTCTTGAAGTTTATCAGTGACAAAATATATTGTTTATAAGTCTTATCGTTTATCAAGAGTCTATTAGCAACATAGTCTATTACTATAGATTTTGTTATATATTTACAATTCAAAGTGTTATCTATTTTAACGATGATTTATTTTAAAATTGTATTTATTTTCAAGCTTTGGTCAATTTAAGAGTCTAGTTTTTGTCTACATGAGTATGACTAAATGAATAGGATATGGGATACCATCTAAGAGGTTGATAATTTGATTCTATTTGTTAGGTTAAAGCACTGTGACCTGACCAAGATAAAAATGTAGGGAGTGGTTTTTATAACCATGATTAACTGTATACAAAATTGAGTATAGTTATACTTAAAAGATCGAAATATTGTAATGGATGTAAATATCAATAGCATAAATTCACGAATATATTGGAAAAATTTATGGATATCACAAAAGTTTATAGAACTGTTGTGAATTTTTCAGTGAAATTTTAGATCAAATTTATTGAAGTTATAAACTATGACTTTAAGCATATAAATCAACAATTAAAAGCCAAATATGATCGATAATAAAATTATAGATAATACTGAAGACAATAAAGTCTAGATATTCAACAATACAGCATAAATTATTTAGTAGTGAAAATATTATTCTCAAGTGGTATGTATTACTCTTTTTTTTTTTTAATTCAATTTAATAACGGCAATTCTTGAATTAGAAATTGAGAGAAATATTTCGGAATATGTAATTTTGAAAATCAAGGTAACAATGATTTTGGGATCTGTTGATATTTGCTTGGACTTTGAAATTTAATAAAGCCAATGTCTTCAATTCAATAAATTGGAATATGCTAATATTTGGAAAAGGTTGATACACAGTGATGTGGGAAAATGATGTTTTTAAAAAAAGGAAAAAAAATTGAATATCAGAATAAATATTTCCGTAAAATCCGTACAATACCTGTGAAACTAGATCGACATATCCACGATATTTCTCGATATATTCACGTCTCTCGATCATTCAATAGATAATATAAGTTCAACAATACATCCATGATATTTTGTCCATATATCAGCATTATTGGTGATTGTTCGAGAAAAAAATACCTTCACCTTCGTTGTTTCTATCAAACATGTCATTTTGATGATCTATCACTCATATATCGTGATTTTTCAATCACTACTTATAAGTTATACCTTCCAAAGCTAAGCTTCAATCCCCCGAAAGGAAAAAAAAGGTTACGTTTACTACTACTCTAACTATAATTATTAATATTGAGCATTATTTTCTATATATCATATAAAGAGTATAAAGTCAAACTGCACATTTGAATTTATGTTAAATTCACTATTTCTTTCATACTTATGTATCATTCTTTGTAATTAGGTATTTAATTACAAAGGCTAGTTTAGTACTCATGCATCTAGTTTAGTATTCATTGATCTTTAACAAAAAGATGATGCATAAAAATAGTTGTAACTCAACAAACCCTTATTGTGATAACCGATAAGGAGAAAAGTTTGTAAACTATTTATATTTCATAGAACAAAATAATTAAAAAAACAAAAAAATTTAGACTTTATTTATAAATATTTTGTGAAATGTTGAGGATTTTTCATAAATAAATTACTTTTATGATCGATTTTTAACTTTCATATCTACTATATGTTAATTAAGTAAACAAAATTAAACTCATACAATACAAGGGGTAACATATTACAATTTTTTAATCAATAGAGTTATTTGGAAACAAAGAGTTAAAGAGTAAGTTCAATTTTGTAGAAGCAAATGTAGTTTACTCAACTAGATAATGATGAAGGCATAATTAATTAGAATTAGATTGGAATTTTAAATATTATGTATAAATAAATAAAGAAAAACAATATAGTAAAGGTTGTAGTTAGTATTATTACTTATTGGGGCGATATTGCGTTTACTACAAGTAATTAAATGCACTTGACTTCAATTGTGTAACAATCACAAAAGACTTATTCAATCAAAATTGTAGGCCATATCATTATCATTCATCATAATACTTCTCCAATATAACATCCCTTTGTTCTTAAGGTAAACTAATTTCTTTCACAAGATTAATTTTCAACATTGTAACAAACACATTTGTTGTATATTGGAATTTTGTTATTTCTCTTTCTATTTTTGGACTTTATGATATATGTTGAGACTTTTTTTTTTCTTTATTTGGTTGTATCGTTATATTTCAAACATTTGCTATTTAATCACTTTAATCGGTCAAATCATGTGCTTCATGTTTTAATCCTTTAGATTTGTGTCAAATTAACTAGTCCATGAATTTTGGAGTATTATGTGCCATTAGGCTATACGGTAGGGTAGTGGTCAAGCTACTGCATCTATTTTGTCTTGATTGAGATTCCTTTAGTCGACCCTTAAGGATCAAACTTGATCGGGACTTTTATTCAATAGAACAATTGCTCTTCCATCTAGACCAAAATCGGTCAACGTGGGACTTGTACAATTGTTTCGTAGAAGAGATGTTTGTGACTTCTCGATTTCGAGAGCCAAACTTGACCTAATACCAATGATCACAATTGGACTTTTCGTAAGTGTCTCAAAGCAATTGTGTTACACTTTTTGTTCCCACTCGATCTCGAGAACTAGTCCACCAAACCAAATTCATATAAATCATCTATTAACTATAAAAAGTTATAATAAATGCTTAATCTCTCATCTTTTACGATCTCCATGTGTCATTGATATTTATCTAAATATAAAAATGACCTTAAGAGTTAATTCACTCTTTTATGTATCTTATTTAGATGTGAATGAAAAATATATTTAAGAAATTAAAAATTTTATTACTCAACGTGATTGGACGTTTAAATAAAATGTATAAAGATTGTTGCAGCCTAAAATTCAAAGATATTTATTAGGTGAAGAATTATTTTTCACACTTTTTAAAGTTCAAAATAACATAAAACAAGAGAGCTTGTAAATTAGTTCATTATATTATTCTTTTAAACAATAAAATTCAACACACTTGGTGTTTGAACTTTGATGCAAGTATTAATTTAGCCACTAAATTTAATAACAATTTACTTCACACTCTTCCAATTTTACATTTATTTAGTTCTAAAACTTTAATAAATAACATTTTAATTGTTTTATAATGTATTTTACAATTTTGTACAAACTTAATCCTTACCATAAAAAAATAATGGTATTATTTAGTGAAATTTTTTACATGTATAAATTGATAAATTTCAGGGAATCAAATTTATTTATAAATTATAAAAGATGAGGTTGTTACATAGTAAAATTAACTCCACTAAAAAAAATTGGAGTTTTTTTTAATAACTATTTATAAAAAAATTTACTTAATATAAATATTTTATTAAATTAAACTTTATAAAAAAAAATTGTGATATTAATGAAATAAATATAATATTTTTAAACGGCAAAACTATATCAATATCTATCATCTATCTTTAGTCTATAGATCTTATAAACATTAATGTTTTGCTATATTTATAAAAATATCATGGTCTATCATCTATTAAAGATTGAGTTATTATTTGGCTCTATCAAACTATATTTTTCTTCATTTTTCTATATTTAAAAGGACAATTACATTCGGGGACAAACATTTAAAAAAAAAATCGTTCATAACACGTGTTTAGTGATATCACACACTTAGAAAAAGTTTATGGACTTTTAAATTTGCTCCTGCAATTTAAAAAATAGGGTAACATATATCTTATTATTATTATAATTTAATTTGTTTATGCTATTTTTCAAACCATTTTGTTTAAAAGTTCAAAACAAAATATCAATACTTTATTAGAAAAGAAATAAAAAAAGAAAAACAGAGGATAGCGTAAAAGCAGGTGGAAGAGAAATGGAGTATTACGGCGGCCGGCGAAGCAAATTGAGGCAGTGAAAAGACAAAGTCAAGCACAGAAAGTCGATAACTCTCCACCGTAAGCATGGACTTTTTCGACATTTTCAGTATTTTTAAACCCTAAAATCCAAATTAACCCTACAAGAAGCAAAAAAACAAAAGGAGAAAGTAAACTAACATTGGCTCTTTGATCTTTCTCTTCTTGACCAAGTGGCCAGTCTTTCATAAATTTAAAATTTAATGTTTCCATCTAATCATCATCTCTCTACTTAAATTCAACTGCTTAAATTTTCGTTACCAAATGGATAAATGATGATCAAATTTCCATTTCCGGAATCTGCAGAATTTTTTTTCTGCAAATGAAGAACACAAACGATTCCACCTCTCCATTCCAGTCTCAGAGATCACGGAGCTCCAAATCCAGAAACGAACGCCGTTCCGGTGCTCTAAACAAGCGGAATAATGATTCTGTACTCTCCTACAAGTTCGTAAAAGCTGCTGTTAATCGGGTTTCTCGGTTTTTCAAATCTATTTTTGTTGGTGGGAAGAAGGATTCTTCGGATCCTTCTGTCATCGGCAATAAAGAAGCTAATAATTCTCGTGGTGGGTTGTTTTTGTTTGTTTGATTTGTTTGATGATTGATGCGGAAATTGATCTTTTTTGGTTTTCTTTGATTTTTAGCTTTTTCGACGGGAAGCTACGGGAGGAATTCGTTGGCTTTGAAGTCTAGTGGTTCGTATGCTTCGTGTGGTTCGTATGGTTCTTCGTCTAGCTTGCCCAGTGAATTTTTTGCAGCTGCGGGATTCACGATTGAAGAAGTTTATAGGGCAACGGGAAATTTCTCTGCTGCAAATGTTCTCGGAGCTGGAGCATTTGGAACAGTGTATAAAGGGAAGCTCAGAGATGGGTCTCTTGTTGCCGTAAAGCGAGCCAAAAGGGTAGGAAGTTGAAGTTATTTTCTGTTAATTCAGTTTATCATTGTTGATTTGGTTACTGTTACAATTCCTGATAATTATGGAGTAGTTTGAGTCCTCCACGAGGTTGTGCGTGAGATTTCTAATGGAAAGAACTGCTAAAGCTATAAATTAAATGATAATGTTAATATAAGTTTGACCATTAAATGCTTAGGGTTATTATTGATGGCGATGTAGGGTTTTGATTTTCCTTCATTCCAAAATTCAATACGATGTGCATTTGAGGATTGGAGGCTATTTCAGTCCTTGCAATTCAGCGAGCATGACAGATTTGATACTTTTGGCAGAATGCGAATGAGAGGCGATTGCAGACAGAGTTCAGGAATGAGATACAAACACTGTCAAGGATCGAGCATTTGAATTTGGTACGTCTGTATGGGTTTCTGGAGCAAAGAGATGAGAGGGTTATGATTGTTGAATATGTTGGCAATGGAAATCTTCGGGAACATCTCGATGGTAAGCAATCTTGGTGAATCATTTTGAATGGGGATATCTTGTTGTGTATGCATTTAACTTGGCTTGTTTCTATGTTAAGGAAGACAATGTCGATAAGGTTATCTCTTTTCTACAGGGAAGCGAGGAGTCGGCCTTGAGACTGGAGAGCGTCTGGACATTGCCATTGATGTTGCTCATGCTCTTACCTATCTTCACATGTACAATGGTATGCGCACGGTTTTCCAAATAAGCATTTGATAGCTTCCATAGAAATAAGTAGCCTACAGATAGTTTAGGGAGTGCAAACACTTACTAATATCCTTCCTAATCTTATATCAGTTTGTATGTACTCTTTGGTATAAAACAAATTTTCTATTATTGGACTAGAGGCTAAAGAATCACAATCACTTCAAAATACAAACTAGCTCTTGTTGAGTTCAACTATATGTTACCTGATGGATTATTGTAGAAACGGTAAGAAATCTGAATCTAAAAAATTTATTATGTAATTGACAGATGCGCCAATAATCCATAGAGACATAAAGGCTACAAACATCCTAATCACAGATAAACTACGGGCGAAAGTGGCAGATTTTGGATTTGCACGCCTCGTTTCGGAAGATTCTAATGTTACACATGTCTCAACTCAAGTTAAAGGAACAGCAGGGTATTTGGATCCTGAATACCTAAGGACTTATCAGCTCACTGAGAAGAGTGATGTATACTCCTTCGGTGTGTTGCTGGTAGAGCTCATGACAGGGAGGCACCCAATTGAAACAAAGAGGGATGTCAAAGAAAGAGTAACTATAAAATGGGTTAGTATTTTATTAATTGCACCATAATATAATTTTGTTCCTTTAAACCTTGCAATTATATATCAAATTCTCATGAAAAGCTTTGCTATAAAAGGAGTTTGACATACCTTCTAACTTAAACACGGTTTTAATTTGTATCCTTGTTTTCAGTACATTTCCTAAAGCAACTTCGTCAATCACAAGCTTGTTTAGTTTTGTTGCTCCTACATCTAAAAGTGAATTTACGTCAAATTGCCATAACGTGATTTCCATTTAAACACTATAATTACCTTTTAAGTAACAATTTTGACGTAGTACTTCAAGAAATATTTTGAACTAATTTTATTATTTCGGAAGTGATTTTGATTTGTTACTAAACCCTCATTATTGAAAATACACTTTTGTCCCTCCAAAATCGTCTAAGAAGTTATCCAATCACACAGTAATCTTGTTCGGCTTTCAACAATTGAATGTGGATTGGAGAGTACCCTCCCTACAACTAATTTTAAACCCAAAAAAAAAAAAAACTTACTTTCTCTCACGATACAGTTTGCAAAAATAGTAAAAAAATTAGTTTAATTACCATCATATTTGCCAAATTTGCAATATGTATAATGTATAAAAGATGTGTGAGCTATTTTTTTCTAAATTTTTTTGTCAATTTCTCATACTTTAATTATTTGGGCTATTTTCAAATAGAATAAAATGAACCAAAATATTTGTAAAATATAGTAATCCATCTATTATAGACAACCGATTGTGATACTTTGTTATATTTATAAATATTTTAAAAAGTTGTCATTTAAAATAATTTCCATCAATATTTTTTAAGGCTTTCAAATCTTCTAAAAATACTTCTTAAGACTTTTAGTCACGTAGTCTAATATCATGATGAATTATAAAGATACCTAGTTTCAAGATTTCAAGACTTTAGAGTTATATTTTGATATAACTTGTGACATCATGATGATATGAAATACCGCCAAAGTTTTAAAGGATTTAATTGATTCTTTGTGGTCTCTTTAATGTGAAAGTGCCTCATCACATGACATAAATTATATCCACCTCGTTTCCATTCTTAGTTTTGATTATGTGATATTACATGAGAAGAAACCAATATATTTTCCAATATTGTTTCACTCATCTTCTTCATGTGGTATGTTCCTGCTTACTGTAGACCATTATTAGGTGGGAATTCATATTGGCCTAACTATATGTTTAGAACCTCTAGTGTCGGACAAGTAAAATCCACGTTTCTAAGTAGTCTGGAGTATCCCGAATACATTAACAATATTTACGATAACTAATCTGGTTCATATCGTGATGTCTTGTTTTAGATTTCTCTCTATGAACTGATGAGCAGTGTAGCTCAAAAGAACTATATAACAGTTTTTGCCTTTACTGGTCGTAAGGGATGAAAAAAGGACTCATTATGTTAGGAGTATAGTTGTTTGTTTTCCGGCCAAAGCTCTCTGTCCCCCTCTGTTTTAGCTTTTAGGTTCCATTACAAAGAGGGTGCCAAGAAACAAAGTATACCCATCACTTGGAAGGTACAAGATTGTTGACGAGAGACCTTAAAGAGATTTTTTACTTTTTATTCTTGAAAGTATAATGGTGGTCGGAGATTTGAACCACATATCTCTTGGCAGTTAACAACTATGTTTTCTTTGGCTTTTTGGGAAACTTTAGCTAGTAAAATCTGTTTGGATTATACAAACCAATATTCTTAGAAGTATAAGGTTTTGTGACTTGTATAGTTCATGATTTATGATAAGTAAAAGTTAGTATATAAAAAAAATTGGGTTTCATCATGGTATGATCCTGAAAATGTAGTGTAATGCAACAAAGCTATAATCTGAAACAAACAATTTGCATAACAAATGTTGGTTGAGCTCTTTAATTCTAACTCCAGCCCAGGAGCTAAAATCTAAATGGCCCCATTATAGATTTGACTCATACATACAACAAAGCAAAGCTAAATATCGTATATATGTGCAGGTAATGCAGAAGCTTAAAGAAGGAGAAGCTGTGATTGCCATGGATCCCAGACTAAGAAGGACTTCTGCATCCACTGTGACAATGGAGAAAATGCTCAAATTGGCTCGCCGATGCCTTCATCCTTCTAGACCGTCTCGACCATCCATGAAAACTTGTGGTGAGGAGTTATGGGGAATTCGAAAGGAATATAAAGATAGATTATTATCGGCTTCTTACTCCGAGTCTCTTCGTTCAGCAGACTTTCCGGCTCAAAATGCCAAAAACAACCTTTATGAATCTTTTGGTATTAAAGAAGACGAAGATTTGTACAACAAATTTATTTCTGCATGAGTCACCACCTTTTCATACCTCTTGTTCATATAGCATACAAGTAACTAATTCATATATGTGTTTTTATTGTAGTAATCATATTTGTTGTAGAAATTCCAATTCCCAGGGTATTATTTGTATATTTTGTACGTTCAAAATTTTTACTATGATGTAAGATTCCCCAATTCCCCAAACAGTATATATACTCAAATACATTACTTTTGTTTGAGGATATTCCATGCTGATACCGAAGCTTGGCAACATTCGTTAATTTGTAACGACTTGGAGCAATCAAATAGTTGTTATCCCACAAAATTTTCATAAACGTAAATAAAGGATATTATCAATTTCACAAAAATTCAAAACTCAAATCAATAAAATTATCAGTACAAAGTTGATATTATATTATAATTAAAATTTAGAGTTCAAATGTAAGTTCTTTTTAGAAACAACACTATCAAATTTTCTTTTTTCAAAACCATGTAACTTACAGTCTTTCTGGAAACATGTTACTATAATTTTCTTCCATTACAACAATTTTTAAAAACTCATTACAGTAAAAACAAAAGTAATTCCAATAGCTTTTACTGAAAAAAAAAACTAGTTGAAAAGGTTTAAGAAAAAATATAAATAAAATAGGATGGTTCAATAATTTTCGGATTGAAATGGACATCTTTTAAAAATTAATTATAAATAAAATAAAAGATTAAATATAACAAAATTTCATATTATATAAAGGATACATGTAAGACACTTGTACCTAGTTGAATATGAAAACTTTGAAACTTGTACCTAATTGAATATGAAAATTTTGCTAAAATTTTATATTATACAGATGATATATGTAAGACACTAATTGAGTATGAAAAAATTGTTTCATATGTATAATTTCTTGAAGGAAAAAAAAAAGGTGACAAGAGTAACACCGAAGAGGGCCAACCCCGCGAAGTGACCGGTTTTGGTATCTCTTCCTCAACCGTCAAAGTACTTTTCAGCTTCATCTCGTGAATGTGGACGGACGGTGCGCGCTTTTTTCTTTTTCTAAACATAAATTAAATTCAACTTTTAAATTACCCAAAAAAATCTAAACTCCATATTCCAAACCCCGAGATTCTTCCCCCGCCGATTTCTCCCATCTCTCTTGGATCCATCCATTCATTTCCATGTGATCCTCAATCACTTCCATTACTACTACCCTTTTCCTCTCCCACTTCTCTGATATTTTCTCGGCAAACTTCCAATTACGTCTTCCTTTTTTCTTTGTCCTCATTCCCTTTTTCGTCTTTGTTCTCCATTCAATCCCTCTCCACCTTCACTTTCATCACACTCCTCAAAAATATCTTCCACCGTTTTTATTACTGGACCTGATTCTTGCTTTCTCTGGAATTCTGTTCGCAAATTTTTGAAGGAATAGCCGTTGAAGCAGTCAGTGCGTTGATTCTTGTTCATTTTACGTTTTAATTAGGGATTGTTTCTTTGATTCTCCCAGCTGGTTTTCGCTTTCTCTTCTACATTGTTGGTTTCTGTTCTGTTTCAGGTTGATTTTGTTTTGGATTCTGAGTATGTCGAGTGGGAATTCTAATGGTGCTACCGTGGTTTCTACTGGTTCTACGAAAATTCCTGCAGTTGCGCATCCTTTAGCGGAAGAACCGGAGGATATTGCGTCTAATATCAAATATCATGCTGCTTACAGTCCTCATTTCTCTCTCTTCAAGTTCGAGCCTGAGCAAGCGTATTATTCGACTGCTGATAGCGTTCGCGACCGGCTTATACAAGTGCGATTTCTAACTCTTTTGAATTATATTCACGAATTGCTAATTACCTGTGTGCTGGTCGAATGACTCGAATCCCTTTTTATGCGACAATATTGTGGTATTGTAGGCTACCATCTTTCAAATAGTTAGGTATTTCAAATTATTTCAGAGCTCCTACTAGCTGAACTGTGCTTTGCTTATGAACTTTAATGCCTTTTCATGTCCTGATGCGGTTCTCAAAAGTCAAAATTTGGTTCTATTAGTGTGTAAGCGGCTAATCTATAGTTCACAAGAGACGAAAAAGTGTGTAGTTAATCTCAGCTGACTGGTCTCCTATATTTGATTTGAGTATATTATGATGATTGATTGCATTTTTCATTTAGTCTAAATATGAATCTTTACTAACTTTGACTGATGGTGGCTGACTAGTTGTGCTAATTCTCATCCTTCACTCTGCAGCAATGGAATGAGACCTACTTGCATTATCACAAAGCTGATCCCAAACAAACCTACTACTTATCAATGGAGTATCTTCAGGGCCGAGCTTTGACCAATGCAATAGGAAACTTGAATACTCAGGATGCTTATGCTGATGCTTTAAATAAATTAGGACATGATCTTGAAGAACTGGTTGAGCAGGTTATTTAAATTTTTCTCGGCATCTGAACTCAGGATACATCATTTCCCTTGTTGTTTTCTTCCACAATACTATGCAGGGTTTCCCTTCTTTTGAGAAGTAGAGAAGTAGTGAATGCTGCTCATATAATCGGAATCCTTTCATCCATCAATAATGACTCTCCAACCATATTTTTTTGGGACCAATTGCTCTTTTAGGACATTGGAAATTTCATGCATGCTATCAGTCTATATCCTGAATGTAATATAATTTATATTATCTGATGATTCAATGTCGGCTTCAGCTTTTTCAGGAATCAGTGAGCACATAAATATATTAAATACTTCTAGTCGCATTTTTCTATTTTTATGTTTTATCCGCATCCTGCTGGCATTTAACTAACGTTTGATTTTGTTGGTCTATTATCTCACGTTTTAGATTTGAGCTTAGTTAAGCAAGCAACCCCGTGCTTACATCTTATCTTTTAACATGCACAATGTTGACATTATAAACAACTTTTCATAGGAGAAAGATGCTGCCCTTGGAAATGGTGGACTTGGAAGGCTTGCTTCATGTTTTCTGGATTCAATGGCAACACTAAATTTGCCTGCATGGGGTTATGGTTTAAGGTACAGATATGGGCTTTTCAAGCAGCGGATCACAAAGGATGGCCAGGAGGAAATAGCTGAGGATTGGCTTGAGGTTAAGTTTTCATTTGAGAAAACCTTTAATTAATATATTTCTACTTCAGACATCTTTTGACATTTGTATTTATGGAAATCATGCAGAAGTTTAGTCCTTGGGAAGTTGTTAGACATGATGTTGTCTTCCCAGTCAGATTCTTTGGTCATGTGGAGGTCAAGCCTGATGGATCGTAAGTTTTCAGTGTTGACTGAACTAATTGCCTCAACTAGTCCATTTTGAGAAGAAATTTAGTTAAAAATGTTTGAGGGTCATCATGCATGCCATAGTTAATCAACTTACTGTAAGAATTAACTTCACTGCTTTGGGCATAACTCTTGTCTTAGTGAAAGTTGTGCATTGCGTACATAACAGCCGAAGATGGATTGGAGGAGAGGTTGTACAAGCTTTAGCCTATGATGTACCAATTCCAGGATACAAAACCAAGAATACCATCAGTCTTCGCTTGTGGGAAGCAAAAGCACGTGCTGATGATTTTGACCTTTTCCAATTCAATGATGGACAATATGAATCTGCTGCTCAGCTTCATTCTAGAGCTCAACAGGTTTGTTATCAGTTATCCTACCTGAAAGGTTCATGACATTGGCTTGCATCAACAGTTTGTTACATTTGCAGATATGTGCCGTTCTATATCCTGGAGATGCTACAGAGAATGGAAAACTCTTGAGACTAAAACAACAGTTTTTCCTTTGCAGTGCGTCACTTCAGGTTGGGAGTCTGTTTTTCATGTTCATATTTTTCACGATGGTTCTTTTTAGTCTTATGTTGGCCTGAAATATCCCTACGTGGCTACGTCAACATTGATATTAAGAATCTCAAGATGGTTTGAAAAATTATGTTTGACTTCTTTAAATAACTGTAGAATGAACAAAATCAACTTCATTTTGTTTGTGTAAGTTACAAGTTACGACTGTGCTATAGGAATGATTTATCTTGATTTGAGCAATTGGTAACTGTCATGCAATTAGCTTTTTTGAGTTCAACAATATGTGTGGTGGAGATTTGAATCTCTAACCTTTTGATCGAGATTATGATGCCTTAACCATGTGAACTATGCTTGGGTTGACAACTATATCATGCAACTATCGAAAACATCATTTCTAATATTTAGTTTCTTTTAACATAATTGAAGTTTCAATATTCTATATGAACACGACTGGCTATTTAAATAACCATATTGAAAAGCAGCACTTGAAATGCTTTTAAAAATTAATGCCAACTAGAAGTGTTTATGATTGTAATTGAACATTACTGAACACAGATTAGTTATAGTTATAGAAAGAATAAAAATTGTAAAATGCCGAACGAATACCAAATTGATGGGTAATGGTTTTCAATGATGTAAATTTTACCAAATGGTACTACAGCTGGTGATGAACTTACAAGGAGTAAAGATATAGTGTAGCTGTGTAAGTTAATGCCATTAGAAGATCAAGTCCGTTGTATTATGTACTGACAACACATTTTTTAATCGTATAGTTCTACATCATCCTACAATCTGTCAACAAATGTTTTGATTTGATTATACAGTTTTTAGGTTTGTTAGACTGAAAGTTCCCGCAAATCTAAGGTGCTCTTTTGTACTAATTGTTTGAGATTCAGAAATTATATCTCAACGTTTTGCATGATTATATGTGTCTGTTTGCGAGCAGCTCTTTGGTTTTTTCTTCTTCTTCTGACAAGGATAGTCAAATCAATCACAGGACATAATTTCAAGATTTAAGGAGAGAAAGCAAGGGAAAGATTCACGGGAGTGGACTGAGTTTCCAAGCAGAGTTGCAGTGCAATTAAATGATACTCATCCAACCCTTGCAATTCCTGAACTGATGCGATTACTGATGGATGAAGAAGGTCTTGGATGGGATGAAGCATGGGATATAACTACAAGGTGTAAAAAATGTATAGATATATTCAGATATTCCATGAAATTGAGATCTTTGCCTTGTTTTGAAATTAGGAGCTAAACTAGGGCTCTGTTGACAATTGGATCAGGACTATTGCTTATACCAACCACACTGTTCTTCCTGAAGCACTTGAGAAGTGGTCACAACATGTGATGTGGAAGCTTCTTCCGCGCCATATGGAAATTATTGAAGAAATTGACAAGAGGGTACAAGAGTCACCTTAGAATGACAGTTGCTTTTTGTACTTTCAACACTATTATATGTGTAATTATCTGCTAAGATAATTTCTTATAGAGCTTCGAAAAAACTTACAGTTTGTGGCGATGATCCATGCTGCTCAAAATAATCTTGAGCATAAGGTAGACAGTTTACGCATCTTGGATAATAACCCTCAGAAGCCAGTGGTTCGGATGGCTAACTTGTGTGTTGTATCTGCACATTCGGTGAGAAATCTTATTTTAAGGGATGGTATTTTATTCTTTTTCTATTCATTCATGATAGTTGTCCATAGAGTGAGGACCTCATTTTCCTTTTAGCATTTACCTATCTGATAGTTGATCTTACGAGGAGGATCTCATATTATTAATTCCTTTTAGAACTTTGTCCTGATTTAACATGATGGTTGTGATCTTAGTGTGGATATCCTTGTCAGATTTTTCATCTTGGTTTTGATTCTTCTTCGTCTTTCTATATCCTATTATATATTATTCAAATATGTGGCACCTTGTTACTACTTCTGTGAAGTGTTTTTTGCCTATTGTTATTGTAGGTAAATGGTGTTGCTCAGTTGCATACTGATATCTTAAAGGCAGAGTTATTTGAAGATTATGTAACAATATGGCCAAAAAAATTTCAAAACAAGACAAATGGCATTACTCCTCGTCGATGGCTTCGATTTTGCAACCCTGACCTCAGTACCATAATAACCAAATGGTTGGAAACAGAAGAATGGGTGACAAACCTTGACCTGCTTGTAGGTCTCCGAAAAGTATGTCTTGACTACTAGTTACTTTATTTGAAATTATTCAAAATTTCTCACCTGGTTATCTGGTCTAATTCCGTTCCCTCTATGATCTGTCCAAAAGATTGCGGACAATGCAGATCTTCAAGCTGAATGGGCATCTGCCAAGATGGCTAGCAAGGTGCGGTTGGCACAGTATATCGAGCAAGTGACTGGCATTAGCATTGACTCAAATACTTTATTTGACATACAAGTTAAGCGCATTCATGAATATAAAAGGCAACTGCTGAATATATTGGGTGCAATTTATCGATACAAGAAGTTAAAGGTATCAGTACTCCTTGGCTACGTTTCACTACATGTTCAAATTTTATTTCTTGTTCTTACACCAAACAAATAACTGATATATGGGTTGTGGGGTGATTGGGTGAAAGCAACTATTATAGTGTTGCCATAATTAAAATTTACCATAACCCATCGTTTTATGCTTTTGGGTCAATCGGTGATATCATAGCAAAAAGTCATGTATTCACCTTCTTAATGTTATTTCCTCCCCCAACTAAGTTGATTTCTATTTGTTGAGTCTTCTACAAATATTCAAGTCTACAAGTGACGGGAGAGTTAAAGTGTTAATATAATTCAATTTATTACAACCCATCAGCTTAATTTTTTGGGTCCATTGATAATTTAACAATGTATATTTAATAGCATCTGTCGACATATCTCAGATTTGATTATTGATTCAGGTCTTTCTGCAACATAGCCAAGAAACTGGTGCTGTTCTTTTAAATTGTCTCATTATGTTATTTCTAGGGTGTGTTCTGCTTTCATATTACACCGGTGCCATTTTATGAGCAGTAAAAGATAATGTTTAATTAAGTGAAGTTTGATCAACTCTTTGAATATTTAGACCCAGTATGAGCAAAAACTGCTCTGTTTCAGATTGTTACTTTATTTTTTTTAACCTCAATATATGACCTTTTGTCAGGAAATGAGTCCTGAAGACCGGAAGAAAACTACTCCACGGACTATTATGATCGGAGGAAAAGCATTTGCTACATATACAAATGCTAAGCGAATAGTCAAGCTAGTAAATGATGTTGGTGCAGTTGTCAACACTGATCCTGAGGTCAATAGCTATTTGAAGGTATATTAGTTCTCTATTGACTTGAATGTTCACTTGCTGCTATAATTGTTGCGTTCATTTATCTTAGAAATTATAAAATGAGGGAATATGTTCTTCGGCTAGAAAGGAGCTGTCAAGGACTTCAGTATAATTTGTTATTCTAATTTTTTGCCCTGGATTTAGAATGCCTGTTGCCTTGTTCCTTTTGTTTTGTGATTTTAGATTTATATGGTGTAAATGTGTGATTTCTCTTGCTGATTATTATTATTTTACTTATTATATTGTCTACAAATTTGTTCTCATTTATGAAAATATTTCTTGTAAATGTGTGATTTCTCTTGCTGGTTATTATTATTATACTTATTATAGTGTCTACAAACTTGTTCTCATATATGAAAATATTTCTTGAAAATTGAAATTTATAAATGAACAATGTTATCATAAACACAGACAAGTGATGAAAAAACTTGAGAATTTATGTAATCATGCCTAAATGATTATCCAAATTGAGTGATAATGATTTCTTGAAGCATTTGCTTCTGTTTAACTTTGCTGTTTGGGCAATATTTTCAGGTTGTATTTGTTCCAAATTACAATGTGTCTGTGGCAGAGAAGCTTATCCCAGGAAGTGAGTTATCACAGCATATCAGCACTGCTGGCATGGAAGCGAGTGGTACTAGCAACATGAAGTTTGCACTCAATGGCTGCCTCATAATAGGAACATTGGATGGGGCCAATGTAGAAATCAGAGAGGAAATTGGGGAGGAGAACTTTTTCCTATTTGGTGCAACGGCGGATGATGTTCCAAGGCTCCGGAAAGAAAGAGAAGGGGGACTGGTGAGTGGCTTCCTCTTTTACATATTCATTTTTCGTTTTGTTTTCCACTAAAATTTGGTGCTTATAATATGCCGTTTAAGTTAAAATCTCAATGCATTTAATTTGTGCTTCACTTTGCTGGTAGTTCTCAAATTAACACATTTTTTGTTTCCTTTTTCTTTGGTTTTCTCCTTACTCCCTCCTCCCACATCAAAAAGAAAAGAAAAGGAAAAAGAAAAATTAAATTCCCAGTTTCATTAACGATTGATTATCAATAATTTGATGTGAATTTTTAAGTAAATACTTGTAGTCCCAGTTTTTCTTGAAACGTCTAGAGTAAATACTAATGTCTCCCTTAAATATTGGGGTTGTTTCAATTAGAACCGTGATTTAATAATTGTCAACTTAAACCTTGATGTTTCATAAGTGTATTAATATACATCCGCTCTCCAAATTTCTTTGACCAATAGCCTATGAGTTTATAATTTGAGTCAATTAAATGCCCAAATTTTCATAAGCTAATCAAATTAGACCTCTCATTACCATTACCTTTAATTTGAAAATTTTCCATGCTTTAATTCTCAAACGTGCATAGACTTCTTCAAAGATTTTATGTTTGAAAGAGGAAGACCTTAATGAAAATGGACAGTGGGTTTACGACATAGGACCTATTTGTGGGTTGTGGACTTTAAATCCATTGTGTTGCCAAATTTTAACCACAAATTCTTCTTAAAGTTGAGATTACCTACCACTTGTACTCAACTTCTTTTTCCATTTTTACTATGCAGTTTAAGCCGGATCCTCGATTTGAAGAGGCCAAACAATTCATTAGGAGTGGTGCATTTGGAAACTATGACTATGGCCCTCTCTTAGATTCCCTTGAGGGAAACTCAGGCTATGGCCGTGGTGATTACTTTCTTGTTGGTCATGACTTCTCAACCTACATGGATGCACAGGCAAGAGTAGATGAAGCTTACAAGTAAGTAACTGATTCTATTTCCCCTCCCTTAGCTGGTTGTTTAGACTCGATGATGCTGCTAATGCTACTTATCTGATGCTGCAATATGCAAGATTATTATTAATTATTTGAAACTTGGATATTTTAGTTCAACAGATTAATCAATTCAAGAAAGGATCAAAAGTTGTTCCTCAATCATGGAAATTTTGTCTAGATAATTAGGTTTCCTCTGATGGTCCTACTGCTAGATTGGTTTGCTACTTATCAAATTTTTTCATGGGTTAAAATAGCTTGAGCAAGTTCTGGTAGGGAGGGAGAGATTTGTTCCTTGATAGCCGGTTAGGCACTATTTCTTTCTCATAGAAGATAACCTGTGTATTCTTATTATATAATTTGATACACTCAGCTTCAACTAGATTTTTGGTGAGGCATCGTGTCCAATATATATTGAATAATTGACTAAAGCCTCTATCCTTTGAGTCTTTGTAAACTTCAACTTCCAATAGCTTCAAGATTTATCGAAAGCGTGCCTTGAACAATCAAAATCGAGTTAAAATTTTTTTTGGGCTGCTTATTGATTAAAAAATCAATCTTAAACCATCCAAGTAAAAAACAAGATTTGTCTGACAACATACATATTCTGCAGGGACCGAAAGTTGTGGCTGAAGATGTCGATATTGAGCACAGCTGGGAGTGGAAAATTCAGCAGTGACCGAACAATTGCCCAGTATGCCAAAGAAATATGGAATATACAGGAGTGCCGTGTACCATAAGTTCAACATTCTAGGTCCACCTTGTCTTAAATTAAAGG
Organism: Cucumis sativus; assembly: GCF_000004075.3. NCBI lineage: Eukaryota > Viridiplantae > Streptophyta > Magnoliopsida > Cucurbitales > Cucurbitaceae > Cucumis > Cucumis sativus. Next base: position 12,322,608 of record NC_026660.2, read on the forward strand.
AAATAAGAATCTGTATGACGCTAGGTAATCTCAGTTATTTCTCTACTTCAACCCTCTTCTTCTTGCTGGTATCAGTAACACTAGCGGTTTACAGTATACAACTTTTCATGTAATATCGTATTGTGATATATAATGCTATTTGCTTCAATTAATAAAATCTCAGTTTGTTAGTAAGGCTCTTTTAGATTAGAGTTCAGTTTGTAGATTCCGTAGTGTCTACTAAAAACGTTACTGATAATATATTGCACTTGTACCTCACTGAATATACTCAAACTTCAAGTAGACCGTGCAAAGTGCTTATCTACTTCAAATGACGTTCTTGATGATTTGGAATTTGGTTTGACAATGATGACTTCTGCAAGGCAGCAAGTCATCTTTTAAACGATAATCCATTTGTTTAAACTTGACGAGGTTGTAGCATCAGTTCACTATCATCAAGGACTCATCTTTGATCGGCCTTGCTATAAAAGAAGTATAATCCATAAATCGGTAAGAATTTTTTTTTTCTTTTTTGGTCTCTTAGACTACGACTTATTGCATCTTGATATGATGTATTGTTGACTTATTGTTCAATCCAGGCATGAGATGGCTTTTCAGTTAACAAATTAATCAATTGATTGATGAGATGATTGGAATTTGTAGAGCGATAGATCAGCTACCAAGCTCTCCAAACAGGTGAGAGAAACAATTCTGTTTAGTTTTAAATTCTAATCATTTGTCGTACACAAAACATTTAAGAGAAAAGAAAAAAAAGCTATCCACGTCTGAATTGAAGATTGATTAAGTTGTTAGATTGAATCCCCGGCTAATACCTGCATTATTAGTAAAAAAGCATAAGCTTAGATTCTAAATTTTTGGCAGCCAAGTAAGTTATTCAAATTTGGTGCCGCAAACTCTTTGATATAAATGGGGGATTTTTCAAATCCTAAAGTCGAAAGGTAAGATGTCACATCACACATGGCATTGTATTGCTAATAGTACTCACCGTACTTCCCTTTTTCTTTATTGTTTCAACAATTATAGGTGAGATTGAACCTTTACGATCACAAGGAAATATACCGTGACGTTTTATTGCTAATGGTACTCACTGTACTCTTTTTAGTTCAAAGATGGGAGGTGAGATTCAACCTCTACATTCACAGAAGGTAATAAGTATATCTTATCGATGGATTTGTACTCTAAAAATTCCCATCTGCATTATGTTAGATATAGTAAAAATGACATCAGGACAATAGGGAATGGATTTTTCAAGTGACCAATTCTTTTATAAGAAAAAATTATAAGCTATTACTGTTCACGAGGGAAAGAGTGTGCATGATGGTTGGGGGATTGTGTAAAGAATTTTGTTGGGAATGTCAACAATCCAAGAGCTAGTAGAATAGGAAGAAACGAACTTTTTACCTGCGAAGTGAACCATTGAAGAAGACTTGAATTTAAGAGAGTGTTAGTATGTGCTGTTACTACTGTTATTTATTTTTTTTATGGTTGAAAAGGGTGAAACTGATATGTTGCAGCAAGAGGTTCATCATGAGTTGGTTTGGCATTGTAATGGCCGGGGAATTGAATCACTAGTTTGGATAGGCCGAGGCAGCTAGTCCAGCGTCAGTCTTTATTCACGGGATAGGCTCTCAATTTAGTTCAGCAGTTCGAACAATTTCCTTTTGCTAGAGAGGTGAACTAACTGAATCTTTTTTCTTCATAATAGAAAAATAGAACTATGTTATTACTGTTTCTTATTTACAAATAATAGGTTAAATTATATAAAAAGAAAATGTCTTTGAATTTTGTAATTTGTATAAAAAATGTCTCTAAACTTTCAAAAGTTTTTAAAATGTCATTTCAACTCTTAATAAGAGTTTAAAAACATGCTTGCATGAAAATTATTCAAGTATTGTTTAAAAAATGTTCAAATATTATTTCATTTTTGTTAGTTATCCAAAAATTAAGTTAAAACATACCATTTTACAAAATTTTAAATATAAAACTTTTTCTTTACAATTAATATACTAAAATAATAACTAATCAAATAAAAAAATTATTTGACTATTAACTCACTAAATTTTAGGGGATGTTTGAAACTTTAGAGTTTTTTTTTTAAGTTTAAAGATTCAAATTACAAAAGGACATTTTTTTATATATATAATTTAGCCTAAATAACAATAATAATATGTTTGGAAACAATCTGTCATTTCTTTCCTTTGAGTTCTATTTTTATTATTTCTTTTTTGCATGAAAACAAGTATTTAAAAATCAAATATTGAAATGAAAATATATGTTATGCTTATTCTTAGGTTTTTTTTAAACACACATTTTAGGAGTGAAGTGAAAATGATACTTACATCTATGTTTTGAAAAAAAAAACTAGAAACTTGATTGTTTTCAAATTTTCTGTACAACTTTGTGAACGATATCATAAAAAAAATAATTAGCAAAAGAAAAGCTATATAATTGCCTTAATGGTGAGTGGGAAAATAGTTAAATTAGGAGGCTAATTAAGATGGTGGGGGGTGGGGAGCAAAAAAATAGATGGGACAATTTATTTATTTATTTATTATTATTATTTTATAATTAAACTAAGATTTAAGCAAAAGTGAGAATGTTGCCCCAACCCGAAGCACGAGGAGGCTGTGAAGGCTTATCAAAATTGAGGTGCAAAACAGCATTAACAGAGAATACCCATTGCCGCCCATGTACACAATTACATATTTTGAATGGATAACCTGACTTCCCTTTTCTAATTCAATATGTAATTCACCTCATTTGAGATATAAATTTTTGAAGTCTCCTAGATGAGATCTTTACTAGAAGTATTACAAATGTGAACTAAACCTCAACATGGCGAACATATCCTTTCACCAACTCCGAAGCTATCAAATTTTATTATTTTTGTTCATTGCACCATAAACCTGTATATATATATATATCTAAAGAGAGAGGGGTTTAATTTCGACATGTCGTTTGTTTGTTGTCATGGTCATGCATGGTCCATAGAGGAGATGGAAATGGCAGCAAGCTGCCCTTTCCTCCTTGTGAGATCAACGAATAATTTAGCGACAAATTGAGAATGACACTTTTCTTTTTTAATTTTTTGCAAGTCGTGTCACCTCCAGGTTGTGAGGATTGTCGCCAAGTTGGTTGGTAGGTACATGTGTTGTCTTGTCTTTGATTTAACAAACCTCATTTCATTCAGTTTCTTATCTTCTTAATTCTCATTTTAAAACCAAATCCAAAGTTGTTTAATCTAAATCTCTATTTCTAATGAGATAATGAATGGTTAATAAGTCCTTATCTAAATTTAGGACCTCATCAAATCGAATAAAATGAGTCCTAAGTATTCACGTTCCAATCTATTCACCACTCTCTAATTTTTAGGCACAAAATAGTTTGGTTTGGTTCTTACAAAAAGTTGTCTGATTTATACATGATCAACGGTAAGCTAGCTAGATTAACATTTTTTCATTTATTTTCTTTAAATTACTTGTTATTTTTTAATATTCAAATGTTATGTTTAATTTAAAAAATTAACTTAATGAAGTACCTAATTTATCTCCAAACTCTCGACCTTTTTTATTTAATAGTTTGAATTCAAGATCAATTTAATATATGTTATGGATAATTGTAATGAATGACCATTTTAGGAATAATAATTAAGGATATAACAATACTTTTAAAAAATTGCAAATATAGCACAACTATCGCTAATAGACTTGTATGACTGATAGGTTCATATGATTTATCGGTGATAGACCAATTTTTATAATATGGTCTATCAGTGATAGACTCTAGTCTCAGTGACTCCTTAAACCAATCAAATCTATTCAAAATGCTATTGAAATTTGTTTCTAAATAATTTAGAAAAAGAGATATATACACCACATTTTACTTAGACCAATTAAATATAAAACTTAATGAACATTTTTAGTTCTTTTTATTTTCATACGTTTGAATCTGTAATTTAACCTTCAATTTTGAAATCTTATAGCATTTTCTATTTAATTAAGAGTAGAGAGTATGATAGTTATTTGCAGTACTTGTGGCTAATATTGTTTGCATATTTCTTTTCTTTATTACCATATGGTACCAAAGTTGGGAAGGAGTAAGTCGTTGATGTTTCTAACTAAAGGACAGACAAAACCCTGGCCAATTCATTGCCTATTATCACATATATCATCTTTTCTATTTACCTCTTCTTATATTATACTACCAACTATAACCGAACATATATCTTTAGCCTCAGGGCGGGGGTTGTCGAATTCCTTCACTTTGCCATCAAGCGAGTACGATAAGACCAAGCAAACAAAACTCATTTTCATTTCATAAGTACGACGAACTTTATAATTATTTATTGTCACTAAGATTTAGTATCACTCTAAAAATTGTAATACTGTCCACTATTAAAAAATCTTGCACTAGTGTGCGTGCTTGCATTCAACATTCTCAGTAACTGTTGTTTAGAGAGTTGAGAAAAATGAAGAATTTAGAGAGTTGTCAACGTATCTCGATTATCTCAAGTCTTCTTTGATTATGTAGAAAAATGAATATGTAAGAGTTAATTTAACTAATTAATCATATTAGTTTGATCATGATTGATTTTACTTAATCGTTATTAATCAACGAACTTAGGTTTCGAAATTGCCAGGTCTAAATACTTAGTATATATATATCGTCTCCAAGCTAATTCACATGTGCTCGTCGACCTTCATGTACTGATTCTTTAAGACTTTCATGACCAACACCTCATGAATTTAGCTTTATGGTGCTTATTGATCCTTCTTTGTGAGGATATCAATTTAGTCTTTATGATCATTGATTGACCCTACGGTTTCAGCTTTTATATTTAGCCAAATAGTTCACTTCTCTTTAAACATGATCATATTATTCTAAACCAAAAGACTTTGGCCAAATTTTTTACTCATAACACTATCTATATGTGTGAATAACTTTAAATAAATTAACATTGTGTTAGAACACGAACTCGTATATGGTAAGGATGTGCTACAATTTCAAAAAGTTTTAAATGATGTTTTTGACCGTGCCTTTTCTTTTCAAAGAAAGGGCTTTTGGTACTTTATAATGAATTAAATTGATAAGAATACTTATTTAGGATGAGGGGATACCTTAATTAGGTTTAGGTTTAGGTTAGAAAATATTAAAGGCTATGGGATTTTGAATGTTAAATTAAATTAGCAAAACAAAACATTCCAAGAAGATTATGCCAAAAGATCAAAAACAAAATGATGGAAAGATATAATTGACAAAATGCCACATTTATCTCTTTGTCTATAACCTTAATTGCTACTTATATGACTACAAAAAATAACACATCAAGTTGGGATTATTTAATATAATTTTAAAATACAATTCATAACATAAACTTTTTCTCTTCCACATTCAAAAGAGAAGAATGGCCCATTGAGTGCTTGAATCCAATTTGGAAGTGTTTATTGAAGATGAGAAAGGGCCATAAGTATGTAGGGGCCTCTTCTTCAAACTCATTGTTTCACAACTCAACACGTGGCTTTCCATATGTTGGTTGCATTGCATTTGATAGTGATTACTTTCTTCTTCTTCTTCTTTTTTTTTTATTTTATAATTTCTTTCTTTTAAATATCTTTTGATATTTTATTTTTATAAGTTATTTTACGTTGGAAAGGCGATCATCAAAGGTCGATCATGTCTAGCTAGGTTAGAAAAAGCATTTTGAGTATATAATTGTGAATCAACGTATCCATTGTATGAGACGTTTATGGTGAAAAAAATTGAGGTGTAAAGTAGTGCACATACATACATTTTAGATAGAGTAATTAATAAGAACTTATTCAAAGTTAATCGCGTTTAGTCTGGAGTTGATAATTCTATATTAGATGATCTTCTAGGAATTTCTTAGGAAGCATGTGAGTGAAGACAAATCATGTTAAATTGATCTTAATTGGGTTTGTGAGAATAGTATTCGTTCTTAGAATATGTTTACAATACAATGGAATCATTATAGAGATATTTCGATTGTCAATTAGCTAAATTAATTAGTCGCTTTTCTATACTAACTTAAGAATCAAAGTGTAAATGGTTATGCATCACACTTATTGTTTAAGGATATCTCTAACACAAGTCAGTTCAAAAGATATTCGAGACACCAAAAAAGAGGAGATTGAGTTGAAGGACAAAGTTGTTGAATACTCATAATAAAAGTCCAATACATAATACATTTATGCACCAATAACCTTAAGTATATAATTTAATCATAAACCATAAAACAATTTACATTAAGCTCAACCAAGTTAATTAGTATTTTGTTGGAAGACAATGTCTCTCTAGTCAATCGGTTTATTAACCTTGGAAAGAATTAAGCGGGTGACACGTGGTATCTTTAGATATCATGTCGCTATTTTTAGTCATATTTGATAATGACAATAAGGTAATACTTTTTGGGTTATCACTATGTTAAGTGACATTTTTAGTGCTTTCGAGGTCACATCTCTTTCAAAATATATAAATCATTTTTAGATCTTTATCGATTTTATTCCAGAGCTCCATCTAAATGGTTTTATTTTAACTTTTTTTAGTAATTTAAATTTTTATACTTTAGCTTCAAGACCACCCTTCATGAAACGAACTCTCTTCTATTCACTCTAATCGTCATATTGTCTTTATTATTATTATTATTATTCTGTTAGCTTATTGGCTTAAAAAGTAATTGCTTCCACTCCAAATGACAATAAATCAACAAAAGTGAGGAAGTGATTTGAATAATTTGACACTTTTGTTAAGACTAACTCCTTTTATTTTCGTGTTTAATAAATTCTCCGAATTTTAAATCTCAAACTTTCATTTTTGTATTAAGTAAGTTTTAGTTTTCTTTTTTATTTGATATATTCAACGTTTTTTAAAATTGGTGAAGTTAATTATAAACACAAAATTGAAAGTTTTAAGATCTACTAAATACAAAATTATTAAATTTGAAGAGGTGGAATATGTTAAAACATTAACTCAGAAGGCAATTAAAAATTTAGGAATTAAAAATATATAAAAATAGGATAGGAAGAAAGAAAGATAGTAATGGGGAAAAAAGAAGGGCAAAGACAAGAAGAATGGGCTAAGGGTATGATCCTTGGCCCCTTAGTGCATGTGCATCCTCTCCATACACAATTTTGATACATTCATTCATTCAAACCTACAAACAAACAATCTCAATATATTTCTCATTTCTATGAAATAACATCAATTCTGATATTTAAGTTATCAAAACACTACAATTTTTTCTTTCAATATTTGTGTTTGGGTTTAGGTTGCTAGATGTCTATTTTTTAACATTTATTTATCTTGTAAAAGCTCTTTAGTTTTTGTAATTGAGCATATACAATTATTTGTCATTTTTTATCCTAGAATTTAGAGAAAGTATAATATATAAATTCTCTAACCTAGTTAATAATATCGTATTGTATTCTGAAATATACTCTAATAATATTTGTTCTCTTTTTGTTTGTGGACGTAGTTAACACATTCTAACCAACCATGTAAATTCGTGTGTCGATTTTTACACTCTTTGTATCATTTATTTGTTGATTTCATAATAAAAATGAAAATAATTATTCGACGTATAAAATTAATGAGCAAAACATTTTAAAATTTATGGACCAAATAAAATCAAAACTCAAAATTTATTTTACTTTACTTTGTTAACAATGAAAGAAGTAATTAAAAGTAAAGTTGTTGGATTTTCATTCAATTATTTATGTCCATTATGGTTGTCGACACCCAATTTGCTTCACATATCTAACAAAACCACGTGATACGCATCTCTACTCCCTCTCTCCAATTGCACTTTTTCTTTTTACTTCATTCAAAATATTATTAAAATTTAAGTGACGAGGGTTCGTTCGGTCTCATATTAGTTATAAAAAGAAAAATATTTCTAATATATATATATATATATGAAACGACCATTATTTCTTTAGTGTGAAAAAAAGAAAAATCACAATTGTTTTAAGTTCAAATTGAATAATATCATATTAGTATAGATTTATGAAGAAAATCGATTATTGTCTTTTAATTTAAGCGTATCACAATATTAAACTTAACAATGTTAGATAATGAATTCTTTAGAGTTTGGCCAACAAGTAGACAATATTATAGTTACTTTATTTGTGTATGTAGCTATCCTTAAATAAGAGCAAGTTCTCGTCTATAGTTCAAAACTATTGGTGGAATAATTATTCGTGAAAGGAGACTCAAATTGGTGAAAGGAGTACTTATGTTTTGAGAATGAACTATTTCGTTCGAAAGCTCCAAATAAGTTGGAGAATGAAAATAATTAATGATATGTAAGTAAAAGATGGAAACATCTTATAATTGAACGCTTATACGACGAATATACGAAAATAGTAATAATAATTTGTTGTTTTCTCAGCGATTATTAAATGTAATTTATGTAGATTTCAAATTTTGTTCAATTATTGGCTACTAGTCTACAACACAGTACATTGTTTGGGTAGATTTTTCTCCTTTTAATGGACTAGTTCTTCTTATTGATTTAATAATATTATTGTTTTTTATTAATTATTAAATAAGAAGTAATAAGAAACCCTGTATTTATTGACACGTTAATTCATCATATTGATGGCTTTATGTTTGTTTACATTTGGAGAAATTATACATTATCTTATAGGGAATTAAATGATATACCTAAATGTTAAATGTTGATAGTGACTTTATATTTTTGTTAAATTAGTTTCAAAATTCTTACGTATAATTTCTCTTTTTCTTTTGAACTTCTACTTTAAAAGAAAAAGAGGTACACTACTAATTTATAATATAAATCTTGAAATAAAGTTTTTTATATGAAGTAAATTGTGTTTATTAAATATTCCTATTCAATGTATATTAAAATATAATTTAAAATATTAAATTTGTATAAGACGCTTTTAAGAAAAAATATATATACACACTATTGGTTATAAGTATTTTGAGATTTTTTTTTAAAAAAAAACCACTCTTTATTATACAATAATATATATACTAAGAGAATATTGAAAAAAATGTTTTTAATTGATTAAAAACAGACCCTATATGACCAAAATTGAGATTAAAATTGTAAACATTGTGAGAGTGTTTAATAAAAGTTGAGATTAAAATTTTTACCAATAATAACTAAATTGAAACAAAACTTAAATTTCAATAAAAGAAATTGTGAAAATTGAAAATCTAATTATTAAATTGAAATCAAGAATAAGTGAAATCTAAATTTAATGATTTTTTAAAAAAGATATTTAGTATTTATTTTAAAGAAAAGTTTCTATCCAAACAGCTTCCACCAAAATACCAAATAGTGAAACCATTTGTACTTTGCAATGATTTTTATATTTACGTCCAAATAGTGTATAGATTTATTTTTGCACATCTATTTGACAAAATATTTAATTACATTTCATATAAAATATTTCTACTTCATGGAAGTAAATCTAAAGATGAAGTAAATAGATTTATGTTATATTTTTCCCCTTTCATTTTAAGATCTTTTCTTCTTCATTATATATAACTTTGCTCTTATTATTCCCAAGAAAACTCGAAATATATATTAGTTTACTATTTGATATAAAGCTTAGTCTTGGTAGCATATCCAAAACTTCATGCACTAGCTAAAACGTCTGGCTACCTATTATATATTTTAATTTATATATCTTAGAGATTTTTAAATCATTGATATTATATGTTTAATAGATTTTCACTATATTAAATATATGTACAAATATTTTTTAAAAAAAGTTAAATGTTTGTCCAAGAAAACATAAAATTTTAAATATGTCTAATACCTATTATATTAGATACAAATTTAATTTAAAAGTTTGATTGATCTATCAAGTATTTTTCAAAGATTTATTCGGAACAAATTAAAAGATAGATAGACACTTAGAGCCTGTTTGGTAACGTTCTCTGTTTTTTATTTTCAGTTTTTTTGTTCCTTCTTTTTTAGAACAAGATATAGGAATGTGTTTGATAACTGTTTATGTTTCTTGTTTATTGAAAAAAGAAAAAGAAACAGAAAATGTATTTGATAACTATTTCTCGTTTCTTAATTTTCTTTGAAATTTATTTTTATTTTATTCACATTTAATTTAATTAAACATCAAACAAAAATATATGTCCTCTATTAAACATTAAAAAAAAAATACCAAACCTAGATATGAAGGTTTTCTTGTAATCTTATTGAGAATGAGATGAGGATTGAGATTTGAATAACAGAGTCGACAAGAGAAAGACGAAAATCCACGACAAAGAGGAAGACAAAAACTCATGGCTAAAACACATATCTGACAAAAACCCACAAATTCGACAAAAACCCACAAATTCGACAAAAACCCATAGCGAAAATACAATTCACGCAAAGAAGAAGCGAAAAATCCAGACTCATCAAAGAGGAAGGCGTCGTGTAGAGGAAGACGATAAGAGACGAAGAGGAAGACAACGAAGACATTGAGAGGAAAAGAAATAGAATGATTATTTGAAAAAGACGATGAATATATAAGAAGAAGAAAAAGGAAATCACCAGATAAAAATGAAAAAAAAAAAGAAATAGAAAAATAATTGAAAAGAAGGAAACAAAAACCAATAAAAAGAATTGAGAAAAAAACAAATATAAATAATTGAGAAATGAGGACGAGATGAATTACTTTTTTTTTTGTTCTCATTCCCAATAATTTCTTATAAAATGAGAAACATTTTTATTTTTTAGATCGAGAAAGAGGAAACATTACCAGACACTTCGGTTTCTTAAGAAATGAAAACAAAAACAAAAAACATAAAATAATAACGGTACTAAACAAGCCCTTATTAAATACAATCTTTAAATTGGAAACTATATTTAAATTTAACATTCACATTTTTAATGCATTATTTATAATTTTTAGATTAAGGAATATCAATTACAACTTTCTTTAAAAAGATAAACTTTTATTATTAACATGCACGTTCATATACATAAACCTTTCAATTTCTAAACTTTTAATTTTGTATTTAATAAGTTTACGAGGAGATTTAATAGTGTTGGATTGGTAAAGGAAATGTGAAATACTATGTTAAAAAATTTAATAATATATTAACTTATGAAATACTCTTACAAGTTTTGAAACTTAATTAAACAACATATAAGATAGATGCTCGTAAACTTTGGTATCAAATTGATATATACTTACCAAATGTTATGGGATTAAACTTAGCAATCGTTTTAATTATTTTAATAGTTACTATCTTTCCTCATATAAAAATTAATTATAACTATTATTTTGGATAAAGATACTATCTAATATTATGATAATTTTTTGGTACAATAAATATTATTTACATATCCTTTAAACATTATTTTAAAACTCTCTATTTGTTAGAGTATTTACTATTTTATACTTATTGTTATTTTGGTATAGGGTTTACTATTTTTTTCAAACCAAAACACATAATAGTATAATCCAAACAAAAATAATTTACACCCCAACACACAAATCATAATAACCCAAGACTATAATAACTCACTTCATATCCCAACTATTCAATTGGAATGCATGAATTCATCATGTGGTTATACGAACAACCCATTTTGAGGTCTTTAGTTTTTTTTAGTTGTCAAATGTTACCATAAACTTTAGAGAAGTATATTTATAAACTCTCTAATCTCTAGTGATGTCGTATTATATTATGAAAATATCTCACAGATGCTAGTTGAACTAAACTCAGTCATATACTTTTCTTTTTGTTACATTGTTCATTATTTATTATTTATTATCTATTATCCAACAAAAAAAATAGTTTAATAGTTTACGACTCAAATACAAATTATTATAACCTAAATTAAAATAGAAATAGTAAACATACTCGGTAATGGAAAGGATTGTAGGAGATGATGCGGAAGTAATTATTATTTTGATGTTATAAAGTTAGGTACACTCAAAATTGACACGAAGACCCCAAGTAATAATATGATATAAAAATTAAAAAGTAGATGGGGGAAAGGAAGAACCATCTCTCTGTTTTATGATTCCAACAGCTTTCGCACTTTCGCTTGTCTTTTTAGCAATAACTTATTTCATCGCTTCTCTCTCTATATATCATCTTCATTTTCTTCTTCTTCTTCTCCTTCACAATTCAATTTATAGTTCCACTGGCCGCGCCACTTTCCAGTTTCACAAACTGCTCCAATTATGTTCCCTAATCTCCTTCTCTGCTCTCATCGTCTCGATAATTCCAGGTAATTATATTTCTCTTCACTTTCTACGCTCAAATTTCATCTCAATTAAATCCGTCTCTGTTTCTTCCAATCAAACAGAACTAGGGCTTGTGTTTCGATCAGATTCTGAAGGTGATAGGAAATGACGTGGATTATAATGGCGATTGTATTAATGTGATCAATTAATTGCAGGAAAAAGAAGAGGAAGAATGGAGTAGTGAGGAAGAACAGTGAGTTTGAAGATGAACAATTGCAATCGCCTTTCTCGGTTCCTTTTCAGAGAGATCCATTGGAGAAACAATCCAGATTCTCTCTACGATCTGATTATTCTTGCTGCAGGTACTTCCTTACCTTTCGGCTTTCCTTCCCATTTTTCCCTCCCATTCATCTCTTTTAAATTCTTCTTTTCTTCTTTCTTGGAAAATTTTACTTCTTTTTTCTTTTATATATAAAAAAACATGTAAACAAATGTATGTTTTTTGTGATCAAATTTGCATAGAAGATTCAAACTACGGTTCAATTGTAAAATTGATATCTACCATTTAGAAAGAATTAGAATCATTCCTAAAGTTTATAACTAGAATTTAGTTTTATGGTTGGATAAATCTTCTTTAGTAAATAGCAGCTAAAAAAACACTTCTAGTACTTGAAAGTGAAAATTCACTCTCATGCCGTTGGTTTATGATGACTTGGCTCTTATGCTTTTAATTTTGTACTATGTAACAATTTTATTTTTGTACTTTCATATTTGAATTAATTTATTTCCTAGTGTAAAAAAGAATAATAAAAATTAGACGTAAATTTTTAGTATTTTATGATATTTTATATAAATATTAAATTCATAATTAGTTTGTTGATTTATTTGTGAAAAAAAAACTCATTAGATCTTAACACTACGTTGGAGACTAAATCATTACAAATTTTAAGGTGCAAGAACTAAATTGTTACTTAACAAAGTCGACGACTAAATTGTTACAAAATTGAAAGTACATGGACTAGTTCATTATAAACCAAATTTCAAGAACTATATTGTTACTTTTATAAAAGTTTATGACCATAAGTAATCTTTAATCTAAATAGTATTGCATATTTTATCTAATCACGTAGTCTTTTACGTGGTTGTATCAAATTAAAAGGACAATTTTAATGTTATCAAAATCTGAAAGGATCATATTTTTAATTTAGGGTCTTTTAATCGTGCACGCATATTTCATGTCAGTTGAACCGAGTTTCATTCGATAACATGTGAACCTGTGGTGCCTCAATGTATATTTGATTATCAAATAAAGTGTGTATCATTTGTCTAAAAAATTTGACATCCAAATTTTTCATCTTCATGTTCAGATGAAAAGTAACTAAATAAAAAGGAATCTCCTTCATGTTGAAATGAATAACTAACTAAAATAAATCAATTTAAATCTATAAACCTTGCTTTAAAAAATTAAGGTTTGAAAATGAAGGAATTAAAACTCCAAATTAACGTTCTCTTTTCTTTAAAGTTTTACCTATATAATTGAATCAATATAAATGTTTTGCTCAAAACATTTTTTTCCAGAGAGTACAAATTGAGAGTGAGAGATTTGAACGTCTTATCTTTATCTATTGCAGTTAAGTTAAACTTGCTATGCTACCTATTATCTTAACTTATTAATAATTTATAATTATATTCATTTAGTTCTATTTGAGGCCAATACCACTTCAATAACATTATTTTTAAATTATGTAGAAAAAAAATCATAAAATAAAAATTATTTTAAATGATAAAATTGTTGAAAATAGTTACAAATATAGCAAATATCACGTTCAATTTGTAGTAGACAACGACAAACAAACTATTATCTATTATTTTTCTTAAATAGACATGTATATAGTCTTACATAGACTCTAATACTTTGTTAAGTTTATCGATATTTTGGTTTATTTTGCTTAAATATGAAAACAACTCTTAAAAAGGTAAAAGGAAAAGAAAACTACATATACAGTTAGCCTTTGCAAAAAAAAGAAAAAAGAAAAAGAACACTAAAGTTCATATTTTGATTCGTAGTGAAATTTGGTGTAAAATTGTAATAAAATTTTATCGATAAATCTAGAACAACGCAAATGTAATTAGATTATTTTTTTATCGCATTTTATTTAAAACTATTAATTTTGTCAAATTCAGTGTTAATACTATAGTTACTTTTATATTTGAGGGTTATACTCAACCATAACCATAATCATAGTGGGGGATTAATTCAAATTATAACTTTTGTTTACAAATTTATAAGTAAACTTCATATGTAAGTATGAATGTAGAACATAAGTAAATACCTCTAAGAACAATTACACAATGCCTAAAGAATAAAAAGAGTTAAAAAAAAAATCTCTCATGTAACACCTATGTATCGAAATGACCAATTTGCTAATATTATCGTTGTACACCATGTCAGTCACGTATTTTCTCATCATATGATTATCTTAAGCATTAAAGTAAATTTATAAACATCGTGAAAATAATAACAAAACCGAAACAAAAACAATAAATTTTGAAAGAAACAAAAAGAGAAAAATAGACATTTAATTTGTTTTTGGCTAAATTGGATAGAGTTAGTGAAGTAGTATAAGAATTAAGATTGACCATAAATTAAAAAAGAAAAGTTAGAAAAAGTTAATATGTTTAATATGAGTTTATAATTTACTTTTCATATATTTTTATAAATTGAAAATGTTGATTGTTGATTTATTGATGAAAATTTAATATTATGGAGTGAATTACAAAAAAGAAAAAAAGAATCTAATACAAAGCAGAAATTAATAATAATGAATTAAGAAAAAGAAAGGTGTAAGTTGAAAGTGGACGGCCTCTTCCGGTCCTTTCCTTGTGGTGGTCTCTCTTTATTAATATATACTGTCAGAATTCTTTATTTTCCTTATCAGTGATTCAGTCATCACTTCCTTAAAACAGTGCTTCACTCTCTTAAACCTCATTTCTTCTTCATTCTCTCCCAGAGGCTCCACTTTGAAGGAGAAGAAGAAAGGGGAAATGGCCAGTAAGGTCTCCAATTTCTCCGATCTGATTCAACGAGTTACAGCTTCTTGTCTCCTTCATCCACTTGCCGCCGTCCGTCATGATTCCGCCGAGATCGCCTCCAAGAATCGCAATGTTCACGACGTAGGTTATGATTCCGACGACCTTGAGGAGGATGAGGAGGAGGTGGAGGAGGTCGTGGTGGCCGCCGAAGAAGCAGAGGACTGGTGTAGAGAAGGGATTAGGGCACGCCAAGTACCGAAGGGAGAGTTAGTCGGAGTGGAGAAACTGGTGGATATGGAGATTCTGATGAACGAAGTTTTCGAAGTTGTTTCGGCTATGAAAAAGGCGTATGTGAGCTTACAAGACGCGCATTGCCCTTGGGACCCGGAGAGGATGAGGGTAGCCGATGTGGCAGTTGTTGCGGAGTTGCGGAGGTTAGGGGTTTTAAGAGAGAGGTTTCGCCGGAGTTTGATTGTTCATGGCTCTGGACGGGGACGGAGGAGGAATGGCGTAGTTGGAATGCTGAAGGAAGTTGTTGCTCCCTACGAGGCAGCCATGGAGGAACTGAAGAAGGAGGTGAAAGCCAGAGATGTGGAGGTTGAGAATCTTAAGGAGAAGCTTAAGAACTCTATGACACTTGCTAAAGGCAGCAGCTATGGCGGCAAGAAAGGAAGATCTCAATCAAAGAGGAAGGTCAGCTGCAGTTTTGGTCAAGGTATGAGATAAGATAACCGCTCCAATTCTTCATGTCTAATCATAATCGTAAACATTATGAATCTCTATGTTTAGATTCTATGATCTACGACACCCCGCATTGCATAATCAGAATGATTTAACGTGCATTAAATGGTTTAGGTTTAAGGTTTTGAAGTGAATTACTTGATTTTGCTATACTGCTATAACAATTCAACAGGAAAGAACTTAGGAACGAACCCTATTCATAATTAATGGAGTTGAAGATAAACTTTTACCCTTTTTAGTCGATTGAATTGAATCTTTGAGACCAATTTATGGCAGTGGCGGCATCCCCTGTTCCTGAGCTGTTCGAGGCCACAATGAGCCAAGTCAAAGAAGCTTCAAAGGCCTTCACATCGCTCTTGCTTTCCCTTATGCGTTCTGCTCATTGGGACATTGCAGCTGCAGTCCGTTCCATAGAATCCGCCATAGCTGAGAGTGACAACACCTACCTTGATACTGTTGCTACTCCTCACCATGCCAAATTTGCCCTTGAATCCTACATTTCCCGCAAAATTTTCCATGGTTTCGATCACGAGACCTTCTACATGGATGGTAGCCTCTCCTCGCTGCTCAATCCCGAGCAGTTTCGGCGAGACTGTTTCACCCAATATCGTGACATGAAGGCCATGGACCCTGCTGAGCTTCTTGGAATCTTACCAACTTGCCATTTTGGAAAATTCTGCTCGAAGAAGTATCTTTCCATTGTTCATCCCAAAATGGAGGAATCCTTGTTTGGAGACTCGGAGCAACGTAGACAAATCTTGGCTGGTAACCACCCAAGGAGCCAATTCTATGCAGAGTTCTTGGGGCTGGCCAAGGCAGTCTGGCTACTTCATTTACTAGCTTTCTCACTTGACCCAGCTCCGAGTCAATTTGAGGCTAGTAGAGGAGCGGAATTCCATGTGCAGTATATGGAAAGCGTGGTGAAATTCTCGTGTGGACGGGCATCGACTTCTCTGATTGTGGGATTTCCAGTTAGTCCTGGGTTCAAATTGGGTAATGGTTCTGTCATCAAAGCCAGAGTTTTCTTAGTTTCCAAGAGTTGAGGTATTTTTGTGGCATTACTGTACTGCTTACCCAGAACTTACATCTCCATTTGTTTGCATCATAGTTTGGCCTAAAGAAAAAAAAAAGGATAATAATTGACATGAATGGTAGAACAATGATCATCATACTAAACAATCATCATTGCTCCACCTTTTTATTGAGCTGTAAGTTTTAATCCCTCTTTAATTATTTGTAATGTAGTAATTTAAAAGAATGACTTTACTTGGTCATTCATGTTTATAGAACTGTATGATTATGCTAAAGATTATGGGTGTACTATTTGTGACAATACATATGAAACAAGCTCTCTTCCCTTTAACATTTATGACATGTGTATGCAGTGAGTAACACCTACGAGAATGAAACATCTAACCATTAACTTATAAAATAGCATACTACTGGGTATGTGAGAGAAGATGGTTGATGGCATATTGCTAAAAGCATCCTTGGTACAAAAATAACCCCTAAAAGCATAGGGAAATTTAAATATAAGAAATCTGGAGTTTGGTTAAAACTCTATTGAATGATTAGAAGAATAAGTATATTACTATTATTACTAATTTATAATACATTGGATTGAATCGGAGAGAAACGTGGGGGCCATCATTGAAGGAGAAAAAAATCCATGGTGCGCCCCCAAAGAAGCAGTTTTCCACCAAAAGGTTTCATAGGCCAAAAAGCTTCCTTGCCTGCCATTGATCAAACAAATACATAAAAAGGACTGACAATGTTATAGCTCAGATTGTCTGTCATTCATGACTCATGAGTATAGTAGTCAACAAAAAAGCTGTGGAAAAATTGTTTACAAATTGAATGCAAAAAGGTTTGAATCTACTTTAGTCTTAGTATTTTTGTAATTGGTTCACTTTTATCTTTATATTTTAAAAATATATTTGAAAAACAATTTTGAAGAGTATATAAATAAAATGAACGTTTAAAAAGTAATTATAAAGATATAATTGTCCAGGAATCCAAATATATGTATGTATATGTATATGTGGTAGGACTAGCACATGTTTTTAAGAATCTGTCAAAAATTTGAAACCATTACCCTACTAAACTCGAGCTGCTTTTGTCCAAAAATAAGGGCTTTTAGCATATAGGGAAGCTAAAAAGGTAAGCATATTCTTATCATCTAAAAAAAAGGGAATTGAAGTCAAAGGAATCATTTAAATATATGATGCTCGGTCTAGAATATATATGTTTAATGCTTCGCCCATTTCCTTCATAAATTCTACGGAAAGCTAAAGATTTTTTTTTTCTTTTTTTGCATTCTAAGGAATATTTTTTTGGGTATGCAGTAACAAGAACAACTAATAATTTGAAAATCTTACTTGCTCAAGAGTCAGAAACATGACTACATTCCAAGATCCAAGCCGACCAAAATTTGGAAGAAATCCTTTATAGAAGGCAAAAGGCCCCTGTAGAATTCCCAGCAAAATTTAAAAAGATAATATTGTGGCCATGACTTCATAGTTAGTTTACTTTATCTAGTTATTTCACCTTTGTGCTATATGATTTCAAAAGCCATTTGAATTTTATCTGGAACAAAAGTTAATAATATGCAGTCTAGCATGGTTCCTCAAAATTTTAAGATTCAGCGTAGTGTTGTTAAGCCGGAAGTTACTTAGGGGCCATTTGGGGTCAAGATTGTGCAAAACTAGAATGACTACCTCTAATTACAGTAAATACTATTTAAAAATTCTCAATTAGCTACGGGAAATACTATTTTAAGACTCTCAATTTGCTACAGTATTTATTATTTGACATTCATCATTTTATTTTATTTGCTACAACATTTACTATTTTCTTATCAAACTAAAATAATATACACCACAAACACAAACAACTATAACTCAATAATAATAACCTAAGAATATAAAAACTCACTCCTAATCTCAAACATCCCGTCAATAGACGTTTTGAAATCTAGATAGTATGAAACTAGAACAAGCACCATTGACACAGAAAGATATAGGCATACCTCATTCTTTAAGGTTTTAACGAAACAATCGATGGTATTTTTGTAGGTTGGATCTCCCATCATTCTTGATTTGACCTGGAAAGTAAAAACCATAGCGTCAAAGCCAAGGTTGACAGACTACTTAAATAGTTAAATTACAATAACACTGTAGAAACTTCATTAAGATCTACTAGCATCCATTCACAACCACTTTCATCTGAATGCATAAATAGCAAGATGAAAAGACAAAATACAGAAGCTAGTAGAAATAGTGTAATTAAAAATGGTTTAAATTGCCAACTAATTAAATAGCTTAATATACTCATCACATAACTAATCCTAACAGTTGAAAGATATGAAAGCAGCAGAATCCGGGAAAAATGGAACATATATTGACTAAGAAAAACAGCCATTATGACTCATCATTTGCTTGGTTACTTCACAAGATGCTAGGTATTAGAAAGGACTATTTCAAAGCCTAGGAAAACAATTGAGCTTTAGGCAGTAAACTAATTTTTTCATGTCTCCACGGTATGTGGCTGTCTTATAGTAGTATCACAAAAGGTTCCAATTCCATAATAACATTCAGTAAAAAAACCGAAAGAAAGAAAGGATGCTTTAATATATATATACACACAAAGCAGCAGTAGCAAGTACTCTACACCCGACTCTTGTTAGTTATTAGACATGTATTGTACACTTGTTAGTGTAATAGATGTGTTAGACACTAGCTGTAAAAAGTCAAAATAGAACAAACATTTGGTAGACTTAAACATGCATCAAATACTTGTTACTTATACTAAGTAGACACAAATATGACAAAAATAATAAAATTACATAGCAAAATGCATCAAACCAATTTTTTTACATATGAAGTATAGACTCAGTGATTTAAATAAGTTTTTGTTTACAAATGGATATGTAGCTTTTAAATTTTATGGTTAAATAAATGCATCTTTTCCGTGTCCGTGCTTCTTAGATTATACAACAAATTAAATA
Organism: Cucumis sativus; assembly: GCF_000004075.3. NCBI lineage: Eukaryota > Viridiplantae > Streptophyta > Magnoliopsida > Cucurbitales > Cucurbitaceae > Cucumis > Cucumis sativus. Next base: position 12,342,579 of record NC_026660.2, read on the forward strand.
GATTGTCAATCTAAGACGCACCGACACTTCTCATATGACGAAGTATCCGTGTCGGACACGTCTCTATCACGCCAGCTGGCATGTCCAATTTTTTTTTTTTTTTATTTACTTTCAAACACGGTCAAAGTACGGTCAAGACATAGTTATGAAACGTTGGATTAAAAAAAAACAAATATTAGCTTTCTTATTTTATGTTCACGCAAGCTGAAGCGGCAACCTTCACCTCTTCGAATCCTATTCCTTTGCAGTTTACAAATTCCTGTTCCTTTGCCGTTTAGGAATTCTTAACTCTTATGTTTGCTGACTACCGTAAGGGACCATGTAATATGTTTATGTAATTATATGCATGAAATATATTTAATTCTTTCAAGTAAAAGATTGATGTGTCTCCGACGTGTCGTGTCGTGTCCTACTTCTTAACAAAATGGTGTGTCGCGTGTTGGTATTTGTACTTCCTAGTTGTACAAGAGCAGAATCAATATCTTCTCAATCCACCTTTCAAAGAAAAAGGCCATTTTTGTGGTTAGTTGGGGTGTTGCGATTTCGTGGGACATTTGGGGCTAGAGGAGCAACATAATTTTTAGAGCAAGAGAGCTTGAAACTCATCCTTGGTTAAATTTCATGTTTCTCTTTGTGCTTCAATTTCGAAGCAGTTTTGTAACTACACAATTGGTCACATTTTGCTTAATTGGACCCCTTTCATAAATTGAGGGTCATTTTCATGCGTCTCCTTTTCCCTTGTACCTTTCATTTTTAGCCTCGATGAAAGTTGTTTTATCAAAAAAAAAAATCAATATGGCTTGATGAAAGGTCATTACTACTCATCATTAGAAACAATTGTGATTCAAATCGACTAGACTCTGCAGAGAAACATGAAAACATTTAAATAGATAAATGTAGGACCAATATTAGGCATCAAAATGAAGACATAATGCCTACCACGTCAACTGGGGAACCAATGCAAACCGCAAAGAAACCTGCACCTAGACCAGCTAGGAGGTGAGTAAAAACATTGTCCAGGAATCCTGGAATTTTCAAAATCATCTGCGTGAGTATAAAGTAAAATATTACTAGGATTCAAATAACCCAACTGTAATTGCAATGACTTATAAAACCATAATACAGATTCAAGAGACAACATACGCATACCTGCTTCACTTGGTCATAACTTGCTAGTTCTGCGGCATTAATAATAGCATTCCTTGCTATGTTTGGACCAATGCCTGTCCACAAAGCTATCAATCCTTCCTGCATTTAAAAATATTTCAGTAAACTACCTAACTAAAGGATATCAGATACAGTACAAAAAAATGAATAACCTGTCTTATAATGGTAAAATATGCATCTAAAGTGCCTGAATAACGTCTAGGTACCCCAGCTGGCAACTTTCCTTCAGCTTGAAGGCGAACCTTGACAAGATCAGTTGGATTTGCCACAGAAATTGCTAAGGCACCTGCCAAAATAAGGAATCACATCATCCTCAGAAGATTTGACCAGAAAAATTGATGCAAGTGTTGACTACATTAGAGGCCAAATCCATGATCAAACAAGGGAAGTCCATCCCTTAGAAGAGAGAAAACTCTCCAAGAACCCATTGTTCTATATTCCAATGAGATTTCAAAAGCTTCCAATCACAATTCTAAAGTGACTATTTATAGTCGTACAATGAAATATAAAAATAACTAATTAAACACTAATTAATCTAAATTATCAACTACACAAATATTAACTAATATATACTAATTATCCAACAATTCTACTCATCAAATATTCATTCCGAAAGATAGAAAAACAACAATGAAAACAGCAATAATGCAAGGGTTGTTTGGAGAGTTGAAATGTAATTAGAATTACTCCGAATTAGAATAGTATTCTAAAGCGAAAATAATTGAATACAAAATGAAGATGAGATCGTGAAGTGGGAAAACAGTGAAAAGGAGTCTTGTGTTACAAATCGGGCTCAAAAATCCAAATATGGGTTTTGGATTACATTACATTAAAAACTCTTCCCAACGTGGCCAGCAAACATCCTCTTACAAACTACTCTTTCACAACGAAACAGGTTTAGGATGAAAAATCTACCTACCAGTAAACAAAGCAGCAAGTATCTTCTGATGAAGAGGTATATCTCCAACAAAATTATTGCCGACCAAATATAGTTTAACCTGTCTAGTGTATAATCATAGTTAGTATACCATATAAAGAGCAGAAAATAGTCATTTATATCCATCAATTTGCAAAAACCCTGCACTCACAGGATCATATAGCCCAATCCTTAGGCCTCCATAAATACACTGACGATGTAATCCTGCAATAACTCCCTTCCAAAGAGCTGGTAAACCTTCTTCCCTAGCGATGGTGGTAATAGTTCCCAGTAATCCCCTATATTTCGATTGGCCTGCCCCATCTGCAGCAGCAGCTCTCTTCTGCAGCTGAAGCCTTACTTTTGCAACGTCTAAAGGGATAGTACATAGCTGCACGATTACAAACAACAAACTAAAACACAATAACAACAAAACGACCAAACTGAGCCCCAAGAATCAGATCAGCGTAATTCAAATAACTTCTGAAGTAAATCAATATATAACAAACCAAAGAGGTTGATTCATACAGTTATGCAAATTGTAATTTACCTCGGCAATGCAAGCGGCGAAAGCACTACATAGAAATATCTGAAAGAATGAGAAATCTGTCTGGGACTGAGGATCTGCCATTTTAGGAGGGAGAAACAGAGGAAGAGAATGGGAATTGTAAAAGGCAAGGTGAAAGACCAATGCTCAGATGGAGTAGAACAGTGAAATTAGGGTTGGAATTAAATAATGGAAGTCGAAACGTAATGGAGAAGCAAAGGAACGTCGATGAAACCGGGTGAGATGGCCACCATTGACGGCCTTTCAAATCCAAATCTTATCTCTTTTCTCAGCGGTAGCTGTACTATCAAGTATTCTCTAGGTATTAAATCCAGTAAGTCAAATTGGTAATGGAAAAGATGAAGATGAAATGGACATTACCACCGTCGGCGATGAGCTCCGGAAAGGGAAGGCCCGCCACCAGCAGCTTCCTCCGACGGCGAGAGGAGGTTTGAGCTACGTGTCCGATGTAAGAGAATTACATCACATGGTCCTCGTACTTGAAAATTCGCAATACAGTGGATGACGCTTCCTAATTCGTATGGAGGGGACGCACGAACAACAAAACGGACAACAATCAATTCATCAAAGTACTTTTTGGATTATTATCTCCACGTTCAAATTTATGTATTTCTTTTCTTTTTTCCATAAATAAATATTTATTTGAATATTTTGATCTTGTTTTATAAAAAAAAGTAAACCAACTAATTTCAATATTTATAATTAGCTACAATTTAAAGTAGTAGCATCTAGATATAACACACACATTAATTAGTCCTAAAAATGTCACCCATGTAATCAACGGCCGTCAACCGAGCCCACAGTGGAGATCATTCTTAGCTCAGAATATATGGGCCTTACATGGTACTGGATCGAACCGAAAACGAATTATGTGCCATGTGACAAAAGGAAGCCCATTGTGGTCATAGGCGGCTGTAAACTATGGGCCAACAAGCAAACCCAAAGTAGCAATATGACCAACAGGCTTATAGTGAAAGCCCACATGGACGTGGGCGTTGAAATACGGCGGACAATCCCGCCTCGTTCAAAAAGCGTGGCGGGAATGGCAAAATTACCCGACCCGCCAAAGCGAACTCTCCCTATTTCAAATTGTTTTCCCAAATGATTTCACTATAAAACCCTAAACTCGAATTTCTTTTCCCACTTCTTCTTCTCGCGCTCTTTCTCAAAACCCTAGCCAGCCCCAGCCCCAGCCCCAGCCCCAGCCCCAGCCCCAGCCCCAGCCCCACCTCTCCAATTTCTCTCGACAATGTTGGAACTTCGTCTTGTTCAGGGTTCTCTCCTCAAGAAGGTCTTGGAATCGATCAAGGATTTGGTTAACGATGCCAACTTCGACTGTTCGGCCACTGGATTCTCGCTCCAAGCCATGGATTCGAGCCATGTCGCACTGGTTGCTCTTCTCCTTCGAGCGGAGGGCTTCGAACATTATCGCTGCGACAGAAACATTTCCATGGGAATGAACTTGAATAACATGTCGAAAATGCTCAAGTGTGCTGGTAACGATGATATCATTACAATCAAGGCCGATGACGGCAGTGATACTGTCACTTTCATGTTTGAAAGCCCTAGTAAGATCTTGTTCTTGCCTCTTTATTTTCAGTTAATTGAATCATTTTAGACTATTGTTGCTCGATCTTGTTGTTATCTAGTTCTTGGTTTATCAGTCTATTTCTCTTCTACATTAAGCTTTTTGATCTGTTAATTTAAAGCTATCATATTTGCATGTCAAGGTTTTTTTTACTCGTACATATAGCGTGATCATATGGTCGGTCTTAAGTGGCTGTTAAATACATAAGAAATTGTTGAACTTTGTCTGTGAAAAGCTACACGGAAATCGGGAATTATGACATCTCCGTCTCTACTTTATCGAGTTCATTATCTTTGTCCTTTGTCTAACCTTTTGTTGATCAGCTTAAATTTCGATAAGCTGCAAATCGTCTCCGTCCTTCTTTCAATTCCGATTATATATGCTTTCTCTAGATCTAGTGACTGCGTTTCCTCTAAATGCCAAAGTATTAACTGAAGTGAGTAACTGCTGCTTTCCATCTTACCCTTTGCCTGTCTTATGATGATTCAGCTCAAGATAAGATTTCTGATTTCGAGATGAAATTGATGGACATCGACAGTGAGCATCTTGGAATTCCAGATGCAGAGTACCATGCTATTGTTAGGATGCCTTCTGTTGAGTTTGCTAGAATTTGCAAAGATCTCAGCAGCATTGGTGATACCGGTATAAATTTTGTTATCTTGTGATGTTTTGATGATTATTATACATGATAAATTATTGTATTACAAGTGTTTAATTATGTTCACTGGTTCTTGCAGTTGTAATTTCTGTGACAAAGGAGGGTGTAAAATTCTCAACAAGAGGTGATATTGGATCTGCCAATATTGTTTGCAGGCAGAATACCACTGTAGACAAGGTCTGCATCCTTGTTAACATTACAGGGTTATAATTTGCTTTACTTAAATCTGTTTTTGAATCCTGAATATTGATTTTTGGTTTCCTAATTCTGGGTAATGCAGCCTGAAGAAGCAACAGTAATAGAGATGAATGAGCCGGTTTCTTTGACGTTTGCTTTACGGTATATGAATTCCTTCACTAAGGCGACACCCCTTTCAAACACGGTCACCATCAGCTTGTCTTCTGACCTACCTGTTGTTGTCGAGTACAAAATCGCAGAGATGGGATATGTAAGGTTTTACTTGGCTCCCAAAATAGAAGAAGATGAGGATGACACAAAGCCTCAAGCCTAAATATATTTAGTAAATCCGTTAGGATATTTCCTAACTTTATTTTTTCTTTTTTTCTTTTTTTTTTATTCTGTAGTATAGCAGTTGTGAGTTGTAATTTAGGAGTTTTTATAGTCCAATATGTACTCTGTTTCTAAGCTTAAAATTTTGATTCTTTCCCTCGCTTATCTTATCACCGTTTGATTTAATAGGATATTTGAGGAACTGAAATTGAATATTTGGGCTGTAATATGATTACCACAGACGATGAAGAGTTTTGTGGTATAAAACAGCTCTTAAATATTCATGATTTATGGAAAGACAGAATTTTTGGACTATTTTACATTGATTGCCAGTGACTCACATTGGTTTGTTTTGATTCAACTCCAAAAGTTGCATCCTTGGGACTGTAGTCTGTAACTTTGACTCAATAGGGTAAAACTGTATCAATATGAGATTAGCGGCGAAGGGATGAATTAATGTTAATATGTGTCAATTGATATAACAGTAGTCTTCTTTAGTAATATTTTAAGGTGATTGCTCTCTCTCTGTGACTTGAGAACACTTTTCATACAAAAAAAACTACCTTTGTGAGTCCTTCACTTGAGGGCTGTTTCTTCCCTAGTGAGCATATGGGATAGAAGTTTGGTTATTATAATTTTAAGTTATTATGGGTTATAATAATATATATTTGAGATATAGATTATTATAGTTTAATAAAAAAGTAGTGAACATTGTAAATAATAAAAATTGTAACAAATGATGGTTTCGAATTGGTGTTCATTGAGAATTTTTTATAGTATTTACTAATATTTATTATAATCTTAAGATAGCTTGGATCCAAATGTTTCTTTGTACTCTTGTTCCTCTAACTACCTGTGGGGGTCGTCGCTATTGCTCTTAGTTGCGAGTTTCTCTAACTACCTATGGGGTCGTCACTATTGCTCTTAGTTGCGAGTTTCTCTAACTACCTGTGGGGGTGTCACTATTGCTTCTAGTTGCTGGAGTGCTTCCCACTGGTGTAGCTTATTGCATTCACAAATTAAAAGAATTGTATGGATGACTCCTTTTTAGAGGGTCTAAATGAAATTTGACTTGGTTTTAAAAATGCTTGAAAAATGACTTACTTATTTCAGCTGTTTGCAAAGTTACCTATTTGAGCCTGAAACGTGGAGACTTGATATTCCCATGCTTTCTACAGATCCTTTTGTGACCACATATAAAAATGAGATTGCCATAAGGTAAGATTTCTTCCTTTGTATATGAAGTGGCATATCTTTTTAGAAGAGATTTTCCTTGAAGTCTTAGATAATCTATGAAAGGATCCTTGAAGATCTGTAAAATAGCCAACAAAGAATTAGCAAACAGAGACTTTGACTTAATCTTCTTTCCATAGAAAGATATTTTAAAGGTCCCTGCCTAAAGAGTATATTATCTTCTTGCTTAGGTATCAAAAAGAAAATGAATTCCTATTCACATACATCATAATTGTGAAGGAAGACTCATCTTCTTTTAAGGATCGAAGACTATCTATAAAATTCGTAGTTTCATTACTTATAGCTTCCTTCTTTGTAGTCAAAACAAAGCCTAAGTAAGATAAGACTCCCAAAAAGAGAAACTTAAGGAAGGAAAGCCTATCCTTCGAACAATTCGAAGAAGATCGACGGCATAAACTCTCAAAAAGTTCAAGTGGAATTATAAGAAGTCCAAGGAAATCTAGTAGCATAAACAAGTCTCGTAACAAGAAAGCCTAAGGATCAAAAGTCAAAAAGAGATAGCCTAAGAAGAGTCTGAGGAATCTCTCTCTCTTTCATGATCCGAATCCGAAGCAAGGTTAGAAGCTATGTATCAGTAGTATGAAAAGGAAGAAAGAGAAAGCCTAGTGAAACTCGAAAGTTAAGGAAGAAATGTCTATCCTTCTAAGAAAAAACTGAAGGAAGAAAGCCTAGACTCGAAACTTCAAGAAGTAAAGAAAGTATATCCTTCTCGGGAGAAAAAAGTCGTAGACTTATATCTTATCCTTTCTTCTTATTGAATGAGCATATATTTAGCATTCGACTTTCAGAGAGGAAGAGCTTTAGAAACTACTATTATCTGAGTTCTTTCTCATTTCTCTTTCTTTGGTTATTTCATTTTGCTTTTTGTGTTTCTTTCCAAATGAGGAAGAAGCGAGAAGAATTTGACAAACGAAAAAACTTAAAGAAAAAATTGCAATTGTGTTTGATAAGAAACAAGAGGAAGAAGAGAATGATAGGAATGAGAAATTTGTCTGAGAGCTAGATCCACGTGCATGGTCTAGGGATAAAATGATATTTGCACCACAATTCATGTAAACAAAAGACCATTTTTTGAAACTTTCATTTGAGTCTTTTAAAATAGGCCATCCATACAAATTTTCCTTCACAAATGACTACATGATTAAAAAAATGGAGTCTTCAATTTTCAATTTATTGCCAAGAACATTTGGATATGACATTAAACTAAGTTTCAATTCTTAATAAAGACAATGATGTATCAAAAATTTGTTAATAATTAAGATGTTTGTAATTCAAATCTTCCTACTCTTATAATGCTAAAAGAAAAAGAAAAGAAAACTTATAATGTACAAAATTTCACATAGAATTCTTATATGTTGTTATTAGTTTGTGTATTGCACCATTAAGATGAGAGGTCCAAATTTTTACATCCTACAATAGTTCTACTGAAAAAAGTAAGTGGAAAATATGGTTATTTACAAGTATGTGTTGTGGGAATGCTCCTCTGTCCTTCACCTACCTCATAGAAAACCAATTTATGATATATTGAATTTTGGCTGATCCACAAGAAGGTAACGGTTGAAATCTTAGTGTGAGTTTGTCCAAGATTTGGAAAACAAAGTATACAGAATTGTGGATTCCCCATGTTGTGTATTCCTAATTCCTCTAAGATAATCCTGGATGTAAACTTGTAAAGCAACTTGGATTTGAAGGCGAATCTTAGTAACACCACCAATTTATTTACTAAGTGGTGCATACATTCCCTTCATTACATTACACGAAAAGCACTAGATGAACCTGTGAAATGGCTTATCGATCCAAAAAGCCTTTTTGCTGCCCCAAAGTGTGTTATTCTGTACACTCCTGGTGTTGCACTTTTAGGGATTCTCCATTCTATGGTTGCATGGCTATGGCTGCTAAGCTTGAACGGTCTCGACCACTTAAATCGCAGGCAGAAATCGTCGTCGTCATAGGCTGGAACCCACAGCTTTTTGTCATGGAGAATTTCCACCAGTGCATATGTACCTTCAGTCATAAGATCATTCCGAGGACAGGCCGACCAGAAGGTAACTGTTACCATATCGCTTCTCTTGAAGGTGGAATTCTTGGGAACATCAGATTTTACATCCCCAAAATTTACTGAATGTGGAGTTGTATCCATCACGACAGATGGTAAAAAGCTTATCTGCTTGTCCAGTAAATCTGGTGGTTGTGGCCCCACAGCAACTGCTTGGCCATCAACGAGAGCGCGGGCAAGTTTCTTAAACTCTTGAATGTAGGCACTTAGAGTATGAGGACCGTATAAAGTAGAAGCGCCCTGAATACCGATAGTTTTATACCATAGGTAAGTTAGTAAATACAAAGTTCTTGCTGTAGCATCACTGAAGACCATTCTGTCTGGACACTGCTTTTTGTGTTTTGTGAATGATTTTGAAAATCACTTTTTTATGTTCAAAATCACTTCAAACAAGCCTTTAATAATTCAAAATCACTTCAAACAAGCCTTTAATAATTCAAAATCACTTCAAACATGCCTTTAATAATTAAAAATCAATATAGTATTTGGTTTACACTTTTCAACGTGATTTTTATACCATTAAAATTGATTTTGAGGAGGTAAAACATGTTTGGGAGTTATTTACATGATAAAAGTGAGTTGAATCCTTCCACAATCACTACTAAACAAATTGAAGTGATTATGTAATCATTAAAACTATTTTTGTCATATTTGAAACCAAGCCAAACATACTTTTAATCATTCAAAAACAATTTCATATTTTATTTCACACTTCTAAACTTTCTTGTCGTTTGATTTTGAATGATTAAATGTATGTTCAAAATCAATCTCAAACATGTCATTAGTTTTTCTTTTTACTGACTAAATATTTCTCCATTATTTAAAGATCTCCTAGATCGCCTAGAACTCAATTCCACATGCAACTCTACATGGAACTAACCTCATATCTCTGCACTTGGTACTCTTCAAAAGTGGTTACATACTGTGAATAAGAATTTGTCAATCCTGCAATAACAATATGAATATCACCACTGAATTCACTTTTATCTCCATCAGTTAGCACGGTTTTCACAGCATCACGAAGTCGCCTCCCAGCCATTGTTGAAAATTCTGGTAGCCAAAGAATTCCAAAAGATGTTTAGAGTGAATACAACAACGTGATGATGAAATTATATGTTTTTTGGAATTCTCTGACTCTGTAACATATAAATATTTTAGAAAAATAACATGGACTTTTGGGGCGAACAATGGCAGACATGGAACTGAAAAAATGCAAACTTGAATATAAAATAAACATCAACTTGCTAACTGTTTCCTATTACCAAACAGAATTACTCTTAAACTGGATCATAGTTCGCTTTACCACCGTGCCATTACAAAAACCACCGTTTTCCAATGTTCTAAACAATTCGTCAATTTCTTTGTAATTGCAACAATACAATGCACTTCGGACATAATAATATGGCATAGTACGACCTACTTACTCCAGCCACGCTTGAGGATTGCACACAGAATTGATTACGATTTTGTTTAAATGGAAAAATCTAACTTGAACAAGCCTTTTTTGCATGTGCAAATAAAAAGATTTGAAAGTAACATGTAGGGTTTCTCATATATGATTTTAAGACAGCTTTAAAATGGGGGTGCAAAATGAAGGTGAACTTCTCAATGTATCTGCAAAATGTATAAAAGCTAGAAGAGAAAGTAGAGCAAAAAAGAAAGCTACTACCTCCAGGTACTCCAAGAATGATTAGCTGCCCTACTCGGAGGATTTGGATGGGAAGTATTGAAGGCTGTAGAAATAATGGAAATCAATTCCATACTACATGAACATGTCATAGAATTGGTATGTAGACGTACCATGGAAGTTGCAGTACTTGAAAATTAGATAGATGTAATATAACAGGGCAAAACGATTAATCATCACTAAGAAAAGTTTATTACACACACGTAATTGGAACTTACAGCCCAATTATACGGTTTTGTCATTTCACCAGTATCCAGTAAGATGGGCTTTGGGTGTTGACAATCAATTTGTTCCTTCTTCGGTTTCTTTAAAAAATTACGTATGTGCTTCCAGAAAGGATTTCCCTGATAAATTAAAGAGATGGCGAGAGTCAATGAGATGGAATTAACATTTCTTATTAACGTAATTATTACCTTGTCATCTCCTTGCTCAAAATCAAAAGCACCGGGTCCATCAGTGGTTCCAGCAGCAAAAGAGTACCCCATTGCAGCAGGACATGTTTGCACCACTTCATTAGTTTCTCCACGTTCAATAGTGACCTCAAGCTTAGAGAAGTCAACATATGAGTGACGGTAGTCAACCTTTCCTTGTAACTGCTCTGATGCATTACTAAATAGATCAACTGCTTTTCTGAATTGTCTCTTTCCTATGGTCCGTGTGCTTTCAAATTCATCAGGATAACTGGCATGTTGACCCCAAAATTTACTTTTAGCTTCTCTGAAATATTTTAAGGATCTTCAAAGGGAGGACACTTACCCTGGTCCTCGGCCATAGCATAGTTCATTCTTCCCATTACAGGTACTGTGATTGAAGTCACATGGAAGTCCGGTATCTATACAGAAGGCTCCAAGAACATTCGGGCTAACATCACCGCAGTTTGATTGACAAAATGCTGACACAAATTGAGGTTTTTCAGCATTCCTGAGGGCACCCCTGACACGCCTTGAAGAACTCAGAATTCTGGTTGCTGAGCTACTAGAAGGAGACTGGAAAGATGCAGCAAGCTCAAGTAACTCATGATCTGTGCCAGAAAAATATCAGAAAGTTGAGAATGATACGTTTTTTCTTCCACAATTTATCAACAGGAGCATAAGGCTTTTTGATTAACATTATTTACTTTACAAATTATCTGATCCATGTATGCGCTTGACAAAGTATTCTGTCACCAGAGCTATATCAAGATGCATGTTTGAAATTTGAATTGATAACTATTTAAATATATTTACACCTTCTGCAGTTCAAACGATTTTCTACAGGTCAATACATCATTGAGAGCCAGGATAAATGCATGAAATATTATGAGAAGCTGATCATATCATGTAAATCATTGAGTACTCAACCAAAAAGCTCAGACACACCAATATTTAAGTTTTGGCAAACAGCTTGACCAGAAGAGAAATGAAGAAATTGACAAAAGTCAAATAATGTCTGTTACATAAAGTTGTAGAATAATTATTTGGACTTTGTTCTAAAGTGGTTTAGAATTTAATGTGGTGATAATTTCAGTGAACGTTTCTTTAATTCACTGATTGATAATTGAGATATAAAATATTGGAATAATGGTATAGGTATTGGAAGTGGGTTGAGGTGATTTTTACTAGCAATATAAATTCTGGCAAGAGAGTAGACCCAATTGCGTATCTGATATTATAGAATTCGTGAGAGATTGCCAACTGGTTCCTAAATATAGAGTATCAAAGGAAAAATGATTACCGACTAAAACATATGATATGAGAACCCTAGAATTTGAAAATTAGGAAATCAATTGGTGAACCCCTAATAGCAAAATCTAAAATCCCCAAATCAATTTGACAACAATCCAAACGGAAGGAGTAGAATTGGATTACCTTTTGATCGAAGACCAAAAGATAAGACTCAGGAGATTTGAACACTCCACAAGAAAGATGATCAAACTTACCTGAATGTTCAAGTATGCAACCCTCTAAATCAAGAATTGCAGAGGTTGGTGATGGTCATCATCAACAAAGAGGAAAATCCCATTCCAAATTCAATATGTCAAAAGCTTTCTGATAAGTTTAATCACCTTGCTTGTGGAATGCTCGAACTTGGAGTGAGGAACTAGTTCTCCTTATCTCTTGGTTTTCGATCAAAGTGTAGTCCAAATTTAATCTTTTCCCTTAGGTGGTTGTCAAATTGATCTTGGGGTTTTAGAATTTGATATTAAGGGTTCACCAAATGGATTCCTAATTTTCATATCCTAGGGTTTTCATATCATTTGGTATCAAAGCCTAGCTCTAGATTGGGTATATGTTAAATTGCTTTCTTGATTGAATCTAGTTTGTAATTAGGGTTTTTGTTTTGTTCTTGTTTGAAAAAGAAAAAAAAATGTTTGGAGGTTGAATTGCGAGTTTCAATTGGAATGAAAAATGAAAATTAAGTTGAATTGAAGTTTTAGGATTTTTTCTATCAATAGAAAACCTTTGGTAGATGACAGAGCCTCATCACCACCTTTTTGCAATTCTTGATTTAGAGTTGCATGCCAAGAACATTGAAGTAAGTTTGATCACCTTGTTTGTGGAGTGTTCGAACTTGGAGTGAGGAATTAGTTCTTCTCATCTCTTGGTCTTCGATTAAAGGGTAGGTACTACAAATCTAATCTCTTCCCTTGGGTTGTTGTCAAATTGATTTAGGGGTTTTAGAATTTGATATTAGGAGTTCACCAAATGGGTTCCTAACTTTCAAATCCTAGGGTTTTCATATCAACATATGTTAAAAATCAATCCAGAATCATAGTGGTTTTGCATCTACTACTTGTATATATTACTGTCTACCTAACAAAATATAGTCAGAAGAAGCAATTGAACAAAAACATGGTTCAAACCTGTACCGTTGTTCTAGCCCCATTGACCATAAAGAAATTATTGAAGAGTTGAGGTGTAGAAGTTGAATTTTTTTTTTTTCTATTTTGAGCTTAATTGATATGTAGATAGATTTTTCAGGGCCATTTGATACAGATTTAGGGACAAGCAGCTGTAGGAAAAACAGAACTTAAGTTGCAGCCATACTAAACATGCATCCACATTACCTGCCCTAACCTATCAGTTTAGAAAGTTGAATTCTTGAAACAGTGCTTTGATTGTAAAGCTTATAAGAAAACTTACGATCGATGAAAAGGTCAGGTATTATGCTTGAAACTCTTCGTGGGATTCTGTCATCTACAGACATATCAAAAACTGAGCTGATCCCACCTTTTTTCTCAAACCAGTCCTCCATGAATCTTGCAGCGGCACCTTTGTTATCCCCACTAATCAATGAGTTTGTACGACTCATAGAAGTTCCGTGAGTTGCAAACCAATTAAAGCTTCCAATAGGGCCCCATTCTAGATCCACAAATTTCAATAGTGTCATCTCCTTGTCAACATTGTATTTGTATTTCCCACGCTCTTCTGCAGGGTTATTGAGATATGCACTAGGGCTGCGGTTCACACCTGCATCTAAAAGCTTTCCTGCAAGTTGATAAACCAAAAAGTAGGCAATTCATATTCCCACTCGCAAAAGGATCCAGTCTGCAATAGATTGCTTCATGCAGTCATCATATCAATCCCATATGTCGAAAATACAAACAAAAGCATTCTACCCGACATTCTGAATCTGTCTATGTCCTCGTGACAACATATGTATCTCTTTGCAATAAAATCAAATCACCAGGGAAGAGAAAGTGAGAAAAAAATGTAACTCATCAACTTGATAAAGTGAAATGAATAAGAATCCTATCCCTTACCCTTGTTTATGAAAATAGATCCTGGACGCAGATTCTCGTGAGCCTGTATAATGCTGTTCTCAATACCATTTACAAGAACATCAAATGACTGTCGCACAAATCCAAGAGACGTCACTATGTATATAATGTACTGAAGATAACCACCTGGTCCGGCATGTGTATGAATTCCACTAATAGCTACATTTTTTTCAGTGTAAAGGTCTCCATACCTGAAAATGAACAATATTAGAAGATGGCTCCAAAGTCAAAACAACAACTCCTTCCCTTATTACACAAATTTCATCAGTATAACGGCATATATCTTAACATTTGTATTCCAATTATGCAAACAGTTTTCTAGCTAGCATTTTAACTTACATAAACTCAATTATAGGTTCAAAGGCAGCATTTCAAAATTCAAATACCTTTCCTTCAATCTCTGAAGCAACTTGATTGTGACCAGCTGCGAGGCCATGCAAGCATCGAGATTAACAAATACAACCCTTTCTCCCTGTGGCTCTGCGACAATAAATGTACGAGCTCGCAATCTGAAGTGAACTCCAGATGCAATCTGTTCCATATTAGCATATCCCATCATATTAACATCCGCCGCCGGTCCAGTGATGTCATAGCTTCCAAGTCCGATCAAATAATTGGAATCCGAGGAGGAGCTTTCACTATTCTTCAGCAATAGAAAGGCGAAAATCCAAAACAGAGCTTCACAAGGTCTCCGAATACTGAAATTAAAGAGAGAAACGAACTCCATAGCTGTCGAGTGAATTAGGTAGAAACAGACATCGACGAATTCTTTAATCCTTTTTCTTCGTTGTTCTTGATCGGTATGTTCGTACTTTGAAACTGAACTCAAATGAAATTTACATGAAAAGGAATTAAAAGAAGCTCGGGATACGTTGCTGCATGCGTACTGAATTCAAATTCCATACCCAAAATTCTTCTTTGGGGTGAACTCGGTGAAGAATAGAAGAGGGAAATGATATAATGTCAACGTGAAAAATGGTGAGAACCGGGTTCGACCAGCAGTTGATTAAGGCCAAAGGGGAAATGCAAAAACCACCTCAACTTTCCTCTTTCAAGGCTAAATATTACTAAGCTTTTTTAAGTTTCAAAAACGTACTTCAAAAAAAAAAAAAAAATTACAATTACAGTTAGTTTTAAATAAAAAATGTTTAAATTATTGTTTACAAATATGTCGAAATTATTGAAAAGTTGCAAAAATACCGTTGAGCTTAAAAAAAAACTATTCTCACAATTAGCATATGACCGTAAACCATTAATATCTCGCTGCAAAAATAACTCTAAATTAAAATTTTCTCTGTCACTAGTATAGTGATAAATTTATTTGAAGTTGCTAAATTGTATGAGATTAACAATATTTGTTTTATGACTTTAACATCAAAAATTTTATTGCATTGTTGTTTTGAAAAATAAATGGTCTTACAAAAATGTTGATTATCCTTTATTTATCAATGTCGCATTTTTTGTTTCTCCTCGGGACATCTTCATTTGTTCATTGTGATTTTGTTATGCATATTTAAAAGACACTCCTATGAAGGCTAACTATTCAATCTGTCTTAAAAGTTTGTATTATCTTGTTATAGCTATTTCAGCTTGCATTTGAAGAAAGGAACATTACATGTATTAAGATATTCCATTCTTCTTACTATATGCATTGTGATTAATTGAGAAGTAATTCTCTAAGCTTAGGAAAAACTTAAGTCATTCAAGCAAATGAGATTTTTCTCAACGTAAAGATCCAACACTATGAGAGAGAGTCTTACACACTTGAGAATGATTGAAGTTCTTTAGAGAGGGGGTTGTTTTAGGGGAGCCTAAGATCATGTTCACTAAAAATTATATAATAAATGAAGAAATTTGGACATAAAAGTAGTGTCGATAGACTTAATTTAAAAAAAAAAAACTACAATATCAAATTATTACCAAATGAGACTGTTCACACGAGATTTCGGATAAATGTAATTCGTGGAATTGAACTTTGTATATTGATGAATATAACGGATACAATCTCTAGTATTTACTTATTCGGTGTTTTCTTTTGAATACAAGTTAAAACTTATAATTTATTGATATTCGATCTTCAAGATGTTGTAGTTTGCAAGTTGATTTAAATTTCGATCTTCTGGAATCTAATGAAATTTTAATCTTCCAAGTCTTCAATCTTTCATAAGTTTGATCTCTCAAGGTTGATATGAACTTGCATGTCTTGAGAGCAAGAATTGAATACTTTAAAGTTTCAATTCTTCTTTCAATGAATGACAAATGTCTATATTTATAGAGAAATTTCATGGACTTTAGGTGGGCTTGGGCTTGGACTCATTTGCTTATTGGACTTGGGTTTCGGCTTTAGCCCATTTTTCTTATTGGGCTTGGACCTATCTGCTTGTTGAGTTTGGACTTGGCTAATATGCTTTTATTGGACTTGAATTGGATTGAGTTGAGCAAACTTAATTATTAAGAGAGACCATTATAATTTGTTTTTATATTGATTCTTTTGGAACTCAAGAAAACTTCAAATTAAATTTTCACTGTATTAATGATAGAGATATTTTTGTAATTTAGAGTTATTTTTACATCGAGATATTAATGACTTTAGTTCATATACTAACTTTGAGAGTAGTTTCTTAACTTTTTAAACTCAAGGATATTGTTTGAACCGAAATAGAGACTACCGACATTTATCAATGATATTTTGTTATATTTTAAAAAAAAAAAACTTTTAAACTTATAATTTAACAAATTGCCAACTTAATTACTAAATTATAAAATATGCATTATGGATGAAAATGCAAAGGAGTTGAATCCATACTTTGTATCTTGGAAAATTTGGAAAACTTAGAAACTAATATTTGAGATTGATTGATGATTAGGCATGGACCATGGACAATTGAGTAAGAGATTTTATCACTTAACTAAAAGATAGTATTCTAACTCTTTGTAAATCTCAAAGTTGAGAAGGATCAAAGAGAGCCCGTGAGAAGTATGCTTGTAAGAAAGCTCTAGTGGAGAAGTGTGATTGGTAAACATGGATGTTGAGAGAGAAATTTTACTCAATGAGGATATAATTTGTTTTTGTTTATTTATATACTACTTTACAAACTATAAGTTCACAAGTGTCAATATAAGTTTTAATCACCCCTATTGTTGAATCACCATCACTCTAGTGTAAAAGGGATGTAATTCTTGTTTTGAAATAAAAATGAAATCCACTATTATAATTTAACAAAGCAAGACCTAAATATAAATATTAATAACTTAGGGTTGTTGCTATGGTTACCTTACATTTACCTCTCATGGGCTAACCGCAACGATAACATAGAATTATAGAACTACAGAGTTGGGCTTTTGGGCTTGGCTGGGCTGGGCTGGTCCATATATTTTACACTTTCCATTTCTCTAAACCCTGCTAGAGAGAGCTGCGAAATAGCGATACAAAGAGAGAGGCCACAACCAAAACTAGAGAGAGACGCCAATGGCTGTCGCCAACAGAACTGCGATCAGTCGAGCCCTAGATTTCTCCAGGTTATCTTCTTCCTTTGTCAGAACCTTCAGCTCCTCTTCTCCCTCAACCTCCTCTTCCAACCCCAATGCCTCCCCTACTTCGTCTCAAACCAAACGGAGGAAGAAGAAGAAGAACCTCTTCGAAGTAGTTCAGTTTTTGCCCAACTGGGGAGTTGGATACCATGTCGCCAAATCTCACTGGGATGAAATTTCCTACCAGATCACCAAAATCAATCTCTACAAGGTTTGTCTCGTCTCTTTTTTTTAGATGTATCTCTCTCTGTAATCTGCAGAAAATTTGAATCAAATGGTTTTCAGTTTCTTTCTGCCAGTGGTCACCATTTTTTGTTCGCATTCAAGTAAATAGAACGGTTGAGGGTTTTAATCAGTGGGATTACTTACTTTTCTTAATTGTTTTCTAAGTTTTGTAGAATTTAGGACTCTGACAACTTGCTTATGATAATTGATAATCAAACAGGGAGTGTAACAATTGTTTTCTTTTGGCTTTTTTTTCCTTACAGAGTGGCACGCACGGCAAGGCATGGGGCATTGCTCATAAAAATGGTTAGTCATTATTCTGTATCACGAAATTAGTTCCTCAATCGTTATTGGAATTTCATTTTAGTTTTTATTTCACCATGTTGCTGAAATTTTGCTCTGATATTTGTTAGTAGAATTTGCAACAATTGAATCTCTTGTATTATCTTTTTGTCTATGTTAACTTCTATAATTTGGGACCATGACATCAAGAACTGATGCTTTATAGTTGATTTAGATACAATATTTGTGAGACCTGTTTTTAATTTAAGTATAAGAAGAAAAATCTGGTTAATTGTTTTGAAAATTTGGCGTCTAAGGTTGACTTCCATTGTTTAGTTTGATAGGTTAAAAGGAGTTGAAAATAAGCTTAGTGATAAGACCAATTGTAAAGTTTAAAGCTAAATCGCGTCCAGTCCTATCCTATCTGCACTACTTCCTGTGTTTTAGTTGTCTTGCGGATTAGGGTGTGACAATATTATTCACTATTTACTGATCTTCACCGTTGCCTTATAGGATTATGCTTTACGATAATATAGGTTTGTTTGATAGTATAGGTTTTCCTCCCCAATTCTGTACTACTATATTCTAAGAAACGTTGAATTCTTAGTCAAATTTTGAAAACAAAATTAAGCTTGTGAAAACTTTTTTTTTAGTTTTCAAATCTTAGCTTAGTTTTTGAAAAAATAGATAGAAAGTGGGTAACAAAGCAAAGAAAAAGTATTATTTGTAAGCTTAATTTTCAAAAATCAAGTGGTCATCAAACGATCAGTAGTTACCCTTGTAAATAGTTTGCAAGTATTCAAGTTTGGACTTCTAAGGCATGAGATTCTGAAAGCTTAAGCTGGAGTTAGGCCAAATAACTTAGCCCCCTTTAGATTGGTCCTTTTGAAATATTTACTGCCTCAGGACTTGGTCATTGATATAGCCAACCATTATTAAATTGCTTCACATGAATGTTAGAATTCTCTTTTGAACTCTCAACTCTTGACTTGGTAATTGTTGTAGTCATCCTTCACTGCATTGCTTCAAATGAATGTTCAAATTTGAGTTTCTATCGACTTAAATTTCTATATGTTGTTGCTTTTTGCAATCTACTTTCATCAATGACTAAGGTTGAATAATGTTACAGGCACGCCGATTGTCGAAGCTCCAAAGAAAATCAGCGGAGTTCACAAGCGCTGCTGGAAGTATATCGCTAGCTTGCCGCATTCGGGAGAAAGCAAAACATCAGCCGAAGTTCAAACTTCATGACTGCAGAGAAATCTCAGTTGCTGATTCTTTTTGGCGAACCTTACTTTCTGGTTCAAAGAGTTTTTAGGTGTTCCTTTTATCGGGGGAGCTATGTAAAAGTACTCATATAAAAAGACTATTGCTTGATTAATATGGTTGTGTTGATTGGAATTGCTTTTCAAACTGTAATTTGTAAGATTGTTTTTGTTGGCAATCCTAATTTTATTTTATCTTTTCATTTTATTGAATTTAGTAAATATTAGTTTGACATACAATCTAGATTTTGTGATCTTAACATATACACATACATATGTGTTTATATATGTATCACATACACGTTTTTATTATATTTAAATTTAAAATTATGAAATGCATAATTATATTAAATGAATATCAAAACGAAATAGGGTATGACATGTTATAATAGTTCAATTTATTTTTAAAATGAAAATATTTGGTGGATCATGTATTATAAATTGTATAAACTTAGCTATAACTAGTGAGAGATTGTTAATATAAAAATATGTTCACAAATCAATTAGAAATAATTTATAGTGAATTTAATATTTAGTGTGCCTATAAATATAGTATTATTCACGTCTAAAACAATTTAAATGAAAGAGTAGTTTTCGAAATTGCTACACAAATGATTAAACTATTTAGATTTGGCTATGAAATTGTTAGTATTAACCTTATGTTAGTTGAAGTATGCTTTTACGAATTTAGGATTGGATTCTAATTGTAAGGATGTTTGTTGGACAGAGTAAAGTGGAGTGATTGTGAATTTGATGTATCAATTTTGTTTTATCTGCTGCACAAGTGGGATAAGTGAGATGTACATGTACTGGACTGAAGTCCACTTTATGCAAAACTTTTGAAAAGTTTAATATATATTTCTAAATTATCTCACATGTACTTGCATTGGACTAAGAAGCAAGAGGTTTTAATCTCTAACTATCCATATTGTTAAACTAAAAAAGAAATTATATTTTTTAGTTGAACCATAGATGGAAGTTCAAACCATCAATTTTATAATGGATGGAATAATGCTAAGATTGATGAAGATACAAATCTTGGGTTTTTAGAAGAAACATATTTACAGGTTCATGGGTGGTACAATTTTCTATGAAGTTTTTATATACATAATAACTTGAGCGATGATATGCTGCATCACATTGTTAGTTAAACATTTCAACTTAGGAGCAAAGGGCTATGTCACATTGTTAGTTAAACATTTCAACTTAGGAGCAAAGAGCCAAAATAGAGGACATAAAGTTGTAATTGAGTATAAATAGATGACTTGTGCCATCGTTCTCTTTCGTCTTGTGTTCGGTAACACATGGACAAAGATGTGAACTATTGAACATAATACAATTGTGATATGCTTATATTGGCAACAAATAATCAATTGTTTATAACACTTGCAGACATGCATTAGGGATGGAAAAATGACATTAATTTAATTTTTTTAAGTATATTATGGAAAGATTTGAACCACAAAACTTCATGATAAAAAAATCACATATGTTTGTTGAGCTAAACTCGTTTTAATACATTGAACCCTACAGTAAAACTCAAAACTTTTGGAAAAGGAAGGAAAGCTTTAGAACACAAAATTGAGTTTTTCATACTTCCTTCACGCAAAATGATCAACGCTACTATTAACAGTCCAACCTTCTTTGTATGAACTTTTGATAAGAAATGATTACATCAGCCATTTAAAAGCTCTTGTTACCAATTTTCACACAAAAAATATATGAAAGGACTTCGAACAGCATAACTTATCGAAGTGTTCAATCATAAGATGTCAAAAAAATTGCACTTGAGTATTACTCCTTTTTGATAAAAATGGAACGGCAGCAAAAATCAGTTTTTCTTTTCAGCCAATCTCAGGACTAATTATATCATTAAACTCGTGTAGCAAAGAATACAACAAGAGATTTTGGCATCTGAAGCAGACAGAATCAACAGATAGCTTTGTTGGGCAAGGAAAAATATAAATTTGCACCAACACAAACTCACAACAAGTCCAGTAATCAAAACCCTTTCGTTGTTGCATAAACTTAACAGAAAAGGGCTAAAAGGCAGACAAATAAATATATAAGAATAATGTTAAATTAAAAGAGAAGTACCTATACAGATTCAAGTTCTTTCTTTTTTGAATTCCAGGGATGTTCCATCTCTCAGAGTTTCTTGCGCATCATTTTCCATTCCAAGGATGAAAAGAGCAGCAGCTTGAAGATACAAAGCAGTTGGCCAATCTGGTGATACCACTTGGGCTTGCATAGCATCTCCTAGAGCTTCCTGAGGCATATCACTCATCAAGTAACACAAGCTACGTCTAGCAAATACTGTTGGTGATACCATCGTTCCTCCATCTATGAACTGCACACCCCAAAAACATTAGAACATTGTTTCAATTAACTAAGCCAATGCCGAAATAAGAGCATCAAAACATGCCGGTTCCTCTATTTTACGGTATTAGAATCAATTTACTCCACTGCAGACTGAAAGGACCAGTAAATATCAAATTTTCAAACAATTGTAAACCAATTTTCATTTTGAAAGCATTCTTCGGTTGCTATTTGATATAGAATAACGAGCAGTAGCAATGTATATATTGATACACAGCGTTTTACTGGCCATTTGGTTGTCCTTATGAGGCCACCATGCCATGATTGAATTTTAGGACGTAATATAAGTTTTTACTGGCATTTATGTGAGGATTTGGAGGATAAAAAATTGGATTGAAGTATTTTCATTTTTAAAAGTCAATCACTTACTTGTGTGTAGCAATCGATGGCAGTTACAAAGTCTTTAGCTCGAAATGCCGAGTCCCCGCGCTTCTTAGAATTGAGTGTCTCCTGTATTTGGCTTGTCCACATTTGGAAAGAAAGCTGCAAAGGAACGCAAATTCTCTACTGATGAGCAATGCAGCAGACCAACTTTCGAAAGATATTTTCAGTTGGACTTATGGCAGTAAAAATTAGGTGGGATTGACCTGTAATGTATCTAGTTAATAAGCAGATAGTGTACCTAGTTAATAAGCAGATTGTGCACCCGGTTAACAAAATAACATAGAAATCTTCATCGATACAATGTAAAATGACGGGAGTTAAAATTTTTGTTGAACGGGAGACATGAACAAATAGCTAGTTGCATTTTACTGGCATGGACAGAATGAAAGAGATTCAGTCTCAATTCACGTCCCTTAGTATGAACAAAGAATTTCTAACAAGAATAGAGTGTAACCTACATAATCTCTGATCTTAGAAAATAAAATTTATAGATGAATTTTCAGACCTCATTTGCCACTCCCTCATCATCCTTGTATCCAGCCTTCTCCAAAATTTCATGAATCGCAGTAAGATCCGTCCTTGAGCAAGCCTCCCCAAAAGGTGATAATGACATTTGCTTGGAGGAAGCATTCCCATGCGAAATTCCCATAAGAACGTAAGAAGGAACCTGACATAGACCAGTAGGTAGAACTGCATAAGTTTGGACTATTTAATTTTTTTCTGCATTATTGCCGACCGGCCTTTATAGAATATAACTGGCCCAGCCATAGCTGGCGACCACATAAAACACAGCATCTTTTACAGACTATACTATCTAGCCCGACTTTATGGATAGTTAATGCCAGGACATTAGATTGGTTGTAATGTACCTCAGTTTCTTTCTGAAGTGCAGTGAGAGCAATTACAAGAGACTTAACATTTGGTCTCTCACGAAGTTCATATTGTAGACATCTTGAAGCCAACCTCACTAGTTCAGTTCCATCATCATTGGAGAAATGACCTTCTAAACATGAGTCCATCAGCATCAGGAAATTTTTGCCACGTATCAGATCCAATGCCTGAGAGAAGTGAACTTGGTTAAACGTCAACATGAAGTTTCCAAAGCTCAGAATGCAAAAGCTGTAATGATAACCAAGGAAAGCCAAGTGCAATGTTCTTTAAAATGCTGATAATTAGTCAAGCCAGAGCCAAGTTACTGAAGCTAGATTTCTAGAAATACAACTTTTTGTAGTGCCATAAATTTCTGAAGTAAATTCCTCTGGTTGTATTTCAGAATAAAGTTAAATCAAACTTCCACGTGTAGAGAAACTTCAAAAGGAGAAAACAGTTTACATGGCTTGGGGGAATATGTTTGCCACTGAGAAGATCGAGCAATAGAGTGCCAAAGCTGTACACGACACTTTCTGACGATATTCTCCCTGTCAAATGTAAATTCTACAATTAGTATAGTGCATGATTGACAGATGTGGAGCATTTTTTTGACAAAGCCGTTGCACATCATTTTTTATCCCTTTTTCTGATTTTAAATCTTTTTAATATATAGTCATTAGGTATTGTCATAGAAATCACGTTTGAATTTTACCCCAAAACTCTCCAACGCTTAAACAGCCATATGCTTTAAGTGCTGATATAACTAAATTTGCCGTGACCCATTAACTTAAATTTGTTGGTCAATCGGTGAATAGAGATGCGAGTTTCCATGTTCAATACCTGTCCTCATATATTCTGGTGGGGTGAAAGACAGGTTAGTACTATAGCTCTTTCCATCTCTGCTATTCTTCATAAGGCCAAAACAGGACAGCCTGGGATTACCATCCTGTCAGAGCTAAATATTAGGCATACATATAATATATGCGAACATAAAAAAGAAAAAAAGAAAAAAAGAAAAATATAGAACTAGAAAAGCATCATGGAAACATTTTTGTACCTGATCGAAGAGAACTCTATAAGCATTAAGGTCATGGTACAATGCTCGCCCCTTACTACTGCAGTACTCCAAAGCTTGAGCTAAATATAAAGCCACTCGAAGCCTCATTGCCCACTTCATAGGCTGTGTTTCCCCTACACAAAAAACAACTTATTATAAGTACTCAAAATTAAATGGCTAGAAAGACACGTGAACCTAGTCCTAATAGAGCTTAAAATGTACTCCCCTCATTTTCAACAATGAGGGCCCCGAAACCAAATTGATTATCATATATACAAAACGTAAGTAATCAATTTTTCATTTCTATCTCCTAGTTTTAGGGGGTTGAGGGAGGAAATCAATTTCTAAAAAGTAATATAGAAAATTAACTAAAAGAGTGCTTTTTGCAACCACCATTAAAGATGCTATAAATTAAATATTCTACTTCGAGATTTATAAAGTATAAGAGACCAACTAAAAAGAAAAGGTGAAATCCATGTAAAGAAATTTCAGTATCATAAACAATAATTTTAGGTAGAAAATTTACAATGAAAAAGGTGCCTGGAAAGAGTTTCATTAGGCATGAACTCAGCCACTAGCAATTTCTCATTGCCCTCACAGCAACATCCGATCAAATTTGCCAACCGTTGATTCCTTAGCTGCCCTACGGCTCTAGCTTCATCCTGAAAATGACAAAACATAACTAATAATTACCTTAAACGTTCCTGCTTAGACATTAAATAAGCATATGCTCACACATCTCTTCAACATTGAAGCAATGCATAACAAAATATATCACAAAACTCAAATTAGAGGAAAATCACGGACTAGGAATTGACGAGAATCAGGCCAGGCCGACTTGTTGAAGCGCTTGACAGCAATCACTCTATCATCTTCAAGTTTTCCTCTATAAACAACATTAGGCGCTTTCTCTCCATGCTCAGAAACAATATTCTCTGAAGAAAATCCCGAAGTAGCAGCTCTTAACTGATCAAAGCTGTACTCGCAGAAACCAGGCAATGCGTCCTCATTCTCTGCATTCACAACACAAACAACAACGCTTACATTCCAACCACAAGAAGAAGAAAAAAAACCAAACTCCATCAAGAAATCAAAACAAATTAACACTCACCGGCACAGGACAAGTCATTGAGATTGGATTCGATCTGAGAAGGCCAAAAACAGAGTCCAAATCTGGAGCAACGAGCTCCCATTGCAAAATATATATATATAATAAAACAAAAAATAAGATATAAGAAAACAAGCTGAAGCAGAAGCAGAAGCAGAAGGTGAAGTTGAATCTTCCAGCACCAAAACCACAACAGAACTTCCTATGGCAATCAAACGCAGTTCTGAAGAAGAAGAAGAAGAAGAAGAAGAAGAAGAAGAAGAAGAAGAAGAAGAAGAAGACGAAGAAGAAGAAGAAGAAGAAGAAGGAATGTTGATTATCGGATCCAAAGGCTTTGGTTCTTCACTTTCTTAGAACCTCATCATTTTTTTCTTTTTTCTTATTTCTCTCTCTCTCACTCAATCTGAATTCAGAAGCATAAAATTCTCTCTCTTGTTCTTCAGTGTGTGTGTTTTAGTGAGTGGAAGAGCAACGAGTTGAGTCGCGTAAAATTCACCTCTCAAACCGCGAAATTATAATAATACGAAATTGGAGAGTGGAGAAACCGTCGCAATCTTCGTGTCCGCGCGTGGGCTAATCTTTTTCTTTTCTTTTTTTCTTTTTTCCTTTCCTTTTAATGTGTATTTTACTAATAATGTTTTCTTTTCTTTTTTTTTCTTTTCCGAAAAAGACTTATATTTTGGAGAGTTTGTTTTAATTTTCTTTTTTCAAAAAACTCTTTATTATTATTATCTAAATGAGCATGTTTATCATCTACAACTTTCACAATAGTCGGACAAAATATAGAACCATAAATGCAAACGAAAAAAGATACGAGAATAAACACAAGAGATAGAAAAACCTCAAGTTGTGAGAACACTTAATTATTAGATTAACAGAACGTAAACATAAAGAATTAAAAAAAATCTCTAACATATAAATTTTAATATTTTTATAAAATCAAGACATCGATATTTTAAATTTTAAATATATCTTTGTTTACTTTGACAAGTTTTATCTTTTATTACTGAAAAAAGAATTTCTAAAACTTTTATGGTAGAAAATTAGAATGAGTGTTAATTATGTAAAGGTTAGAAGATTGGTAAGATTAAAATTATTTATTTGATCAAAATTTGTAATAGATTTAAATTATTAATTGAATGATATTATAAATATTCCAATTTTTAGACATCTATTCCAATTTGTATCTTATCTTAACCCATAAAACTTTTCAATAATATGTTTTTTTTTAACAAATTTAAGTTCATAAATGGTAAGAAAAATGCAACTTTTTGAAAGACCTAGCAGAAACTTGTAATTAGACTTAGCTCCAATTTTTGGAAATAAAATTTTGCATAATTTTAACTTAAATTAAATTTATGGACATTTTGTTTTGGTTTCAACTTGGATTGATAGATGAGGATGGGTATTAGTGCAATTGTTCACAATAAGAACGGTGAAGTCATGCTTCCAACAGAGATATGTGAAATGTGAATGAGGTGACTTTCAATATCCATTAAGTGTTTAATTATCATTGGTTCTTCTTTCCAACAAATGGATCCTATAGTTTTATTGTTCATGTGTTTAGCATCTCATGCTTGCTAATTTTGACACTCTCTTGTTTGGCTTGAAACCATCCTTCATGGCTGATTATGCTATTTGTTCTAACCTCGTTTGACCTTTGAGCTTCTTGTGATTGATTGTTGTTGAAAAATGAAGAGAGGGACTCCTACTTTCATATCATAAGTTGTTAAGACCACCAAATTTTGGTAATTCTATTCAGTTAAATAACACAATTATTCAGTCTAGATGTGAGACTCCCTTCTCCCTTCTCACGGCAACTTAAGCTCCTTCTAAGAGTGTGTGAATATCAGTGGATAACTATTTAACCTCTCTCAAAAGCTTAACGGATGTGTCTTAAGACTAAAAAAACATATGTGTTATTATAGATGGGAGGACAAGATGAATAACATCACTCAACCATTACACTAAAGAAGATAAAAACAAGTAAATAAATAACTGTTGCTAATATTTATTGTATGATTTTGGGGACTGTCTATAAGCAAAGGTGGAAATAATTACAAAATGGGATTGTAATTTGTTGTGAGTTATTGAGAGAGACCCATGTGGTGAATTATGTGGAGGAATCCTCTCTCCCATCACTCACCATTCCCCACCAATTTTTTTTAATGCAAAAATCTTAGTCAAAACTCTAAAGTTGAATTTTCCTAAATTATTTTGTCACGAAATTTTATGCTTATTTTATTTCATTTGGGTCCTTTTTTTCTTAATTTTTTTAATCTTTCGACTTTCAAAAAGTTTTTCTTTTCTTAATTAACTTTGCATAAAGGGGTTGGTGTTTTCTTATATTTGACTTATTATTTATAGTTTTAAACCTCTTAACTATGACTCTATAAGTTAAATCGTGGAAATTTTACTTATACATCACAAAATGTAAACCTATTTACCTTACTTCTAACAAAACAAAGCTTATTGAGGTTCACATTTCAAATTTTTTAATTACAAAAATACCCTCCATTTAATCAAAGCCATTTCGTGGAGCAAAGTGTTTTTCTTCACCACGATTTCTCCTTTTTCTTTACCTCAATTACAAAGATGCACGATCGAACGTTGTCTTCTTCCTCACTGGCGATGGATTGTATCGAGTCGGTGACGACCTAGGTTTTCTTCTCCATCTCTTTTTCTGCAATTTGTTTTTCATTTTTATTCTTTTTTTTTTTTTTTAATTCATGATCAAAGTCATTTCTTCTTCTTCGCTTTATTTTTCTTTTTCTCAATTTTTCTTTGAACTCATGATTTTCATTAAAGTTTCCTTAATAAATTTTAATATCTTAAATTGAAAACAAAACTAATATTTTAAAAAATAAAGCTATATTTTTAAAATAAATGTTTTATTTGACTATTTATTTGTAAATATTTATTTTTTCACAATTTATTATTTTGATGGTTCCTACCTAAGACTATCACGCCATATAAAATTTTGATTTTTATTAAAAGTAAATTAACTATTGTTTTCTAGTCCTAACATTAAATAAAAATGTTGCACGGACAAAGATATAGCGAAGACTATACCTAATTATTGGTCTGTCCAACAACAATAATAAGTTTTCGAAAACCTTTCATTTTTAGTTTTCAAACTTTAGCTTTGATTTCAAAAAGTACCTCATATATGTAGACAAAACATAGAATCTATCAATATTATTTATGTGCTCATTTAAAATTAAAGACATATATATAGTTTATTATGAAAAGAGATCTAAGAAAAGTAATTTTAAAAAATGGGGTTTTTCTTTTTTTAAAAGATTTCACATGCTTAGAAAAGAAAAGTACAAACCATGCCAAAGCAAATTGAATAAAAGTAAACTAAAAACAAAATCATTTAGGAAAGAACACGTAGTATTCTAAACAAACAAATAACATGATATGATATTGGCAAACATATCTCCATCTCATTCAAAGGAAAGAAAAAGAAAATCAATTTCTTTTGAGAATCAAGCCAGATTCAGTTCTGTCCAAACCCAACAGCAACCTTTCCATCTGCATTAAATAAATTAAAAGAATAGTGATAAAAATAATAATAATAAGAGGGATTAAATCCCAACAAAAGAAAGAAGATCTGTAAAATATAATCATTATCCCAAAGAAAAAAGACCCATAAGATTTGACTGAAACCTCATCTCATCTCATATCTTCTCATCTCAAATTCTCTCATGCACACTTAGCATTTGCCCTCTTTCTCTTTGCTATCATTGAGTGCAACACACACAACAGAAAGCGGGGGGAAAATGATGAAAGCTCACATGGGAAAATAGGTAAAAAGAAGGCAAAGGGAAAGCTATAACTTTACAAGGCAAAACATTAAATTAATATCAAATTAAAAACATTACTATATGAAAAGAGGCCACAGGCAGCAGAAGAAAAGAATGGGGGAATGGGGATACTCTGTTTGCCCACTTACCAACATTATACAGAAACTCAAAAAGGTTTTTGGAATTCCTAAAATGGGGAACATTGAGAGCTAAGATTAGCTAACTTACTTGTTTTTCACCATCAATGTACCACGTTTTCTGTCTCCTTTTTCTGCTAAAGCAAAGCTGCACACACACACACAAAAAAAAAAAAAAAGCATCTGCAAAGGAAACAGCCTATCGAAACTACAACAAATTCACAAATTTGGGAGCTTGTGAATGAATTACTGATGCTCTTTTTCCTCTCTCTTTTTCTGTCTCATGATGAACTTTTCAGAAGCATTTCCAACAACTAAGTATGGAGGTATTTGTATTTATGATTTTGACTTTAGGGTTCAGAAGAGTATTACTGTTTTATCAACTCTCTAACTCTACTAGTGTGTCTAAATCTATAATTTGATATTTTATTCTTTAGTTATAAACTAATCTTTTCATTTACTCATGGACTTAGCTAACATACTTGTCAGCAAACCAATTAAATCTCTATGTGGAGACTCTACTTTTTATGTTTTTTTGTTTATCTTTAATTATCAATTTCATACGAGAAACTAACTAGCCTTTTGTGCTTTCTGCATGTACTTATGACGTAGGTTTGAGATATTTGACTTGTTTAGTAAATCAATTATTGATGAGACTGTTATAATGTGTTTGTTAGTTTATTTTTTTACCTCGTTTGAGGTATATGAGAGAGAAAGGGCCTCAAAATTATACCAATAAATGAAGCAAAGTTTTGGATCTACATACCAACAATTAGTATGAGAGAACAATTTTTTGGTCGTCCATCAATTTTGTAATTTGACCTAAGCTTTTAAAACTCACCTACAAATATATTCATGGGCTATATGAACCTACAAATGATACAAACTCATAAACTAAATACATATTAATGACTTATAAGGGAAGGACCTCAAAGTTATACCAAATGGTTCATAGACAGCAAGCAAAATTTTTAATCCACATTCAACTGTAACTACAAGACAACTGCATTATGGCGGCCTCATAGAACAGTTATTTTCCAGCCATTAAGTTTGTTTGACCTAAGCTTTTAAAACTAGTGAACCTACAAACCCACCTACAATGTATTCATGGGCTATATGAACCAACAAATTGTAACAAATTCAAAAACTAAAAACATGTTAATACACAAACAGTTCAAATACAAACTAAAAAGAA
This sequence comes from Cucumis sativus, assembly GCF_000004075.3. Classification (NCBI taxonomy): domain Eukaryota; kingdom Viridiplantae; phylum Streptophyta; class Magnoliopsida; order Cucurbitales; family Cucurbitaceae; genus Cucumis; species Cucumis sativus. The sequence goes on from NC_026660.2 coordinate 12,372,985, forward strand.
ATACAGAATCTACAGTTCTACATTACACAAATACAGATATATGAAAATTGTAAGTCAAATTATTTCCTAAGGGCATGACAGAAGAAAGATATGGAGGCAGTACTAGAAGGAAACCCAAGAATAGTAAGATGATGTAACTGGTGAGTTATACAAAATTTCACCTACAAAATTCAATGAAAAAGGGAATATGCCTAAAAAAGAAGCAAAAAGGCAGGATGATCAGAGGGTAAAACTGAAGTGGGGCAATATCAGACCAGAAAGGCCATTAAACAGAGCATCGTGGGCCTATGCCAGACCTAGCTGCCTAAAGGAGGCAACATGACACATGCAGCCTCCTTCATTTGCTATTTAAAATACAAGGAAAAAAATTGACGACTCCATTCAAAGATTAGGGACGAAAAAGATAAATATCAAAACTTCTGTTGTTCTCTATTTGATAGCATAATACATATCACACTCTGTCTCCTCCACACATTTTTATATCAATTTCTTTATTTTTTTGGGAGACGAAAGAAACCGAGAACAGCTAACTAATAACTACTCCCTTAACTCCTCCTAAGATGGAGAATACAAGTAGGGAAGACATCTTTTTAGAATAATAAAAAATTCTAAAAGAATGTTAAAGCTGTAATAGCGTAATAGCATGAACAATTTCGTTCTCCCTAAAAATGTGAGAGAATTGAGAGGTATAAACAGAGTTAGCAACAAACAAAATGTCTTCAACAAGTATCTTGATATTAGCTACAAATAAAATATCCAAGATGCTCTTTTTCAGGTTATAACATGCTTCCTTTCAAAATATGTTACTATCATCACCCAATGTTCTCTCAAAACAAATAATTTTATGTTACTATCATCACCCAATGTTCTCTCAAAACAAATAATTTTGTTTTGGGATAAGGATGGAACGTGGCATGTGGTAATGAACATGATGAAAAGAACATTGGGTGATGATAATAAGATATTTTGAAAGGAATCATACTCATCATCTTGAAAAAGAAATGAGCATAAAATAATTGAAAACCTAATCGTAAGACCTTCCATCATCCAATGAAACTTGGGTTTCAAGTTATTGAACCCTCGAGTCATTGTCATCATCAACTTAAACCGACTAGCTTATAGAACTTGAAAACAGTTGAGAACAAGTTTGCCATGTTAAACATGGAATACATGTAGCCACAATGTTGTCATGGAAGAAAATATGTTTGAACCAACAACACATAGGAAAACATAACATTATACTTTCAAAAACCAAAACAATAATCTTGGTTTCTTCGTTTATTTATTCACTTCTTTTTTTTTGTTTGTAAAAGAAACAATTCGTTGATATGACAAAGAGGGAAACCTCTAGTCAAAAAAAAATTGTGATCCTGTAACTAATAGTAACTTTTTTTTTGGATTTTGGTTACTCTTTTTTCTTTGACTTGGCCGTCTTCTAAAATTATTTATTTTTATAAGATACTGAACTTTCATCATCAAAGAAAATGATACAAAAGGATGGAGAGATAAGGTATCCCCACACAACAAATTACGGAAAAGAAGCCCAATCGAGTATAAATTTAGTAATTACAAAAGAATTTAGAAGTAGAGGACAAAGTCGAAGAAAAATGGGTAACCAATTTTTTTTTAAAAAAAGTCACTATTAGTTTCTTCATGTTAACCAGAGATATGGAACCTCAACTGTTATTCTCGATAGATGACCCAATATGGCAAAGGAATCATTGTATGGTTTGAAAGATAGATTATTAGGAACCACACTGGCATTCACAAGAAACCTGTCTGAAACTACCTCAAGGTGAGTCGGTATAGGTAGAGTTATTGATGGAAGATGAATCCAGAGAAAGAGGGTTCGAGAGAAATTTACACAATCTACTCATGAATATGCACACTTAGATGGATATTGATTACTTCCCTTAAAAGTACATACTATATTTTTCCTCTATTGTTAACCAAAAAAAAATATTGAAAGTTACAAAGACCTTAGACTATGTATAGACTGACCACTATTGAACAGAGCATTCTAGAAACAAAAGGTCCTTCAGGTTTTGGATCTAACAAAAGGTCCTTCAGGTTTTGGATCTATCTGTGAAAGGTCCCGATCAACAAGAATAAAATGTGATTGCCGGGCCTGGAAATGTGTACCTGAAATCATTTACACATCCAACAAAGTCCAGGTTTCCAGCTAGACCCTTCCAAAAGGAGAAAGTGGCGGACAAGATATGTGTTCTGCAGGATCCTCTCTTTCACCAAGATTAGTAGTCCACAATCTATCATTATGCATTAACTTTGATTCTCCAGAAGTTTTTGCTTCAAATAAGATACTTGATTCTGAAAGTTCGGATGAGTTCTTACAGTCTATCATTGCCAGACAAATAGAGAACGCTTGCAGAAGTGGCAAAGAAGAATCAAACTCAATTGAGTATATCATATCTTTGAAAGCAGCCAGGCTCAAGACGCAATGGTTTTCTTGTACTCCTTCCTGGGAGTGAGCAAAGAATCAAAAGGAGTGAGCAAAGAACCAAAAGGATTGAACTAAACAATATGCAATGACCATAACAACTAGCTCTCATATTAGCTTCAAGAAATCAAAGATTCATACCTGAGGGAAAAGCTTAAATTGATCTGTTAGTGGAACAGGTTGAGAAGAACTTGATTTCTCGATTATTTGGTTCTGATTGGCAAAAACCCTGAGTTTACAACCTAAATCCCAGCCCCCACAGTCGCATGATCCACCAGAAGTCCAACGCTCAATTAGTGATGAAGGTCCGCCTTTACTCGGGAGGCTATGGATACCGCTTGGGAGTAAAACAGTTGTACTAATAAAGGACTCACTACCAGCAGGATGCTGAACCGGCTCACTAACCTTGGAATGAGGAAAACATTCTCTAGATCCACCCTTGGTCAAATTTTTGTTAGTATTTATTTTAACCTCATCAGTGGCAGTGCCTTGCTTGATTTTGGGGGGTATTTTGACAATTATAGCAGCTAGCTCTTCGTTTGGTAGGAAATCTGAGGTCTGGTGATCTCCCTGTTTCAAATCCACAGAAAATAACACAAACTCTCTGGTAGAAGGATTATATGGTCTGGTCACCCGGGAAATTTCTGAATCAGAAACATTCATTTGTGCAATGACATTGGAGACATAATCACGACCTTTCCCCTTGCTACCTTGATTTATCCAACTTCCAGTTTTTCTTTTAACCTCCTGAACAATGAAGAAGGTATAGACATGGCTAACTGTCCCTTTTCTGGAACTGGTTAACTTCACCGTGGCTGCAAGAATGTTGGAAACATTGTCGACCGCAAAAGTGAACAAAGGCAAACCATTCTTAAATGCAACTTGCAGAAGGGCATGAACTACAGAAGATCCCTGCTTCTTGTCCAGAGCTGTATCGTTGACACTGATTTTCCTGCATCTGCCCATGTCTAGCTTAAGCATCCTTGATTGTAAGGTTGACGAATTTGACTGTCTGTTATATATTTTATCAGGCACATCATGTAAGTCTTTCTCTGTAGGCTCTACGGCATGATGATATACTGCAGCCTTTGGCTTTAGTAAAGGATCCAGCAACCTTCTAAGAGGGCTGGAACTAGCTCTGCTTGTATTGATGGGTTTATCATTTCTCAACTCACTCAAACAAGCTGAAGGCATAGCATTCTCGGATCCAGATTGGACAGATATGTGAGCTGAACCTTGAACACTAGCACAGGAATTCCCCACGGAATTGGAACTTTTACGTCTCCTACCCATGCTGATGCTTAATCGACTAAAGGGTGAAGGGCTTCTTGCTTTTTCAACAGTAACTGTGCTTGCTTTCAGATCCAATCCAATAGATGCCTCCATGACCACTGAACTTAAAGGTGTAACATCTGATGTTTCTGCTGCAGATACTCTAGATTTGCATGGACTACATCCTGCTTTAGCTGACCTGGATACAGAGCGAGAATTACTGGATGCATTTGTGGAACAATTTTGCTTTAGTGGAAACTGATTTCCATTAACTTCACAAGGTGCTTTGCTTGAGTTTGGGATCTTGCAGTTGAGCTCTGGAGAGAAACTCGCTGTTGACCTCCTCATTGAGCATTGCTGACTTGCTTTGTTGGACCGTAGACTTAACAAGAATGTAGAATCTGAAAGCTCGGGGACTTGTTTATCATTCATTTTCACTAAGCTGCAGGGCAAAAGGACAATTGCTTCAGGCCTTTCCAACACATCGTGCTCATCCGCAGAATCTTTTTGTGCATGAGACTTATCTGCTCCAATAAGCTCCCCACATTGAGAAGATGCAACCTCATAGTTTAGCACATCTGGCAGAGTTTTGCATTCTTGGAGAATTTCTGTCTCTGGACCTGCTCTGTCTGCCTGTTTTATCTTTACTTCCCGATCAGATTTACATGAATGCTGGTTGCTTTTTATGGACTTGCTTTGGCCTTTTAAGGTGTTACTATGGACAAATTTAAGATCTTTGTCTTTTTCATCACTTTCTCCATAGGATCTAACAAATTGAGAATGAGGAGAAGCTAACAGGTGAGAATAGAGTGAAGGCCGATGTAATCTTGGACGAGGAATGATGTGATCTTTGCCAAAGTGGGGAGAAAAGCTATCAGATGAAGAGGATGAAGATCCGTTACTTCTGACTGTTGGATTCCAGCTACTTCTGCTTGATAATTGTTTGTGACCATACTGCCATTTTTCAAGACGCCCCCAGTTGAGAACCCCCACACTAAGAACTTTTTCCTGAGGGTGTTCACCACGTTCTAGATAGCAAGGTAAATTTGACATGTATCTCACAATTTCATCCTTCTTGGTTATCTTTCCTGAAATTTCATCCTTCTGATGATTTCTTGAAGTTTTATAAGGGCAATCATGGACGTCACCATATGTAAAGCTATGCCTTTCTTTTTTGAACTTCTCGTGCAGCTTTAAATTTTGGTTTGTAGCACACAGAGAAACTCGCCCAGAGGTACCCAAGGATTGTTGATCATCTGAATATTTTTCAATTTCAAACTGTTCCATGTAACCATATAGGTTCAGTAAAGTCCAGCTGTATTTGCAGTGTTCCTACTTTATTTGGATATAGCTCATTTCAAGGTCAAGCCTTCACTTCAATATTAGATGAAAATACAAGATCACCAACAGGACTAGCCGTCTGTAATAAAAGTTGTGCATCTAATCATTTACAATACATAGTTTTATAAACAAATAAAGCATTAAAAGTAGTTTTTCAATGAAAATTACAAAGATATACCCAATGTGTTGCAGAAGACACAATCTACCTTCACTTTTTGAATGACGTAGAGTTAACTTCCGTTAAACAGACAATAACCTCTATAGATGATCGTGGAAAGAATTCCTCTCCTAATTTGTATCATGGCTTAAATATGAGGAAGTTGATAGTTTTACATCTAAGATATTTTAACTAAAAAAGATGCAGGACAAACGAACTTCAACAGTGTGCAACACTACAAGAAAACTATCATCAAATTGTGAGAAGTGTGCGAATAATATTCTCCAACACAGTTGACCAACTTCAGCTGCTACTGTTTTTCAAAATCTTACATGAGCTGTTAGGAAGGGGAAAAAAGTGCAGAGCAAGAGATCAAAATGCACTGTAGCAAGACTCAATGACTGCAAACCACTTTCAAGTCCAATATAATTACTGCAGACTCTTATGGAAAAATCAAAATGATCAGATCACAGTTCAGCATACACTATTTCCAACACCTAGCTTGGATTGACGACAGAATTTGCTTGATATGAAAACCCAACCACGTCATTTGTCCACTTAATCTTGATCTCCCAATCAATTAATAACAAAAGATAATATGACTTCAAAGGAAAATACGTCCTTGAAATAAAACAAAACAATGTGATTGTTGGCACATCTTTTTTCAATCCTCTTCCTCAATGAGAGTATCAATAGAATCAGTATGCATATAGACCAATAGAAACTGCTTTTAAACACAATAAATCCACATCAACTGCAAAAGAACTTAGGCAAAATGACAAAGGACAGCATCGAATCTCTAATCGTCCAAATCACAAGAAAAATAACAAATCATAGTTCACAAACAGACCTTTTTTCTCTCTTCTGTTGCTACAGAGAGGATTGATAGGATGTGAAATTGACTTGTGCAAACAATACCCTCCAGTAATATAAGGGATAGTGGTCAAATTGTTTCTTGCTCACTTCTATTTGTTATGTCATTGAGATTCCAATTCAAAAATTGCTTAATGTCTTATCCAATAAACCAATTTCCCAAAACCAAGGTAAGGTCTGGACTAGAGTAAAATCTAAAGAAACTTCCCTAACCTTCCAGAGCGCAAAAACGAAATTCGAACACAAGAGAACAACTGACAGCATATGGACAAAGACAGACCAGAAAACAAAAATTAAAGCGAACAATTCTGTGGTCCAATCAAACACAATTTCGAGACGCTAAAGATAAGATGATAAACTGAGCAGTCTCAGTCGATTAGAAGGGACAAAGGTCCCCAGCTACGAAAAAAGGCAGAGCAAATACTCAGTTTATCAATACCTCTCCACATGAATGATTATTGATTAGAAAGAAAAAGAAGAAAGAAAATCTGCAAATAACAAAATCCAAACATATTTCTCCCTATTTATTTTCCTTCATCTTCCTCGAGCTCGAAAAACAAAACAGAATCTAAAATCAAACTCCAGACCTCTCTCAAAATTATATAAAAAATGAAAAATGAAAATAAAAAAAGCAAATGCAAAAAGGTATAAGCCAAACCTTGAAAAAAATCTGTTGAAGCTCAAATGAAAGAGGTCGTGCAGGAGGAGTAGACAGGAAATGAAAATCCAAAAACCTGAAAATGGCAAAGCGAAGAAAAGGCGTGTCGGTGGTGGTCGACTCCAGCATTTAGCAAAGTAGTAGAAGTAGTAGGTGTGAGAGGTTGGAAGTTGGTGATGAAAGAATCTATCTCGTGAGGATCCCAATGGGTTTGGGTTATGAGGAGGAAGTGTGAGGAAAGAAGCAGGGAGAATAATGGGGGAAAAGATTCTGAAGGCGCAAGAATCCAGAAGGGAGAGAAGGGGAGTTTGGGTATGGGAGTTGTTGTTGAATGTTGAGTGAGTGAGTAAAATTGGGGGGAGGAAAATGGTGAAGGGAAGGGTAATAAGGTAATTATAAGAGAGTGTTTGTGAGTGAGAGCGAAATGAAAGAAGAGGTTGCATCGTTTTCAATCTGACGGTTGCAAAGAAAATGAGATCATTTTGGGGTCACATCTCTCTCTCACTCTCTCTAAGGCTAAGACTTAAGAGCTGTAGTTATGGGTCCCACTTTCTTCAGTTTTTCTTTTCATTTCCTCTCTTTCCCATAAATTCTCTTCTGTTTTGTAGTTTCCTTTCCACCATTTGCAAATTGGAATATATACACATTTTTCTTAAAACAGAAAAAAATTAAATTACTAATTGGTATTTTCAAATAAACTTATAAACCTCTCGTTATCCAATTGAATTACAATTTTAGCCTTATTATATAACACACTCATTCTCAAATTTTCTTATTTTTCTTCATTATTTTAGTTTATTGGGAAATTTTCTTTTCTTTTCATTTGTTTAACAGGTTTTAGTCATGTGGATTAAAAAAAATTCAACTTTTAGTTAAATTTTAAAAATAAAACAAAAAAAAATCTTTTTCCCTGGTCATACTCTCTCTTGTTTTCTAAAATATTGGTAAAATGTAAATAACGAAACGAGAAAGTTGTCTGAGTCAACATGTAGTAAAGGAAGAATATATTATTGCATCGTGTTTACTATTTTTTTTTACACACGCATATATATATATATATATATATATATATATATATATATATATATATATATATATATATATATATATATATATATATATATATATATTATCTTTTTTATTTTCTGGTTAAATAATGTTTAAGATTCTTTTAAGAATACTTCTTGTTATTCAAAGAATTTATTATTGGAAGACAATTTAGGTCATTGGATCTTAAGACGTTGTCTAAGATTCATTAGTAGTCATTATACTTTTTAACATTTTTCAACATTAATTTGTGATCATTAGATCAAGTTTAAGCCATTGAATTTGCTTGGTAACCAAGTTTCTTCGGAGTCATGGTTGTCAAACCATTCCAAAATCTCATACCAAATATGTGAAATAAATATTTATAAATTAGTATGTTCTGATAAGACAACTTGTTATTTCTGAATATGAAACAAAGTTTGTTTACTATGATAGTTCAATGTTTTCAACATAAAATCATTGTGTGTTAATCTCTCCTTTTTCTCCATTATTATTCTTTTCAATCTCATTTATTATTGAATCACTATATTTTTAATAACTACTTTAGTAAGTTACATGTAATTTCTATATATATGTACTTTTCTTTTTAGGATTGGAAGTGTAAATGTGGATATCTCACTTTTAAATGTAAAAAAAAAGAAAGAGATTGAAAATCACATGTACGTATCTGGCCTGGATTGGCAAAAAGCAAAGCATTACATAAATCCAAATTCAAGAAAACATGGACGAAGTTCCTTTTTCTTTTCTTTCATTTATTTTTTTGGCAAAGAACTTTATTATTTTCTTTTTCCTTTTATCTCTTTTTGCAAAATTGAAAAATATAAGAATGTCACATTATTATTTTCATAATCACTTTATTAAAACATAAGAATTTTAATTTCAATGACAGTGTCACACACACAAACAGACTAAAGAAAATCATTAATAAATGAGGATGGAATTTGATGTATTGACTGACCCCCTAATCATTCATCAAACTTTTACAACTGTTTTTCTCTTCTTTCTTTTTTTATTTTTCCTTTCTATTTTTAATTGAGTAGGGCCCACCAGAAAAGAGAAATTTCTCGCTGCGGTCAAGGTCATGTGTTCTTCTTCTTCTTCTTCTCTCTACTTTTTTTAGCCTGACGATGGTTGTGATTCTCTGATTTCGTGACAAGTAAGCTTCATTATCACTGACGTAGCATCTATCTGTAACCTGACGTGGCTCCTTTTAACCCATACTATTTATTATTTGAGAGTTACACTCCTTGTTACCAAAACAATGTCACTTTCAAATTATTTCAAATATATATAACGCCACCGTATTATTATTATTGTTATTATTAATGACTATTTTTAAATATAGAAAAATAACTAAAATTTTATAAGATACAGAAAAATATTATGATAAGACGAATAATAGATTGCTATATTTATCATGGTAGACTATAGTTTATCTATATCATAATTTTCCTTATTATTACTATGTCAAAATGTAATTTTAAGAAAAAATATTCACTCTAACATATAAATAATAAAGGAAGGTTACAATCGCCTTTTTTCTTAAATCACTTTTTCCCACTTTTCTTTCCCTTTTTTCCTATATATACTACACTATATATATATATACTACGTGTTTTGAACCATCTATTGTACTAAAAAAAATGTTAAAATAATTTATTTGGCATGTGATGAAAAAAAAAACTTCAAACTTATCCTACACATTGAAGGAGTAAAAATATTGTATAATAGCTTAATTAAATGTTGAACTTTTAAATGCTAATAAATATTACACCATATTCAAATTTGTGAACTTTATTATTTGTAAACTCATATTATGAATTTGTTAAATTATGCACTTTTAATTTAGGAAAAGGTAGAAAATGTTTGGCCTCAAACTAGGAAGAAATAAGTACTCCATATTCGTGGAAAGTTATCAAAATTTTAAAATTAGAATTATGATTATTCTATTTTTTTTTTCGTATTTCTCATCTATCACTGTTATTTGTTCCTCCATTCACTATTTTTTCTTCCCTTTCACTGTTTTTTATTACTCATTTTTCTTTTTACTATTCATAATTTTCTCAAACATTATAATAATTTGTAGCTTAAATACAAACTATAATAACACACTCCATATCTCAAACGTTCATTTAAGAGATAAAAAAAACTTTATTATAGCATTGATAATAAAAGTATTGTAAATAAAATCTAAAATTGTGGATCATGTGATTGAATTATATATGATATTTAGAAAGAAAGTAAATAAGAATAAAATAAAAAGGGAGACATCATAGGACAACGTTGGCTGAAAATTGATTAAACATATTATTTGGAATAATTTTGAATTATATATTGAGAAAAGAAAAAGAAAAGAAAAGGGCTATCTATCATCTTTTATTTTGTCCGTTTTAGAAAAGTAGTTTTGTTTTCATTTATTTTTGCACATGACTCGTATTTTTCAAATAATTAAAGTTCTTTATGTTTTAAATTGTTATGATTCTGATTTTTTTTTTCTTTTTTTGCAATTGTTATGATTATTAGCTCTTGGGTGGATAACTATTTTTGTATTATGTAATATGCCATCCCAATAATTTATAAATAATTTTGATGACATAAATAAGAAAATTAACTTTTATATGAATGTTCAAGGAGGGACAAGTCTAACATCTTAGATATCATCAAAAACTTGTTTTCAAATTTCAAAATTATTGAAGAAACTTATAAACATACCAAAAATTTACTTTTTATTAGTGTCTATTATTAAAGCAATAAATGTCTATCATGATTTGTCACATATTCAAAACATAAATTTTGCTATAGTTATAATCATGAGGCTTACCATTTCCGATCAATGATTGTGTGAAATAAAAAAACCAATCAAGAAACAAAAAGAAAAATAAACAAGATTATGGAATTGAATTTCAATTATGATGAATGCGTTTATCAAAATGAAAATGTACAAAGTGATTTATTGGTTTTATGATAATGTTCTAATTTTGTAATTATGCAAAACCTAAGAGTCCTTGACCATACAAAAAGAGGATGGAATATACACCTTTTTGAGGTACACCTTTTACATCAAAGTTTCCAACTTTTTTTTTAAAGGTCTTGATTAAATTTAAAAGGTAGGGGTCTAAATTAAAGTTCTTACTTTTACTTTTCTTTCCCAAAATAAATATCTTAGGTTAATTAGATTATTCAATTCAAAAATCAATATTTGTATTTGTCTTTCAATTGTTTCTCGCTTTTATTTCCACTCACATCAATAATTTTTTTTCAAAGTATCATTTTCAAGTATGACAAATAATATTAATTTGTAACCATACAAACTAATAATGAATTGTACCATTTAGAAGCATTAAACATTATAAATTTATAATTAATTATTGAAAACTATGTTTTAAATAATTTCGAGAAGTTTGAATGCATAGGCATAGGTTGAGGAATTCAAGGCAAACCACTCCTTTATGTTGACCACTAATGTATCATAATATATGGTCCTAATATTATTTAAGAATTGTTGGGTCTAGACTCGTATTATTTAATAATTTGACACCACTATTAAATTTTTACATGATTTTGCTCATATTATTGTTATACTTTACATTGTGAAACACATTAAAAAAAATTTGCAAAAAAAATTAGAAGTTAAAAGTAGTTTTTATTAACAAGACAAAAAGTTATACTAGTAAGCATGTAACAAATTTGTAACAACAAACCTAACTCAACTCTATATATATAAAATAATTAACCATGGAGTTGGTTATTTGTTCTAACGTTTTTATTTTACGAAAAAAAAAATTACTCTTGACCTTACTAGCATATAGCTTAGGGTCATGCATCCTACCTAATCTAATAAGAGGGTTGTAATTAGTGTAATTTAAGAAAATGTTGACTCAATTTATTACATTTAAATTATATTACACTCCAACAAAAGTTAATGAATTAAAATTTTAATTACTTATTGGTTTGAGATCATATTCACATATCTCTCCAAAATAATAATAATAATAAGGAGAAAGAAAATAAATAATGAGAGAAAGGAAGGCAACCTAGCAATCAAAAGAACTTTGAACAAAAACGCATTCTCCATTACAATTGCTTTAAAGTCTTTCATATTCTCCATTCTACAAAAGACTATGAATACCTAAAATTTAAGCCCTACATTGTGATCAATGCTAAAAAGTTGAACCATTGCTAGAATATGTACCCTATAACTTTTTCTCTCTCTTTTCAGTTCGAAAGTTTAAATTTCTATACTTCATATTTGTCTTAGGTTGGTTAGTTTGAACAAATAAATTGATAATTTTTTAAAGTCTTAAATTTGTCATATTCGAACGACTAAGCTAGAGAACGCATCTTGGCTCTCAAAACTGAAGTTCTATATTCGTATTAATGTTATTCACATTTTTTATAATTTTCACTTTAAGATCTAGAGAAGTACTAAATAAATTTTTTAACTTGACTAGGTCCTCCAAATCTGTAATATATATGATATTTTTTCTCTTTAGTAGTTAAGTGTTATCTCCCTCTGTTCGTAGACACAACCTTGTATTGTTAATCAACCATGTAAATTTTTGTGTTGATTTCTCTACTCTTTACATTTTTTATATTTTTTTCTTTTCGATTTCTTAATAATAATTAGCATGTACTTTTTACTGCCATCAAACATTTAAATCTTCATACTCCTCTAAACAATACTAAATTTTTTGATACATTGTCAAAATTATATTTTCAAAATTTTGAAATGGTCTCCCTTCCTCTCTCGTATAAGTACTTCTAACAACACTTTTTTTAAGTAATACTCGTAAAATTAACGGATATTACAATCAAAATTTAGTTGATATATATAAACCAAAAATAATATTTGGAAAAGTAATATGAAAAAGAAATAATAAATAAGGAAAAAGGAAAAATAGGTGTGAGTTGGAATAAAGGTGAAAACAACATGATAAGCTTGTAGATCCCATAGCCATCAGGCAATCCCATAATTGCCATATCTTTTAATTTTCTTATATTTCATTATTATTACATAATATGAAATGATTTCCAATAACCAACCTTTTTATCTTCTTTTTCTTTTCTTGATTATATATTGTCATTATCAACCCTAAAAAGTTCTCTATCTCTCTATGTGTGTATATATATATAATTTTACTTTTAAATATCAAGTTTGAGTGTGGTTACGATCTAGTTACTCTTTAGAACTTGAGTCGGAGGTGGCTATTGAAGAGGTAAAGTATGTTAAAAGGGAAAAAAAAGTTTAATATTTTTTAGATTGCTCTAATACCATGCATGCAAAAACTTAGAGGATTTGAGGAATAATATTTTTGCTTCACAGTATTTCTTGATATAAGGCCTAGAATAAATATACAATGAGATCAGATATGTAAAGATTACAATATAATCAAATATACAACTTTAAGCAAAATTAAATGACAGAAAGTGGGGGAAAGATTGTATTCAGGAATATCCTCTAATAATTTTAAAGACGTTTTTAAATGTAACAAATTAAAATAAACCAAAAATATATCAAAGTTTCTTATTATATCAATAAATATAGTAATAGATTCACATCATATCAATTATCGATCTAATTTGAAATTTGTAGAGATAATATTTTTTGAAAATTTTGTCGTTTATAAATAATATCAATTAAGGTTGGAAAGTAATGTTAAAACAGAAAAGAAGCAAAAATTTGAATGTAGCTATCACTTTATTACAATTACACTTTTGAAAGAATCTAAATTAGTCCCTAGAAAACGGATACATTTCTTTTTCATAACAATAGTTGTAGATAGAGATGTAATGCAGTAATGATTTAGTGATGTTGCATTTGTGCATTAACACATGGGGATCCACGTGGTGCAAAATCATTCGCTAATTGACTAACGAATCTCTTCACTTGTTGCAATTTCTATAATCATTAAATAAATAAATAATCCTATTTATATTTCTTTTCAAAATGAAAACAATAAATAAAAAAAAAAAAAAAGAAAGAAAGAAAAAGTATTTTTTTTTTTTAGCTACTCGACAAGAGAAAGCATCCCTCACTTCCTTGTTTAACGCTCCTCCTTTTAAATTTGAAGATGTGTTGTTCTCTTTTTAGGAAAAGTATGTCATCTTTAATTCTTTGAATTATATATATTAAAATCTTAGGGCTCATTGGAGTGAAGGACTAGTTGTAATACTCCATAGTAATGGTAGTATGTGAGATTATATTAGTATGTACTGAAGTTTAACTAATAAACTTTGACTATTTTTTATATATGTTTTCACCAGATTTTTCAAAAATTTTAACTTATATTTATATTGATTCTAAGTATAGCAGTGAGTGTAAACTTGGCTTTATGGTTTGGGTAACTTTGTTCTCAATTGTGATTTATCTTCCGGACTTTACAATTAGTATCTCTAGGTTGATTTGTTTGAGGAATTTACTTTTTATTCAAAAATGTTGATTTATAGTCTATTCTTGAGTTTGAGGTGTTTTGCTTTCTAAATTCTCTCTATCATTTTTTTTAGAGTTATTATCTTCTACTTTCAATTTTCGATAGACTTTTATAACTTAAAAAAGATTTGTTGGAGATTTCACCGGTGTTCGATTGTTATAGTTGGACGTAAAAGGTGGAGATTAAAGTTGATCACTTAAGCTTAAGCTGCTTGTTAGAAATGATTGTCAGGCTACTTATTTTATATATACATACATAATTTCAATTGGCCAATTTAATATTAAATAAATTTTAAAGTTGTATTTTATTTTCTAAAATTTATGATTATTATTTAATAAGTTTCCGTAATAATTAATTTTTGAAGATTCAATTTAAAAGTTAATACAAATATAGTTATCAAATTTAAGATTTTATAAAAGAAAATAATAATTATAATTCAACAAAACTCAAATTTCATTGAAAATGCTTATGTTTGATATTGTGAAGGGAGGCTAAAAGCACGTTTTTGGGCCGTGCAATATTGGGTCCATGATGTTTGTGGACTGGCTCATTAAATTCACTCCTTTCCAAAGTCATCATATAATTTCAAAATATATTTTAACAAAAAAAATATCCTATAAAAATAAAGAAAGAAAGAAAAAAGTAAACTTAATAAAATAAAAGAAAGTCTTAATCACAACTAGCCACCTTTTACTATATACTTCAACAAAGTAGGTACGAGTCTTTATTTATTGAGAGAGGAGAACCCTTTGTGTCAAACAAAAACAAACAAACTAGAAGACTATATCACTTGTGAAAACCACTCGAAGTAAAAAGTAGTAAAAAGAAAAATGTATGTTCCTCTAAAGATATAGATAGAGAGTGTGCTAGAGCATTTCAACATCGACGAACATGAGAGAAAAAGATAGTCCCATAATACTACCTTGAGTATTTTGTCTTGTCAATAAAGAAAGAGACTCCAATGATATTATGTGAAATTAGCAACTTGATCACATCTAAATAATCATAGTTGGATGAAGGATTTGGTCAACATTCTTTATCTTGATAAACATTGTTATTGCTTCAAGAATGTTAACCTCATAGAAAGAATAAACTTAGTGTTAACATCTTTATTCTTCCCTTTATATATTTTCATATAAAATATGTTAATTGTGGTAATTATCTATTTAATTACCTCTTCCAATCTAAGCCAAACTTAGACAAAATTAAAATGAATATTTTATCAATGACACCCCCATTTATCCTAGAAAGACCAATCATATTGGCATTCTATTAACACCAAACCCATAAATAGATAAACATAACTCAATGTTTAACGTTCTTTTAGACAAGATTGCAAGAAAAAAAGAAGGCAAATGCAAACTTCCAACTATATCTCCAAACATTGGATTGCTAAAATTAATCGATCAAGCTTATATAAATGTTGAAAATAGAAATTTAACCTTTAAAGTTATTATAGTTGCATAAATTAAAACTCAAATGATAAAAACGGAAACATTCAATTTGTACACTTAATTGTCATTTCAACTATTATTTAAAAGTCAGTTTGATTAAGCTTGTGAAGCATTTAGTATTAAAATAAGTTATTCGAAAATGAAAGATTAACAGCTGCACAACATAAAATCAAATAAATTAGATTTGCATAAACTAAATCACTATGCATTTTGATTATCTATAGGAAATTTTTTTTTTAAAAAAATACAATCTCTTTTAAACACTTTCTTTAGAATGTGTTTAAAATTTAAACACATATACTTTTGATTAGATTATTTTATAAGGGTCTATGTACATAATTTTGTTTAAAAACATATTATTTTCAAATTTTCATTTGAAGTGTTTTCTTTAAAATTAATTATTATTCAATCTCATTATTTTAAAATGCATTCTCAAAAGTTAATAAACACCTCAATTTTCTTTTATAAACACTTTAGAAGTCAATCCAAACACATTCAGACTGCGTTTTGGTTTGCCTATGCAAAAAATGTTTTTCAATAAAACATTTCCTTTTAATAAATATTTATAAGTAAATTTTGTTTAGTTTGCCGTATAAAAATAAAGGTTTATACTTAACTCAAATTACTATAAAGGACTAGATCAATAAAGAAATACATTTATTAGGGTTTTTTAAAAAAGAAATATACTTTGAAGTTAACGAAGGATATCAAAATTTTGAAATTAGTAAAGTTAAAACCAATAATTTTTTTTCGGATTAATTTTTTTTAGATAATTTTATTTTAGAAGTAGAAGTATCTTGATATTTAAATTCATAATCATAAAAACTATAATTGATCTCCAACCATCAAACATAATAATACAAATTTTTCTTAAATAATATAATATCAACTACACATGAGAAGTTGAGCAATTCGATAACGTTCTTCGTTCATCTCCCTTTCCATTTACTATAATTTCAACAAAAATAAAGCAAAAGAGACACAACCAAAATCAAAAAATAAAGCTATCGATAGAAGGAAAAAATTATATACGTGAATTCATAACCAAAATATAACTGCATATAAAAATTATAGAGTTGATCGACCACAGAAGAAAAAAAAGGAACTCAAGAACAACAATTATTATTGGCCATGTGCCCTAGTTTCATATATATTCTCTCACACCACATCTCTCATACCACTAGGAATTTTAGTCCAAGTGGGAGTTTGTTGGAATTTTTTGTCCTAAAACTCGTAGTTTGTAAATCATATTCTATTCAATAAAGTTGTTATTGAGAAATTAAAATATTATAATCTTAAATCCAATAAATCAAAGTTCCAAGGCTATTTTTTGAATAAACTTGAACTTTATGTGTAAACATAAACGTGGATCAAGTTCGAGTATATAGCCTAAATAGTCTATAGTATATGAAATAAAGGTTGGGCGCCTTATTTTGAGAGACTATGGATGCGGCCCACTTTGTAGTACAAACGATGTGATCCTAATCGTTCATGTAGAGACATGAAAATGGGGGCATCCTATGTAAAATGTTTACATAAGACTGAACCATGAATTAGTCATTTTTACGTTATAACACCGTTTACTGTTTAAAACTGACTATCTCAATTATTGATGACCTAAGTAACTTAGTCTTAATCCTGAGTTAACTATGAACTCCTGTTCATACGAGATTATCCTTAGATCTGCATAGGTGAGGGCAGCTCATCAGCGTTGGCCCAATAAGCCTCCCATTTCAGGGGTAAGATCGGGTGGATAGCTGGGAACATAGGGTACAAGATGGAATTCACTCCTACCCGCTTTAGGGTTAGTAGATAGGTTGCTCTCTTAAGCACTGAATCCAAGTCTTGAACAAGGGGCCCCACCCTTCATTGGCCCGAGAGGGATTAAGTTTATAGGTTGAACCTTAAACCAATTGTTCAATAGTGGATTAGTGGGACTTAAGGAGCAAGATGTAATCTTGGGGGTAAAACGGTATTTTGACCCAGCCAAGGTTACGAGCAACCTGTGAAGGATTAACTTACTGATTATGGTTTTTATCAAATGGACACAAATATATCTATAGTGAGGGGAGTGCAACTACGGGACTTTAGTGGAATGACCCGTTAGTTAACGAATGTTGATTAACTCGGTTTAAAAGAGTTTAGCTAGTTAATCTTGAATCGTTGGAGCCCATGATCTATAGGTCCATTAGGTTCCTCTGCTAGCTCATATAGATTAAACTTAGAACAGTGTGATGAAATAAGTCGAATTGTTCGAATAGGGAGAAGAAAGGAAAACCGACATATACAGTGATATAATCGTCGGTCTTCTAATTAGAAATAGAGCTTTATGTTTTACATACTATAAGTATGAATGCGGATTCATACTAAGAAGCTCGGAATTGGTCAAAAATAGTAAAAAGTCAAAATGTTGACTTTTGACTTTGAAAAGTCAAACTTTGACCGGCCTTATATTCAAATGTGATTTGAATTTTGGAAAAATGAATGCGGATTCATGCTCGGGAGGTTGGAATTAGTCAAGACGGACAAAATGGTAAAAAGTCAAAATATTGACTTTTGACTTAGAAAAGTCAAAGTTTGACTTTTGACTAGAAAAATCTAATGACCATTTTACCCTTGGACTAAGTTAGTGGGAAAATCCAACATTTTGTTGGATAATCCCACTAACTCTTAGTGGGATATGTGGCTATATGAGATATAGACACCTAGCCCACTAAGTTCCACTAATTGTTAGTGGAATATTAGGTGTTGAGATTTGGCAATTGAATTGCATGCATTTTTGCATGAAATTAGGCTATAAATAGAGATGTTTTCAAATGTTGAAGGACTTTTGCCTCTTTTATCATTTTCATAATCTCAACAAAAGAAAAAAAAAAGAAGAAGCTTCCAATCTCATTTTATCTCCACTACTTTCTACACCAAAATTGGGTCCCACAACCCGGTTCTTTGTCTAGAGGATAGCAGTTGAGTACTAGTGGTGGTCTCGGGTAGAATTGGTAAGAAGACATCAAACCTTTTGTAAGCTTCAAAGGTAATACTTCTTAAAACCCTAATTTGATTAGTTTATGGTTACATGTTAATTGTGGCAATTAGGGTAGAAATTCGATTCTTTTTCCGCTGTGCATGACTTAGTTCTATCATGTGATACCAAACTCCCACTTGGACTAAAATTCCTAGTGGTATGAGAGATGTGGTGTGAGAGAATATATATGAAACTAGGGCACATGGCCAATAAGTCTCCCACTTGTCCTAGTTTACAAACATCGTACACCTAAACTGTGTAGGTGACCCTCAAACACTTTAGCCATGAGGGCTTTTGTAAAATGATGAGCTTCCATTGTGGAATCAGCTATACAAGTTTGCTTTATGCTTCTCCAAACTACTGCTCCTCCATTTAGAGTAAATACTGATCCTGATGTAGACTTTCTAACATCTTTATCAGTTTGGAAATCTGAATCAGTGTATCCAGTAAGGATCAGATCCTTTGTGTACATGAGCATGTAGAATGTTTTTAACGGCTGTCCAGTGATCACGTCCATGATTGGATTGATACCTACTGACCATCCCTACTGAGTAGCAAATGTCAGGTCTAGTACATAACATTGCATACATTAAACTTCCAACAGCGGAAGCATAGGGAATATTTCTCATATCCTCAACTTCTTGAGGTGTCTTAGGACATTGTTCCTTTGACAAATGAATTCCATATCTGTACGGCAGCAGACCCTTTTTGGAATTCTGCATTTTATATCTAGACAACATTTTGTCTATGTAAGATGCTTGAGACATGGCTAGTGTTTTGTTCTTACGGTTTCGAACAATTTGGATTCCGAGAACGTATTGTGCATCTCCCAGATCTTTCATTTGAAATTGCATAGCTAGCCATTTCTTGATATCAGGAAGATATCCTAGTCATTTCCAATAAGTAGAATATCATCTACATATAAGACTAAAAAATGCTATAATGGAATTGACGACCTTTTGTAAACACAAGGCTCGTCAACATTTTGTTCAAAGCCATAAGATTTTGATCGCAATATCAAATCTTATATTCCAGGATCTAGAAGCTTGTTTTAATCCATAAATGGATTTTTTAAGCTTACAAACCTTTTGTTCTTGATCTTGTTTTATAAACCCCTCTGGTTGAGACATATAGATGCTCTCTTCAAGATTACCGTTCAAAAAAGCTGTCTTGACATCCATCTGCCAAATTTCATAATCATAAAAAGTGGCGATGGATAAGAGTATTCTAATTGACTTTAACATGGCAACGGGAGAGAAAGTTTCCTCTAGTCTACTCCCTCTCTCTAGGTATAACCCTTTGCCACAAGTCGAGCCTTAAAAGTCTGTACTTTACCGGCATGGTCTCGTTTTCTCTTGTAGATCCATTTACAACCAATAGGTTTTACGTCATTTGGTTGATCTACTAGAATCTAGAAAGAATTAAAGTACATAGACTCCATTTCGAGGTCCATGGCTTTGATCCATTGGTCATGATCTACATCTTTCATTGCCTGTTTATAGGTTAATGGATCCTCTATGCCATCGTCAGGTATGACGACTTGAGTTTCAATTAAACCCAAATAGCGATCAGGCTGATGAACAACCCTCCCACTACGTCGAGGCTCTCTCAACTGTTGAGAAGGATGTGATTGACCAGATTTCCTAGTCTTATCAACTACTTTAGTGGATGAACTAGGTTTTATCTATAGCACTTTTGGAAATTTCTTTAAATACTAGTTTACTACGAGGTTGATGATCCCTGATGTGGTATTTTATTTTCTTGAGGATCATAAAACAAACCACCTCTTGATTCTTTTGGATAACCTATAAAAAAGCATAATTTTGAACGATGTTCCAATTTCTTTGGATTTTGTACCAACACATGTGCTGGACAACCCCAAATTTTAAAATGACGTAAACTGCCTTTACGCCCTTTCCATAGCTCATAAGGTGTTTCTGAAACACTTTTAGAGGGAACATTATTCAAAATATAAGCAGCTGTTTCTAAAGCATATCCCCAAAAAGAATCTGACATCTGAGAAAAACTCATCATAGAGCGAACCATGTCTAACAAGGTCCAGTTTCTTCTTTCTGATACACCGTTCTGTTGAGGTGTACTAGGTGCAGAGAGTTGTGACTGGATTCCATTTTCTATTAAATAGTCTCGGAATCGTAAGTCCATATACTCTCCACCTCGATCTGATCGAAGTATTTTTATTGTTTTACCTAATTCGTTTTCTACTTCAGCCTTATATTCTTTGAACTTTTCAAGACTATTAGACTTATGATGTATTAGGTAAATATGACCATACCTTGAATAATCATCAATGAATATGATGTATTAGGTAAATATGACCATACCTTGAATAATCATCAATGAAGCTAATGAAATATTCATATCCACCTCGAGTTTTGACATTCATTGGTCCACAAAGGTCCGAATGTACGAGCTCTAAGGGTCCTTTGGCTCTTAGACCTTTTCCAGTAAAAGATCTCTTGGTCATTTTTCCTTCAAGACAAGATTCACAAGGAGGTAAAGAGTTATCTTCTAACGGACTTAGAAGCCCACTTTTAACCAATCTCCCAATCCTATTGAGATTTATGTGACCAAGTCTTAAGTGCCATAAATAGGCATTTAGAAGAAACTTTTTGTCTTTTATTCTGAGTGTCAGCTATTCTGAATATTTCAGTATTTAAGACAAAATTTGCTCTAGTTGGTCTTAACTTATATAAGTTGTCTTCAAGTATAGCAGAACAAACTAGAATACCTTTATAGAAAATGAACGCTTCATTAATTTCAAAAGATATTCTATACATTTGTTCCAAAATACAAGAGATAGATATTAAATTTCTTTTCATTTGAGGTACATATAAGACATTCTTAAGTATGACATATCTATCTCTAAAAAACAACTTTAAATCTCCCACTGCTGAAGTTGAGACCATCTCTCCTGTTCCAACCTTGAGAGTGATCTCGCCTTCTGAAAGCTTTTTCAAGAACTATTTTCCTGAAATGAGAAGCAAATATGGTTAGTGGCTCCTGAATCTAGTATCCAGGTAAATTTTCATATTCCACTAAACATGTTTCTACAACTAGTAAATCATATTTACCTTGTGTTTCCTTCTCTGCCTTTTTTTCTGCAAGGTATTTTGGGCAGTTTCTTAACCAGTGCCCGTTTTGGCCACAATGGTAACACTTACCTTTTTCTGCATCTTTCTTACCCTTGTTCTGTTTGGGAGTCTTTCCCTTTCCCTTCTTTTTTATTTGAGCATTAGGTTTTGAGGGTCCAGCTTTGGTTTTAGAGGACGATCCTCTTATAAATTTTCTTTTTGTGGTAGCAACATTTGCTTCCACTTGTTTTCCTTTACCCATAGTTAGGTTTTGGAATCGCTGGAGTTCATTCAGAAGGGTTGTCAAGTTAAATTCTATCTTGTTCAAAGACGCATTCGTTTGGAATGGAATGAAGCTCTTCGGAAGAGACTCTAAGATAAAACTAACTTGATTAACCTCTTCGATGGGACCACCATTCACTTCAGCGATGTTGAAGTGCATCATCATGTCCAGAACATGTTCTCTAACAGAGGTCCCTTCCTTCATACGCTTAGTGTAAATGTATTTGACTGCCTCGTGTCTTAAGGACCATTCTGGTTGCCCAAACATTCCCCTTAATGAATCCATAATCTCTTTAGCCGTGGCTAAGGATTCATGTTTCTTTGCCAATACATCAGACATGCTGGCAAGAATGTAAACACGGGCTTTTTCATTAGCTTTTATCCATCGATCATATGCATCCCGACTAGTTCGGTTAGCATTAGAGGCAGGGTTTTGAGGACATTCCTCAGTTAAGACAAATCTTAAATCGTCAACCACTAGTATTGTGTTAAGATTTGATTTCCAAGCCGCATAATTATCGCCATTAAGTTTTTCGGAAGCTAAAAGTTGAACTATTGAGCTATTCATGCTGAAAAACAAACATATTCTTTTTAGGAAAAAACTATAATCATAAAAAATATCCAATCTAATTTAGCAATTACTAATAATGTACCCTTTCATTATTTGTATTTTGCAACAATATTTCAAAGGTTTAGAACAACCTTCTCCGAAGGGTAGTTGATTATTCCTCCTTTGAACCAAGACAATCTTGACTAGATGCTATCTCAAGAATAACTCTTTATTCTTTATAGCACTTAGTTATCGCTACTTTAGTCAAGAATATACTAACAACTTAGTAATTCTTGTAAGTGTTACCCACCATTTTCAGATTTTATAGATTAGAATCATTTATGAAAACTAATCTAAGAAATCCTATCCAGTTTTGGAGTTCGCGGTGTTCCGAATCCTATAATACAACCCTCCGAAGGGAACGTCGCTCCAGGGCAGACAAGCAGGCATATTATAGAAATCTCACGGTGCGACCTAATGGAAGAGACCGTGGGATGTGCTGCCACAAATCCCTCACCCACTTACTATGAACTACTTCCCCTATTCACCTTGATTTTGATCCATGCAAACACTCTCCGAAGGGAGGCCGCTCCTATGCACGGCACAAAGCCCTGCATGGACCTCACGGTGTGAACTCTTAGGGACACTAGAGCTAAAATACATTATTTTTCTCTAGTTGAAGTGTTCTAAAAGAAAAAAATAGGGTAATCCAAACTTCAAGATTTATATTTAGGCTAACTTAAACAAATCTTAAGTCTAGATAAAACATCCAAGTATAACCATTATACAGGATTTTAACCTATGATGTCTAGGTGAAAAACCATTTTTATTACCTCACACCTCTCACGAATGCTCATAAAACTAGGTTAACTAGGCTCAAGAACTGATTACGATCTCCAGGTAGGAGGTGTTCCGTAAACCGTCAACTTAAGAACCTCCAACCTTAGTCATCTTATCTGACTTGTTGACAAGATTGAACCAGGTGAGCCTTTTGTAACCAGTTTTACAAGATATCGACCTATTTCTATGAAAAATGGAAGATATGTTTAACCTAAGTGAGCATGCATTTAATCTTTGTTATTGATTTTAAAAGTCTAATTTATTTTATAACACTTATAAAAACTTTTAAACTTAATCAATCATTTTATCAATATATAATAAAAACAATCAATTAATATGGATTTTAATTTATTTAACTTTAATTAAATCATATTTAATTAAATTAAATCAAACAATAATTAATTAATTTGATTAAATCATATTTAATCAAGAATAACTTAATTAATTAAATAATTAATTAATCATATTAATTTCCATATTAATCAATTAACATGCATACAATACAATATAACCTTTATATCATACATTTTAATGCATGAACATGTTAACCTATGGTGGGATTTTAAATCTATATGACATTCAAAATGCACATACAAATTTAAAGTAATTTAATCATACATCACATGCATAAATAAAAAAAACACCCTAAAATGGACTGATTTTTGGCTCCTAAATTAAGCTAAGTGCTAAATTATTACATAATTAATTTGGTGTAGTACAGAACCACTCCCAAAAATTTCGAACCGGCTAAAAAACCAACCGAAACCGCTTGAACCGGCCCAAAAACCAAATTTATTGGCTTGAACCGGCCCAGGCGCACACGGGTCGTGCGAAGGCAGGCGCGCGGGCGAAGGCGGGCGCGCGGCGCATGCGGGCGCGCGCGGACACATGCGGGCGCGGGCGCAGGAGGGCGCGCGGGCGCAGGAGGGCGCGCGGGCGCAGGAGGGCGCGCGGGCGCAGGAGGGCGCGCGGGCGCAGGAGGCGCGCGCGGGCGCGCAGGAGGGCGCGCGGCGCGCGCGGACGCAGGAGGGCGCGCGGGCGCAGGAGGCGCGCGGCGCGGCGCCGGCGCGGCGGCGCAGGAGGGCGCGCGGGCATGCGGGCGCGTGCGGGTCGCGAAGCGGGTCAAAACCGGGTTTTCGGGTCTGTGACCTTCTTTTCTTCATTTTTTTCAATTCTCTCACCCGGTTGAACCAATTACAGCCTAGCTTCAACTCTAATGACTTTTTTTATTTTTTAAAAAATTACAAACACTTTGCAACAATAAAAATAAGCCATTAACAAGGCTAATTACAATAATTAGAACAAAAACACTTAATCTAGAGCCAAAATCATAATATATCCATTTTAGTTCAAACCAAAATTTATCTAATAAATATGAACCCACCACATGCAATTGGGTAAAAATGAAGCATGCTCTGATACCACATGATAGAACTAAGTCATGCACAGCGGAAAAAGAATCGAATTTCTACCCTAATTGCCACAATTAACATGTAACCATAAACTAATCAAATTAGGGTTTTAAGAAGTATTACCTTTGAAGCTTTCAAAAGGTTTGATGTCTTCTTACCAATTCTACCCGAGACCACCACTAGTACTCAACTGCTATCCTCTAGACAAAGAACCGGGTTGTGGGACCCAATTTTGGTGTAGAAAGTAGTGGAGATAAAATGAGATTGGAAGCTTTCTTTTTTTTCTTTTGTTGAGATTATGAAAATGATAAAAGAGGCAAAAGTCCTTCAACATTTGAAAACATCTCTATTTATAGCCTAATTACATGCAAAAATGCATGCAATTCAATTGCCAAATCTCAACACCTAATATTCCACTAACAATTAGTGGAACTTAGTGGGCTAGGTGTCTATATCTCATATAGCCACATATCCCACTAAGAGTTAGTGGGATTATCCAACAAAATGTTGGATTTTCCCACTAACTTAGTCCAAGGGTAAAATGGTCATTAGATTTTTCTAGTCAAAAGTCAAACTTTGACTTTTCTAAGTCAAAAGTCAATATTTTGACTTTTTACCATTTTGTCCGTCTTGACTAATTCCAACCTCCCGAGCATGAATCCGCATTCATTTTTCCAAAATTCAAATCACATTTGAATATAAGGCCGGTCAAAGTTTGACTTTTCAAAGTCAAAAGTCAACATTTTGACTTTTTACTATTTTTGACCAATTCCGAGCTTCTTAGTATGAATCCGCATTCATACTTATAGTATGTAAAACATAAAGCTCTATTTCTAATTAGAAGACCGACGATTATATCACTGTATATGTCGGTTTTCCTTTCTTCTCCCTATTCGAACAATTCGACTTATTTCATCACACTGTTCTAAGTTTAATCCATATGAGCTAGCAGAGGAACCTAATGGACCTATAGATCATGGGCTCCAACGATTCAAGATTAACTAGCTAAACTCTTTTAAACCGAGTTAATCAACATTCGTTAACTAACGGGTCATTCCACTAAAGTCCCGTAGTTGCACTCCCCTCACTATAGATATATTTGTGTCCATTTGATAAAACCATAATCAGTAAGTTAATCCTTCACAGGTTGCTCGTAACCTTGGCTGGGTCAAAATACCGTTTTACCCCCAAGATTACATCTTGCTCCTTAAGTCCCACTAATCCACTATTGAACAATTGGTTTAAGGTTCAACCTATAAACTTAATCCCTCTCGGGCCAATGAGAGGGTGGGGCCCCTTGTTCAAGACTTGGATTCAGTGCTTAAGAGAGCAACCTATCTACTAACCCTAAAGCGGGTAGGAGTGAATTCCATCTTGTACCCTATGTTCCCAGCTATCCACCCGATCTTACCCCTGAAATGGGAGGCTTATTGGGCCAACGCTGATGAGCTGCCCTCACCTATGCAGATCTAAGGATAATCTCGTATGAACAGGAGTTCATAGTTAACTCAGGATTAAGACTAAGTTACCTAGGTCATCAATAATTGAGATAGTCAGTTTTAAACAGTAAACGGTGTTATAACGTAAAAATGACTAATTCATGGTTCAGTCTTATGTAAACATTTTACATAGGATGCCCCCACTTTCATGTCTCTACATGAACGATTAGGATCACATCGTTTGTACTACAAAGTGGGCCGCATCCATAGTCTCTCAAATAAGGCGCCCAACCTTTATTTCATATACTATAGACTATTTAGGCTATATACTCGAACTTGATCCACGTTTATGTTTACACATAAAGTTCAAGTTTATTCAAAAAATAGCCTTGGAACTTTGATTTATTGGATTTAAGATTATAATATTTTAATTTCTCAATAACAACTTTATTGAATAGAATATGATTTACAAACTACGAGTTTTTATGACAAAAAATTCCAACAATTATAGTATTGGTTTTTAAGTTTTGGATCTAATTTTCAAGTAGTCTTTAATTAATAAATATTATCATTATAAAACAAAAAAAAATAGTATCTTGTGAAATAAAATTTGAAACCTAAAGAACCAAATGAGACAAAACGTAAAGCTCAACGATCAAAGTGTAAGATTTTGAAACCTAAAGTCAAATAGAATTTAAATTCAAAATTAAAGGGTGAAATATAACATTTTAAAATCTAAAAACGAAAAAAAAAGTATTTGTAATAATATACCAAAAGAAACTATATTTATTTTCTAGCTATTATTTATTTTAGTCAATAATCATCAACTAATGAACTCCATTTTTTCTTTTTAAATTTCACTAACTTGATTAGTATTATAATAAGCTACAAATGGAGAATTAAATATTTTTGTTTTGAAATAAATGAATACAACTTGTTGAGTCAAATTCGAACAATCCAGTCAACTATAGACTATCCGATCAGGTTGTAAGAGTAAAGAACATTGGAAAACACATATCGCAACAAATAGTATAGAGAATACATTTTCGTAATTTTAATATAAGATGAAAAACATTTGCAAATTTCCAATCAATCACTCTCGAGTTCATTTTCTTAAAATATGTTCTAAAGTTAATTATTTTATAAATCAATTTCTAAAAAAATGCAGTACATTTTTTTTTAAAATACATTTTTTTTTACAAAATTAATGATTTTGAGGATAAAATTAATGAATTGTTTTTCAAAATCTCACCCAAACACTCCAAAATCCTAAGAGGATAAAGTTACAATTATCACATAGTTTTACGTCTAACTTTGCAATTTACCAGCCTTTTATCTACACAAAGAAACAATAATTTTCTTTTTTTTAAAAAAAAGGATTGACCGTAGTGCCAATCCATGATTCGACACTGTCGTCGTCGGCTGGCAATCAAGAAATGCTTCGTTGAAATGGTCTCCCGAACGACCTGTCGTTTTCTCCTACTTTTTTAATAATATTCTCCTTTCAATTTCAACTCAGCATGCCATTCCATTTATATATATATAATTATATTAGCTTAGTAAACCAAACATGCAAATTTCCCATATTACCCATCTTTCTCCTCTCATTGCCCAAAGGCGTGGGAATATATTACATCTTCTATTATTCCTTAAATTATAAATTATACATTTGTTTGGTTTCAACTTTTTAAAATGTCTAACCTTTTTCTTTTGTATTTTTAAAAAGTAAACTTATAGTTTAGTTTATGTATAAACATGAATCAATTGTCATAATGAGCTTAACTCAACTGACACTTGTATGTACTTGTGAACAAAAAATTTCAGATTCAAATCGTCACCCCTGCATTTATTACGATACAGTTACAAAAAAAAAAAAAAACATTGTTGAATTTGATAGTAAATTATTCATATCATAATCTAGCTAGTGGGGTTATAGCTCAAATATCCTATAAAAATACCGCGATTTCCTTGGCCGAAATTGAGTAATCTTCAAATAACAAAATTGTCATTCTTTTTCAGACTTGACAAACTATACATTCAATGTACTAACAGTAGTGTGGTAAACTTAGTACCACATCTATGTAAGAATGGTTCGTGCAAGTCAACTCCAAGTCCAGCAATGAGATCCATACACTAACAAAAATTTCCAATTTACATGTTATTTAGAAAATAAATCCAAGTTTATGTGTTTGTGTTTGTGTATACGTAATAAAGCTCAACAAATTTTAAATTTTAAAAAGTAAACTAATTTAGTAAATGTAAATATGAATTTTGTGTTTTAATAACATTAAATTTTTTAATTATGTCTTTTAATAACATCAAACACTCAATATTTAATTGTGGAAGTTCATAAAAGGACGTTGGATTTTAACCATGAAGTTCTAATTAAATACTTATATCACAATCTTTTTTTAAAAAAAGACATATAAAAAAACTACTGGAATTTAATTTACTTAAATTATAGGTTAGAGATAAAAACAATAAGTATATAACAATAAATTTATAGAAAAAATCGATATTGATGTTCAAATTTTATGAAAATATGAAAATTCTAAAAAAATAATGTTATAATAATGTTAGTGAAACTCGATGGTGACTTGATTAAACTATAATTTACTAATCACAATTTTTATAAAATAAAACAATATTTAAGTGTATACTGTAATTGTATGAGTAAATATAAATACAAGAGCAAAACTTTTTATATGAAATGAAAAAATAATTACAAAACAATATAAATTTAAGATTATTTTGGTATGAAATGATGCAAGAATATCATTAAAATTTTTGAATGGTGTTAAAAATAAATATAAGCTATTTGTCGTATTTTCTTTAGCAAAATCAATATTTTAGAGTGAAAAGTTTTGGTTTGAAAGTAAAACTAAAAAATAACAAAATATAACATATGAGAAAGTTTAATTGAGTCGAAATTGAAAAATGAAGTTTGGGTGAAAATTTATAGAATTGCATGTAATAAGAATTACGAAATTAAAAAATTTAAACTCCACTATCATAGTAAATTAAAATTTTAAAAGTTTGTTAAAGTGGAGAAAAAACGAAATTTCTCCAAATAAAAAAAAAATCGAACCTTTAAAATCTTGAAAATTGGGGAAAAATTTAGGCGATGCTTCTATTAAATGGGATTATTGATATTGGAAATGAATATGAAATCCGAAACGGCGTCGGTTGGATGTCGACGCGAACGGGCCACATAAGCATTGGGGGAGGAGGCAGCCCAAATGCGCTGGCTTCTCCAAGCGCAAAATCTCAACTCCCTTCCACTCACGACAACATAAAAGATTCCTCCAGCCCCGCACCACGTCGTCGTTTCCCATCCAATATTTATTCTCCAATTTTCATAACAATAACAATAACAATGACATAACCTAATATAAATAAATAAATTACAACAATTTCTCCTCCACTTTTTTTGTTACCATAGCTTCACAGTAAATTATGTGTATTGCTATTTTTATTTTGTAGGTTAAAAGGTTAAAATTTCCATTAATTACTTTTTACTGCAGTTTCAAGGTAGTAAATTTAAACTGATATAATGTTTTTCAAGTGTGGGTTTTGTCTAAAATTCTAAACCAGGGTAATATTGTAGATTCTAAAGGAATGGATGTAATTAATGATTGTGTAATAAATTTATATATTTTTTTTAACCTTCCGACTTGGAATATTCCACTTGAATTGAGTTTTACATTAAACGAAAATTTAAAAAATATATAATGATTGAGCGGTCAACATTTTAGTATAAAATATTTTCAATATTTTATTGGTGCGGTATTTGAACATTTAGATAAATAGGAACCTAAAATGTTTTCAAAAGTTATTTAAGAATGAGTAAAATAGACTGTTATTTAAAAAAATCAGTCACTAAATTCCTATAATACAAGAATGAAAAATTAAACTTCTAACTTCATATTTTACTATATAAATTAAATTATATATCACTTAAAATAATTGAATGAAAGTATATAAAGTAAATTTATTAGTTTAGAAGTATAAAAGGGTCACAATCATATTGTAACAAGCATTTATAATAACAAATGAATGGGTTTTGAATTTACCGTTGTTTGTGAGTGCATAGCCTCGTCCTTTTCTTTTTTCTCACAGTAAATGAGATGAAAATCAAAGCCCCAACGTCAAGAAAAATAGTAAAATTTACCCATCAAAGATTGAGTGTGAGTTTGTAACCACGAGCGGTTAGTTTTTGTAAGTTACATGAGAATTTATTTAGAACAAAAACATAATTTAAAAAGCTTCCTTAAAAGGAAAAATGAAAAAAGATCTAAAAAGCGTAAGGACTAAGCTGTAATTTCACACAAAATAAAAAGAATCTCCGTATTTATTAAAAATTTCAATTATTATTATTTTTTATCCTCCACCACCTTTTTCGCTCGCACTTTCCATTCAGCCGTGTAAACAAGCAACGTCAAACTCGCCTCAGACGACAACTCCACCAATCCTCTCTCTGTTCTCTCCCTAACTTCCCTCTTTAATTCTCTCTGCTTAATTCAATCCTTCGATTCTTCCGCCGCCGTCGCCGCCGTAGTCAACTTTCTTTCCCCACCAAGCCAATCTCAAACTCATCCTCCCATTTCTTCGCCTACAGGTCTCAATTCTCCCCTCTCATTTCTCAATTTGGGGATTCTCTTCCTCCTCAAACGTTTCTGTTTCCGCTACTGTAGATGATTCCGATTCTTTCAATTTTGTTTACTGAATTGCTGAATTTGATGTTTTTGGATCAGGTTTGTTCGAGAAATCTGGGGCGGAGACTGCTATGGCTCATAAGGTAGACCACGAGTATGACTATTTGTTCAAGATTGTTCTGATTGGGGATTCTGGCGTTGGGAAGTCCAACATTCTTTCGAGATTTACTAGAAACGAGTTCTGCTTGGAGTCCAAATCTACCATTGGTGTTGAGTTCTCGACCAAGACTCTCCAGGTAGAAAGCTTAATCGTTTGAACTCTCCGCGATTAAATTAGTATTTTTCAGTTTATTGATTGATCGTGTTATTTGCCGTCTGTGATTGATGGACTTCATGAATCTAGGTTCCGATGGTTTTGAAATTGTGGGTTCCGCCTTGCTTTTTAGTTTTTTTATGTTTTTTACTTTCGATCGTTAAAGTGCAGTGGATTTATTGCATGTAGGGTTTGAGTAAAGGTTTGAAGTAGTTGCGTCATTGCTTGAAGTTGAGGCTACCAACGTTTAGGATTGAATGAATAGGAACAGGATTTATGGAATTTAAATAATATGTTGCTGATCTAACAAGCAAACGATCCGGCTTTCCTGGCTATGTTTAACGAAAGACTGAGAGAATTATTCTGAAATATAGTTGTGAGTTGTTAAAGCAGTAGGAAATTGGCAGTCCTTTTCTCTTGTTTCTAGATTACTCTTATTTTCTTACCAAAATATAGAACACTCTTGAAATTTTGCAAGTGCTCATGTTCTTAAAATTTCGAGTGTTTTCACTAATGAAAAGTTAAGTATTATAAATGATTGTTCTCTATTAACTGATTTAAATGTAGATAAAACAAAAAGGTGCTTATGAAAAATTAGGGTATGGAATAATGTGAACCCAACTCAACAATAATTGACATATACTATTTCTTTTGATGTTGGATGTTCAAATCACTGTATCCCACATTTATTGTATAGAAAAAGGAAGAAAATTTTGGGTATGCCCATCCTACTATGACCAAACCGATTGATATTGGCTGAGTGATGGCTATTTTTCTTTTTTTGTGAAAAGTTATTAGTCAATGGAGCAAAAGATTGAGAAGGGAGATAATAGAGGTTTCCAACTAAAACTATCCAATTATGTATGGAAGCATATACACTCTGAATCCATTCCCTCTGTTTCTTGTTAGTTGTTTGTCCTAAAACCAAAATTACGTTCAAAAGAAATTATACATGGAAGGTTAACGAGATGGAGAGTTGCCTTCATTGGACAATATCACTAAATTGGGCCGTATTATTCAGTTTGGGATTACTTTCCATTTCAGAGTTCTGTACTTTTAGTAGTTGAAGTGTTAGCCATCTCATTTTAATCAATATTGTTGACATACAGGTAGAAGGAAAGACAGTCAAGGCACAGATCTGGGACACAGCAGGTCAGGAGCGATACCGTGCTATTACTAGTGCTTATTATAGAGGAGCCGTTGGTGCTCTCCTTGTCTATGATCTGACAAAGAGACAGACTTTCGAGAACGTTCAAAGGTGGCTTCGGGAGTTGAGAGATCATGCAGATTCTAACATTGTGATTGTGATGATTGGAAACAAATCTGACCTAAGTCATCTTAGATCTGTCTCAGAGGATGATGGGCAGACCATGGCAGAGAAGGAAGGTCTTTCATTTATCGAGACATCGGCCTTAGATGCCACCAACATCGACAAGGCATTCCAAACCATCTTGACAGAGATCTACCATATCATCAGCAAGAAGGCATTGGCAGCCCAGGAAGCAGCTGCCAGCATCACCCATCCCGGACAAGGAACGACCATCAACGTTTCCGATACTTCTGGTGACTCAAACAGAAGGGGTTGTTGTTCTTCTTGAGCAGATACAGAAAGATAGAACTGATAGTTCACATCAAAGGTTTCTCTTGTGTCTCTCTTTCCTTTATATTCATAATTGATCTGTTGTTTTTGATCTTCCTGGATTTGGAGAAACTAGGAAAGTGTAGCGAATTCATAGCGGGCATGTAGAATGATTATCTTACTCGACCCCTCTCGATCATGTGGTTTATCTCATTAGCAAGTGTTAGTTATTTT
The DNA here is from genome assembly GCF_000004075.3 of Cucumis sativus. Classification (NCBI taxonomy): domain Eukaryota; kingdom Viridiplantae; phylum Streptophyta; class Magnoliopsida; order Cucurbitales; family Cucurbitaceae; genus Cucumis; species Cucumis sativus. Next base: position 12,406,094 of record NC_026660.2, read on the forward strand.
GAGCAATTTCCAAATTTCTTTCTTGTTCCTTTACTTACCCCATTCATATGACAAAAATTACTTGAGGAATTTGATTTGTATTTGTTCTCCATTTGCCAACTCTTATTCAGAAATTCTTACATTTTTCAGTTATCAATTAAACAGATATGATACAGTTGGGATTTGCTAGTTGTCACTTACTGGCTTATTTTGTACTAAATAGAACTGAATTTTTCTCTCTTTTGACTCTGGACTCATTTAAAAATTGGTGAATGTTGGAGAATAACCCCTCAATTTAGGGACTCACTCCTTACATAAAAAGGGGAGCAAAACAACCAAACATTGTTCCTCCACAATCTGTGGGGGAGAAGCAAAGGTTACGTTAGTAAGGTAGTAGCTTAATTTAATTTAATGTAAGGGCTTTTAATTTGATGCTATTTTAGTACAAATTCGGAAAGACGATTTGAACTTGAGACTTTTTAGTCCTCCGGTGGTCCAATCTTTTGCTTCATAATTTTATGTGTTTTAATTCATTATATTTAAAAGTAGTATGGTGAGATGAAAATCTATTTATTAATTGCGACGCCAAAGTTAAGAAGCTTGTAGAAAAGTTCAAAAGGAGGATGTTGAGTAACTATGCAATATTATATTTCAAGAGAGCCTCTTTCTACTCCTATTATTATTTATATTATTTTTGCAATTTTTTTTTTGGATATATCGAAAAAATCTAGTTGGACTTGTACTCTAAAACTTTAAATAATAACAATTTGGTTCCTAAATTTTAAAAATTGAAACCATAAATAATTAAAATTGAATCATTAAACTTGTATAATCAAACCTAAACAATGGTATGATACTGTTCACTTTAGACGTACACACTTGTAACTTTGTCGATAGTTATCTACACTTATATGCTCGTGATCACTACCTTTCGTAATTAATGTATGATTAGTTCATACTTGTTACACAGTTATCTTATTCTCACGACTTGCCATTACTTATTAGGAACTTCAACTCTAAGAGGTAACATTTGTTTTAAAAATATACTTGAATATGATTTTTTCATTGGAATTATCAAAATATTTCTTTTTAAAAGTAATTATAAATATGGCAATGTATCAAATTTGGTAGATTTAGAAATTAAGTTAAAGAAATAAACTCAGGAATAGGTCCACTAATTGAAGCCAATATCCTTAATTAAATGATGATTCAAATTTACTCCACAAATTATTGAACCAATTAAAAAGAACTAAAATAACATAATCAACCTCAAATTAACAATCTTACATATATATATATATAGGGTGATTGGGAAAAATGCTGTGATTTTAAAAAGAATTGGGGAAAAAAGGTTTTATATAATAATAATAATAAAGAAGGCCCATTAAAAATGTAGAAGTGTCTGAGCCCGGGTTCGAACCGGGACCTCTAGTGTGTGAGACTAGCGTGATAACCAACTACACCACCCAGACCATTGTTGAAAATCAGTGCCTCAAGTTGTTAATCATAAAAAATTATTGTTACAATTTCATTGAATTGATTCGTTTGAGAATCAAGAGAACATTTTCTTTTCATTTTTCGCAATTCGCCATGGATGCTCACCACGCATCGTTAGGTCGACGAACGGTAAGAACGTTTTGCATGTTCGCATTCTTGTGCTCCATAACGCCTTCAACGTGTTTTTGAATTAATATGCATACGTTTGATTTTGTACTTACTTCGGCAGCTGGAAGAGATTCGGCAAAAAAGAGCGGCCGAGAGATTGAGCAAAGTTTCTTCTGGACCAGATCTGAGTACAGCCTCCAAATCAAATGGTTTGTTATTGTTTATTCGTGTGGAATTACTGTTCAGATTATTGGTTGCTGATGTAATTTGGTTTTATTGGAACAGAAGTCTCTGGTATTAGAAAATCAGAGAGCGGAAGTCGAATCTCAGAGGTAGGATTATTAACTTTTATTTTATTAGTTTTCTCCGCCATGCTCTTGTATTTTGAAATATTGATATTAATTTTTAGGTTTCGTTTTGAATGATTTCTTATATCTTTTTACTAGGGCACATGTTTTTGATAAAATTCAACTGTTGTTGGCGAAAATGTAGCATGAATGTAATGGAACTTATTGGACCAATAGCCTATTGTTGTAATTGTTAATTTGCTAATCAATTTCATACAATGGCGAATATATTTATGAAACAGGATCTTTTAGAATTCCTTTTTTCCCTTCTTTTAATGGACTTCTGAGATTGGTAGGTTCCTTTATGCAGATCGATGTGGGTAGTTTAGTATCTCAGATACAAGATATGCAGAAGAAGAATGCAGAATTAGAAGAACAAAGGACTGTCATAAGCTCAAAGGTTTCGTTCTGTTTAATTTCCCCCCATTTGTGCAGAATATGCCGTAGAAAGCATCATGAGTTGATCGTTTATTTGAATTTTGTAATTATTACCTTGTTTCAGCTTCAATCCAAGGAGGCTGAGAATGGCATGCTTCAAAAGCGATTGAATGAACTGGTAATTAATGCTCTTCCAAACTGAATTTTCTCTGTTCCTTAGGGTAGGTCATACGAGTTGTTCATCTTTTGATGCCATTTCCTCTGTTTAGATATATCTCCCATGTATAGCACGTCTTATAATATATTTGATGCAGTTGTAGTGTAAGGCAAGTAATTTGTTAAAAGCGATAAAGTAAAGAGACATCGAGTTACGTGGAATCCCAAATACAGGAAGAAAAACCACGATTTACTTTTCTTATTAATTTCTCATCATCACAAATGATACAAGGGAGAAATTTTCCTTTGGGCCAAGCCCACTAAATCTAACACTCCCCCTCATGTTGGGAGGTAGATATCAATGTGATCCAACTTGCTAACACAAAAGTCAAAGTTCTGCTTGAGAAGTCCCTTGGTGATGACATCAACAACCGGTTGGCTCAAAAGAATGTACGGAATACATATGCTCCCATTGCCCAACCTTTCTTTGATGAGTATTGATCAATCATATCATGTTTAGTTTTATCATGTTGAACTAGATTGTTGGCAATGCTAATAGCTGCCTTGTTATCATAGAATAATTTCATTAGTATTCCACAATCCTGATGAAGATCAGACAACTTTCTAGAGTCAAATTTCCTCACATTTCCCCAAACTCATAGCCCTACACTCGGCCTCAACACTTCTCTTGGCCACGACCCATTGCTTCTTACTCCTCCAAGTTACAAGATTGTCTCATACAAATGTACAATAACCGGAGGTCGATTTCCTGTCAATAACAGACTCTGCGCAGTCAGAATCAGTAGAGGCCTCAATAGTTTTCCTATTTGTCTTTCTAAACATCAACTCTTTACAAGGAATTGTTTTTAAGTATCTCAGGATTCTGTTGACGACTTCCATGTGTTCCTCATAGAGAGCCTGCATGAATTGACTCACAACACTCACAACATAGGAAATATTTGGTTGAGTATGGGACAAGTAAATCAACTTACTCACAAGTACTGATATTGTTCTTTATCAGCTGGAATTTTATCATCTGAATTTCCCTTTACAGTTGAATTCAATAAGGGTGTCAGCAGGACGACATCCCAACATACCTATCTCGATCAACAAATCAAGGGTATACTTCCTCTAAGATATGAAGATACCTTCTTTAGATCTTGCTACTTCCATTCCAAGGAAATATTTCAGATTTCCCAAGTCTTTGATTTCAAATTCATCACCCATCCTCTTTTTTAGTTGGATGATTTCAGCATGATGATCCTCAGATAAAACAATGTCATCGACATAAACAATTAGGACTGCGATCTTTTCGTCTTGAAGACCTTTGTAAACAAAGTATGGTCGAAGTGCCCTTGTACCCTTGGGACGTGACAACGGTAGTAAACCTATCAAACCATGCTCTAGGTGACTATTTCAAACCATATAAAGATTTATGAAGTTTACATACCTTATGACTAAATTGGGCTTCAAATCCTGGAGGGGGCTCATGTAAATTTCCTCCTTTAGGCCCCCATTTAGGAATGCATTCTTAACATCCAGCTGATATAGAGGTCAATTGTTCACAACAACAAATAGCAGGACTCTAACTGGATTCAGTTTGGCACCTGGGGAAAAAGTTTCTGAATAATCAACACCATAGGTTTGAGTTTACCCTTTTGCAACTAACCTCATCTTGTGTCTGTCGAGGGTTCCATCTGGCTTGTATTTGAGAGTGAACACCCATTTGCATTCCATAGTTTTATGTCCCTTGGTTAGAGCGCAAATCTCCCAAGTCGAATTCTTTTCAAGAGCTCTCATCTCTTTCATGAAAGCATTTTTCCACTCAGAACACTCTAAAGCAATGTGGATGTTTTTTGATATCACGGTAGAGTCAAGGCTAGCTGTGAAGGCTCTGAACTGTAGAGATAGACTATCATAGAAAACATAGTTACAAATAGGGTATTTGTGCAAGACCTAGTACCTTTTCTCAATGCAATGGGAATATCTAGAGAAGGATCATACTCATCAAAGTTCCTTGGGTGACCATGTTCAGCCTCATTACCAGTAGTTTCTGCTCTGACCTCAGTCTCATTACCACCGGCCCTTTCTCTCATATATTCAAGAATAGGAACATCAGACCTATCATTCTCGCTCATTTTATTATCAACACATGATTCAATCGGATTCGTCATACCTTGATCTTGAGGAGGTTCAGAATCTTGGATTGGAGCTGGCTGATCAGTAGGGGACTCAATTTCTTTTCTGCGAGTTCTCCTATAGTTAGTTTTCTAGGGGACTTGGTTTGTGGGTAGAACTATGGGATGAGGATCAGATTCAGGTAAGGTACTAGGAGTAGGTTCAATAGGCTTTAAGGTACAGTTAGACTCTTCACTCACACTCTCCCCCTGAAGATGGCTAATGGGAAAAAAATGTTGATCTACACAAAAGGTAACATCCATAGTGACAAAGTATTTATGGAAAGGAGGATGGAAACGTTTATACCCTCGCTGATGAAGAGGATACCCAACAAACACACATGTCTAAGTTTGAGGGGAAAATTTGGACATAGACTATACACCCATACACACAAAGGGGTACCTCAGAAATTAGGCAGGTGAGGGATAAGACTCCTTGAGGCAATCTAAGGGAGTTTGAAGGTGGAGGACTTGAGAAGACATTGTATTAATGAGACAAGCTGTAGTAAGAATGACATCTTCTCATAGACATGAAGGAAGGGAAGTAGATAGCATAAGGGAACGAGCTACGTCCAAAAGTTGGTTTTTCTACTCGGCAACCCCATTTTGTTGAGGAGTGTAGGTATCCGAGCTTTGGTGAACAATCCCATTGGAGGTTAGGAACTTACTAAGATTAAGGTTTTGGAACTCCTGACCATTATCACTTCGAAGAGTTGCAATTTTTGTATTGAACTGCGTTTCAATGGTTTGATAGAAGTTTTTGAAAACAGAAGAAGTCTTAGATTTATCAGTGATAAGGAAGACCAAGGTAAGACGAGTATGATCATCAATGAAAGTCATAACCACCATTTCTCAAAAGAGGTAGTGACCTTGGATGCACCCCAAAAGTCACTATGGATAAGGGTAAATGGTTGTGTGGGTTTATATGGTTGTGAAGGGAAGGATACTCAATGTTGTTTGGCTTGAATGCACACGTCACAGGATAAAGAGGAGACATCAATTTTAGAATAAAACGAGGAAATAAATACTTCATATATTTAAAGTTTGGGTGGCCTAATCGGAAATTCCACAATGTACAATCTTGTTCGTAAATGGTAGAATATGATGACAATAAACTAGTCCTAAAGTTACTACTACTGTAGGTATTATTGTCAAGCATGTAGAGTCTCCTGCTATGTCAAGCAATGCCAATTGTCCTTCTTGAGCTCAAGTTCTGAAAAGAAATAGATTTATGTAAGAAAGTAGCTCTACAGTTCAACTCACGAGTGATCTTGTTGATAGATAGCAAATTATAGGAAATCTTAGGCGCATGCAAAACATGATGGAAAGAGAGCCCTTCGAAGGGAAAGATTTGTCCCTTCCTAGCAATTGGGGCTAAGGAACCATAAGCTATTTGGATTTTTCCATTACTAGCACATGGGATATAAGAGACAAAGTTCTCAAAGGAACCTGTCAAGTGATCTATATCCCCCGAGTCTAGGATCCAAGGATTTTTCCATCAACACTGATAAGACTAAGGCACTAAGACATAACTGATTGAGCAATAGCTCTTAGACTGGAGGGTGGACTGTTCTGGTTTACAGTAGGGCCAGATGGTTGAGAAGTGCTGGTAGACTCACTTACATAAACACGCCCTAAGTTTTGTTTATCGTTAGGGGATTGTTTCTTACCTCCTAGGGGATGACCGTGGAGTTTCCAACACTGATCCTTAGTATGCCACTGTTTCTTGCAATGCTCACAAACATGGATTGGTTTCTCGTTTTTCTTCTCACTATCATGGGTCGGAGATCTAGCACTGAAAGCAGCTGAGTCAGTGGCAGAAGTAGTCAGTACACTCATGGCATTTGTTCAGTCTTCTTCAAGGCGGACTTCATAACACACTTCCATTAAAGAGGGAAGAGGTCTCTGTTCAAGTATACAACCGCAGACAATGTCAAACTTGGGGTTAAGTCCTTCAAGGAAGTCATAAATACGGTCAGCTTCTTCAAGTATAGCATACTGTATACCGTCATTTGGAGTATCCCATATTGTTTCTCTGCATAGGTCATCTCTTGCTAGAGAAGAGAAAGCTTATTGAAGTAGAAGGTTACATCCAGGGTTCCTAGCTTGCAATAATGGACTTGTTTCCTCAACGTATACAACCGAGAAGCATTCTGATGCTTCGAATAAAGTTTTTTGTCGTGTCTCGTAGATCCTTTGCAGTAGCTGCATAAAGTAGAGGCTTGCCTATATGTAGTTCCATACTATTAATCAGCATAGAATAAAGGAGTTTTTTCCTTTCCAGAAGCGTTCCAAGGCATCACCTGGTGGGGACAGATAGTTTCCCTTGACAAAAAACCAAATTGGTGGCGACTCTCAATAAACATCTTGATCAATTGGGATCAGGAAAAATAATTGTCATTAAGCTTTTCTTCTGGAAAAGTCCCCATAGATGGTGCCAGAGAACCAATTATACAATTTGAAGATAAGTTAGGAAGTGAAGTTACCAAGTACTTGGAATACATCGGTAAGTCGGTTGATATGGATTGCGCCAAGGATTTACCAACTTCAAATCCAGATTTATTATCCCCTCGATTGATCCCGGTACCATAGATAGGCGGCAACTGGAAAGAGTCAAAGGACAGCAGCGCGTGAATGAATGGTAGTCCATAAATCGAGGGTGGTGTGCCAGAAGGGTATTGTAGCTGGACTTGGGCTGACAGATGGGAGAAAATTGGTTGGTTCGTGGATGTGTTCAGTGGCGGTGCGTGAGTGGTAAGATGGAGCGCGTGCAGCTGGTTTCTGGTGCTTAGCTGCAAGGCTGACTTCAAGGGTGGGTCCATTGTGACTGCCGATGTCTCTTGAAGCTGGTGGGGTAGCTTCTCCATGGCGGTGGCAATCCCAGCGGTGGCGGCCTCTATCTCTGTTTGGGTTTCACCTATACCTGTGTTTAGGGTTGTCTTTACCTCACTTTGATACCATCTTAAAAGCAATAAAGTAAAGAAACACCGAGTTACGTGGAAACTTGAGTACCGGGAGAAAAACTACGATTTACTTTTCTTATTAATTTCTCATAATCACAAATGATACAGTGGGAGAAATAAATAGAACCCATTGTTAGATAAAAAAGGAAGAATATTAGGTCAAATCTTCCTTTTGGCCAAGCCCACTAAATCTAACATAATTACATACCTCCAATTTATGTGTTGAAATGAAATTTATTATTTGGAAATACTAAAGGTTTTGCTATGTATTAATCTGCACTTAAACCCCATTTTCCCGTTTAATTTGGTGGTGAAGAGCTTTTCTTAACCTATGTTTCATGCGGTCTTTGGCTTTTCCACTAATCTTGAATAAGGTTATTTTTAGATTTAGTTTAATATTTCAATCTGATAACAACATTACCCGAATTTGGTAGGAGACGAGCACTGTCCCTTCCTTAAGGAAAGCTCTGAAAGATGTAGCCATGGAGAAAGACGCAGCTGTTGTTGCCCGGGTATATGCAGCCTAGATATTATTTTATTTCCCCCTCTCATTTTGTTACTCCTGAGCATTAATGATGGTGTGATGCATAAGAATAGGAGGATCTGTTGGCCCAGCTTCGCACTGTACGGAAACAACTGAAGGAAGCAGAGGAGGAACAATATCGAGTATGTAATTAGTTTCAAATCACTCGATAAAGTAATTTTTTGGTATTAAATAACCTTTTTCCATTAGGCGGAAGAAGATGCTGCAGCCTTGAGAGCCGAATTAAACTCAGTACAACAACAAGCAATGAGTGGCTCTTTTGCTGGAACCACACCAACTGCTAATCCTTTTGATCGGATGCAGGATTTAGAAAAGGAAATAACTAAACTAAATTCTGAGTTGCAGGTATGGCTGTTGTGGACAAACTTCTTTCATTTTCTTGTCGTTGTTACTTGTTCGTGACTTGCAGTATTTGGTGCTGTACAGAAAATGTCAATCTTGAGGCAGCAAGATCTTCAAAAATTATCGGAGGAGCAATCTCGTATTTCAACCCTGCTTTCTGAAAAGCAGGAACTTGAAGAAAAGCTTGCAAGTACGTCCAGAAAGGCCTCAGGTACAAAGATTTCCATGAATACCTTGTCAAGCCTGATGCACTTTTGCAACTTTTAAGAGTTCGTTTGCTTAAAATCTGGCAATAATTTCGGATCTTTAAAAGTACCTTTTTTGTATGTGTTTTCTTCCTACAGAGATCTCAGAGAAGGCCGTGGAGAAGACATTCTCAGTTGTAAGTGATTTTTTGTTGGTATTTTTTTCCCTAAAAAAGGGTTGTAAGAGAGTTTTTTTTTTGGTAACTGCATAGTACGTCACTGACCTGTACCTCGTAGTTGTTTTTCAAAGTTTAAATGTTAATTACTCATTTTTCCCCCTAGTTATAGCATGACAATGTTCTTTGCAGGAAGAGAAGAACAAGCTTGAGAAGCAGTTGCATGACATGGCTGTTGTGATCGAGAGGTTGGAGAGTAGTAGGCAGAAGCTTCTGATGGAAGTAAAGTTCTTTACGTTTTCTTCTCATTTAATCACACTAAAGCATTTGTGAATTTGCCTTTTTTATGAGAGACTTTTCTTATGTTTTTGGCAGATTGATTCGCAATCTTCTGAAATAGAGAGGCTTTTTGAGGAAAATTCTACTCTATCCAACTCTTACCATGAGGCTGTGGGCATAGGAGCACACTGGGAGAATCAGGTGCTTATAGTTGCCAACTTTTCATGATTGTTTGCATCCTTTATGAACTACAAGAGCTTCAAAAAGATTTCCCCCATCCTCTCCACCCATTTTTTATTGCTACAATAGAATTTCTCTGTTTTCCTAAATGAATGCTACCTCGTGTTTGGATTTGGGGACTAGAATCGGGTTTGGAATTGTGTATGCTGTATGCATGCTAAGTGCTGCTGAATAAGGGGAACCTGACATACGTAACTTGTTTTCCAAAACATTTCTTATCTCTGTCGTTTTGGTTAGTGATCTAATCAGTGATGCTCTTTAGACTTCATTTTAAATTACAGCTGATTGGCCTTTCTGTAGGTGAAAGACTGTCTAAAACAAAATGAAGCACTCCGCAGAGTTCTAGACGAGTTGAGAACAGAACAAGCAAGGAGTCTGCCGATGTCATATAGAGATGGGGCAGTTGAGACCCAGAGTCCTCCATTAGCAGCTGAACTTCTCTCTCTCAAGGTTAGTCTCTGGCTTAGGATGCATTTTTCTGCCCTTTTCACTTATATGTCACAATGAAGTTGGAAGTCATTTCAGGAAGTTGAATACTTAGCCGTATGTTAGTCAAGTGATCACTGATTATGGAGGAAATATTATCTCTTCTATAGAATCTTTCAGCTGTACTTTGTTAGACTGTTACCTTGGTTTCTTTCTTCATACTTTAGGGTGGTCGTCTAAGTATTCATTATGCTAATAATTTGATCTTCCCATAATTTCTTTGAAGGGTCAACTTGCAAAAGAACAGAGCAGAGCAGAGTCACTATCAGCAGAAGTATTGGAGCTATCAACGAGACTCCAGCAGGCTACACAAGCATACAACGGGCTTACACGCCTGTAAGATCCTCTCTCTCTCGTACAGAGTATAATTGCATTTTATTTTGAAGACTTTTTCCTGAACCGTTGCTTCTTGTATTGTAGCTATAAGCCGGTACTGCGGAATATTGAAAGCAGTCTTTTAAAATGAAGCAAGATGGATCTGTTGTTGTACGCTGAATACACCTGTATGCTCTTGGAAATTTGCATAGAAACTCTTTGGTAAAAACCAGGGTGTCTGAAGTTGAACAAGCATAGCGTGGAAGAGGTTCGATGTAAGGATTATCATATACCACACATTGTTTCATTTTGTAAGAAAATTTATACCCACACCAACCAACAGGCCCTTTTGGGAATGTCCTTTTCAGCTTTTTGGTAGATTCCAAACCAAAGCTATAGTACAATCATATTCATTTTGTTTATTGAAGTCAATAGATCATTCTTTTAACGATTTACATGTTCTATTCCATGAGATTTTTTGCTTTTAATTTATGGAATCTTGAAGATGATTTATTTGATAGAGGAGCCATAATCAACTTTACCATTTGATCACAGTAGCGGATCAAATTATTGTAGAAAATGACAGGCCCAATTGAAGGCCTTACATGCCATTTTCATCAATCTAATCTTATCTATAGACAAATCTATTACTTATTCATTAATTTCTCTTTAAATTATGATTTTAGCAAGGATTATACTGATCTCAAGTTCTCAATCATCAAAATATTTGGACAATCATAAAAGTTGTTCTCAGCTATTATTTTGTCTATTAAAGCTTAGCTGGATTGCACCAATTGGGCAAATTTCCCCTACAAATCACTTTAGAGTAAAGAGGGGGGAAAAGAAAGGAGAGAAGACAGCAACACAAAAAAGGTTGATAGAATGGCTCAAAATCCTCCTGTTTTGATATTTATTGATACTTATTAACAAAGCTTTGTACAGGTTGGCGAAAGGAACTCTTACTATAATTATAGATTCAATGAGGAAGACATAAGCAGGGAAAGAAGCTCAACTATGGAGTCCTCATCAAAGATTTGTTTCTGTATTCCTCGCCACAAAAATGGCCACAAAGCTGATGGAGGATCGGAGAAATCTTCCAAATCTAAGCCTTCTCGTCGCAAATCTCATCGAGACTCAAAAGAAGGTAAGCATTCCTCTAGCAGTGATAGCAGTGGAAATGGAAACGCAGGTGAAGAATGTGCAGCCAGTGCCACTGCCGTGGCTGCTGTTGCGGTCACAGCCGTGACCATGGATGCACTTGACGATGATGGTGGCAGTACCCATGTCCACGGTGGTGAGGGAGGCAGCGGGGCTGGTGGAGACTAGGAAATTGGAGGATTGGAGTTCTTATTTATTCTTTGCCTTTTCTGATTGCATCTGTTTGGTGATTCCCTTCTGATGGTTCTTTGCTGAATTCTGGTTGATGTGTGGGAATTTTATCTTTGCTTGAATTACATTATATGATTATGAGCATTTGGGTTTGAATTTCTTCTACGCTATAATATATATATACATATAGGAAACTTTGTACATCTTGTAATGGTGGCTGTACTCAACTCTGCTTTGAACTTTTCTTTAACTCATTGCTTCGCAAGGAATTCAAGGCACATTTAAGTTGATTTTAGTTTTGAGTGAATAAAAAGGAATGCCAAGGATATTTAAATTTATGCCCATCATTGAAATTGAAATTGAAAGTCTCGTTTTCAATAAAAAAGTTTGAATGTTCAGGCAAGGATCTCTCTTAAATCTCGATCTTGGAGCGAGGGCAAGTGCTCCTAGGTATAAGGGAGCAAAGTTCGACATCTAGGTTACAAAATATGTATCTAAGAGATCAACACAAATTGAACAACTAGATCGTCGTCATACTATTTTCTAGGTAAAGCTGCCAGCCAAGTAGTTATTAAATGATCAAATTGAGTAAAGCTGCTTGTATTATTATTATTATTAAAATCAGAGGTTTGATTCCTCACCATATTGTATAAGTAAAACATACTTATTAAACAAAACATGGATTGAGCATAGTGTTTTCTAAAGAAAGTAAAAGAATTCTTTAATTATTATTTTGTAATATTTACATAATTTATAATGCATAAAAAATCAATGAGAAATTCAGATCGATAGCAAAAATAAATTGAAACTATATACAAAATATTGCATTTTTAATCTAAAGTATACAAAATGTTGCATTTTAAAATATTTCGATACCATTAGATCATAAAATCTGACAACATTAGCTCGTATTCGATAAACATACACCATGTAATTTAATCTAAAGTATTCAAGAATCCATTTTAATTAATTTAATCTAAAGTATTCAAAAGAATCCATTCTTCAAAGCATAAAGCCAGAAATAATAACCAAAGAAATCGCACATCAAAAGATGCCATAAAGCAAAAACAATATTTAATGAATTAGAGTTGGACAATTTGCTTCTCTAACTGCAAAAAAAATAATTATCAAAAAGCTCACTTATTCTTCGCAGAAACTTGTAAAACCAAGTAAACAACCAACCCCCATAACACACAGATTACATACATAGATTACAATTTAAATACACAAATTAAAATACGCTTCTTCAAAGAGTTATATCAGCACCCACATTGCCATAAAATGTTAAAGGAAACGATTATATTTCTTCCTAATCATTCATCATCAACATATATGGTTTCTTGCTTAAAGAGACCACCAAAAACTTTCCTTACCTCTGCTTTTGTCTCCTCTTTGGCTGCTGCTGCTGCTGTTGCTGCTGCTTTAGGCTTTGAATTTTCTTTCTGCTTCAAACCAAATGAAGGCTTTGAATTGGTCTTTTGTGTTTGTCTTATCGATGCTTTCTTTGGTGGCAATGCTCGAGCTTTGGCTTGTCCTCTAACTGTGGCTATCTGAGCATTTGATTCCTCAGATGGTTTTTGTAGTTGAAAAGATAGCTTTTCCCATGGCTGTGCCGAGCCAAACCCCTTCGCTTTATTGAAAAAGTTGTTCACTAAATTGCCTGCAGTGTCGGGGCTTTCTTCTTCGGTTTCCTGAGGTTCCTTTTCTGACAGCTTTTTGAGCTTTTGGGATTGTTCTGAACTGAAGTCCTTGGCTTTGTTCAAGAAGGAATTAAAGAAAGCGATTTGATCTGATTCTTCGGCGGGAGGAGAAGAAGAAGAAGAAGAAGATGATGATGATGATGATGGTTGGGTGGCTGCCTTTTCTGAGAGTCGTTTGGATTTAGCAGCTTCTACTTCTTGTTTCTTTGTGGCTTCGGCCTCTTCACGAGCATTTTCAGCAATTCTTATGGCCTCTTCCTCTGCTTTTGCTTTTGCTTTTGCTTCTGCATATGCTTGTCTTCTACCATCCGTGGGAATGACACTGATATAAATTTATAACAAAGCAGTTAGTTAATCTTCCAATCATAATGCTCCATTAAACAATTGCCACCTTTGGTTTGAAAATGAAGTAAATTCATTTTACTTTACAATTTTACATCTTTAGGTTCCTTTCACACCCATGTACATTGGTGTTAAAACAGAGAAGTTATCAAATTTTTGTGAAAGAAAGAGATAATATTGCAACTTTTTGATATGGGTATTTTTTAAATAGAGACTTCTTTTAATTAATTTTTTATTATTATTAATTTTGTAGTTTAAGACAATAAATAATAAACATTTCAAACAAAGAAAAGTTTTAAGTTAAATACTATTAATTTTGAAGTTTATTAATTTCAATTGTATAATTTTAGTTTCCATCATTTTAATAAATCTTAAATTTAACGTTTCGTAATTAATTGTTATCAAAATTGATTAAACAATAATGACAATAATTTTCATACAAAGAAATAAAGCGGCAAAATTTACGATAAAAGTGCTATATATTACAAAAAGTTTTTCAAACAAATGAACAATAACTAGCATTCAAAACTAACTTTAGGGTTTATTGTAAAATTAGACAAACCAGAGTATAAGAGTTAAAATTGAACAAATTTCAAATTTTATCATCTTCAAAAGTTACCAGTGAGATTTAAAAAAAAAAAAAAAATTAAAACAACTGCAGAGGGAAAAAAAAAAGAAAGAAAGAACACAAGTGCCATAAAAAACCGAACCCACCAAGAAAACTCACTAAAGAAAGAGTTTCCAAGTATGATATTGCCATAAATAATTACAAGCAGCTTTTGAAACCAATGAAACCTAATCAAAGACCACTAGTGAGAGATTTGAACTGTGTGATATACTTAATATTGGGAGATAGGAGGCGGTCTATTTAATAAACAATTAATCCAAGAGGGAAAATCTTACCTGAAAAGTTGATCCACAGAACTTGAGGGTGCAGATGGACTTGAATACACTTCCACGACCTTAAGAATTTAGATGTGAAATCCCAATCAATAGTCTAAACAATTTCATAAAAATAGTCGAGTGGCTAAAAGCTTAAGAGCTGTGAAAGTTTTTTGGGCATAATCGTCGGAGCAGTAAAATTGCAGGTCACCTTGTTCTCGGCCACCGCCGTGTTCGAGAAAACTCCGGCCACCAACGAAGCTATTTGTGACTGCGCCACCTGATAAACAATGTTCAAGTCGAAGATCAGCATACCGTCATAACGAACATGAACCTCTCTTGAAGAAATCAGAGAAATGGAAAATAACTGTTAACATTATTTGATAACTATCGCATACATTACATTACTTTGTAGTCGTTTGAACTAGCGCTTCCTTCAGCTTGGACGACGACATTATACGCACGCTCAGGTGCAAAGTCTTCGACCAAATTCGTTTTGATGAACGTATAGCCGATGTCGGTTTCAACTATTTTCTGCAAGAGCTCCACCACGGACAATGGCTGAGATCGGGAGAAAAGATTGTTGAAGAACGATGAAAGGCCGTCGAGTACATTGTAAGTGGAGGAGCTTGATGCATTGCCGTCGTATACGACTGCCACATGGCTTACTCCGGCGAGCTGCGCTGCCTGAATTACTTGCAATGCGTCTGATGTGGTAACTTCAGAGGTCGGACCGTTCTCCCCGACACCAATAGTGACAACTACTTTACTGGCGTTTCCGATCGCCTTGGCAATCGCTTCTGCGTCTTGAAAGGAGGATTCGACGGCGTTGAGCCGCTTTGATTCTTCATTCGAGATGACCTTCAGTGTTCGATAAATAAAATGCACAAATCACAATGTTATTCGTCAAAACGAAGTACAGAACCGGACGCAAGAGTAGAATCATCAATTAATAATAGAAATACAATGAATCCTTACAACAACCATTCTCAAATACAGAATTCGTTCTGATCTAGCAACAATTAGATGCATGTGTAGAGTTATCATTTCAAAAAACAATGGAATCCCCACACCTTCCATTCTCAGATACGAAATTCGTTCTAACCAAATACTTAACGACTAGATTCAATAGTAGAAGTATAAATTAAAAGAACAACCAAATCCATACAAAACTGACCTTATACTTAGCAGCAAGACGGGCCAATTCTTGCGCAGCACCAAGCTCCGGCACACCAGCACGAACACTAAAACCTTCTCGCAACAGAGTCTGCGCTAACCGAATCCCAGCCTGACCAGTAGCACCGGCAACAAACACCGTATTGGAATCCTTCCGCCTCGAACTCCCGAACGACAAACCGGAGGAAGGCTCACTAACCACTGGAATCAAAGACTTCACATCCGGTACCTTTCCAAAAGAAAAACGAAACGGATTTGAATTACCAGAATCTTCAACCGGAGCGTCATCAGAAGACGGCGATTCATTGCTAGATTTCCCCAAGCGAAAGGAAGAGAATGATCCAGAGTTTTTGGCAAAGACGGCAACCTGCCTCCGGTGACTCTTGAAGCTTCGGCGGGTGTTTGGGGTAGTGGTTAAGATAAAGGAATTGGAGTTAATGATCGCGGCCATTGAAGGAAGGAGGAGAGTAGAGAGAAGAAACGGAGTCGGTGATCAGTCAGTGGTGGTGGTCTCCGTTGGTCCTCTTCAGGTTATTCTGATATCCATGGCTGGGAATTTGATTGGAATCGTAAACAAACAGTCCCCACATACTAAAAAATCCGTAGCCAAACGCCATCCAAAATTTCGAGATTATTTGGAAATATTATCCGGGGAAATAAAACCTTAGCAAATAAAATAATGCCACGTGTATTACTTTATCCACTCAATAAAAAAAAAAACTAAAGAACACTAGAGATTCTAAGATTGACCTTTCTTTCTTCACAAATATTCAAAAATATGGTTTCCTCTTGCTTTTTTGTTTATCCATTTCACATTCATTCCATTCCTCTTATTTTTTATCTCACCTAAATAAATCAATCAATCAAATAAACCTTTTTTTCTTCTTCTTTCAAATTATATTCTACTCTTTTTTTTTCTTTCTTTAATATTGTTTACATCTTTCATCACCTCAATTTAATTATGACACAAAATAGAGAGTTCTCCATAATTTTTTTCCACTATAAGCAATAAATTATGCAAGTCTTGTTTTATATAGTAGAACTCTATTGTCTTTGTTTGTAGCTTGTATCCTAATTTCATTAGATTTTCCATCTTATAATTCGATAATCCTTAATATAAATTTTATTTTTAATAAAAACAGGTGGAGTACAAGATTTAAACCATCAACCTTCAATTCAATACCTGAAAATTATTGTTGAGTTATACTCCTTTCAAGTTTTTCTCAAATTAGAAAAAAATATTAAGTCAACCATTTTCTTTGTGAATAGACGTTATAATGATTCGATAAATACATTTTATTGGTTAAGATGCTATTCTATAAATATATGTGACAGTATACTAAAATGAGCTTTACTCAACCGACATAGTGTTGTACTATCAACCTCAAAGTTAGATACATATTTGATTCTCTTCATCTTCATACTATCAAATATGTGTTTGTGTTGATTTTTAGGGCTATATTGGGATTTGCTTAAGGTTGAAATTCTATATCTTAGATCTTTAGGGTGCGTTTGGAGGAGGGAATGAGTTATGTGGAAAAAGATTATGATAATTTTAGGACTATAATAATCCTAGTGTTACGATAATATGTAGAGGTTAGGGTTATTATTGGTAGTGTTATGGTAATATGTGTTTGAGGGAAGGAATATGAATGATAATGTTATAATAATATGTGTTTGGAGGAAAGATTATTGTTGTAATATTATGATAATATGCGTTTGGGAAAATATTTATAATTGTAGTACTATTATAACATGTGTTTAGGAGAAGAACTATGAATGTAGTATTATGATAAGATGAACTAGGAAAATTTGTAGGGATATGAAAATGTGAAGTAGTTTTTTTTTTCTTTTGGTAATTTTTTAATTATTGAATTTGTTTGTTTGTATTTTCTTTTTTATTTTTGACAAATAGACGATGGAGCAAACCTTTGACTTTAAGATTGATAGTACACGTTTATGTTTTATACTCTCGTTGTTATTGTTAATTTTGTTATTGGTGGTTTGATTTGTAAAGATTTTTTTACATATATTGCTTATTTAAATAACTATATATAATTAATTATATTATTAACTTTTCTTATAAAGATCCATATTATTTGTTTTAATGCTCATGTAAGGCAGATTAATTATATAATGTTTTTCTCCTCCCTTTTCATAACTAGTATTATTGTAGCTACTCATTCTCACCCATTGAAGAAGGAAGAAAAGATCACAACTAAGTGTTCATATTGAGGATGGTGGATGGAGCTTAGAGCTATTTAGTAGTTTTTATCTTCTTTTTTTTCATTTTCCAATGAATTTAGTTTAATGATTTTACTTCTTTTTCATTTTCTCAATTTTATTGTAAAGACACATTTATTCATGTGTGTTTTGCTTAAAGCAAATGAGAATACTTCACATATTTTCATCTTAATAAAAAAGCAACATTTTGTTTAAAATAAGATTTGGAATAATATATATATATATGTCATTGCAAATATTTTTAAACAAACCATTCAAATAACTTATAAATAATTATTTTCAAATTTTATTAAAAAAATAGAGAGGTTATGATTTTTTTTAAAGTATGAATTTAATTTAAATTAACAAAAAATAAAATTTTTACGATTGAGATTAATTTCGATTATTATGTAATATATTTATTATTATAAATTATTATAAATTTGTATAATCATTTGTTGTTCTTTTTTAAAAAAAACGTTTTTGGTGTCTACATTTTATTTACTATTATCTATCTCTTAAGTGAATGTTATCTTTAACTAATATTAAATTTTGGGTTAAAGTTCAACTTGTTTAATTTAGCCAAAATGCTATATAAGACTCAAATTCATTATAGTTGGACACGTAGGTCCATGAATTAACCAAGCCCAAATCCACAAAGTCCATTGAGCAAATAGAAGAGTTCTTTGGTAGGTATTTATAAATATTACTTAATAGAGTCCAGAGAGGATTCTCCCAACGATCAAGAGATTCTTTTATCTGTTCAAGACCGACCCACATCTAAAACTCAACTCTTTTGAAAAGAAACAAATATTTTTCCAAGACTTTAACTTCAAGAACTTCAAGTGTTCTGCTTTCATTCATTAAACATACACTTTCAATCAAGAGGGAATCAGATGATCAAGTTCTAAAAATAGAACTACATCGTATCAAAATGAACATCAACACAAGTTCAACTCCATGAAACACATTCTTCGGAAAATCTAATTAGCCAAAATCCTTTGTATTATAATTTATAGTTTCAACCAATTTTTGTGTGTATATATTATACTTTTTATCCCAAAATTTTGATTAAAGTAATAATTTAGCCTTCGTGATTTGAAATTTTGAACGATTCAGTCCATAAACTTTAATAAACAGTAATTTAATCATTTTATCTAACAAAATATTAGTAGATTAATTATTTATTACATGTGTAGAAAGATAAATCGATTGAAAATTAAATTTATTTATACACTATAAATATTAAATTATTATCTAATAAAAAATGATATAATCTTACTCACGAGTTTAAGCTTTTGGGTTGATTGGTGATTTAAGACTATATCGTAATATTGTCTGATTTAGGATATCCTATATTCAAGACTATGCATTAATATATTTTCTACTTGTTGGTTTTTTCAATATTTCGAGCCCACAAGAGACGAAGAATGTCAAATATTATGTTAAAATTTTCTCCATCTATTAGCTTAAGCTTTTGAGTTTATAGATGATATTAGAGGAGACTACTTCATGATATCTTGGGTTCAAGTCCATGCAATGTTATTTCTGACATGATTAATTAATTCATTTTCATTTATTGGATATGTCACATATTTAAGTCCACAAGTGAGGTGTTAGTGATATATAATCAACCTTTTACTTCTTTAAGTGTATTTTTTGCCATCCTCCACGCATGCCGCAAACACACCTAATTAATGTAGGTACGAATACATGTATGACATCGTCTGAAATGCATATTGACGATTAGCGTATATATACAGGTAAAATAAGAAGTCATTGGAAGCTTGTTTTTATGATATTGACATAACATTTTTTCTTCAAATGTCGAAAGTTTAAAAATTATATAAATACTTTTTTTTATAGATTTTCAAGCTATTTAGTTATGACAGTATAACTACCATATTAAAAATTATAATTACTTAAAAGCAAAAAAATGTTTTTTTTTCATTTTGAAATATTTGTATTGTGCATTTAGAATATGTCAATCAATCTACAATTATTATTATTATTTGACTTCTGCAATACTATCATTATTTTTTCAATACAAATCTAAAACACCATTTTTTCTTTATTATTATTACTTAAGAAAACAAATCTACCATTCATATTATTGATATTGTAAATTAAGTATACATAATTACTAAATAGTATTGATTTACTCACATTTATTCTATAGATTTACTCAACAACCTATTAACAAATCTTAAATTCTCATAATTTTTTTAATTAATACTATCATATACTAGGCTTGACATTTATATAGGGTGAAATAAACATTTCTTATGTTGTATATAAATTGAAAAAGTATTAAAAAATCATAAACAAAATATCACCAATTACATACAAAATTGATGATATAAGAAATTAGCATAATTTGAAAAAAGTATTAAAAAAACATAAACAAAATATCACTAATTACATGCAAAATTGATGATATAAGAAATTAGCATAAATTGAAAAAGTATTAAAAAAACATAAACAAAATATCACTAATTACACACAAATTAATGATATAAGAAATTTTAACTTATTAATGAGTAAGTTAATATAATTGTCAGAAAATACTAAATATGACAAAATATTTACTGACATATAACAAATTTTCAGATTATATTAATGGTAGATATTGATAGTCAATGATATGCTTTTATAAGTAATATTGATAGACAGTGACAAAAATATATATGTTTGTAGCTATCATAGATAAAATGTAAAATTTTACTATAATTTATAAATATTTTTATTTATTTTACTATATAAAAAAATATGTGAGTATTTTTTGAGCTTCATCACATTTTATTCTATTTTCTTTCTTTACTTGTTTAGAAATAAAAACTATACAATGATTATTATTGATATTGTGAGAAACTTTAGGAGAAAAATAATTTATGTTTAAATGTTTTTTAACGTATTTTAAATCACCAACATTCTCAATTGATGGTTCACTTGTAATAGGCTATAGTATTTAGTTCGATATAACTATTATTTTGATTTTTTATTTAAAATAATATTTTAGAGTTTTAATATAAAAAAAAAAACTCCCAAATTTTATTCTCATAATTATTTTAAAACATAATAAACATTGATAAAAAATTTAGTGAAAAAAATTCTATATTACCTCCATTTATGGGTAGCACTTAAACGACTATTAAAGATTAATAAATTATTTAATGTATTGGCAAAGAATACAATAATAAATAGAGTTAGTATTTACTTTGTAGCAACCTTTAATTGATAAAACTAAAAATTGGAAAGTAATATTCCGGATGTATAAAACTAAAAATTAGCCACAACTAAAGATGAGAAAGCCATGAATAAGATAATTTAAAAGAATTTTTACATGTCAAGCAATCGACAATATTTTCTCTAATTTTTTTAAAAGTTGATTTTTGTAAAAGATAAAAAAAGTATAGAATTAAGCTTATACTGTATCTGTTCGTACAAGATTTCCAGAGAAATTTGATTCGTAGTGTTGAACTTGAGTTGATGTTGTATTTTTGTGATTTGATGCGATGTGATTCAATTACTATAATTTGATCATCTTATTCTCTCTCGATTGGATGCTTACATTTGATTTGGAGAAAGTGAAACATGTCTTGAAGTTGGAGTCTTGGAATAAGGTTTCTATATTCAAAGGAGTTTGATTTGGAGGAAGCTGAACACAAGTTTGAGTTTTGGAAGAAAACTTATATCTTCAAATAAGCTTCAATCTTCGAGGATGGTCGATTTCAATAATTAGAGGGTTTTTTAGTTCTTGGAAGGATTCTCTAGACCTTCTGAAGTAAAAAATCTCCAACCTTTACCAAAGAGGAGAACTCTTATATTTATAGAGTTATATAGTGGGCTTTATGAGCTTAAACCTGTTTGGTCCATGAACCAGACCCATAGTTCAATCACATGGATTTGAGTCATATTTACCTTTTGCGCTCAATTAGGTTTATTTTTGGACTCAGTTGAACTTAGTCCAAGTAACCAAGATAATTAGTTTGATCCAATGGTTATGATGAAAACATGTTGGATCAGACCAATTTATGTTTTTTAATTTTTAGTTTGGGACACATGTCAATTTTAATTAGTTCTAAATTCAATTATTTGCATTTTTCATGGTTAATTTAATAAATGATGTGGCAATTTGTGATTGGTCTCAAAATTTTATTAGCCGTATTTAATAATTGTTAGATTAAATATGTATAATTGAACAATTTCTTACAATGTCAATGTGTTTCAAAATACCAAAGATTTTAATTGAAGAGAAACTCCTAAAATTTCAAATTCCATCAATAATAAACATCAGTACACTTTTATAATTGTTCAGGTTCATCGACACATTTTGTAAATACTAGTTTGTTGCTATGTGCTTTGCACGTGTTATAAGAAGTTTTAAAAGATAACTAAATTATAAAGTTTAAAAATACACCTTCCATGTGAGAGTTTGAAAAAAAAATCTAAAACTAATTATAAAAAGTCATAAAAACAATAACTTAAATCAAATATAATAATTCATTTAAGGATTTAAATGGAACTATTATTGATAGAAAAATATTGAAAGTATTTATAAAATAAAACAAAACAACTTAAATAAATTCTATAAAATGATTATTATGGATAGGAAAATATTGAAAGTATTTATAAAATAAAATAAAAGAACTTAAATAAATTCTATAAATTTTATAAATAGTTTTATTATTTTGTTATGTTTGAGAATACTCAGCCATTTAATCCTCCTTCTTAAAATAATTATTTATTCTTAAAGAATACAAATGTCATTTAAACTAAAGTTTTTATCGTAAAATAGGTAATTATCGAATAAAAAAATAAACAAAAAATCAAAATTACATTAAATAAAAGATGAACACGTGCACCTTTTAGTCAGCATCCAAAAAATATCTATCAAATTTTGGAAAATGTGTTTGTCTCACCACAGAAAATGAGAAAATAATCATGTTTCGAACTAAATTAAAAAATATTCTTTTACCTTATATTTCAAACTACAATATTTTTTATAAATGAAACATTTAAAGAAAAAACTATTTAAATTTCATACAAAAAAAACTAATTTATTAAGCTGATAGTTGGTTGTTTTTTCTATCTATTTTCTTTTAACAAATTCTCAATAAATAATTTTAAAACCACGATATTTGTATAAATAATTTAAACCTTAATCGGTTTTTTTAAAACCAAAGTGTTCATCTTAACAACATTAAAGAAAGAAAGAGAAAACAAAAGAATAAAAGCATATTTTATCATTTTTTTAAAACCACAGTATTTGTATAAATATTTTTAAAATAAAATATATCTATCTAATTTTGCACTTTATAAAAATAATATTTTTAGGCTATAATTATTATTTTTAAACTGTAAAGAAAGAGGAAAAAGACATAAAACAAATCGACTAAATTAAAATATGTTCTTACTCTTAGCATTTTTAAACTACAATGTTTTTATAAATAATTTTAAAACTATATAAATAGTTTTAAATAAAATTATCTATTTAATTTTGCAATTTTATAAACAATATTTTTAAAATTCTTAATCAATTTTTTTTAATAAAAAAACATGCTTGTCTAAGAAAGAGGATTGTCTATAAATCGACTAAATAAAAGAAATATATACTACTATAGCGTCTTTTGAACTGCAGTATTTTTATAAATAATTTTAAGACCACAATATTGTTGTAAATATTTTTAAAACCACAGTATTTTTATAAACACAATTTTTTATAAAAAAATATCTATCCAATTTTACACTTTATAATGAATATCTTTTTTTTTTTTTTTTTAAGTTAATCAATTGAGAAATTTTCCTTTAAAACTGTATTTGTAAAGAAAAGAAAACATATTTGATCGTGCTCCAAATCAATGAAATTAAAAATATTTTTTTTACCCATCACAACTTTTAAACTACAATTTAAAATTAATTTTAAAACAAAAAATATCTAAAAACCAAAAGAAGAACTGAACACAAAAATTTAAAATTGAAAGACGAATACAAACATTAAGAAAAAATGAAAATAAAGATGGTAAGAATAAAGAAGTTTAATTTATGTATTTCAGATTTAAATTTACATTTTAGTTCAATTTTATAATATTTACAAATGATCTCTAATATAATCAATTTCGTTGCACAAAACGGAGACATGATTGAGCCAGACCAGACCGGAAATGAAAAAACCGGGAAAAATCAGGCTTCAAGCAGATTTCGCCATGTGGATCTATGCATTATAATCGGATGCAAACCTATTTATATTCCACTCTTTATTCTCCCTTTCTTGTCCGCCTCTCTCCTCTTTCCCCATTCTCTCTCTCTCCCCCTTCTTTCCCTCTCTTCTCTCTCTCTTCCTCTTCTCCCTTCTCCCTTCTCCATCGCCCTCCTCTTTCCTTTTACTTCACACAACTCTACCAATCCAAGAACCTTATACGGATTCCATGGATCTTCTCCCTTGAATTTTCTCTCCAGTTTTCTCCCAACACTAAATTCTTTCTGGGTTTAGGCTTGTGGAAGGAATCCGAGGTAGACAGAGCGCGAGGCGGATCCGTTATGGCGACTTCCACAAGCTCTATCTACATCAATGTCATCGAAGATGTTATCAACAAGCTTCGTGACGAGTTTGTTGATAATGGTCCTGGAGAAGATGTTCTCAAGGAGCTTCAAGGAGTAATTCTTGATCCCCAATCTTGAAATTTTTTTGTTTCTTTTGTTTCGTTTATACTATTATCTTCTCTAGTGAATTCAAATGTTTTCTTTTTTTAATCTGTTTGAAGGATTCGATTGAATTTTTTCGGTGATTACTTTCTGGGTTTGATCCGATTCTTTCTAGGGTTTTGAGGCTTTGAAGCTAATTTAAGCTGTGTGGTTGGGCTGATTGTCTTCTTTGTCGGAACTTTTTAGATGTGGGAGGCGAAGATGATGCAAGCGGGTGCTGTGACTGGTCCTATAGAGAGGTCTGCACCATCTAAGCCTACACCCGGAGGTCCGATAACTCCGGTTCACGATCTTAATGTTCCGTATGAGGGTACTGAAGAGTACGAAACTCCCACGGCTGATTTACTCTTTCCACCGGTGATTACTTCTCTGTCCCATCTACTAATTGTTTTCCGAAGTTCGTAATTAATAATTGAAGGGATTTTGGTAAATTGTAGACGCCACTACAGACTCCAATTCAAACCCTTTACCGGGAACTGCTGACAACGCGATGTATAATGTTCCTACTGGACCCAGCGACCACTCTGCATCTGGAACTGATGCTTCTCCAGCTGCCACCACTCCTGGGGGTAGCGGTAATAATAATGTTGAGGTCAGATCTGGAAGGCCAACCCCATATATGGTAATTGTTGTTTGACTTTGACGTCACTTCTAATCTTTTACATTTGTCTTATTCCCTGCCGTTTACCCACTTCATACTGTCGTGATTGCATCATTTTTTTTTTCACATTTTGTTCCTTTGATAAAGAGGGAGTGTTGGTTTTTAATTTGATTTAAAGTGGATTAGTGGCATTGATATGGTTTTTACCATAAAAATTCTGAAGTATGTTGTAGATAGTTGAACATTCCATTATCTGGGGTTTTGATAGACGTCTACATTCTTCTTTCAGCAACCACCCTCTTGGATGGGTCAAAGAACTCCTGTAGACGTTAATATTGGTGAGTCTAGTGTTGAAGTAGTGGAAAGCTTCACAACAATAATTCTGTAGTAATTTATATTGATTGTATTTTGTAGCCTACGTGGAGGGGCGTGAGGAAGCAGCAGACAGGGGAGCTGCTGGCGCTCATCCATCCCTTACACAGGTAATCTCTTTCTTAATTCATGCTTTCATCATGAAAAAATTTGTTCTTGGAGGCTTGATGCAACACCAAAACTGCAACATGAATTTCATCTGCTTCTGATTTTGAATTACTCTACTCCTCTCTGCTATGTATCTATTTGCGCAAAAACTTTGGTAACTTCATTATGATGTTTTAAATTTTGGAAACAATTCTCAGGACTTTTTCATGATGAACTCGGGGAAGCGTAAGCGTGATGATTTTGCTTCCCAGTACCAAGCTAATGGGTTTATACCACAGCAAGATGGAGCTGGAGATGCTGCCAACAGTGTTTTTGAGATTGAGGTTTGGTTTTCTTACCTGTCCTTTGAGCCTTGGACTCTCTTGTCAATTTTCTTGCACATAATTTCACGTCATAGCATATAATTTTTATTATTTTGTCTCTCATTCCAAGTAAAGCAAGGGTTAAAGAGTAATTACAAAAAAGGCTTCTCCGCTGAAGCCAACTGAGAGATATTGTACCTAACAAGGGCCCAAATGTCACTATGAGACCTCTCAAGGCCTTAAAATTTTTTGTTGTTTCTCTCTCCTTGAAGGACCTACACAATAATGCACACCCTGGTTTGTTACAAAACCTTATATTCTCATGAAAGATGAGAGGGAACTCCTTGATCATCTCTCTGCAACCCTATGTCTAACCAAGCATAATCTGGAACTCTTCAAAGAAACAACTCCAAATTACATGACCTAGATCACAATTTTGATATGATCAAAATTCTCTGCCACAAGACAATGACTTTATTCGGTATTTTCATCTTCTACTACAAGACAATGACTTAATTCATGGCCACTTGAGGGTGAGGATTGACCAAACAAAGGAAATTTTTTTGTAAGACATACCTTTGGATGGAGTAGAGGACTCCAAATATGAACATCCCTTCTCCCCAAGATTCAACTGAACTTCACAATCAGAGAAAGAAAGGCAATGATTCCGTTGTTGTCCTCTAGTTTTCTTCTCAGATAGAGGACGGTGGAACCCCTTGAGAGGTCAAATTTCAGTTCCATAGTCTTGTTTGACTGCAAGTTGTGGAATTAGTTATAGAATCAATAGTAAAAGTGTCATGTACACAATTGTTTTTCCTGGATGGTAGTAAAAGCGTCATGTTCCCAAGGGGTGGATGCTCATAATTGTTTTACCTGGATGATTCTCATGTACATGATATAGAAAGATGTAACAACACACGACCTTACACATGGAGCCATGCTACCTCATAACAAGCTAAGGAGTGTTCTAGTTTCCCTCAATTTAAACACATAATATTTTATGGGTTAAGTGTACATAATATGAAATTAATATTTGACATGGAAACTTCAGATATTCTTTTATTGCTATAAGAAACCGGACGATATCTCAAAATGAATCCCACAATGGAGGGGAAATTGGAGAGCGGCATTTCACATTCAAGCTCAATTATACATGCATCTCTCACTTTGTAGATTGAAAAATACCAGACTGTTTGAGAAGCTTAGTCTTTAGTTTACAGCTCATTTTGTCCAGTGCCCTCAACAATTGCCAATAAATGTGTTTATACTCATTCTCAGTGTGGGGTTCCTCTGCACAAACTTCATGCCATCGACTCATTTTCACATATCTAGCCAACAGATTGACTACCCCTTTGATTACCAGCTTGCTTCTGATGCCTCACGTGTGTAATGGGAATTGGAAAGATTGGTATATGTCTATAAGAGAGAGAGATAGAAATTTTAGATCTGTAATATTCTTGACCGTAAATTCAGGTGGCTAGACTTGGCTCTGTGAGGCTACAAGATAATCTGGAATGGTAAGTTCAAAGGATGTGCATTATGGGTTGAGCTAGAAATGGTTATATGATTGATAGTAATTTACTAGTAGAACAATTAGTGTTGCCATTTGATTGGCTAGAGGTCAAGCAACTCCTCCTAGGTGTTTGTTTTAGAGAAACCTTTTTTTAAAGGCTACACTGTTGATAGTTGGTGGTATTTGGATCTTCAGTCATATTCACAATGAGGTTGTCTGGGCATTTGGATCTTCAGTCATATTCAAAACGAGGTTGTCTATCTTTCTTGCATGAGACCTCCATTCCCTACCCCTTCAACCAGAAGTTATGAGTAGCATGGACACAGATTAGTTTCTAAAAATCTAGGATGGGACGGCAAGGAACAGGTTTATATATATATATATATATATTTATTTATTTATTTGTGAACTCATACTAAAAATTTGTTTTAATTTATTATGGTTATGCTTAATACATCAACCAACTAATCGATCTTTCTAGAAACCAACTTTTAATAAGATGATGTCCTGAGGAGGAGATTTGGAATACCATTAGGCTCAATAGCCCTTTATAGGTTTGTCTCTAAGGAGTTTGTTTGTTTTGTCGTTACCATTTTATTGTTGTTCTTTTGGATTCATGATAGTTAGTGGAACTTTTTTTTAAAATAAATAAATAAATTATTAATTATCGTTATTATTTTTAAGAGCATTTCATATGATTTAATGAAATTAAAGTTTGGCTTCTTTTTAAAAAACTTCCATTAAGAAGATGAAAAATCAAAATACAATGGGTTCAATTGAAGCAAGGGGAAACTGGCAACACAAGGTGCTCCAAAATTCATGTAACCAAAAAGTCACGTCCTAAATACCCTCTCAAGAACTCTCTCTTTTGAGGAACACTTTCTTTTCCTTTCCAGCTTGGTGAAGCACAAAATAACCAAAATTCGCTGCCAAGGAATCCCTCACCTGGAATGGGGATACACAACAGCCTGTTCTAATGCCTCACAAATGTTTGAATTCTGTGCAAAGACCGAACTTTTATCAAAATTTTAAATGATTGATCATCTTAAAAGAAAAAGTAAATTTGAAGTCAAATAATGCTTAGGCCTTGATTAATACTTTTCTTATTTGTCACGATGCATTTATTTTTCTGTTTTCATTCATGCTAATTGTATTTATTTCCTATATTTGCTGCTGACACTTCTTAGGTTGCAAATATTCGCTTGAGCTTTCTATTGGTGGTTTATGACTAAATAGAATTCATGGGATTACATTTTACCGAATGCTTTCAGTTTATTGTGATCAGTCTTTGACACTCCTTAGTGGTGTGCTTTTGCAGATTAGTGGATGCAATTCTTCTGATGGAAGGCCAGGCGCTATCACTTCTGCAAAGAGTGCAACGTCATCACATATTGAAAGATCATTATTGAAGATTCCACAACTTGATGGACCAATGCCTGATCCTTATGATGATGTGCTTTCTACACCTAACGTTAGCTCTCTCTCTTTTCTTCCCTTAAAGTTATAGAATCTGCTATTGTTAATACAAGGAATATTTATGTAATAGTAATAGAAATTTTATACTTTTCACCCATCTTTTTACTTGTTTTGGTTTTGCAAGGTGGGTGCCTATTCTTCAGAAGGTTACTTGTCTGCCACTGTTTTTTGATTATCCTTTCATCTTTTTGTAGAAGTCAGGCATCCGTTCCATGTCTTCTTATAAGGATGTCCGTAGTCATAGAATGTTGTTTGATAGACAAAGCCTCGTGGAGCTAGGTACAAGGCACAAACTTATCATGGACGTCATGAAAGCAGGGATTGTTTGCTCGGAAAAATTAGAACCTTCCTCAATGAAAAAAATTATCACTATCGAGTTACACAGTATCGTAGAAACAATTAGGCACACACAAAATAATGTTTAAAATGTCAGCTGTACGATACAAATGTGTTTAACCAAGAATTTTTGTATGTGATTTCCTGGCTTCCTTCTAATGGTTAATACTAGAGCTCATGAGGTGTTTGGCTTTTGTTTTTGATGGAAGACAGAAGATCATTTGAATAAGTCGCAAGATTCTGTGTTGGCTAAAATAACAAGCATATGTCAGTGTCCTCCCTCTTTGTAATATCTCAATTTCTTTCAGGACTCACAATCCCTCAACCAAGCAACCCATGAATATCATGCTCCAATCCGATACGAACACCACATGCTCACTAACACAACAGTCCTCTCTGTAATATAAAAAATGATACCGACACCATCATAGCTACATGAAAGATGCTTATTTAAGTATTTGCCAATAGACAGCAACAAATCACTATGTTGCTTTTTCTTAAAGGTGCTAACAAATGTCCTCTCTAGTTGGTTATCAAGTAAAGGATGCAAAATTTTAGCACCTGTAGATTAAACCGTAATCAGTCTGTACTTTTTGGTATTTTGGAACTGCCTACTGCCTACTCTCTTCCATGATTGATGACGGGTTTTCCTGGATCTGCACATTTTATATGGTTTTTTCAACTCTTTGCTCCTGTCTGTGGTCAAATAACTTATTTTCTAGTCACAACTAATTAATATTGGACTGAACATGTTAGGCATTAAAATAATTGCTTGATTCTTCTGGTTTTTATTGTGTCCATCCTATGCGTTATCTGGGTTGCATTTTTGTTCATCCTACTTCTTGATGATTAGAATTCTTCGTATCATAATTAATGGAAATGGTTTTCTCATTGCTCTCTGTTCACTGAGTTGTGTTTCTGTTATTCACATTTCTGACATCCCCTGCAGATATACAATTACCAGGGTGTCTTCAATGAAGATTACAACATAGCAAATACACCAGCACCTAATGGTAAATGTTATGAAGTGTCTTCATGATTGTGACTATTCTATGACAAGTATTGAAATTTGGTTTTCTGTTAGAGAACGATCCGGAAAGAAGGTTTTAAATTAAAAATTGGTTTTTAACTTTCATATCGAAGTTTGTTTGTCTTCCACGTTAAATATTTTACATTGCATTTAATAGGAATTTTAAGTGGCCCTTTTAAACATAAAACACAAACAATTATTACATAAATGCTGTGTGCGGTTTAAAGCACAAACTTGCTGCTGGGTATAATGTAAAATCTTACCAACAAAAGCAATTGTTTTTATGTAATTCAATAATCAGAATAGAACGTTTGGGAGGACAAAAAACAGCAAGGAACAAGGGTGAAAACTAAGGTTCCCAAGAGAATTTAAAGCAGTAACAAAATTTGTCTCTAATTGTTTATCTTTTCTTTACAGATCCACCAGCTGGAACTCCTGCGGTTGTCACCCAGGATGATGTTAATGAAGAGGAGGAGGATAGCGAGCCTTCATTGAACGAAGACGACGACGATGACGATTTGGATGATGTGGATCAAGGAGAAGAATTGAGCACACAACATCTAGTTTTAGCTCAGTTTGACAAGGTACTTTGCCTCCTGTTTTTTTAGGTCCAGTTGTGCAGCATATCCTAGAGCATTTTTAGAATCTACCATGCCATTA
Organism: Cucumis sativus; assembly: GCF_000004075.3. Taxonomy (NCBI): domain Eukaryota; kingdom Viridiplantae; phylum Streptophyta; class Magnoliopsida; order Cucurbitales; family Cucurbitaceae; genus Cucumis; species Cucumis sativus. The sequence continues at coordinate 12,437,021 of NC_026660.2, forward strand.
AATATATATCATCATTACTTTTCATGTAATAGGTTACTCGTACCAAGAGTAGGTGGAAATGTACACTAAAAGATGGAATTATGCATATTAACAACAAGGACATTCTCTTCAACAAGGTGAATTTTTCCCTCCAAAACTAACAGGTTAGAAATATTAAACCGAGTCCGGTTTTCATGGAAGCTTGGTTTATTTGGTTTGTCAGGCAACTGGGGAATTCGACTTCTGATTTTTAATGGAGGCATCTTCATTGGGAGGTTGGTTATATTGGTAGCAGCAGCAGTGATGGGAAAGTTCATTGGGTGTTTAAGTTGTCTTCAGTTAATATTTGTTTTGTGAACGCACGAGAGGAAAAGGACATGTTGATGATTCTTCCTTATGTTCATTTTGATGAATGTTATTAGCGTTTTGTATATAACGAATGAGAGCTCTTTCCGCCTTCAATGAATGGCAACTTGAGGATTTTCGAGTAAAAATTTATTATTGCTCTAATGGAATATATTTGTAACTTCAATTTCTTATGCTCTTTGATTCTTCCCCTCTAATCAATCATTGTTTTGTTAATTCAAATTTTCTTTGCTTTAATTCTTCACACTAATCCCCAATTAGGGCTCCTTGTAATGTGTAATGAAACTGAACAAATATCTTAGTGGTTCAAATCTCGATGCATGGGCTCTTCTATCCCAAAGTGATTACGTCTTGACAATCCATTCTCTTTATAATGACTTTTTAAGTGATAAAAAACGAACATTTGTCAAGCACTTAAAAGTGTTCATTCTAAATGTATCTTTCATCTTTTGCTTTTCTGTAGTCAAATCTACTACATACTTGGAACGACATTTTTATGGCTTTCTATTGGTTATCAACTCTATCTCTTATAAGTGGTAAAATAGAAATAAAAATATAGTGTTATTGCAATTGTTGTAAATTCCTTCAGAAGAGTCTAATTTGATTTGATTAGAGTATTATTTGAGCATAATTTTACTTTCTTCGTGGCTAAAGCTTCACACTGCATTCATTTGAACTAATTATAGGTGCAATTAGAAGTGTTATTATTGGATTAATTACAATACAATTAAATGAGCTATTATAGGTGGGATGAACATAATAGATTGAAAATTTGAGTTGAACTAAAGATAGTTAAGAGATTTGAACGGTGTTGGTTTGAAAAAAATCTTAATAACATGTTTAAAAAATTTAGAAGGACTTATAAACCACTGATCGAAAAATGAGCTTGAGAAGAAGGGATTTGTTTGGTGTTGTTTTGCAATTATCTAATCCTAATTATGGTTATTTTATGATTAAGTAAAATAGCCTCACGAGAGGTTCATGGTTTCTGCTGTAATTCTAAAAACATAATTGACATCTAGTGATCTAAGAAGGAAGAGATGTATTGTTCAAATTTCCTAAACCCATATGTACTAAATGAATAATGAAACTGTAAGTCGTGCTACCACTCTCTCCTTTCTCCAAGCGTTAAAAACGGCATTGCTTGCTATCGCACATATAACGTTAAAGAAAATTCAACTTGTTCTTGTCATCTCATTATCAGATCTGATTTGCGTATGTTGAGCATGATTAATGGCGAAATAAGATTCGTGATTCAGACTTGAACATGGATAACAAATTACAACAAATGAATTGAATTGATTGAATGAATGAATAGAGAAGAAATTGAAAACGAAGAAGAAGAAGCAGGGTGTTAAATTATGAGTAAGATGAAGTGTGTGAAATCTTAAAACCAGAGGAAGTATTCATGGAGATCTTAACGGAATTGATGAACAAACACACACGCGCACACACGCACATACATCATAATGTACATTGGTGGATTTACGTAGATAATCAGACGCGAGAATCGATCCACAATCTCCATCTTCTTCTTACGGTGTGTTACTGCTTACCATGCATTGCGATTGAAAGAAAGTAAACAGCGTAGAAGGATCAGGAAATGTCGCTGCCACTGCCGGATGTTGCCAACCACCAGGAGCTACAAAACCTATTCCTCTTTGATCCCCATTACCACCGCCGCCGTCTACGGCATTTCCGTTTGCAGATATTCTATTTCCGTCGATTTCAGGCAAGGGCTGTGGCGATAGAGGAAGTGGCGATAGGAGAGGAAGAATCGCCTTGGAACAAATGTCGTTACTAGCAGAAGACATTGAGACGCTTGAAAGTTGATCGAGATGAAGACTGGCCGGCGCCTGCTTCTGCAACCTGGTTGGAGGTTTAGGCAATCTGGGTTTGTATTCGTTCTCCATTGATCCTCTGAGAAAATCAACGACGACAGTTTGATTTGCACTCATTGGAGGAGAAATATAAGGCAAACAAATGAAAGAAGAGGGTGAATTGTTCTTTAACGTCTTCTGCCATAACCTTCTACCGTCTTTATTTAGCAAATCTTCTTAAACATTTTTAGGTTTTTCAACTAATTTGTTTTTCCATTCCTGAAGAAGAGGATTGGTAAGTTTAAGGCCTTCAATGCTGGCCTTGGAACTCAAACATCTTTCTTACTTTCTTTTTAATTTTTAGATAATAAATCACAAACTGTATTATATTCCCATTTTCTTCTTTTATCTATATTTTTTTAGAATCAGTTACTTCATTATGGTGACAACCCAATCTATGCTAAACAAATTTGGGAAATATGATGCTTTTTTCCTTTCAAAATCTCCTGTCTGTATACATTCTAAATAATGCACTATATCCATCTCACTCATACTTATGCACTAATGCATTCCTATGACAAAATCAATGACTTTAAATACATTATTCTAAGGTTGGTAGATGCTGGTTTTTCTTTCTAACTTTTCAAATTTATAATAACAATAATAATTATTATTTTTATGATAGGTGGGGTTGGATGGTGAGTGAAACCTCTTGATTTCAAAGTTATAGTATAAATTCTATGTTAGTTGAACTTGGACTGGATTTAAAATTGTGCTGTATAATACATATATTTTCTGAGTAGTATATATTATTAGTTTTACAAGATATGGGATAAATGTTGATTATTGTTAAATTACGCTCACCTCGATTATTGTGAGGATTTTTGAGGTAGATAGTGAAGTGACATAGACAATTTTTCAAACTTACTGCCCAAATCATAAGACCTCATAATTCCTATGATCATGGTGGTGTATTGGCCGTTGGCGTCGGTGATCCAACAGGTATGTACAAAATTATGGGTCGATGATCAGCCTGAATTGTGGTTTCATTCCTCTCATGCCCCACTTTGTTGTACAAGTGGATGAAAGATTGTGATCATTCATTGCCACAACCATCGGTTCAAATGCCATATCGTAGCCTTTGGATTTTCCAAGTAATCTTCCTTCAGTTCATCCTCATTTCCTCATTTCTGTTGTTTGTTACTTATCTGTTGAGGGGGTCAAGAACTTAGCTGGGGTTCTTTGTTCTTACCCGTTTCTAGTTATTGAACTGTAATCTGTATGAAAACAAGAGCAAATTCTGCAGGAATTGAGAATTGCTTGGAGCAATTACTTTAGACTGCATGTCTGTCGTTTTAGGTGTATGGAAATGAATCCACAAAGGATTGTCCAAAAACACAACTCCCTGCAAAGTCGTAAAGAAATCCATCCTAGGAACACCAGTAAACTCACAATCAAGAGAAGACACTCATAATTTCAATTATGGGAAGTTCCAAAGAGTTCTCTGACACATTTTGAATGTGACTATTATAACCTTACAAGCATAGTGTAAAATACAGTTAAATTTTTATTACTAGTTAACAAAGTAATTAAATAAAATTCACATTTGAGCTAAATTAATTAAACAAACTCAAATAACTCATGTTTCCTTCGTACAACTGTTACTATTTTCTTCCTATGTGTTGGATGTTAATCCATTAGAAGTATCTCGAAGAGATAAGGCGTGATTGAATATGGCACATCAAAGTCTCCCGATTTCTGTTTTTGTATATTTGGGATTGGATAGAAAGCAAGTTTTTTGTTTTATTTTGCACGGATCGTTTTGGATACCTCTTGAATTATGCTTGGGTTTTACCTTCCTGGGTACGGGCCATACTGTATGGAATGGAGAAAGTTTGTGGTTTCAGTATTATGTAAAAAATATGAGAGCTCTGTTTTCGTTTGTCTTTCACATCCACTTTTTACGTGGTGCAGAGGGGGACTTAAATCCTAACCTCAACGGTCGCTTTAGATTAAGCAGATTTGAGAATCATGTTTTGTTAGTAATTTTACTGAATGGGTGCCTTAGTTTGCCACGTGTGTGGTTGTGAATACTAGCAAGTCTCTCAAGAGTTCATTGGACGCAGTGAAGAGGCTGAACAGCCAATTTCAGAAAGCTCAAGATGATTCACTCGATTGTTCATCTATTTTGAGAGGAGGGATGGTGCAAGGTTGCAACTAGAATTTTCACTGGTTCAGACCCTCCTTAATCCTTAATCCATGGCTGCCACGGTTTCAACCATTGGAGCTGTTAATAGAACAACGGTACTGTTTCTTCCTGCCTAATCTTTTGGGTAATTTGATGGAGAATACCAATATATTAAAATAATTTCATCTTTTCTATCTGGGTTTCATCATTCAATCTTGAAAGGTCATTTTATTTACAGCTTTAGGTGTAGCAAAGAATGGGGAATTTCATCTGTAATGTAATGACTTGTATAAGCTTGAAAATAAGAGAGCCTGACGATTCTAAAATTAACACTATGCAGCTAAACAACAGTAACTATGGAGGTTTAGTTCCAAACTCTGCGTTTTTGGGCAGCAGGTTAAAGGTCAGTTCTAGATTCACCACCTCAAAAATGGTGACTGGAAACTTCAAGATTGTTGCTGAGCAGGATGAGGAGAAGCAGACCGAGAAGGACAAATGGCGTGGCCTTGCTTTCGATACTTCTGATGACCAACAAGACATTACCAGAGGGAAGGGTTTGGCGGATCCTCTTTTCCAAGCTCCCATGGGGACAGGAACTCACAATGCTGTATTGAGTTCATATGAATACATTAGTGCTGGACTTCGAGAGTAAGTTTTAATATGGAACTCTGCAGTAGGTTTGAACATTTTTATGCTAGTGTACTTAAAGTGTGACAATGTTTCAGTTACAGCTACGACAATAATGTGGATGGGTTTTACATAGCTCCAGCTTTCATGGACAAACTTACGGTTCACATTGTTAAGAACTTCTTGACCCTCCCGAACATTAAGGTTAAAAATATGACGCGACAATTTGACAATAAGTTCTTGTTTGTCTTTCAGTGCTAACTTGCCAACCTTCTTGGATGCATTTATTTTAGGTTCCTCTCATTCTGGGTGTTTGGGGAGGTAAAGGTCAAGGAAAGTCTTTCCAGTGTGAACTTGTATTTGCTAAGATGGGAATCAAGTAAGTTAAAAACCATCTAGTTCTGAGGAAGTTGTTTGGAGGGTTTAAGTTCATCATACAGGCTTCTACGTCTCCCTGATATATTGTTGGTCTTAATTTTTTTAGTTATGATGAATTTTCAGCCCTATTATGATGAGTGCTGGGGAATTAGAAAGTGGGAATGCAGGAGAGCCAGCAAAATTGATCAGGCAAAGATACAGAGAGGCAGCTGATATCATCAAGAAAGGGAAAATGTGTTGTCTATTTATCAACGATCTTGATGCTGGAGCTGGAAGGCTTGGTGGGACTACCCAGTACACAGTGAATAACCAGATGGTAAATGCTACTCTTATGAACATTGCTGACAACCCAACCAATGTGCAGCTACCAGGCATGTATAACAAGGAAGAAAATCCCAGAGTTCCCATCATAGTAACTGGTAACGACTTCTCAACGTTATATGCACCTCTCATTCGTGATGGTCGGATGGATAAATTCTACTGGGCTCCAACTCGTGAAGATCGTATTGGTATTTGCACTGGAATATTTAGGACTGATGGCGTGCCTTTCGAGGATATTGTCAAACTTGTCGACACCTTCCCAGGACAGTCAATAGGTAAGTTGTATAATTTCTGTATAGGGATGTTCCAGTTGAGCTAATTAATTGTAAATGATCATCTCTTACAGACGTTTAGCATCTCTTATTATAAGTTATATAACTGTTTTGCAGACTTCTTTGGTGCTTTGAGAGCTCGAGTTTATGACGATGAAGTGAGAAAGTGGGCTGTAGGCGTTGGCGTTGAGCGCATTGGAAGAAATCTTGTTAACTCCAAGGAAAGTCCCCCAACTTTTGACCAACCGAAGATGACAATAGAAAAGCTTCTTGAATATGGCAACATGCTCGTCATGGAACAGGAGAATGTGAAGAGAGTTAAATTGGCTGACAAGTATCTGAACGAAGCTGCTCTTGGAGATGCAAACGAGGATGATGTTCAGTTTAAGACTTCTCAGGGTAAACAACTTTTACGTTCAAAGTCGTTTCTCCATAATTTGTTTTTTATAAAATTAATCTGTATTGATTGTTTTGTTTTTCTTTTACAATTTTAAAGAAGCTGCCCTCGATGTTGCAAATGAAGATGTTGTTCAGTCAGAAACTTCTGAAGGTAAGTAACTTTTAAATCCAAAGTTGTGTGTGGATCATTTGGTTTATGAAATTTAATCTAAACTTATCATTCTCTTTTCACTTTAAAGAAGTTGCTCTTGAAGATGCAAATGAGGATGTTGAGTCAGGAAGTTCGAACGGTAGTTAACTTTCACATTCAAATTCATGTCTTGATTATTTGTGTTCTTAAATTTAATCTCTTTTTTTTTTCCAATGCTAAAGAAACAGCTCTTGAAAACGCCATCGAAGAAACAGTTGAGGCTCTTATCGATACAAATGAGGATGTCGTTCAGTTAGAAACTTCTCATGGTAGGCAGCTTCTACATTTAAAATCATGTCTTGATCATTTGTTTTCTAAAATTTAGTTTACACTAATAATTCTTCCTTGCAATCTTAGAAGTCCCACTTGGAATTGCAAATGAGGATGCTGTTCAGTCAAAAACTTCTTATGGTAATTAACATTTACATCTAAAGTTGCTCCTTGATCATTTACATTAAGAAATTTGATCTAAGACAATAATTCATTTTTCAATTTTAAAGAAGTTGCTGTCGAAGATGCAACTGAGGATGTTGTTCAGTCGGAAATTTCTGGTAGGCAAATTTTACATTTGAAGACTATTTGTTATATGCAAGTCAAACCATTAATGGTCAGTTTTATAAAATTTAGAAGAACCGGCTCTTATGGGTGCAAATGAGGATGTCGTTCAGTCAGGAAGTTCTGGTAAGCAACTCTTACGTTCAAAGTAGTCTTTGATAATTTGTTTTTATTTTTTAAATAAAGCCTAATTAGGTTTTCTTTTTTTCATTTTTAAAGAAGCTGCTACTGTAGATGCAAATGAGGATGTTGTTGTACAGTCGGGAACTTCTTATGGTAGGGAAAGTTTTCAATTCTAGTCTGTCTATCATTTGTTTTTGGGATTTAATTCACATTAATCGTTCATTTTTTGCAATTTTAAAGAATCAATGGGGGAAGAGGAACGCAACAAGTTAATATCATTGTTCCTGAAGGCTGTGCAGATTCATCTACTAAAAACTATGTCCCAACAGCCAGATTCGACGACAAAAGCTTCCAGCATTGACTCTTAGGAATTTTCTACAGCTTTGCCTCCAGTAATGTAAATTGTTACTGTAATAAAACTTCATTAAAAGCTTAGTATCATTAAACGATAAACAAAATTGCTAGTCATTAACAATACCCAATGTATTTCCAATCAGTAACTTTTACAAACAGATTTCTAGCATTTACATCTAAACTGAATGAAGGAAGACCAAACTTAATCTTCCAGTGCAGGCAATTTCAGCTGTGTAACTTCCTGCATTTCTTGTTCAGCAATACTAATCTGGAGGAAGGAACAATTTTCTCTGGGAATTTTCAACAAGCTTCAGCTCCAAATGTTCCTTTCTCAGTTTGAGGAAATTCGAAGGGTGCTCTTTGAGGGCTATGCTCTTTTCAGTCATGACAGACATAAATACATCGCTGGTTCTCCCTCTAAATTACAAGCAATGAAGCAACTACGTATATTGATTGGTGTGGCACCTCTGTCATCGATGCATAATCTCCTAATCACTAATTTATCTATATCCTTGGAGAGGAAATTTTGAAATTTTGGTTCAATTATTTGTCTTCTCCTACTGATTTGTTTGGTCTTACCCAATTTCAAATCCCCCTTCTCACGCCCCATAACTTAAGAGTTTCTCCTGCAATAGCATAGCCTCATTTACTCGGTCCAAATGATGTACATAGAGCATCAAATTTGTGGTAAAGAGACCCAGATATGCAGTTGATCTACCACAAATAAGTTAGTTTTGAATAAATACAGAGCTAGGAATCATGTATTTGTCAAATTCTTCACCAGAAAAGGGACAAACCCAAGGATCACAAAGTAAGTATCAACCACAGGTATCGAATGAACCTCGTCCCAGAGAATAAACCCAAAGGATAATTATAAAATGATCTTTGAGGAAGTTTAGCTATGAACCCCATTAAAAGTGTTTATCTGTCAACCATTTGCCTTGTAGGATCATAATTTATCCTGAAAATTCCCCTTTAATGAAGTCACATCCAGCTGAAACCAGGTTCTTTCTTGACTCCTCTGTTGGACATTAGCCTCCTTATGCTAGCAGCATCATCCCAATAACCATCTCTCCCCAGCGCATTCGACAACATGATGTAAGTTGCTGGATCATATGGATATAGTTCCAAAAGCTTTTTCGCAGTACGAATGGCAATATCTTTATTTCCATGGATTAGGCAAGCACTCAACAAAGCTTTGTAAATTGAAATCCCTGGTTCTATCGGGATGCTTTCAATGAAAGCTTCAGCTTCATAAAGCTTTCCTGCTCGACCGAAAAGGTCAACCAAGGTAGCATAATGCTCCAGCTTTGGAGGTTCGACCAATTCACTATTTCTCATCAACTTGAAATATTCAAGTCCCTTGTCCAGCAAGCCAACATGACTACAAGCAGTGAGAACAGCAAGGAATGAGGTATTATCTGGTTTGATACACGTTCTTCTCATTTTCTCAAATAAGTCTATAGCCTCTTCACCACATCCATGGTAAGCACATCCTGAAAGCAATGAATTCCAGGATATTAAGTCGTGTTCATTCATCATCGAGAAGACCATTTTTGAATCCCTGATAGCACCAGATCTAGCATACATAGACACAAGACCATTTTGGACAGATAAATTTAGAGTATATCCAGTTTTATAAACTAGACCATGAATTTGCTTTCCTTCTTCTAGAGCTGAAGTCATACCTATAGCCTTAAAAATGCTTGTAAATGTGAAGAAGTCCACATCAAATTTTTCCCTCCTCATTTGAATGAAACATTCCAAAGCTTCCTCACCAATTCCCAAGTTCGTAAAACCAGCTATGACTGCATTCCACGAAATCTGGTCTGACATTCTAATGTTTGAGCAAACCTTCCTATAGTCTTCCAAGCTACCGCAACATTCTGAATATGCAGTAACAAGTGTAACAGCTATATAGTTATTACTCTCGTACCCTTCCGTTATTATGCGACAATGGATTTGCTTACATTTATCAAAATGACGAGGACATGAAAATGAACTTAGCAAGCTATTATAAGTCATACCATTTGGTTTAAGATTCAAATGCAGCATTTCTCTCATCAAAATCATTGCCTCATGAGGCAACTGATTCCGAGCATAACCAGAGATCATCGAAGTCCAAGTAAACACATTCTTGTTCAGCATTATATCGAACACTCTCCTCGAATCCTGAAGGTTGCAACACTTAGAGTACATATCAATTAATCCTGTACCCACAACAACATTAGACGAAAACCTTAGTTTCAAACTCATAGCATGAAGTTGACTTCCAAGATCTCCCTTTTGTAACTGAGAACAGCCCACAAGACCACCAGATAAACTGAAGGGGTGGGTTCAATCCCTTTCTTTAGCATCTCTAAAAACAAAGAAACTGCCATCAAAGGGTAGCCAGCTTGCAAATAACCAGTAACCAAAGAATTCCAAGTGACCACACTTGGACAACTCATTTCATCAAACACCTTGTGGGCATCCGAGATAGACCAACATTTACCATACATATCAACAAGAGCAGTAAAAATATAAGGATTGAGAGAGAAACCCAGCTTGATAATGGTTGAATGGACTTGAATTCCAAAGTCCAGAAGGGTGGATTTTGTGCAGATGGATATGGTTTTAGTGAGAATGGGAGGAGTAGGGGGAGACCCATGTCGCAGTAATTGAACAAGAAATTGGATGTCAACAACATTGTGTGTTTGAAGGAGGGGTTTGATGGAAACATCTTCAGAGTGAGTGTAATGACAAGAAATTAAAGGTCTGTGGTTAGAATTTAATATGGAAGAGGGCTTGAGAAGATGAACAGCGCTGTGAAAAGGACGAATGAAACAGTACATGGCCGCATGCTTCTTTAATCGAAGCTTTGGCTGTGGCAGGAGAGAGAGCCCAATCTCTCAAGATGAAGGCTTCACTGGGAGAAATTTTAGTTGTGTCATTTTCGTTTTACATAAAATTAATTTCCAAAACCCCAATTAATTCACCCGCTAACCCAATCCTTTTCATCCCACCACCTCTTCTTTCTCTCTAACCTTCGTCTTTCCACCTTCATACCAACCCTAAACACAACCAAATCGGTGACCGATCACCAGCAACCAAACCGTCGACCACGTGGGACTAGATGGATGAATGAAACTCGATATTTGAAATGAAGGATCATAAATTTTATATGGTAATAAACACACAAAAAATATTTAAAAATTATCTCGAGGTTTGGCTGATCCTATAAGACAAAAAAAGTTTAGTAATTTTCATATGATTTTTTTGTAATGTAAATATAAATTTAAAAATTGCATAAGAAAATAATACATTTTTAATGTTGTTGGAAGAGTGAAAATTTAAATCCCATTTTTTTCTAAATATTTATTAGATAGCAAATGATGGTTAGAAAAATATAAGTTAAGGTTTTATTTTAGTTAAGTTTTGTTCTTCTTTTTAAAAAATTATTTTTATGACATTATTGAAATTTTTAATAAAATTGATATATGGAGTATTAAAATTATCTTGTAACCTTTAATTTTGAAATAGTATAAAGTAAGTATATGCATAAGTAATGTAAATATGTGAATTTAAAAATTACATTAAAAAATGATTCATTTTTCATGGAATATTTTCGAGAGAGTGAAAGTTTGGATCATCGATTTTTTTTCTAAGATAACAAATGAGAGATAGGAAACAAAGCAGGTTTTTCTTTTATCTTAGATAAGTTTTCTTAAAACTATATTTCATTTAAGAAATCAAATTATATTCTTTTTAGAAAATCAAATTATATTCTTTTAGGAAATCATTGAAATTTAGGAAGAAAAATCAAATTATCTTCGTCCTAGGAAATCATCTTGAGAAGAAAATTATTCATATTTAGGAAGAAAATTCAAATTATCTTCATTTTAAAAAGTCATTTGAAGAAAAAAATTATTGATATTTGGAATAAAAATTATTTTATAAAAATAATTGGGGGCACAACCACTACAGAACCATAATTTAGTAAAAAGAAAGCATTATTTAATATATATTGTAATCTAACATTTCAAAATTAATATTAAAATACAAAAATCGAGAATGTGAAGGGGACACATGTCTCTGTCACGATCGCAACCTTTTAACCTCAGGACGAGCGATTGTGCGGCACTTGTTCGACCTAGTCAACAAGTTAGTCAATCAAAATTCGAAAAATCGCGGACAAACTCATGATACGATTCAACCTCCCGTCACGTTTTTTTTTTTTTAGAAAATGGTTTAGAAATAGTGAAAAAAAATAATTTCATTGAAATCGTTGTTAAAACAAGAATTGAAATCTGTCAATTGCAACGAAAAACTTAAATTGCAAATAGTGCAATAAGGCTTGGGTAGGGTTTCAACTACTATACCTCCCCTATAGTGCATTTTGAACTTTTTAAGCGCTCTAGTAGACTTGCATATGAAAAAATCGAAACATCACACTATATATTTATTACATGAAAAGGAAACTAACTAGCTAAACTAAACATAAGACATAAGGATAAGATAAATTTGGGGTATTTGAGCATATGACTATAGACAAACATCGCCCTAGACAAGTATGCTCGTTACTGTAACGCTCCAAAAATAAGACAATTTTTAAATTGGATTATCTTGGTTAAATTATTAATGATAGAAATATTTTGGAGTGAATTGAGTTTTGGTGAGAATTATATGTCTCGGGAGATTAGGATTAATTAAATATTTATGGAAAGAATATTTGAGTAATTGTTATATTTTGAAATTTAGTTATACTTTGATAAAAGTTGAATGATGTAGATAATTAAATTTGGTGAGATTTAAGGATATTGGTTGTTTAGGAAATGTTGAAATAATTATATTATCCCCATAATATAATTATTAAAGAGAAATAATTATATTACGAAGATAATATAATTATTAAAGAGAAATAATCGTAAATAATTAGTATTTTGAGGAAAAGAAAAATAATTATTTTGAAAAGATATTGTATTTTGAGAATTTAGAGGAGATAATTTGATTGCCTTATCAAAGAGAGAGAGAAATTAATTGGATTGGAAAGAGAAAAAGGAAAAGAGGAGTTATTTGGGGAAAATAGATAATATTATTATTGTATATATTTAATAGAGGTTCTCACGTGCCTTTACCATTCACATTTCCTCTCTACAAAGAATCCCTAGGAGCAGACGCCGTCGCCCCACTCCTCTAGCCTTCGTCGCGTGCAGCATTTCGGTGAGAGCGTCTCAGTTCGTCCCAAAGTCGAAGTGTCACGATCGCGTAGCCAACCATTCGATTCCCTCCAGCCGCGTCGACTTGTTGTTGCGTTTAGACCGTCGAACGACCTTTGTCTTCCTCCGTGCACTTCTCCTCCGTCGTCGATCGTCTCTCTTTGTACAGAAGTCCACGACGCTGATCGTTCCCCATCTCGACAGCCGCACATAACCCACGCAGCCGAGCCCCTCTTCAAGTTGCACGCGTCAGCCGCGTTTTAGACCCGAGCTGCTACAACCTTCACATAGTCGTTCCCCCCATCAAGTCGCACGTCTCCAAGCTGCGCGAGTGCAAGTGTTCGAGCCGGTTCCTTTTCGCGAGCCGTGCGCCCGAGTCGACTGCCTTTGTCGAGTCGTTCCCTGTTTTGAGACACTACTTGGTGAGAATTGCTTACTTTTGATTGGATATGGTACTTCCAGTATTTATCTATTTTGTCCCAACCAAGTTAAGTTGTGGATTTTAAGATGAGATATTTTGCTTGAACGTTTGGTAAATTTTAATTGGGAATTTGAGTTGTGAAATTCTCCGAACTAAGGTCGAATTGGATTTCAACCTCATTCGTTGGATTGGCTTATTGGAAAGTTTGACCGCAGCCATGATTAAATTTTGTGTAGCTAATATCTAGGTAAGAGATTTTTCTATTGGATCCCCATGTTAAAATTGCATGTATATTTTGTATCATGTATTAATGTAGTTAAGGGAAAACATGTATGATTGAGATGTTATGATAGATTGCTTACATTAAAATTACATGATACATTGTATTTGAGGTATGCTATGATTAAACATGATATGATAGAGTTATGTTTGACTAAGTTACAGTATTTATGATGTGACATATTTATATAGACTATAATATTATGTTAGGTTTATCGGGAGCAAAATGTTTAGACAGTACCTTCCTACAAGACTCTAACAGAAATTTAACAAATATTTAGCGGGAATAATAGTGGGTTCCTTATTGACTATAAATTATACTCATACTACAAGAAAAGTGGTCTACATCGTTATTTACAATCATAGAAGCGGGAGTCATGGAAAGTCATTCCATGATAGTTTTCTAAAACGGTTGCAATAAGTTTTTGCATGACAGAAAAATAAATGTCGTTAATTACTATTTTATGACAACAAATATCTGTCATATTTTATATTATGACATTTTTTAAATTTCAAGGATATGTCAATTGTGACATTTTTTTTAGAAATTAAATGTCATTGTTTTGCTATTGACGACATTTTTTTCCTGCAGGGCAATTGTGACAGTTTTTCTTATGAAAATGTCATTGTTTTAATATTGATGACAATTATTTTCAGTCAAATATAGTGCAATCATGACAGTTTTTCTGAAAATTTAAATGTCATTGTTTCGCTATTGACGACATATGTACGTTATAATACACTTTGTAATATTCATACATTTTCAATCAAGTTTTTACAATTTACAAGTACATAATAATTTCAGCCCTTAATCAAAACCATTGTAAAGAGCATAAAAATACATATAACAAGATTTTCTCAAAAGCATAAACGACCAACCGGTAAGCCTTCATCTTTGAAAATTTTCTTTGAAAGGAAACTCTTGAAGTTGTAGACTTTGAACCTCTGGGTTGGTTTAACTATCACTACTCTTATAGAAAATTTCAACATTGAGCCTTAACTATCACTACATGCATCAATAACACTACATGCATGACAAGGTTACAAAAGAGCTACCTTAGTATCACATATATAAGAATTATTTTTTAGTGTAATCTATCTCTTATAATGTTGGTGTTTCTATGAAAAAGATTTCCAATCTTGATGAAGTCACCCACCAAGATCTTGTTGTAAAAGTCACTCACCATAGGGTTGGTTTTGTGGCCTTGTTGCTATCATGTTAACTTTCTCATTTTGCTTTGCACTCAAAAATCATACTGTGGCAAGTATGTAACCTAACTAAGCTTGAAACAATCGAATGGGTTTGTTCTCCCTTATTCCATTCATCTATTAATGACATTGCTCTTATTATAAAAATAAAAATAAATAAATAAATAAGCTTTTGTCTTCATTGTTGTCTTTGAATTTTCAAAGTCTTGATTTTTTTTTTTTTGTAGCTTGGACAGTTTGGTTTGCTGTTTTTGGTTCCTCTATTTATTTCTTAGGCTCTTGTATTTTTTTTGTTCTATTGTTTCTTTGGGTGTTTTACTTATTTTGTCCCCTTTCAGAGATTCTATCATTGAACATTATTTTTCTTTCTTGTCACCAACCAATGAAAAGTTAGAAAAAATGAAAGAGCATGCATATGAATAAGAATTTTAAGTGTTACATGCATAAATTCATATTAACATGAGAACAGATGGTAAGTATAAATAAATTCAATCATATAGTAATATCTATCTATCTCTATATATATATGACCAAAGAGTTATATACAACATAAATTTTATTCTACAAGCATAGTCTACACTATCAGTCAAACCTTCCCAATCATGAAAATATGAAGAAAAACTACCTGTAAAATGTATTTCCAAATTTACATATTAAGGGTTGCAAGCCGATGAAAAAAGAAAAATAAAGTTTTGAAACTTTCCAATATAAGTCTAACAACATTCGATGGTCATGGAGTTCAATAACATAATAATGAAACTTATCCACTTTCTAAGAGGAGTAGGACCATTATTGCATACCGACTTCCAACACCAATAAAAAGAAATAGAATTCACAATTGCTTAAATTGATGGTTTATTAGAGCTTCCTATAAATCAAGATAAGTTCATTAGTAACATAAAGAGTTCATTTCTTCCTCATAGTGAAAATTCTTTGTCATAGTGAAAACGTTCATAACTTTTTTTAATCTTTCAATCATTAGTAAATTAAGAGTAACCAAATTACAATAATTTAGTAATGAGTTAGAAAAAAGTACTTGTGTTCAAGTTTATATATATAGTTTGTTTATGCTATAAATATCATGCCATTACGATAGAACTCAATAGCAACCATAAACAAAAGATCAATAGAAAAATCAAGTGTACTCAAATTCACTTGGAAAATTCATAGACAAACAAAAAGACCTTACACACCATCAAAGTTAAAATCTCACATTTCATTTTTCATTCTTTTTTCTCAAAGCTTCAGCCCATAGCCATGAAATCTCCCTTGACCTTGATTTCCTAATTAGAACAAACAAAAATCAATTAAAAATCAACCAAATGCTTCATTGAGGCATTTCATCAAACACATTGTAAGCTACCAAAATGTTCATCACATAGCCAACCATAAAGAAAAAATGTAGATTCAAATTAGAAAAATGAACGTAAACAACAATATTGAATATGATGGTAGACAAAACAAAAACATATCTTCTATAAAAGCAAAACTATGAGGATGTTTTTCATAAAAAGAACCATCAATATATCATATTGTGGGTAAAATAAAAGCATTTGAAGTTAATATATTATATAAATACAAAAAATAGAAATAATAGCTGAGATTCACCCGTGCAAGGGGTGTTGGGTGGTGCGTCGGCTGAAGGAGAGAAAGAGGGGGATTTCAGGCGAGTCATTGACGAAAAGTCTCGTTGTTTCCAGCGTGCGTGAGAGAAGGAGAGATGGTTACCGAAAGGGAGGAAAAATCCAAAAGGAGGGGCGACTCATGGATCTTCCACTAAGAAGAAGAAAAAAAGATGAAGAAGAGATGAAGAAGAAGAGAAGAGGAGGAGGAGGAGGTAGAGAAAGGGTTTTGGAGATGTTTTATTTTAATAAATAAATTGTTTAATGTTTTTAGAATTAGGAAAAAAATCTGATTTTAATAAACTTTGGATTTAAAATATATTTTATTTTAATAAATTAAATAAACTATTTTTGTATCTTTTATGACATCAAATAACTGTCCCGGAAAGTGAAATTCGAAAAATTTCGTCTTTTTCCGTCAAAAATACGGTTTTTTAGCTTTTGTGACAGTTTTTTCTTTTCTCCTTTTAATTTGGGATGTATACAACTGTCATAGTAGTAGTGTCACCATTTCTCTATATTTAGTTTTACCGGCTAAGTTGACGAATGACAAGAAGAGACCGTGGAAGAGACCGTGGTTCACCATAGAGGGACAATATATTATTTTATTCCGCATGTACTGTTTTCAGTATTCAATTTTCATAAGATTATTTCAAAACTCAAGTTTTCTCCTAGAAATTTCTTTTATTTTAAATAGGGCCCGGCCCGACTAGTATTTTACCTAATATTTATTTATTATTTTCTTCACACATTTTATTTACTATTGATTTTAAATGAATACTTGAAATGTTTTCATTTATTTTAAACAAAACTTTTATTTATTTTATTACATAGGGCTCGACTAGGTTTGAATATGAAAAAACCGAAACATCACACTATAGATTTATTACATGAAAAGGAAAGCAATTACGTAAACTAAACATAAGACATAAAGATAAGATAAGTCTGAGTATTTGAACATACAACCATAGGCAAATATCGCCCTGGACAAAGTATGCTCACTACACCCCAACCCCTTAATCCCTCGTATATATATGTTCATTTATTTGATATAAGTGGAAATATTTTTTACTCTAGGGTTTATGTATTGTGATATACACAAATTTTGATATGTTGGGATTTCAGACTATATAGAATTTATGTATACTTTATGTTTGTAATTAAATTGAAAAAACAGGTTCCTGAGGTAGCGTTGTTAGATTTAGAACAAGAATTAAGAACAAATTGTATTTAGTAAAAAGGAAGGCTAAGGATGAAATTTAAACAAATTTCTAGGTCTAAGGAAGGTTAACAAGGCAATGAAGAAACTTTTGATCAAGAGTAAAATGTAGATCCAATTTTTTTTTGTTCTTACTGTAATGTTATGGACTAAAAAATAGAATTTCAAATATGTTACACAACAAAATGATACCTACAACCAGAAAGTTCATACTCATTTTAACACCTCTATGAGCAGTAGCAGCATTAAAAGAGAGTTTATGGCCAAACATTTGCCAATTTCAACCAAATTATATGAGATTCCAATGGCATCATAGGAGAATTGGAAAAGGCCATATATACTTTGTCGAGAGTTACCTCCTCCCAGGTCCACTAAGATGAGCTTTCAGAATCAGACCCAATTTAATGTTCTCTTGACAGAAAAATATGGTTGAAAGGCAGCCATTCTGCATTGCATTTCCATGCTACAACCCCAATTCCCTCTTCAACTTCAAAAGTGTGGCTTCTATCTCGTCGATATCATCCTCGATACTACTTCCCTTGCTGGTTTGACTTCGACCATCGTTTCTCATGCTATCAGCATTGGAAGTTCTAAAAGAATCTGTCTTATCTGATGCTTTGTTGTTATTTGATTCAGCTTCTGAATCATCGATTATGTTGAGTTCTTTCTCAAGAAATTCCACAAATTCCTCTCCAATTTCCTGAAATACGTAAATACACATTTAAACAACTCATGCAAAGGCTTCATTTTGCAATTCAAAATTCAGACCGAATGATCCCTTTCTACAATTAAATAGACTAAAATGAACATTCCAAAGTAAAATTATCAATATAAACCAAAGTAGACATTTTGAAAGTGCGACAAACAAAGTGAACCACAGCCAAGAGTACAGGAACCGAGTATCTAAATGATTAAACCCATTCTTTTGATATGTTATTTAAATTTCTAACTAAATCAATGTCTCACCCCCAGTTCTTCCCAAAGGCTCTTCGGCGTCCCTTGTGAAGAAACACTGGCCTCCCAATTTCGAAATTCCTCTTGAAGATCCTTAAAGAAGTCCCCTGTTAAGAAAAAAAAAAAAACAGCTTTTAGCTACAAATTCCAACTTATTTTACAAGCAATACAAAGGAGAAAATAAAAGATGTTTAGCCAGTTCTTAAATCAAGCAGATTGATAACTAGCGTCTGCATTAATCATGTCAGAGAGAACAAATCTACCTACTGCTATTTGAACATCCTTGAAAAAATTACCTGCAGCATAACGGAAGCGGTCTTAAATAGAAGAAATGAACAAGACTAAAAGAGAGATCAACAACAGAAAAATGGGACTAAATCCATTCAATAGATTAACATGCTCAAGGAAGAGCTTTCCATAGTGTATTCCGTAGAAAAGGAAGCTTTGATAAAGGTAACTGAGAATTCTAAAATCTTGTGAAAGAGTGTAGAAACTAAAAAGTATCATCCAAATTAGTAATGAGCAGAATAGATGAATAGCATTTTGTTAAGTTGAATTTCACATTAACGAAGAAATTAAAAAATTTCACCCAGCAAGCAAAATTTTATGCACAAATACTTCAAGATAAAATTTGGTGCACAAATACGCCCCAATTCAAGATCTTTTCTAGTTACACAAGAAACAAGCGTTCCACCTATACTCAGCGCCCAAGAATTAAAATGATCGGCTGGTTAGTATTTTAGAGACAGTCTGAAACTACAAGCTTAGTCACAATCAGTACAATAGCCTTCCAAAGAAGAGAAAGCAAACTTGAAGTGAGTGGTCTTTTTTTTTCTCATAATATTTTAAAAGCATACTTTAAAATGAAGTCGGAACATGAATTGTTTTTTAAAAAATACATTTAATGTTAGTAAATTTTAACTTTTTAATTAATAACAAAGAACACCCCCTTTAATTTAATAATTGAAAAAAGCCCATGGCTAAGGGTTTTACAAAGGTGTGAGCCTTCTTCTGTGTGTCTGGCCTTTCAATGTGAGGCACTGACCTGCACCGTAGCGCCTGGAAGGACTATTTAAAACACCGTGCCAGCTCTAAAGCTCTCACCTTATAGACACCATTTTAGGAACTTTTTTCATTCTTTAGTCACTTATTTACAGACAATAAATATGGTCTAGCAAGTAGAGAAGAATTTAATCGGAAAACTCCAGAGTTCAGACAACAATATGCTCTACCATACATAAAAACGATCATTACAGAAATGATAAAAGTGAATAGCAAAAGAGCCTAAAGAGATTACCTAGTCCGTAAAATGTTTCTTCATCTTGGCTACGTTGGGCAGATGAATATGAAAAATCAGATCCATGATTCCCATAATCATATTTCCTTCGAGATTCAGAATTCAGCAATGTGTTGTATGCATGTTTAATACGCATAAATTTCTCCTGTGCATTAGGCTACAAAATTAACCAAAAAACAAAGAGATTGGTTAATGAACATTTCACCCAATTTCAGGTAAAACATTAAAAAGCAACCTCAAAATAATTACTAAAAGAACTCATCAGATAGAGATGTCTGTCAAAGCTAAAACATCCACTACATTAAATATATATATATAACAGAAGCATAACCCGACTAGACTAGACGTGCGAGCTTGGAATCTGTACCACCGAGTCTGTCTTCCTTCCAAGTTAAATGGGTACTTTTATAGACTTTATTAATTAGTCTCTTCGTGGACCAATTTCCATCTTTTGGAAACAATAGAAAATTTGAAGTTGCACTCGTTTTAAGATAACAAGCATGGAGGAAAAAGAACCGAGTTACGACCATACTTGAACAGATATGTTCTACAGGTTGTACAACAGTATCTTTAAGTTCTAAAATAACAAGAACTGAGTTCGCTAAATGCGAGGTAAAAAAAATCATTGAATCATCTTAGTTAATTAGACTTTCCCCACAAACTAAAGATAGTAGATCAGATTCCACAACTTATTGATCATTTTTTTAAAAAACAGAAATCCCTATCTCAGTAGCTTGAAACTTTCTCCTGCAATTCCCTACGTAGATTAGTTTATCAAGAAACTTAACTTCCAAACTCCAACCAGATTACAAAAGAGACCCAGAAAAGCAAATTAAGAAATAGGGCAGAAATTCCCCGATTACCTCTTTATTAACATCGGGATGATACTTCAGAGCCAGTTTCCGATAAGCCCTTTTGATTTCATTTGGAGTTGCGGTTGGAGAAACACCAAGCACTTCGTACGGTGACTCTCTCCGACTCGCTTTCACAAGCGTCACAAAGCTCTTCCTACGATACGTCAAGTAAACTTGATTCAAAGCTCTGAGGTGCCAACAGCGGGTAACTGAAGAACCGGCGATTGGATATTGAAGATTTTAGTTGATTTCGACAAAAGAAAATATAAGGATAAGAAACAGATCTTGAAATGGCGTCAGAGATAATGTAAGGGAAATTTTGCGGTATAGCCAATTCGAGCATGTTCGAGAACTAATCGGCGACTCAATTCTCTCTCTCGGTTTGTTTCTCTTCTCATTTTACTTTGAGGTTCCTATTGAGGCATTTGGCTTTCGGATTTGGTTTTGTCTTTCTTTCTCTTCATGCGATGCCGTGTCACTTTTTTGCGTTGGATTAAATAGTTTTTCTATACAAAATTACTCATTTACCGTAACTTCATAAATCCCACTTCTTCTTCTTCCACCGGGAATTTGGGATGCTCTCTCTTACCGGCGGCGCTGTATTTCTTCGAGCTCCAAACAGATTTCCGGCCATCCTTCGTGGGTTTTGTTCCTCGTCCGATGGATATATTGAACTCATCGAGACGTGTGGACGCAATCGAGATTTGAACTTCGGGAGGTCACTTCATGCTCGATTGATCATCGATGGATCAGCCCGTTTGACACATTTTGCTGCGAAGTTCATAGCCTTCTACGCCGCATGTGGCAAAATCAAGGATGCACGGATATTGTTCGACAAAATTCCCCGAACAAATCCTCGCCGGTGGATTGTTTTGATTGGGGCTTATTCTCGTTGTGGGTATTACCCAGAAGCTTTGAGTGTATTTTGTGAGCTGCAGAGAGGAGGATTAAGACCTAGCGAGTACATCATTCCCAGTGTCTTGAAAGCTTGTGGTCATCTCTCCGAGAAAACTACTGGGAGAAAACTCCATACCTTAATCCTCAAAAACTCCCTTGAATCTGATGCTTATGTCTGCAGTGCGTTGATAGATATGTATGCGAAAAGTGGAGAGGTTGAGAAAGCTCGGCGAGTGTTTGAATCAATGGCTGGGAAGGATTTGGTGGCATTGAATGCGATGGTTTCAGGGTATGCCCACCATGGATTAGCTGAGGAAGCTTTGAATCTGGTGGAGGAGATGCAAGTATTGGGTATAAAACCCAACCTGGTGACTTGGAACACTTTGGTTACAGGTTTTTCTCAGATTGGTGAGGAAGAAAATGGTTCGTGAGCTTTTCAAAGAGATGGAAGCCAATGGGATAGAACCAGATGTAGTATCTTGGACATCTGTGATATCTGGGTTTGTACAAAACTTTAGAAATGAGGAGGCTTTTGATACATTTAGAAGGATGTTGAATGCTGGGTTTCATCCAACTTCTGCTACAATCAGTAGTCTCTTGCCTGCTTGTGCATCGGTTGGAAACGGGCGATGCGGGAAGGAAATCCATGGACATTCTCTGGCTCTTGGAGTTGAAAAAGGATGTGTATGTGAGGACTGCATTGGTTGATATGTATGCAAAATGTGGATATTTTTATGAAGCAAAGATATTATTTTGGAGGATGTCTGAAAGGAATTCAGCTACTTGGAACTCCATGATTTTTGGGTATGCAAATCATGGATATTGCAATGAAGCAATAGAGCTTTTCCATCAAATGAAGGACGATGATGAGAAGAAACTTGATCATCTAACATTTACAGCAATTCTTACTGCTTGTGCTCATGCTGGGCTGGTTGATTTGGGAAGAAGTTTGTTCCAGTTGATGCAAAGTAAATATGGTATTGTTCCTAGAGTCGAGCATTATGCCTGTATGGTTGACGTGTTCGGTCGAGCAGGGAAGTTGGCCGAGGCTTATGATTTGATCAAGACAATGCCAGTCAAGCCTGATTTATACGTATGGGGAGCTTTGTTAGGTGCTTGTAGGAAGCATGGAGAAATAGAACTAGCTGAGGAAGCAGCCAAACATTTATCAGAATTGGAACCTGGAAGTGTTGGGAACAGTTTGTTATTGTCTGATATATATGCTAATGCAGGGAGTTGGGGACATGTTGTGAAGCTGAAGAAGATGATGAAGAAGAGAAAGATGAAGAAATTTCCTGGGTGCAGTTGGATAGAGACAGCTTAGCAAAACCTTTCTTCAAAACAACAAAGATGAAAAAAAAATATCTATAATGGCTGCAAGCTGCCAAGTTCTTCCAGTTGTTTCAGGGGGTTGTCAAAATGATTCTCTCAACAGAATTTCATTCATTAGAGATAACCCAATAAACAAAATCTAATGTACTCAAAATTTTCATTCAAGATTCTAATTACTAATGCTTCACTTTGTAATTCCAGCCAAAAAGATAGAGAGAAAGAGAAAAGGAGAGAGTTAAAAGAATGCTCCATTCAAGATCCAGATGAAATCTTCTCTAACTTCATTTATCATTTCGAGTTTTGGATTAAGAACACAATAAAAGGCCAAATCCAAATCGAACCCTACTTGTCAGTTGTCAATTCTATAAATCATGCTGCCCTTTCGTGCTACACGAATGAGTAGGTACATTGGTTAGGTTAACCATTGGCATGGCGGTTTGACTAAGACCATGGCCGTGAGCTCCCATACCATAAAACATCATAGGCATCATCGGAGATGGCATATAAGTCACTGGAAAAGTAGCCGGAAAATAGTCGTTTCCGTGTGAATCGGCGGCACCGGGAGAAGAATCGTGAGCATTCTGCGTTACGGGCATCGGAACAAGAGCTTCATCAGTTGTTGAAGAAATCTGCGTCCTCTTCAAGTAAAGTCGATACTTCTGAAGATGACTAGCAACATTTTCACGAGTCAATCCCTCCACATTCATCATTTGCATAATAGCTTTGGGAGCTGCGTCTTTAAGCCCTAGGTGAGAAACCACATCCACGAACCGTTTGTGTAATTGTGGAGTCCACGCGAGCCTAGGTCGCTTCAAGGTTCGAGCCAATGCTGCATCCTCAATCAAACTCTCCGCTCGAGGTGCTAAATTCGTCTCCTCAACACAATCAACCCTCCTCAATTTCCGCGAATCAGATCCCAAATCATCTGGATTTATCCCCTCGTCTGATTCAACCATCACAACGTCTTCCCTCCGCGTCTGATCGTACTTAAACTCAAAACTCCTGTATCCTTCTGACTGTCCATCACGAATATTCAATATCGTCATCTTCGATGCCGAATTAACATCTAATATACTCCGATGAGGTTCCATCAAAATCCTAAACGCGGAAGCGAGTTCCTGCGATATTAACGATTGAGAAAGAGGGGTTAATTTCTCAACATCCGGCAGCCCATCCTCCCATAGAAGAACTCTTTCATCCTCATTTCTACAACCATTACCACCGCCGAATTGGAATTCCCTCTTCTTCTTCTCCATAAGAAATTGATTCTTGTTCTTCGATTCCTCAACCAAATCGAGTGTTATTAGAGTAGCTTATTGGAATCTTGGATTCAAAAAGTAAGGTTGGTTCGATCCGTGGTAAGATTTTTCGTTTCGAAGAATGTGTTTGGAAGATCAGAGAAAACGGGAACAATGTCTCATAGGAAGGAGAAGGTTGGGAATCGGGAATCGGGACTAGGGACTCGGATAGTGGCAATTCGGCAAGATATTTTTGGTACGCTGAAATATCGCTCTCTTTTCATTATCTAAGTCTACTTGCTAGAATTTAGTACTACACTGTACTCGCTACCAGTGGTAGAGACGTGGTCTTAGTGGATCCTAGCCGTTCCTGATTCCGTGTTAAGAGATTACAATGGGAGGTGATCGCCTGATCAACTGACACCTGGAGCTGGCACTTTATGTTCTGCCTTTGCATTGGTTGAGGAGCATGCTCAACTATATTTTCAAGGCTATTATGGTCATTTTCTTCAAACGTTATTGGGTCGTCACTATTTTTTGGAAACTGGCCCAATTCGGCATCATTCATATCGGGCCACTACCAAACCTTTTCGCTCTTTGATGGATGCCAAATTGACCGGGAAGATGACTCACATCTGCTGGGTGGACAATTAAATCCGAGTATCTTGTTCTAATCCTCCCACATGACGCGAGGAACTCAATATCATCCAATGCATTCTTATCAACATAATCATATTCAATCATCTTCCAAATCTTAGTACCTCTTTGATACGCAAATAAAACATAAAGATTCATATTCAATGGCCGCAACACACACACACCACTCTTGTACTCCGATTTCATCATAATCTATCTCAATTAAAACAATTAACATTTTTCAATATCAATTTTAATCAACCCCAACCATACTTTTTTTGGATTATAATTCATTATTTTGGATTATAATATTTTCTGGACCTTCCATTTTAATCTTTATATTTTCCATTATTGTAAATAAATCTTACAACTAAAATTAGTCATTTACACAACTTCAGACCATGCAAACCAAAATGTTAGTTTAACCACAGCTTGAATTATTATTATTATTTTATTATTATAAATCCTTTTTAAATTTAAGTTTTTTAAAAAATATAACAAAAACGCAAAAAAATTTACATACAACAATTTTAAAACAAGTTAAAAACTCACACAACAAAAATAAGACACTCGTATAATATAATCTAAAATATCATTTAGATATTGATTCACATTGTTTATCTAAACAATCGTTTGAGTCTATCATTATCTAACTGAAATAGACAATGATAGTGGTCTATCTCTATCTATCTTGGATAAACAATTAATTATTTAGATATTGGTACAAGATAGATATTGTACAAAATCTAAATGATCTTGGTAGGTATTGGTATTAGTAAACAATCGTTTATATCTTGGTGACGATCTTTAAGATCTATCACTTATTTATTTGGAATATAAATAATAGTGATCATTTAGATTTTGGTATGCATTGAAAAAAAAATGAGAGATAATGAAGAAGGAATAAATTCTGGAGGAAGAGAACAAGAAACCGCGAATAAGAAAAGTGAGAATATAAAGGAATGGTAACGATATGAAGATGTACAATAATTCAATACTCCATGTGTAAATGATAGGTGGATTCTATGTTAGATATAACAAAATGAGTTAAATTAGTTATAAATATGGTAAAAAAAAAAAGGAAAATTATTTAGCAACATTTGTAAAAGTAGAAAAAATAAAACTTAGGAGGATAGAGTCATCGTAACCATTCTTTTTTATAGCCCTATAATATAAGTAATTACTTTTCATATCTGTCATGTAATTTTTCTTTATTAAAATTGGACTATAATTTTCTATGACAAATTAAAATTTTGTTTTATTTTGTTTTTTTAATTTTATTGTTTAAAACAATGTTCGAAATTTGGAAGGGAAGAG
Organism: Cucumis sativus; assembly: GCF_000004075.3. Lineage (NCBI taxonomy): Eukaryota > Viridiplantae > Streptophyta > Magnoliopsida > Cucurbitales > Cucurbitaceae > Cucumis > Cucumis sativus. Next base: position 12,463,066 of record NC_026660.2, read on the forward strand.
ATTGAGAAGGCTTTATAGAGCCTTCACGACGACGAAACGACGTCGTGGATCTGGACAGCGAGGATGCGTTTGCTACTGAATCAGTGAGAGAGAAAGGTAAAGCGGATGAGCCATGGCTTCCACTACATTCATTTCTCTATCTCTACCAATTTCCCTCTCCTCTTCCAACCTTCTTCCTACTCTCCGTTCTTCCTCATCCCCCCGTTCCCTTTCTCCACCGCTCTCTTTTCCCGCCCAACACTTCCCCTTCTCAATCCTCTCCGCCAAAATCGTCAAAAACAACTCTCAATTTCGAGGATCCATGCCGCCACATCTCAACAAACTTTACCCTCAGATTCCGCCGCACTGCTGGCCGCCGAGAAATCGCAGGAGATAGTAGGATCCACCAATGACGACGGCGTCTCCACGATAATCTCTGTTCTTCTCTTTACTGCTTTCATCGGTCTTTCTATTCTCACAATCGGGGTAAAATCATTTCGATTGAATATCATCCCTTTGGTTGGGGCTTTTCTTTTCTTTTCTTTTACACATCCGGTTGTTGTGTGTCTCTTGGTTTCAGGTGATCTACATTGGTGTGACGGATTTCTTGCAGAAAAGAGAGAAGGAGAAGTTTGAGAAAGAGGAAGCGGGGAAGAAGAAGAAGAGTGGGAAAAAGAAGAAAGTTAGAGCTAGAGGTGGACCGAGAGGATTTGGACAGAAGGTTGAAGGAGAAGAAGAAGAAGATGATGAAAATTGAAGCAAATTCTGGAAATTCTGCTATTTGGTACTGTCTAATTTACGTATAAATTTAGATGAATTTTGCTTCTCGATCATGAATTTTGGGTTCTTTTATTGTTAGCTGAAATGTTTTAATGATTCCGTTTAGTGAAATTAAATTTAGTTCAATTTGTTTATCTTATCTGTTTACCTTAGCAAATATTTTGGACGATTTTGCTATTTTCACATAATTAAAGTTGGAGATTCAATCTTATCCCTAAGCAATTGAGAAAAATAAAATCTATGATTAGTCTCAACACAAATTAAACTCTTTGGTCATCAAATTAGTCCTGGCTAGCCAAATTAATCGTGGGAAGATTCTCCAAAAAAGAAATCCTCGAAGTTGAATGGGTTTGACCACTTTAATGGCTAGTTGGATGAAAATTGTTATTTGACATAATCATCTCAGATACAGCTTCTCATAAGATAATTATTTTTTAAAACAAAACAATCAACATACAAATGAATTCTTGAATTCTAACCTTTAAATCCTATGGGTTGGCTTTTCATTTTATCTCACAATAATTTGTAGTTAAACCGAATCATACAATAGTCATATTGAAAAAAAAAACTTGTTAAAATTAAGTAATTGTGTATGCCTAATCCTATGTTATTGCTTCCGAATAATCATACGGTGAATACGCGAATCTTATCAATTTTTCAGCATAAAAAATCTCATACCTTTTTACTCAAAAAAAAAAAAAAAAAAAATCCTCAAAACTTCACTAAAGATTATTACTACAAAATGAATATTAATTAATTAGAATGGTTTGAGACATTCACTTATAAATTCCTTGACTTAAAAATTCAGTAAAACATAAAATTTAACACATGGAACTATACACAACCCATCAATTTAATCGACCTTCAATCAATTTTTTTTTAAAATTCTTGAAGTCTAAATTCAGTTAATAAATTGATCAAGGAAATGAAATAAAAGACAGGGAGAAGAAAAGGATAAGAAAAAAGTATTGAGTAAGAGAGTTGAAGAGGAAAGAGTGATGAAAATATTAGCATACATGAGAAGAAAACTATGGCCTCGATAATCTAACATAAACAGCTCTTCTTCACATGGGCAACATTTTGTACAGTCACGCTAAAACATATAGATGGGAAAAAAACTACCTCAACATTTTAAAGTCATTTACAAGGAGAAAAAAAAACTAAAAGTATAGGCAGGCAGCCCCTTTTCTTTATCTCGTTCGCAGCAATTGGGTGCCATTCAACATCGGTGCCGCGAAATTGATCGATTTTCTACGTATAAAGCAGCTTAAAACTACAAATGTACAGGCTTCCTTCCAAAGTACAAACAAACTTGTTTTATTTTCAATCAGCTCATACCTGTCTTCACAGAGAGGTTGAGGTTGAGGTTGAGCTACTGCTCTAGATCATAAAACGGAAAAGGGAGTGGAAAGAGTCGAAGAAGCTTGCTCGCTCGTTCTGGCGGTTGCTTCGGTTAGCTGTACATATTTTCTTTCCTAAGTCACCAAAGAAGGGTGTGGAGAAGACTGAGCTGCAATTCTCCTTTCTGCAAATAATCCATATGGGAGTGTTGGTCTCAATTCACACGCGTCAAAAAAATTGTCAATAAAGACGCGATAAGAAATGTATATTATATACCTCCAGCCGCAACAAGTTTCTCTACGCGGGCAACAATGTGCTTCCCGTAAGTATATTTCTTCAGTGCATTGAGATGAACTTTGATTCGAGAGAGAATCAGTTCACGCTGTTGGTCGTCACAAGTCTCAAGCACTTTTTGGACAACATAGTTTGCGAATTGATCTTTCATCATAGCCTGAAGTAATGTTCAACAACAGATTATAAGCTAGACTGGTAAGAATTCACATTCGTTTTGTAATTAATTGGACATGGACATTCCTCAGCGGGCAAGAGACATTATCACAGTGCATAAGAGGTGAATGTTCACAAACCTGTAGGGGCTCATTTTCATCTGTAGTTCCAAGCATTTCGCTCACCAACAGCTGGCGTTCTGTAGGACCACCAAAGGTTAAGCATTTCTCAACGACATTGGATGCAAACTTCTGCTGACTCATTTGTACTATTCTACCAGCCAATTCCTTAATAATTGCAGAACGCTCATGAGATTTTCCATGCTCCAATACATGCTGTTGAGGAGAAAATCAGACAAAGTAATTCAAAATATCTTAGTCTATTTGCACAGCCAAAAAATGAAATTAAGAGTTTAACTTTCACATTAACTATATAACTAAAAACAAACAGACATTAAGTGAATTATCATCGATTTCAAAAGAGTTTGTCTAGAAGCATGAACCTGAACAACATAATTTCCATATTGGTCTTGTGCCAACATGCTAACAGATCCTAGAATTTCCTCCATAACTCGACTCTGAGTAGTTTCGTCCTTGCAGTGTTCAAGAACTCTCTGTCACAGGGAAAACGTATCAGTGTAGTTCATGCGAGTCAAATCAGCTCGATGCAGTTAAGGAAATAAAGCATGTAAAAATCACCTGTATCACACGACACCCGTATGGGTGAGTTGAGAGTGTCACAACTTGATCAAAAAATGTTGAAACTATAAAATGGATTGCTGACTCTGGGACACATTCTATACACTTTTGTATAACATGATTCCCATTCTGATCCCGTACACAGCGCATGACATGCCCATCAAGCTCTCCGACCATTTTAATCTTTTGGTCCAGATCTACTACTTCAATTGCCTGATCAATTGAGTTGAACATATATATGTGACATCCCATCAGTAAATCATGAAATCTCATTACATGATTAGAATGAGTATTACAAACATCAGTTAGTCACATTAGGAATAGCAACTGATAACGAAGAAGCAAAAGTTGAAATTCATCAAGGCTCCATTCATTTATTTTCATTTCAGAGAGGATAATTTAGCCCTTCTTTAGTGACCATATCACCAAGCTGACATGTCTCTGTCGCTCATGGAAACACATACGTTGCACCAGAAAGAATGTACAAGAGGAGGAAGAGGATTAGAGGCAAACCCAACCTAAGACAAGGGAGACTACTACCAAAAGCCTCCACACCATACTCAAAGTGTGTTTCTCACTGCAAGTATTAACATTTACATAGATCATTACAAAAACGTTAACTTTCATTAGTTGATTTAACTGCCCAAATTAGAATATTGCTAAATTAACTCTTGAAGTCTATAACAAGTAAGTAATTTGATGTTGCACTAAAGTGACTGAAAATGTTTTAAAGAGGAGGATATTGGGTTCAACAGTTGAGAGGAGATAAAACAGGCACAGTGTTCAGAAGATAATACGGATTCCAGCTTAAGATAAGCAGTATGTTAGGATACTAACAATAATTTAGACTGAAAGGACTGTATAAATGGCTTAAACAGAGGCGGTACTCTGGTTTACTTTATTTATATATAAAGCCAAATGATCCAGATTCACAAGATGAAAAGAAATAACAAGAAACAACAAGGAAAAATGCAGAAAAGATCATACCAGCCTCTTGGTTTTAAGAGACCCTGGTGGCTGCTGTAGCCCTACCTCCTAAAAGTTAAAAATACCCTAGCTACTCCAACCTAATAATCCTATTTATAGACTCACATATTCCTCAGCCCAGTGGGCCCTACCACTCAGAACGTCCTTCCAATCATTTCTCCATAATAATTCCCTGTGCAGTTACTTTTCTACCCTTCCTCCTATAAGTATGGATAATTGGGGGTCTTACACAGTACCTTCTGGATCACTCGACAACCATACATCTGAAGACTCAGTGTAAGTACATGACCAAAAAGCTTATTGGCCAATTCTCTTCGCTGTGCTGCAAGTCCATGCTCAAAGAACTGCATATAATGTACTCTGGTAATTAGCATATAGAACCAAAACAAGGTAATAATACCAAAAAATAACAACAATTATCGTTCAGAAAGGACTGATTACCTTTTGAATCACATAATTTCCAAAGACATCCGTCATCAGAGCAAGAGCTTGCGGCATAATTTCCTGATAAATCATATTTTTTTCATCAGCAGTAGCTGTTTCAAGTTTTTGCTGAATGAATCGGCTCCCATATTGATCCCCACTGCTCATAAATAAGTGACAGAAGAAGAGAAGAAATCCCTTTAGAATAGGATTGTGCTGATAAATCACATATAATCAGTTCAACAAGCAAGATATACACATACCTGAATTCAAACACATGACCCGCAATTTCAGAAAGTTCAAAACATTTTGTCTTATTGCTTTTGAACTCCTCTAGTAAAGAAGATGAAAAGCTTTCGTTAATATTTCCAACATCCAGATGCCAAGGACTCATAACACCACCTAAGTTCCTTGCAGCCGAAGGATAGCGCAGATGGAGATCATTATGCCTGATAGGACTACCAGGTCCTACAGGTGAGTTAGAAAGGACAGGACTAGCCATAGGACTTCCAGGATATGACATATGAACTCCAAAAGCTGGATTTCCGAAATAACCATGATGATTTGAAACACCAGATTTACCACTGAATGGGACATTATATTGCGATTTTGGAGGTGATAGAAGGGCCCCCACGTAAGCCTTCTGCAGTTCTAGCTGATTCATATATGAATTGCCCAGATAATTTCTATCAAGAGAAGGATCATTTAAAGCACCCAGTTGTGCTGCATATTCAGATGTCCTCAAGTATTGAAGATAAATGGGATCTACAAAGGATGCCTGAAGAGCATTACCAGACATTTGACCACCTAGTTTACCAAGAATATGTGAATCCGGAGCAGAAGAAGTCAAGTTAGTTGCAGAAGCTAAACTTCCACCAAGAACTCGTGACTCCAAACCAGAGGCTCCCAAAGCTGAAGCTGAGGCAACATTTTCAAACAATGTTGGTAAATTACCAGAGCCAAGTTGACCAGGCATCATAGATGCCAAAGGTGGACTAATTGAATATCCACTCAGGCCAAAGTTCTGATAAGTCAAATTTGTGCCGTCGACATGCTGATACTGAGCTCCGTTGTTATGAGATGAAGCATGTGAACCACCTTTCAAGTACGAGTTCGCAGAAGGAACAGAAGACTGTTTGAGTTCAGCATGTCTGTCTCTGGAGGAGTTGGGTCCCCCACCATTGTTGTCATTTAAGTCCGAGAATGAAGATCTGGGTTGACCTCCAGACTCAGTCTTCTTAGCAAATGACTGTTGCTTAATATGATTCTGACCACCTTGCAAGCCATATGCATAGCCCTGTTGGTTATTACTATCTTGTTTGATTTGAGATAGCAAATGCCCTTCTTCATTTATGGTGTCATCCGGTGACAAGTTCATACCAGATAAAGCTGAAACCAAATCTGAAGACTCGTTGATTCCAGATGAAACTCCATTAAATGAATTTGGGCTTGCAATGTTCCTTTTCTCAGAAGCTCCAACTCTCCCACCTCCAATAGGAGTGAGACAAGGACTGGGAGCCCTTGCAACAAGCTGAGGATCAGGTGTGTTGCTTCTTGACAATGAAGCACCCACAGCAGCTGCATAAGTGTACGAAGAAGGTGCTCCAATACTTTGACCAGCAGAGGAGCTCTGACCATTTGCACCCGTTCGCATAACTTCAGAAATCATTAAATCATGGCGCAAATTGGCCAGCTCATCGGTAGCACCCATAGTCTCGACGTTATCGTCAAAGGCATTGCGGCTGGCCGGACGGGATGGCAGCCCAGTAACAGGAGTCGTGCGTCCCATGTCATCCTGCATACACGTTAGACGCTAAAACACTTGGAAAAAGACTAATCCGAAATGGGGACATCTTAAAGGTCAATTATTTTGTAAGAATCAATTTCACATCAAAGTGACATGCAACAAATATACAATTAATGCCAAACTCAAGAAACACAAGCAAAATGGGATAAACTAACAAGCAGGGGAGTTGCACGATATTAGAAAGCAAATGAAGATACAATTTTATACAAAAGCATGTGATCACTTCAAAACAAAATTCAGTAGGCCAAAACAATCATGAGTAGCAACAATAACAGTAATAACACTTGGAAAATCAAATTGAACCGATCAGACCGATTAAAATCAATCACTCAAAGAACAAACCATCAACAAACACCCAAACATTAACAACTTACAAAATTGTAAAATATAAACTCAAGACTTCTATTTGACTGAAACATTTGTGAACCCAATGCAATATACATCAATGCTCAAACTTACTACCAACGTCAAGCAGCAATAGAAATGACAGAATCAAATAAAATGAAAGCAATTTACCTGAAAGATTTCAGCTAGACTCTTCTGTTTGGTTCCAAGTCCTAAACCAGGTAAACCAATCAAACCGTCGCCACCCCACTCAGCCGCACCACGCCCTTTGTCCAACTCAACCTCAGTTGCTTGTTTCCTAGCATTAAACCCAGGAGGCATAGAAAACAAGGATCTGTTGATGTTATCAGGTCCAACATTCGATCGCCTCGTATCTCCAATCCCTCCCAACCCCAAATTTGCCCCTTTCAACCTCTGCGCAGACTTCCAATCCTCCTTCGAAATCAACGGAGGTGGAAGCCGAGGATTAAGATTCACATTTGAGTAATAGTATGACAAGTAAGCTGGATCAGACCTAAGCTGCTCTTCTGATACAAAACCATTCCCATTCTTAGAACCAGTTATTTCCGCAAAAGCATTAGCAGAACCAGCAATCCCACCAACCAAACCACCCACCGCACTCAAAGAGCCTTCAACAGTCGGCGGAGCTGATCCACTTCTATACAAATTCAGCTCGCGTTCACGATCATCAGCCTCTTGCCGACGCTGTTCACGAAGTAATAACCCTATCTCCGTCTCTAATTCATCACCAAACGATCCTTCGTTTCCACCAAACATCGGTCTAACCCTTCCACCTCTAATCTGATCACTACCCTCAGCACAACCCTAAAAGAAAAAAAAACCCCAAAAACAAAAACAAAAAAATTGCAGAAACAACTATTTACAGCTAAAAGAAGTATCCTAAACTGATCAAAACCAAAATTTCTTTTCGTTGCACCAATTCCCTATCTCAAAACTTTACAACCTAACCATCAATTCGCACCCCCAAGAAAAAAAAAATGTTACAAAAAAACATTAATGTTTTCACTACAACCTAAATTCTCTCAAAACACACAAAATTCTCTAACATAATCATGTAATAAGGACAGCAGTAACAGAAAAAATATAACAAATTCTAAGTTGTAAGAAGTTGATAGGAAAAAAAAAAGGTGAAGAATCGAAAAGGAAAAAAAAAAAAAGATTCCCAGAGCTGAAATGAGATCAAGAAGAAGGATTGAGATAATAGAGAACAAAGACGGAGACAGCTGAGATCAATCCGGCGGCGATTGCTACAAACGAGAACCCTTTTAGGGTTTTATTCCATTTGAAGGTGAGATTAAATACAGTAAAGGTAAAAATAAATAAATAAAATAAAATAAAATCATTACATATATATATATATATATATATATATATATAAAATATCTGGAAAATAATATGTTTATTTTAGAAAAAAAGAATTTAAATTTGGGTGATTGACTTAGCGAAGCAATGATAACTGACTGATAAAAAAAAATGACATAGGAAAATGAGTTTGCAAAAAATGAGAATTTTAAGAGAGAAAATAAAAAATAAATGAATAGACGATGAAGATGAGTTCTTGTGTGTTTAAGGCAAGAATCTCCAGATGACACGTCAGTTCCATTGGATTCTACCCGTACCCTTTTATATTTAGAATAGTACAGGTAAATATCCTTAAATTTACACTTCTACTTCCCTTTCTTTCTTTTTCTTTTTTTTACTTTTACTCTTCCTTCCCTTATCTTTACACCTAATCTTTTTCTTTTTAAATTGCCTTTTATCTTATTTCGGATGTATGATGTGGCTCTTTTTTATTGGCTTAAATTCCATTTTTTTTCTTATTTGTTCTTTTCTTCACACTCCTTATATATATATTTTTTTTTATTATTGTTATTTTTAGATGAGAATAAGCAACACAAACACGAGGAATAAAGTTGTAATGTGAAATTATATGCTACCAAAACAACCGTTATTGTTCTTACTTCATGATATTTTTACTTTTTTTAATTCATTAATAAATAGCTTTGACAAAATTACGTTGGAAATTTTGTTTTAAGTTTTTTTTTTTAATATTGAAAATGAATTTATAAAGAAGTGTAGATGTGTTACAACTCCCAACGATTTTATTGTATGTAAAATTGATGTTATGTAATTCAAAAATAAGATTTCCTTGGTTTGCATTCAAGATAATAGCTACTTTCATATTAAACAATTAACATGTTTGAATAAATATATGTTAACTTATAACTAATGTTGACTTAAACATTACAAATGGAAAGGGTGTCTAAATTTCTTTCCCTCGTATCCGTTTCCTAAACCAAAAAAAAGGGAATATGTTACAAAAATATTTCACGAAAACATAATCTTCGTGTAATAACCACAATGGCAACAACAATATAAACAAAGTTTTGAATTATAAGAAGTCGAAGAGAAAACGGATGAACAAACAAGAAGATGGAAAAAAAGCATAGATAGACAAAAATTAGATTATTGTAGCTTAAAATTTACCCTTTCCTTTTTACCTTAACGTATTTATAAATTGAACTAATTTTTGTTTATGTACTATATATTTTTAAATTTGAACGTTTCCTTATTAGTTGTTTGAAAACAATTTCTTAATGGTGCATACTTTTTAAGTTAAGGTCTAGCATGTTATGATCCGTTGAATTTGAGTTACTTTATTGAAAGTAAATTTGTTATTTCATATCCTTCGAAAATAGGATTTTGTTGGCTTGCAATAAAATAGGAATTATAATCCTATTAATTAATTGATGTTAATTTTAATAAATATAACAAAACATCCAAATATTTATGATCCGTGTAACAAAATAAAAAAATATAGAAAGTCGGTAAAATGTTTTCATAAATTTCATATTTGTCTTTTATATTGTGGATGATTCATCACTTTTCTTTCGTCTTATTCTGTGCAATTTTTTCAAATTCTCTTCTAAATTTTTTCAGTTCATTCTCAATATATTTTTTTCTTATATTTTTATTGATCATTTTTTTCTTTCTTTCTCTCTTCATCGTCTCCTTATTTCTTCCAACTTCTCTTATAGAATATCAAAATCATTTAAATATTACTTTGATACGATCTAAACGATTGCTTACTTGTTAACACAATCGTTTATATTTGAAGTATTTTTTCATCGTTTAAAAGAACTACATGATCGTGTGAAATATAAATTAAACGATTATCATAATCATCTGGATCATTTAGTATGGTTAATACGATCATTTAGATTTGAAACATTTTTTTTCATCGTTAAAAAGAACTACACGGTTGTGTTGATACTACTTACACGATCGTGTATTATTTTCTACACAAGCGCGTAACATGATTGTTTAAAAAAAGAATTATATTTGCGTCTTTGACCAATTAATAATATGTCAACTAGACCGTTTTTTTGTACTTCTCATTGTGGGCCATTGTTTTTTTTTTTTTTTCAAAATTGTTCTATACAGTGTAAAGATTTTGTCGATTTATTATATTTAAAAAAAAAACCCTACATTAAAACCAATGTTGAGTTAGAGAATAACATACTTTCAAGGAGTATGTACAAATTAACAATTACTTATAAATGACATAGTTTTAGTGTAAATTTAAGAAACTTGAACGTATTGGCCTAGTAAATCTATTGTGTACATTACAAATTGTTTTGTAATTGATAAATCAATATAATTATAAACAATATATTTACTTATCAATACATAGTTGTGTGTAGATAAATTATTCATGTAAGATATATAAATTTAACTCATTCAATCAATGAAGTATTATTGTATAAAACTTCCATTTTGATGTTGGATAAGAGTCATAATTAGTTTACTATCCCTTAACAACCCCTAATCACACCTAACTTTTCTTAAACTGACGTAAATAATTTTAAGGAGCTTTTTTTAAGAACAATAATAATAAAAAGAACAGAATATTTACGACTTGATTTTTTTTATAAAGTAAAAATAGTTTGTTCATTTGGTTATTTTTTACGATTTTCTTAATAATAGATGTAATAAAATGATTAAACAACCTATTTTGTTTTGTTTTTTTCCTTCTTAAATTTTAAGTTTAGAAAAAAATCATTATAATTTTTATAGAATATTTATGTTTTTATTGAACTTAACTAATTAACAAAAAGATGATCTAAAAATGGTTGAGAATGGGACAATATGGGAAAGCACAAGTAAACTTAGGAAATGATAAAAATAGGTTAAGATTTAGGGGAGAATGCGAAATAATCTTTCAAAAAAAATACACACAACTAAACTTGGCGATGAGATAATTGGTTTCATGTTTGTTTGTTTTTTTTTTTCTTTTTTCTATTATTGAGTGTCAACTGTTTTTTGAAAACAATAAATAACCAAATAATAATCTATCAATTAAAAAATATTTTTATAAGGGAGTAAATGAAATTTGTCCTTAACTGGTTTTTTTTTCTTCAAAATGGTAAATAATTTGTATTTTTTATTATTCTTAAAAAAATATATTTTAAAAAGTTAATTAGTGAATAGATACTGTAATTTTTTTCTAAATTAAATCGAGATTTGATGTTTTTTCATCTATTTAGTTCGTGAACTTTCAAAATGAACTCGTTTGACTAATGTTTTAAAAATAGTTTTAAATGGTCGTTAGAATTACATAGATAGTCAGTTAAAAGAGGTGGAGGTGGAGGCGGAGGCGGAGGTGGATGTTAAATAATGAAGTGACAGTTTTATTAATTTAATATTATAAATTTTTTAATGATGCGAAATTCCTCCAACATTTTCTTCAACCTTTCGCCAGTACTCTCAATAAATCTTCCACCCAAACTCTCCACTGGTTTGGAAATTAAGGGTGATTGTTTGGAATGTCCACCTTCTTTCTGAGAATCGCGGTTTTGTACATTTATTATGTTAGTAGAATTTCAGAGGGTGTTGGGTAATGAATAATCCCCTCAGGGCCTTTTGTTCATATGTATTTTTTGAGTATCAGTTTTGGGAATTTTCATGGCTAAAGTTCACAATTGATTTATCTGCTAGGTGTTATGTATATCCAAGGAAAGAACCATCCGTGGTATACTTTCTTTGAGTCGTCACAGTTAACGATAATCATTGGAAAATGGAAATTATGGTAAAATGAAAGCTAGGTCAGACTCAAAATGGTGAGAGTAGGATTACTCTTCAAATTTCTTATCAAACATGGTTTCCAAAGACCAAGGATCCTACCTTCCACTTCTTTCAGTGCTGCAGTTTCTTCCCAAACCTAACCTCCTCCTCACTCTTCAGCGATTCCATCATCGGGTCCCCAAATTTCCATAGTTTCCAAATTACCTAAATTTCCAGTAACAGTAATTGGCGTTGATAAGCTTGAATTAGAGGAAAGCCAACAAGTTTGAGGGGGAGGATTTAAAGAGATTACTGATGAAAGGTTGAAGAAACGGTTGGAGGTGATGGAAAGAAGAGGAATTCCACGTCATTACAAAATTTATAAAAATTGTCAGAGACTCATCGTCTCTCTAACTTTGAAGACTAAAATGTTCATTTCTAAATTTATCAAATAAATATCAACTTAGACAATAAAACTGACTAAATAGACCTATCAACTCTTTATTATTATATAACTTTAGAATAAAATATGAAATAGGTTGCGTAAAATAAAACATATTTAACATATTATTGATCAAAATTTGAAAATCTTTACTAATATTTCAACATAAATACATACAAACATGCAAGTGAGAAATTAAATGGTATAGAGTCGTTTCATACGTGAAGATGAAATTATATTGCAATTAGGCCATTTTTAAAAATTAATATTTATAGATAACATATAAGAGGAGAAACGCGTCATTTCATTACAAGAAAAAATAGTTTTAGCTTCTCTTCCTTCTCTTTCTTCCAACAACATCCTCTTATTCTCTATGTCCAAATAGTGATTCGGTTAGTGGGTTAATGTCGGGTGATGGATCAAATTGGTTTGCGACTGAAAAAACTTTTGAAACTGTGGGAAGTGGTTCTTTCACACTGATAGAATTTTCACATACCACGTCCTAGCAACTATAGACAACGGTGAAAAACAATAAAGAGAGAAACACTAGTAACACACATAACTAATAACTCAATTCGATGGTACAACACCCATCTAAATTTCCTCAAGATGCTAGACTTTCTCTCTTAACTTAGGCTCCCCTAGATATGAATTTATTAGTGGTGAAAGATTAGAGCTCTCAATAAATTAACGAGAACTCCTTCTCGATTGTGTGGGTGGTATTAGGGTCCCCTAAAGTAGTCGATAAGGTTGGAATAACTGTAGTCTTCAATGTGCTACTCACAAGAACAATAGCCGCATACACCAATCCACGATTGCTTCAAATCAAAATTCTTTCCAAATAACAATTTGTACATATGCGACAACCGTAACAACAAATGTAACTCGAACTTAAATAGCATAGTGAGAAGGAAACAATCCACATAATGAATCGACACAACTCCAACCTTACAAATTCACAAAATAACGTAAATGTGGAAAAATTATTGCAAAACCTACAACTTCCATAAAATTGTTGAGACAAATAATATTTTGAAATGTATTATTGGACAACCGTGAAACCTATTTAGCTACTCAACTACAAGCTAGAAAACTTAACAAAATATATTTAGCCAATCGAGCAAGACATGTCTATCAGAGATTTCAACTACATCCACGAGTTAAAGATTTCATTAGCGTTCACCACCAAGCCCTTCAATGACAAAACATATAAATGTAAGCAAAAACAAAATCATAACGTCAGGTCAGGATTCAGAACAAGCAACATACAATTCAATCCATGGATGGTTTGACTAATATCCTAAACAACAAGAAACTCTAAGGTTTCAATATTAATTACCATAACATTGATAAATCAATTGCACTCTATTAAAAATAATAGCAAATTTGTTGTGTGTTAGTGTTCTACGCAACACGTATAGTGTTTTTGAATTACACACTTTCTATTTGAATTCAACCAACCAATATTAGATCAAAACTAAATTATCTAAAGAACAAAAGTAGCTAGATCAATTTCAATTCTTCAACTCAATCAAAAACCAAGCTATAATTATCATATAACCAGAGTAAAGATGAAGACAGATTAAAATGCTAAAGATTAAGATAATTATGACAAAATCGATAATTCACTGCATTAACCATTCATCCAATGTTATTGATAAAACCAAAACCAAAACCAATAATGTCCTTAATTAGAACTACAACTTTCATTCAGTCATCACAACACATAACCAAAAAGGTAGAAGCCCTAAGTTCAAGCATAGTTTTCTAACACGAGAAAGGAAGTAAAACCCTCTAGTGTTCTCTTTCTTTAGGAATAGTCAAACAACATCATTGACCAACCTCATCTTTAGCATAATTAGAAACTTACATAAAAATAACTTTTTTTTTTTTCAGTGACACGTTTAAAGAAATGCAAACCAGAATCTTCATCTTCGAAAATGTGAGCACTTCCATATATGTGTTTCAAAGCTTATGTGCACACCACTACATTTTAAGCATATAAACACGCCAATATTAACAGAGTTGCATATAGACAGTGAATCATACATCATACTTCTTCGGATCTTCATATAAACAGAAAAGAAACACACAAAAAGTAAATTCATCAATGAAAGGCACTTTGTTCCAAGGAAAATAATAGTAAAACTAAATTAAGCTCCTTTGATGATTTTTGTATTTTTAGATTTTGAAAATTAAGCCTATAATTTAACACCATTTTTCAACTCTCAATTTCTTACTTTGGTATCTACTTCTCACGTCTAAGTTTTATGTCATGTTGGCAATCTACTTTTTCTAGCCAACTGAATCTTAAAAGGCAAAACTAACTGCAAAGTGAACCGCATTTTTTTCTTCTAATTTTATTCTTACCTCAACTTGATGGTTGTAATGATTGCACATAGTTGATAATCTCATCCAACATCAAAGCTTGTGGGTTCTTAACCAACCTTATTGTAACTATGGAAGTTACCTTTTAAATTTATCTAGAACTAATTTTATACCTTTGTGTTATTTTCCATCTCCAAACAATCAACAAAATTTGTCAATATCAAAAAATTTAAATGATGTTCTTGATAAACAGAAAAGGTCCATAAACTTCACCTAAAAATTATTTTAGTCCTCGTAAATATTCTAACCTCAAACAATAATCCTAAATTCAAACTTGATAGATAACATATCATATTTTTTGCTGTAAGAAAAAACACAATGAAGTATGAAATAAGAATAAAGGATGTGAGTGATCAAACAAATTGACAGCAACAGAAAGGCCATGACATGGAATCCCACATCAGTATAAATAAACAACACTGGAACCTTTAAACTCATTAACGGAACAAAGTAAAAAAAAACCCAAGCCCATAAGACAAGAAAAAAACTCATTAACACAGAACAAATATCATGGGTTACTCCATCTTCAAAGAACCAACATAATGATAGAACTCAACTCCATGCCTTAAAACTGCAGCTTTTGCAAGATCCACGACCCAACTAATACTTGGGAGGGAATCATTTTCACACCTAGTCAGAATAATAACGAGCATTATTCTTTTTGTTCCCACTTTCAGAATCCTGTAGAATATATAAAACCCCAAAACAAGAAAAACTTATAATTACATAATGTATCAGCCCACAATGTTGGTCCATACAGATGAAGGCTACACATCAGAAAATCAAAAAGCAAAATACGAAGAAACACTTTTTAGTCCTTAGTTAATCGATAATTTAAATGGCAAAACATTATTTCTTTCAAAATATAAACAATAAAATTAACATGAATCAAAACACAACATACAAACATTCTACAAATATGAAGTCCCCTTTTCGTACCTTAGAATCACAAATAGTGAAAATGAGCAGTTGACTTTTCCATTCAAAAATACTTCAAACTAATTCAGAAACCTAATCAAAATGTTTCACTAATATAAAGTAGAATGAAGCAAAGTTTTCATGATCACAAAATCTCATGCAACCCACTAGTCAAATAAACCAACACTAAAACAAAGGGAAACAATAACAAAAACCCACAAAGATGTTGTAATTCAAATCTAAAAAAATCATTATCCAGCCCCATGAAATCAATATCAATAAACAAAAGAAAAAAAAAACAGCTACCCCTCGTATGCTTAGAATTCTACTCATTGTGCTCCTAAAACACCTAAACAATAAGAACAAAGTTTAAGAGGCAATACTTAGTTGGAAAACCTTAATCAAACTACAAAATGCCCAATGAACAGGTTATGAAAAAGAACAATTAAACCACACATGGAAAAAAATCAAAATAAAAAGTAAATTAACTTGAGGAAAAGAGTGCACAGTAAAATTGAATCCAAAAAGTAAGAAAATTAATAATAATAAAACAAAAGAGACTGAATTGAATAAGATAATAAATCACCACTATTTTTATAAATACTTTACAAATCACCTTAATTTTATCAATATTATTTAAAACTACCCTAAAATGACATTAAATCCATAAAATAACCTACAAATAAATATTGATTTTTGAAAAATGCCCTCGTTGCAACTATTAACAAAATAGAGGGGATATAATTGCTGAAATTGAAAGTTACGTGTATAAACAATAACCAATGCCATAATTTAGGGATGGTAAATGCGATTTCATCAAAGAAATTGATGTTTTCATTTTAGTTAATAGAAAAATAATTTATTAAAATGCGTTTATCTCGAAATAGTTTTTCAACTACATCCTAAGTCGAATAAAAAATGCTTACCAAATCATTGAACATAATCTGTCACAATCTCTCGATAATTTGTATGTTAGTATAGGTTTGTAGGGTGTGTTTTAACCCATGAAGTTAGAAGTAGTATATGAAAGTAGAAGTTGTAAAATCTCCAATTCTTGTTTGACCTAAATTGTTGGTGAATCTATTATTAAAAGGAGATTAATTTTATATTTTATCAACTCTTACTACCTAAATTTTGTAACTATTCATCATTATTAAAAAAAGAAAAACTATGATATTTATGTAATAATTGCAACCCTATATTTTGAGTTTGTAACAATTAAGTTGTTTGAGGAAATTGAGAGATGGAGAATGACTTGAATTAGATTTTCTGGTGGATTTGGAAACTTGGAATTGCAAAAGAACCCCTCTCACATTTGGAGTCAAATGATATAAATATTTCTACACACATTCTCAACTGTTTGTTTTTTACCTTTTTAAAAAGTTCACCTATTTAGACATGACTAAAAAATTTTACTTTATTTTATAGCTGATTTTATGAAATCAATTATCTTGAAAACTATGACAACTTCAAATCTAGCCTAAATTGAACACAAAAATTATGGAAGAAATTAGGATGAAGCAACCAAACCTATTCCACCTTCTACAGCGTAGACTCAGCCCAACAAAACTTTCTTAGTCTAATTCATATATCAATTGGGCTTTAATTTTGATGCCAAGCCCACTCCATTCTAATGCACACGACGGAGTCCACCGCCGTATGCAGTGGTTAAATGGCCGACACCCGCTTATCAAAGATTCAAAAGAGACAAAAATTAGTGGACTACCTTAAAAAAAAAAAAAAAAAAAAAAAAAAGAAGAAAAACAAAGGCCTTTTGATCTGCCACCCCAATCATTTCTTTTTCCAACTAACCTTATTCTAAAACTCACACACATCTTAATTTAACAATAAATATAAAAACCAATCAAATTTCTCTTATCGGTACTATATTGATTCTACCAATGACATATCTATTACTTATGTCATCTTAAAGTATGATTTTTTAGATTAATTCATTTAAACAAATATTAGTGTAAAACGTTGGGCCAAAATTCACCATCCAACTAGCTAAATAAATCATAATCTTCTTATTTTATTTTATTAAATTAAATTAAATAATGTTAAATAGGATCTCATCTCACCTCATGTTAAATAGGCAAATGAAACGAATTTAGAATTATTCTATTAAAATAAATAGGGATTAATTAAGTTTTAAAAGTGTTTTTTTTTTTTTTGGCCCAAAGAAAGAAAGAAAGAAAGAAAAAAAAAAGAAAAAAAAAGAAAGAAAATGTGGTCGTTGAAGAATCTTGTTTAAGAGACCCGGCGAGTATTTTGAAATTCAAACTCGGCGTCTAGTAGAAAGAAGAGAAAGTGGGAGTCCCGGTCCGGCTCAACCGGCCGTCCTTAGTAGTCAACGTCTCAAATTGAGTAGGTCCCACAGCGGTTGAGGCGCCTTATAAACCCCAATTAGTAATTGGTTTTTAAACAAAAAAGCTTTTTCTTTTCTTTTCTTTCTTTCTTCCTTTTAAAAAACTTTATCCGCATTGGAGCGGGGAATGGGCCCAAAGGCCAAAACTTTTCCAACTCAAAATGCTCACTCACACTCATCAATATGTGTTCCAATAGTGTCATGCCACCTGTTGTGCCAGTTCATTACATCAAGGCGCGTGTCCACGCTCATGTGAAACCGCGTGCCATATTTCTACTGAAATTTCGGTGCGTCTTAAAAAGCCCCCTTTTTTTTTTCTTCCTCTTCTTCGTTTCCACAAGCCCCATTTTCTTTACTTTTCCTCCTTCTTTCTCTCCAATTCTCTGTTTCAGTCAGATCTGAGGCTATGTCTACCGGAACCGCCTCCTATTGGTGTTACCGCTGCAACCGTTTCGTTCGTGCTTGGGCTCAGGACTCCATCACTTGCCCTTACTGTGACGGTGGCTTTGTTGAAGCTATTGAAACCGCTTCTTCTCTTCCGCCCTCCAATCTCCACCGTCGCTTATCTCCCTCTGCGATCCATACTCTGGATCAAGATTCTTTTCAGTCTCCTCGTTTGAGTACCCGCCGTAGTCGTCGGAGACTTGGGGATCGGTCCACTTTTAACCCTGTTGTTGTTCTTCGTGGTTCTGCTGATGCCGGGGATGTCGTTGGCGGTGGGGAAAGGAATAGCTTTGATATTTACTATGACGATGGTGCTGGGTCTGGGCTTCGCCCAGTTCCGGCGACCATGTCTGAGTTTTTGATGGGGACTGGGTTCGATCGGTTGCTCGAGCAGTTGGCTCAACTCGAGATCAACGGCTTTGGTAGATCTGAAAATCCGCCGGCGTCAAAAGCTGCTGTGGAATCAATGCCGACGATCGAGATTTTAGAAAGTCATGTGGATTCTGATTCGCACTGCGCCGTGTGTAAAGAAGCCTTTGAAATCGGAACTGAAGCCCGAGAAATGCCGTGTAAGCATATATATCACTCCGAATGCATAATCCCTTGGCTTTCCATGAGAAATTCCTGTCCGGTCTGCCGGCACGAATTGCCCTCGGAGCGTGTGTCTCCGGCTGGTGGGGTTTCAGATCGGGTTGTTGACGAAGAAACCGTAGGGTTAACGATCTGGAGGCTCCCCGGTGGTGGGTTTGCCGTCGGACGATTCTCCGGTGGAAGATTGGCCGGCGAGAGAGACCCACCGGCTGTGTACACCGAAATGGACGGTGGGTTCAATGGGAACGGAGTTCCAAGGAGGGTTTCGTGGGCTTCGAGAAGAAGCAGGGGAAGAGAGAGCCGAGGAATTGGACGAACATTTCGGAACATATTTTCCTTCTTTGGGAGATTTAGGTCGTCGAGTTCATCTTCTTCCTCGCCTTCAAATGAATCTGAGTCTGTAAGTAGAAGCCATAGCCATTCGAGTTCTTCAGTTTTCAGCAGATACTTACGAAGGCAAAACAGAGCTTGGGTGTTGGAGAACCAGAATGAAAATGGCAGATGGTGATTCTTTTTTTTTCATTCAACAATTGCAATTGCTTTGCCTTTGCCTTGTATTCTTTTTTGATCTGTTCATTACATTTATTGAACAAATATCTTGACAAATCATCATATTAGATTATGTA
The DNA here is from genome assembly GCF_000004075.3 of Cucumis sativus. NCBI lineage: Eukaryota > Viridiplantae > Streptophyta > Magnoliopsida > Cucurbitales > Cucurbitaceae > Cucumis > Cucumis sativus. The sequence goes on from NC_026660.2 coordinate 12,482,735, forward strand.
TATATATTATTATATATATATATTTTTTGACTTGGCATAACAATGAATGCCCTTTTAGTTCAAACCTTTGTTATCCCCAGTTTTTGAACTCCTTTTCACTATTTCTTCATTGCAATATCAATTTGAAGCCATTTTAGTTCTAAACTCACATATTCTTGGTTCTGCATTCTACCCAAAAAACAATGATGAGTTTGGCCAAAATGAGCTTGAGCTTAGCATGGACGTGACTGGCATGACCTTTCTACTTTCTAGGGAGTGGAAAGGTCCGATTTCCTATCTTGTTGTATAAAAAATAATGTTCAGTTTGCTGCCCTCCCTTATTACTGCACTAGAATGTTGTCAATCTGAAAGCCACTGCAATTCTAAACTCCAGAATCTTATTTTTGGAATCTACTTCCAATTTGCTTTTATATTATTTAAGCTTGCTTTTTGGATTCTATCAATGGAATTGTTGTCTTCACATGTAAATCCCTCCCCAACTCTGACTGGATTCTCTGCAAAAGGATGGAGTGTAACATCATTTAAAGATGTTGAAGTTAATGGAGGATGGGTTCTTGTTCTTGAAACTTGAACCAAAAACGGAGTTTCGAGTTTAAGAAGAAAAGGATTTGAAGGTGATGGGGGGAGAAATGGATGGGGAGCTGGCAACAGCAATAATTGAAGATATGGGGGAGAAATGAACATGTGGAATAATGAAAAGATGGGCAAAGTGTATTGTTGTTAAAGGTCTTCCCTACCCACTACTGTCACCATATCTTTCTCCATAGTTCATGGGGAATTTGGCTTCTCTGTTTTTTGTTAATGGCAGATCAATACTTGCTGTTAATCTGTTGCATATTTGGAAGATTCTGATAAGTTCCAGTCTGTTATGAAAGCAACATCAACTTCCCCTTTGACAACCTTTTTCTTTTGTTCCTTTTTAAATGAACTCATTCTTCGTAATCTCTTTATCCCTCACATGCCAGCTTGGATATAAAAAAAAAATCAATTGATGACTGTATTGTAACAATAGTTGTGAATGTGGATCCTAAGGTTTGCAACTTCATTTTGATACAAGTTTTAGGGATTTTATAGTTTTTCTCTTTTAAAACTGTGGCCACCTTGTGGTCACCTTCTTCATTAGTTTCTCTAGGTATTGAGGCTATGTTGAAGTAGGAGAAGTCGTTCATGGGGTGAGATTTCGTTTTTGGGATTTGTGTGCTCGTTGGTTAGAACCACTTGGAAATCCTAATTGTTTGGAGTTGAGTATATCGTAAAAAGACATACAACCTTGACAAGAACGATTTTAAGGTGGATGCTAATGGGATGACTAAGGTCGAGTGAAGTTGTGACATGGCAGTTGTACTAGAAAGAGTGACTAAATCAACTCATTTTCAGGGAGAGTAAGGCCTGTTGTGTAGTTAAACTTCCTTCGTTTTTTGACGGTAGAGTAAGACGAGTAAGCTTTAGATCAAGAAAAATGATGGTACACTATTATTAACTCAAAAATTGTTTTCAGAAGAAGGTTTTAGCATTACCTGAATGGAGCACTAGGAATGTCCTTTTGATATAAGAAAGACTTAAAATGGTTGTTAAACTCAAAAGTTTGAATGAAGAGATATGTTAGAATAAATATCGAAGTTCATAAAAACAAATTATTATTCTTAGCACACCCTACTATATGTGTTGACTTTAATATTAGGTTGGATATGAAGTAAAGCTTGAAACAACTTGTCTTTAATTCCATTTAGTTGTAAGTATCAAAAATCCCAAATTAAGGTATTTTAAAAACAACATATTGGGAAGGCAAAGGTTGGGAAAGAAAGACAGCTAGCCTTGTGTTTACATTTTTATATCATTGTTGAAAGATTGAAGGAATATATATATATATATGCACTATAAATTAAACCTAAGGATTAGGTTTAATTATTTTAATAACATGATGATATCATACAATTTGAATACAATTTGAAAACAATTTTCATAAGCTTGTATGTATTAATTGAAAATACCAACTTATTAACAAATATATATAAATTCGATTATGATGATCTATTTTGGATTATATTTATTTTTATATATCTTATCCAGTTGTTCAATGAGATTAGAGTTGGTCATGTGTATCTTATCCAGTTGTCGAACAAGATTAGAGTTAGTTACATGTGACAAATTCAAATTTTTTCTTATTGAAGGATACTTTTCAACTTTTACTGTGAGTGTAAATATGATTGTGATCTAATATGTATTTCATTGTTTTTCACTAATAGAAACTTAGTTTATTAAATTCATACCATAGTTGTATTTCACAATTCATTCAAATTATACGTGAGTATAAATTCTACCGAACTTGTATTATTAACGAACAATGAATAAATTTTTAAAAAAATGGAAGAGTAAATATGCTTAAATAGGGATTAGAAAAACAAAAGAGGCTAAGGAAAGGGGAAACACTTTGTTTCAATCTCATTTTGGCCTTTTGTTAGTTAAATAATGTAAGATATGATGTTATAGAGTAACATAGAAATAGTAAAATTTGAAACACTTTGACCAATTGAATGAATGGGATAGCCATTGAAAGAGTGAATGCTTTTATTTTTTGAGGTATAAATAAAATTAGAGCCCCACAAAGAGTAAATAAAGCTTTATAATTTATGTCAGCATTAAATATTTGAAGAAGTGTGACAATTGATATTGTTGTTGTTGGCTTATAAAGACTATAGGTGGGTTTAATGTCATTCTCTGTTTAATGGGCCTTTGATATCCTTAAGGCAATGTTTGGTTGGCAGGGTTTAATTTTAATTCACCAACCAAAATTGACCCAACTTTGTTTTATTTTATTTTATGTTATGTTATTTTGAGTACCATATGACCCCAACTTTCAACCTTATGAAAACGACTTAAAAGATGAACTTTAGATCATGCTGGCCATTTTTGTTTAATGAATGTTTCATTGTCTTAATCATTCTTCGTAATTTGTTATTGAAATGGAAAGCCATCCAATTTGTTTGTTTCTTTTTTATAAAAGAATAGATTTTATTCAAAACTTTAGATGGATAGTTTAATGAATTTGTTGATTTAGTTCATAACACTCAATGTTTCTTTTCTAAATGAATGAAACATTGATTAAAACATCAAAATTAATGAACTTAAATGTTATATCAAATTAATGCCTTTAAATTTTCAATAAATAGACACAACTGTGGTGCCCTATTTTGTTCAACTTATCTTTATGTATATTCTAAATTCACCCTTTAACAAAAAAATATTAAAAAAACTAAAAAATTATTTGAGAAAATTATTTTCTTGATTTTTTTTTTTAAATAAAAGTTTTGTCAATCAAGTTATTTATATTCAATCTTATTCTCTAACCTCTCTATCTCTCACATACACTATGATCTCCTCATTCCCATCTTTCTCTCTTTTTCCTTCCTTCCCTCCATAAACAAATCCTTTTCCCTTTCTCTTCTTTTTCTTTTCCATGGAAGGGGATCAACTCTTCAAAAACAAGGGAAGAGAATCAAATGATAGCTAGGAGACTCATGTCAAGTTTAGGTATCTCCATCTTTCACCCTTTTTATCTCAAGTTCTTCATCCACTCCTTGATTTCATGTTAATGTGTATTGGGAAGTGGGAAAATGGAAATGCCAAATCATGTTTTTTCCTCCTTCCTTTTCTTTCCATTTTGACTTGGAAAAGATGATAAATCAGGATCTTCTCTTACACTCTTTCCACCCTATCTCACCTTTGTATTCTAAACCTTTTTTTGTTCTTTTTAAATCTCATTTCATATTAGATTTTTAATAAATAAAATTCTATATTTATTTTCAACATTTGTTTATGGTACATATTAGATGCAACACCCTCTGTATTTGCATTGCTTTCTTCGTGTATTAATATTTTTGGTTTGGATTTCATCTTATATTTGATATTTGATTGAGGTATAAGTAAGTACATATCATCAAACAATTAACTAGTATCAAATATTTTTATAAATCTTAAATCTACTCGCTTTTACTTTAGAAAATATAGGGTTTTATTACTAAAAATTCATAAATATATGAAACATTTCTAATTTTAAAATTGAAATCATTTTCATAAAAAGAAAAATATATTGAAATTCAACCATCAACAACATTAAAAGAGAGACTAAGCAATGTTTTCTTTTTTAAATTTAATCATTTCTTAAGTACATTAAATTTCTCATTCAAACATCATACTACAGATTTAAAGCATTAATAATTAATAATCTTCAGGTGTAGAAAAATATTTGAAAATCTAAAATAAATTTGAAGTTTTTTTTTTTTAAAAAATGACAAATTATATACACTTAAAAGACAAATTTTATTTTTCGTGTAAAGATTTGGTCAAATATTCTACTTTTTACAAATTTTCAATAAATTTTTTCATTTTTATTAACGACTCTTATCTTAATCATAATTATTAGTTTATGGTGAGGAAGTAAATACATTTACAAAGCAAATAACATTTTGTGGATATTATTATAATTTTCTAATTAAATAATAAATAAATAAAATTTGATAACTATTTTTACGGATATTTTAAGTACTAACTTCTCACCTATAGAAAAATGACTCACAAACTCATATTTGAATTTACGTAAATTAATACATTTTTAATTAGGTGACTAATCACACTTTTAATATGATTGGAGACGACTACAAAATAATTTATTTTGAGAGAAGAGTGATCCTTAAAAGAGAGACGTTGACCGCTCCACGTCACGGTTTATTAAAAGTTCATTTTTAAACGTGTAATTCTATGTTTTATTTACTTCAACAATATTTGAGGCAACGACTTAAAGCTCTAATCTTAAAGTTTGAGTCATCATTACATCTTTCTTCTCTTGCTTTTTCTCGAACTTTCTTCAATTCATATTCAATCATCAGCATTCTATTGAACAAAACATCGCTTGAAAATGACATGATGGTGGTTATAATGCCACATAATAGCTAGGATCTTGAAGCGTATACATTCTTATTATAAGAAGTACATTTTCTCGGTGATCATTGACTACTTGGACTGTCACCAAAATCGTCAATAAAGGCTTTGAAAAAATAAAGATTTGAATATATAAGAGGAGTCAATCTCACCAAACTTATAACTCTTGGAACTAGCACTCATGGAGCTAGACTAAATGACCACATTTTTTGGTGCCTCCATTAACATCTCTTCTTCAACCCCATCTCTTCCAGCAGATGAACCCAGCCACTGGCTCTGCAGATCGGACCAACGATCGGTCAGCTCGATGGTATGTGGCCAAAGGGTTTTTTTCTTTTCCTTTCTTTCTTTACTCGATTTCATCACAAGAAAGATCCTGCAAATTAGTGTTGGGTAAGATTCTGTTTTCTTGCCATCTTCACGGGCTTTAATTTTTCATAGGGACAAAATGTTAGGTTTGTATGTATATAACGTTTTAGCCTTTTATGTGTTTATTATATAGTCTTTTGGTTTCTTAAAACTTTGGCAAATTAATTATAAGGTACAACTGTTTTGTTTTTGTTTTAATTTTTAATTGATCTTTTTAGATCCACAACTTTCAAAGTTTGTTGAAAATAAAATATATATGTATAAATTTAAACGAGATCGAGTCTAATTTTTTTTTTTTAAGAAATGAAGAGAGCAGAAAAATTGAAGACAATGCCTAAAAGCTTCTAACTCTAATTACTTAGAAATTTTAGATTTGAAATTCTAATTTAGATAGATGTGTCTTTTTTTTTTTTAACGTTACATATTAGTTGTGATTTTGTTTTTATTCAATCCATTTATTTAGTGTGGATATTACTTAGACGTAAAATATGTCTAATTTTTTATTAAAGTGGGTTGATTTTTTATTTACTTTATCTAAATTTGATTATTATTTTTCTTTTTTTTTTATAAAAACTCTCTTCTAACATGTATTTGATTTTTCTTAGAAATATATTTTTTTTCTTTTAAAAATCTCTTCTAATGTGAATTCTTTTAAGTTGCTAAACTTTTTTATTTTATTTTATTATTATTATTAATAAAGTTTCACAAATACCCCAAACTTAAAAAGGTTTTTAAAAAAATACTCTAATTCAAACAAATTTTGCTCCAAAATTTTCCAATCAAAATAAAAACTTCAATTTTGGGTTAAACTTTATTTGACTATTAATACACACTGATATAGATCACGAATAAAATCAATCTCTTTAGTTATTGTTGTAGTTAACGTATAGTTGATTGTCAAATAAAAAATATATTCACTATTAACACACCGACTTTATTATGTTTTAAGAAGAAATTTTTATTTAGGAACCTAGTGAGATTTCGTGAAACTTTATATTTTAACTAAGGTTTAAAATATGAAAGTTGATGGATATATGAGTCTTAATTTTACAAAAATTTCGATTTCAACTAATATATTTAAAAAAATTTATAAAACAATTGAAAAAGTAAAATCAAATTATTAAATAAATATTTTATTATTTTCATATAAGTAAACATGTGTATTATTTATATTAGTGTGATTAATGTTTATTTTTTGTGATTCGTGATCTTTTTAAAAGATGTAATGAAAATAGTGAATTAATCATTTCTATTGATATCGAACTTATGAAAAAAATATGAAAACGTCTATAGAAATATCAACATATCAATAAGATTTTTAAATTATGGTAAAATTTGGTTTTTATTTTGGGTGCAAAGAAATTTGATGTAAAAGTTAGAGTAACGAGAGTATTTTTTAATATTTTTTAAGTTTACAAGTTAATTTAGCGTAGTCTTTAATGATACCAAAATCTACAAATTTGATTTGCACTTTTAGTAAATCAAAATATACAAATTTAATAACTTTTTAATGGGTTTAATGCTTCTCCCTACTTTTATATAGAATAGATAAAGATATATTAACTGTCATATTTTTTTAATTATTTCTATCATAACTTTTAATTGATAAATTTATATTTCATTATTTAAGAATTATGTTACATAATTTTATATTATTAAAATTAACTAAATTGTTTTTACTAGACATGAGATTAAATATATAAGATATATTAGAAACTTTTCGAGGGACTATAATGTAATATACATACGGATCAATCTTAAAGCAAAAAATAACATTTTCCTATTAGAATGATTGGGGCTTTTAGAACAATGACTGAATTTCTTTAATAATATACAAGTAACTTCCTAGAGGTTTAGCCTACACTTTTATGTACTATTTGTATAGGAAGAATGCACTTAGAAGTTAGGACATCCACTTGATTAGTTGGAGTAAAAGGTTGAAGAAATTACTTCAACAAAGTTGTCACAATGTAAATGCCATCTTTTGGAAACTGCTAGAGATTTAAAGGCTTACATATTTTCTAATAATTACGGGGGATACAAATATTTTATATATATATATATATATATAATTTCTTTTATGTACAATCAATCAACCATTAATTGTCCAACCACAAGATAAAATCATTATATATAAGAATGACGAAACTTCTCATCTATCTCAATAATTGTATGTTACTATATATTTTATGTTATCACAACTTTACTTTTGATTTCACCCATAAAACCTCAAATCAATCAAATGGAGAATTGACTTTACATATGTACAATTGATTTTCTATTTATTTATAACTTAAACGTAAACCTCTCCAATATATGAACTTCCACCACCACCATTCAATCTCTCTAACTCTGTTGAATTCTTGTACATCCATTTGATGGTTTTTCTTTTTCTTCTTCACTTATACATGCAAATATACGATGACTTATTAACCAACTGAAAATCCTTCACATAAAGTCCAGTTATTTTATATATTTGTTTATGGGATATTTTTAAATATACTCTAATGAACAGAACATTGATATTAAAAACTAATATCGATATAATTTAGTATTTTTTTATATTTTATAAATATTTTCATGAACAGTTATATGTAGAGGAAAAATAGGCATTACAAACTGTTACAACATTAAAAGAGGAATAATAATCAATTAACTTGACACTGCAAAATAATGTAATTAACATTAGAATGCAATAAAATGTGAAAAGAAAATGAGTCTTTCTTTAATTGTTTAAAAAAATCCCTGGTTGAAAAGAGTGATAAATTAGGGTGTCATATATTTTTTTAAAAAGAAAATAACTAAAATTACTCTAGTCATTTGAAACCAAGTTTTAATAATATAAGGAAAAGTGTATTTAAAAGTGTAAAATCAAATATTAATTTAGAAAAATTAAATACAATTTAAACCATTTTAGAATAACTCCCTAACATATTCTCATCTACATTTATTTTACAGTAATCTACTGTCCATTATTCAATCAGAAGAAAGAATTTCTTTAAAAAACAATTTTAAGAAAAGTTAATATTATTATTGGTTGAGTAATTGAAGGTTAGAGTTTTTGTAACAAAATTAAGGAAGAAGAGGGAAAAAGTGAGTCCACCATTTGAAAGAGAATCTACATATTGCTTTCACATCCCCCACTAATGTACAATTTTTTTGGCACCTTCCCCAACACCATAAAACAGAATCTTCTTATCAAACTACATTTTAAATAAATGAATAATAATTACACACTTTCATACATTATTAATTTCATTTCTATATCTCAAAAAAAAAAAAAAAAAAAAACCTTCAACATTGATTCAAACCACATACTTATTGGTCCCTTCCGGTCAAAATATGGGTGTTTTCTTTTATATTGTTTGAGAAATAATAAAGAAAAAAAAAAGAGTAATAATGAATGTAGATATTATATGAATCTTTAATTTGTGTGTCATGTTATTACAAGGTAATGGGGAAAAATTGTAGGTCTCCATGAACATGAACCCCCAAAAATCTAAATTATCTAATTACATTTTGAATCTAAGAAAAGCAAAATTTCTTAAAAGAAAAGAAAAGAAAAGGAAAGAAGGGGTAAAAAAGGAAAATGTGCTTACTGATCTGATGGGAAGAAGGAAATTAGGAAACAAAGGGAGGGGGGAATGAAGATTGTGTTGAGCGGCGGTGTGTGAAGAAGGGTTCATGGATCCCCATGTTTATGCCAACAAACAAGCATTGCGACACATCGGCGCATGATGTAAAATCTAGCCTTCTGTTCTTTGGCTAAGCTGCTACATTTGTGGCCAATGGATGAAGAAGAGGGATTTTTTTGGGAAGAGCTGCGGCGGAGATTATCTGACGGAGACTTTCCGGCGGAGGAGGAAGGGGTGTGTTGTTTTTGGGATAAGCTTCTTAGTAATGGTAATTTTGCGGAAGTGCTTCTTGTGGAACCGCTTCTTGAAAATATTGATTTGGAGGAGGAGGATGATGAAGATGATTCTTTTTTTGAAACTTTCCATTTTTCTTCCATGTAAGAAGAAGATTTAATTTTTACTTTGGATGGGGAGCAAAAAATAACAATTGAAAAAACAAATGTTATGGGAATTTGGAGATTTATAAATTTTGTGTGGAAAATGGAGATCTAGAGGTTGTGTTTGTAGACAGAGAATGAGAGAAAAATGGGGAAGTGAAAGAGTGTGAGGTTGGTAGGGTTCACCACTTGGCCGTCATTCTAATATATATATATATATATATATCACATTTAATTTCTTGATTAATAAATAAATTCTATTTTTTAAAAAATATTGTTGGATTTTTTTTTTATTTGTATTGTGAGGGAGAGGTGTTGCAACGGTTGATCGAAGTTGATTTTTAGATCAAACTACAACGAAATAATAGACTAGTCAATTTGGTAAACGATGATCAAATTGATCTCTATCGTCAAAAAGTACTACTTGGTTGGTTCTACTCTGCCAATTTTCTTTTACATTGTCGGTTATCGACCGAAACCCTCCCTTCTATGATCGATTGACTTTGGTTCGATTAGCTCCATCTAGTCTATCATGCCCGACCCTATTATGCAGTTTTGAAGGTTGTATCAATTTAAACTTTAAGTTTTCGTAAGTGTGACATACTTTCATCTCATTTAGATAATCATAAGTAAATCTATTGATATCATTAATTAAATTATTATGATTGCCTACTAGAATTGTTAATGAATCAATTATCACACGTATCGTAACAGAGTTACATGAATAATGAGTTTACAAAAATAAAAATAGATGAATGTGGTTGATGCATGGAAGATTCTCAAATGAAATCCTAAACGAAGAGTTTACATTATTGATATAAGAATTTTCAATAATTTTGAAGATTAATCCACAATTATGAGTTTGATATGATTTTTTTTTCAAATAAATTGTGTATAGATTGATATGTAATAATTTTTTGTAAGATTTTAATTAATACAATCTCGAAAGATATAAAATAAATATTATATTTATAAATATGTGGGGAAGATAGTATTTAAATTTGATATAAAATGTATTAATCTGGAACATAATATTATAAAATCTATACAAAGAATTGAAGGATGAAGGATCTAAAGCTCTCATCTATAAAATAAAAAATGGTGTAAATTATTATTTAGTTAAACTCACTTAGTTTGAATGGTGCATTAGTATATTAGTATTAGGAGCATGCTAATTTAGAGTGAATAATTAAAATTACAAGGTTATGATGGTTTGAGAAAAGGGGTTGACTACTATGTCTCATATTTGTTGGTTTATAAAGGGGCAAAAGGAAATAAGAAATGGAAGCCAATATCTAAAAAATGTTTGAGTTGACACAAACTCATTATCACTACCTTCTCCAAAATCACTTTAATTTTTTTTTAATAAAGTTCATTTTCTTTAAATTAATTAGAAAATAAAATATCTTTTTCATAGTCCTAGCATTTTATTAGATTTGAAATATATTATTTATATATCTTAATGTGATAAACAATAAATATGAATAAATTGGATATGTATTTACCTTTTATTTGTTTTTTCCTTAACTTGCCCGACAAGTTTAAGAAGATTAAAAAAATTAACTATACCCGTTAAAGACCAACCCAAAATTCAATAGAATTTAAAAGTTATAGTAAAAGTTGATATGACATCTATATTGCTCTACAATCCTCAAAATAAAAGAAAAATTAATTCAACATTTTTCTTAAATATATCAACATCACTTACAAAATTATTTACAAATATAATTATATTTCACAATCTATTCCTTATTTACTATCTTTGTAGATTTTTTTTGTTTATAACTTCCAAATATTTGATTAAAATATCATATTAGATTTTAAATTCTTTAGGTCGCGTCAATTTAGACTAAAACTTTACCCTTTGAATACATTGAGATTACATTTATCAAACCATACTTGAAAGTCATATTAAGAAAGACTTATACTAATAAGGTGCATATTCTTTTTCAGTGACTCAATTATGTTGTGTGACTTATTGAAATTTTTTATAGAATGTGTTTAAGTAAGGACAAAGTATACATACTGAAATGACCTGTGTTGATTTATGTAATTGGATTGAGCGCTTTAAAGTCATTAAACTAGATTGCGTTATTTTACTACAAACTAGTAACAACCCATGCTTATGCATGTCAAATATCAAAGTTTTATTAAGAATTTAAAAGAATCAAATATGTAATTGAAAAATTCTAAATTATAAAGAAAGAAATGAAGGTGATGAAAAAGAGGAAAAGTCTTGTATTACAGTAGGGAAAAAAAGATCTTATTTATTTGTTTGTAAATATGATTTAACTAATAAAAAAATGATTTTTCATGATTTATATTTATGAGTAAGTGAGAATTTAATTTAGTTTTTTATTTAAAGATTCTATTTGCAAATTTTATGTAAGAATGTAGTAATATTTAACTATATATTTTAATTGTCTATAAATTAGTTCTCAATTTTTATTTTAATTTAACATTAACAAAATATTGAGTTTTAATAGTTTTGAAAACAATTTATAATTATATTTGGTTAGATCGGGAGATAACAAATATAATATGAATGTTAATACTGAGATAAACAAATTTATGGATGAGATTGAAGAGTGAAAGAAAATCCATTCAGAGAGAAATAAAAAGACATGTCACAAAAAAATACATAAATATATTTCGAAATATGTATTTTTCCAACCTTCTTCATTTTAAATAATTGAAAATAAAAAAAAAAATTAAAAGAAAAATTGAGAAATCATCTACCAATCAGATGGAGAAAAAAGACAACAAAAACCACAATTATATCCACGTAATATCAACTACGTCCACAATGTGTAACAAACATATAAGAAAGAAACCAACTTTGTTTTATACTTGAACATCTATGTCATCAACCAATGTACTCTTTTCAAGTTTGAGAAATTGACCACTGAAAAAAAAAATTCTACGTTAAATAATCGTGCCAAGATAATAAGAGAGAAAAAATTATGTTTTGAATAAATAATGAAGAAAAAAATCGATAGATTAGGTCTAACCTAGAAAGGGGATGATAACTAAAAGTTGTTATTTATTTATTTATTATTAGTAATGGACCATATAATATGTGACAATGTAACTTTGAGGAATAAGAAAAGTTTATATCAAAAGATGAAGAGACACTCTTTGGGCTTTTCATTAAACCCACCCCTCATTACACATTCACTAATTTACAATAGTCATTCTATATTCTTTATGTTTATGTTTTAATTTATTTGTAGTTAAATTTTCATAAGGATTTAATCTTAAGTCTAAACATAAGAGATAGATATTTGCGGTGCATTGGTTGCATGTTAGACTAATTAGTGTTTAAAAGAAATTAGGTAAAGAATTTTGTTTATTAATTAGAGAAGAGGAAAAAAGTCCATTGTTTTGCCCTTTTGGTCAATCTCTTGGATTCTCAAGAACCCTCTTTCCTCACATTCAATGTTTATTATTTACTTGGATCCAAAGACACTGCTTTCTAGAAATACTCTTTCTGATTACTTAGCTTAATCAAACCCATAATATAATCAATAATTAAAAATGCTTCACAAATATATATAAAAATATGATGCAGTAGAGATTCTGAAGCACCTGCAGCTACAGGGAATTAAATTAACAGTTATATAAAAAGAGTTGGAAATTAAATGCTAAAGTTATATATATGGTTAAAAATATAATAATTAAGACATATATAGGTATATATGAATATTAACATAATTAAGCATGTGACCCGAAATGTTTGATTTCTGTTATATGCTTCTTCTTCATAATTAAATTATATTGTCATATATTCTTCCAGCTAATTAGTCCTTGGATATATAATCATCTTTGGGTGCTTCATTTATGCATTTTAATAATCATTTGGATATAATAACACAAACATTGATTGTGATAAATTTGATTCCATTGTGGTGATTATTATTATTATTATTATTATTATTACTACTACAAAATGTAATATTTAAGTCTAATTAGGTTTGTTTAACTCCAAATTAAAAATGTGAATGCATAACATTAATTTAATGCTCTAATTTGTTTATCTCATGTTAACTACAAGAGTTTAAGTATAAATTTATCAAGTATTACAACGCAATGCATAACATTCAATTTCTAGTATTTTAATTCCAACAAAATAAATGGTCAAAAATAAAATTAATGACGCAAATTTAGACCACTCCATAGACCATCAGCTTCGTGAAGAATTATTGAACAACCAAGAAACTAATAAATTTCATCAACCATTAGTTCTCAACTTCTTAAAGCATGTCGAATATATATATATATAATCATTTAATTCAATATGGATTTAAAGCATGTGTATATTATAATTAAGAGATCACACCATCATATACGAGTACTAAAATGATACATAAAGAACTAAGATCACATTCAAATAAAAGATACACATCATCAAAATTTGTAAAATTTTAAAATTAATTAAAAAAATTAAATAGTTACTACATAAAAACCAATAAAATACACATTTATTTTAAGATTCATGCACTCAAATCACATGTATATAGTTTGTGACAAGTAAAATAAATGTGGACAAATTGTTAAGGTGCAAGAAAATATTGCAGATCATCAAAAATACATCACGGATGACCGATTCGAATCTCTACCTTCATTCTCACATTTTCAATATTTCACAAAAGAAGTTTTTTAAAGGTAACGATCTGGTTGTTATATATATTTTATTAAGATATAAGAAAATTATATATATTTTATTAAGATATAAGAAAATTTCATAAAAGATATGAATTTTGTGTGTTAAGTTAATTGTGTGGAAAAAGAGTGTGAATCAATAGTATTAAGGTAACAAATTTAAAAATAGAAAAAGAAAAAAAAAAGCAATATGGAGAAGGAAATAGTGATATGAATTAAATAATTTGACTGGTCAAAAAACTTTAATGGTCAGGTAGAAATGTTGGACCTTTGGTACTGCATCACATTGAAATATTTAAGTTTGGGCATAATAATAATAATAATGTCACACAGCATATTTATAAATTTTGAACAACTCTTGGTCAAATTTTCACACACATCATTAATAATTATATTTTCCAAATCAATTTCTCCACTCACATTATTAAACTTTTTGTTTGTAGCTGTCATTGAAAAACGATGTGGTATTAGTCTCTTAATTGAGGTTGGCCAGAAAAGAATACTATTTTTGTCCGAATGAATTTGATGGAAGTATAAGGATTAAAGGATGATTTTGGGGGGAGAAAAATAGGAAGGGAAGGGGTGTTTTAGATGATATAATGAGGAATGGAAATGTAAATTAAGAAGCAATTATTAAGAAGAGGGGAAGCGTACGAGGATTTGATTGGTCAAAGAAACAATGTTGATGGGGTCAAAACAAGAAGCACATGCTATGTTTTCAATTTGGTGTACGAATTCACCTTTCCCCTACCCCTCCTTTTTCTTTCTTTTCTTTTCTTTTTTTAGTTTTAATTCTAAACTATTATTTTGTTATATTCATTTTAACTTTGCAATATTAAAATCATGTGAGGGTTTCAGAGGCTTTAGGGATGTCCCACATGGTATCATGTGGACGCCACAACCATATGCCTCAAAATCACCCAATTCCCTCTATGCAAATCCTTTCTTGGATGTACCTATAAAGGATTATACTTACATCTATACATATTTTTTCCTATCTCAAACAAATCATTCATATCTTAACTTGCTTTTATTTATTTTGGTGTCCACTCAAAATATATTTGGATCATTCTTTCAAACATAGCGTCTCTTCTTTAATAATTATAAAACATATTCTTTGTCACAAACCTTCAAACTTGTCTCTATTTTATGTATCTTAATAATCTCATTTTTCACTTCAAATTCTTTTTTCTTCATTTTTCTTTTTTTAAAAAAAGAATAACACAATACATAAACAAAAATACCCACAATACAACATTAGAATAAGAAACACTAACAACATTCTATCATTCTCAAATTACACACAAAATGTAAACACCATACATTTATTTTAATTTGTAAGGAACAATTGCACATTTTTTTTCAAAAAAGATTTGAGACTTCAAAAGGATTGTTTTAATACTTTTTAATTTTTTGTGACCAAATGGATATAACATATATTCAATTAAATTTTAACATTTTTTTTAATAACAATTAAAAAAAAAGATATAATGTATAGCTAGCTATATAATAATGGAGTCCTACCTACAATATATGGTCAAACAAAGAAGATTCTAAATAATTTTTTCTTTATTTTGTAATGGTAACATTTTTCTTCTTATAATGTATAAATTGGGAAAGAAAATTGAAACCATTATTGTGTATGAGAAATTTGAATCTCAAATCCATGTTGATTTCATAAATTATGTGGGCAGTAGTTGGGTCAGTTGAGAATATGATAATTTTATTTATTTATTTCCCTGTGGTGATGGGCACTTCATTTTTTTTTTTTTTTTGTTCAAGCTATGTTACATAAATCTACAGAAATTCTTCCTATTTTAATATATGAATAAAATTGAATCTTAAAACAATAATTAATCGTGATAATTTGTATTGCTTTCCATCTGAGAGGGGGAAGATTCAATCTATCCCTACATTTTGTTGTACTAAAAAATGTTTCAACAGTGCTTTCAAAACAAATTGAGAACGTTTGGTTTATTTTTATAAGATTTTAGTACAAATTGAGAGTGAGGGAGTTTGGTCTGAGAGCTCTTATCCACAAGTATATACAATGTTAATTAAACTAAACTCATACTATCCATTTTTATAAGGTTTTTAATTTAGATCCATTTTCATAAATTTAAAGTTAACATGAGAGCCTGAATTTAATCGAGGTATTAAATTTTAGAGCAGAGGAATGATTAATTTTCATTTGGCTTTTTAAGTTAGAGTTATATTATATATATTTATACCCCTATTATTTTACTTTTCACTAAGATTACTTACTTTTGTATTAATTAATGTTAAATTTTAGTTATAATTAGTTAAAAATAATTATTGATGTGCAACTTTTAAAATAGCTCTAGAAGTGATGAAAAATTAGTGAAAGCTAATTTGATTATTTTAAATTAATCAATGGACATTAATAATGAAAATTTAAAAAATTATAACAAAATAACAATGACTAAGATGTGCCTATTTAGTGAAACAAATAAAATGTTTATAAATCTTGAAACTTAGTTAGGAACTTGTTGGAAAAGAAAATCAAACGTAAGAAAAAATATTTATACTAAAAAAACTTTATAAAATAAATTAAACTTATTTAAGGAAAAAACAAGTTTAAGCAAAGAATATCTAAACGTTTGAATTGATATGTAGTGAAGGTGAACAACAATAACCTTGGTAAAGAGACCAAATTACTTTTTGAATTTTTATTAACACTTTTTTTTTTATAAAAAATGCCATTACTCTCACTTCATTGATGATAAAAAGAAAAAGAAAAAGAAAATAGAAAGTCACTAGAGTACATGGCTAGAGATAAGCCCACAGATAGAGTTATATAAAAGCATTGATTTTTAAAACAATAGAACTAACACTAGGTCTGAAATCTAGTTGATAAACATTTTCAACCCAATTCATATTTTTTAGTTATTTGGTGGGCAATCCGAATAACCTGAATTTAGTTTCTAACCTAATTCAACCCATAAAATATGGGTTAAGTTGTATTTTTTTTTTTTTGTTCGTTTCTAGTTTTTAATGGTTATAAAAGTTCAAAATTGTTATATTTAAATTTCAAATATATATAATTCAAAATTTCATACAACAAATTCAAGGTTTATATACCTAATTTTTTTTAATTAAATAATATACATACATATTATATTATATTAATTTGGGTTGGGTTGAATCGAATTTTTCAACTCTCCAACCTGAGACCCAACCCAACCCAAAAAATTAAAAATATAAATTTAACCCAACCCAACCCAACCCTTATAATATGAGTTAGATAGTCAAGGTTATTCAGGTTCAACTCATATTCTTACACCCCTAACTAGCACTATAATTTGAAAATAACTTTGATCCGCTAGTCCAAAAGCTTGTGAGAGCTTGTATGTCATCCCAGATCTCGAAAGCAGTGCGTTCCGAGTCCTTGAAGATCCTGTTATTTCTTTCAAGCCAAATAGTCCACGATGTAACAACAATGGAGTTGAAAGTAATGACCACTTTTCTGCGTTTTTTGTATTGATGCTACATAAATCCTTGCAAAGAGAAGCAATATTGAAAAAATTATGGCCCCAATATTATGCTTCATTAACACTAGTTGATACCCTTACAACACGCTTTATTATCTGTCTTGATTTTGCTTCTACAATATAGATTTATGCTTATTATGGTCATGCACAAACCTCAGGTCACCATGAAAGTTATAGAAAGAGACCTTTAAACACTTTCATAAAAGGCAATCACACTTTCACTATCACATTATATCCTTCATCAAATTTGTTAAAACAAACAATTCAAAAAAAGCTATGAAGACTTCGTCACCATCCATAAAAATTATGGAACATTCAAAAGGTTTTAGTATAATATATCAAGTTCTATTCGCTAACCATTTTCCTAGTTAGTCTTTTGGTTAAAATTTTGTTTACTTCCAGTGCAATCAAGCTTTAGTTGTAGTTATCTTCGTTACAAAGGAATATTTAATGTGTAACCCCTTGGTATTTGTACCCTCTTGGCTCTTCTAAATTTTTCAATGTGGGACAATATTCAACGTCCATGTTAATTGGATCTTGAACTTTGCTTATGAGCTTAAGCCCACGAGTCATTTCCAACATTAATTTGGTATGTAAGTTTCAAAATGTTACACATCTAGCCATATAAAAAGAGCTGGAAATTAAATGTCAAAAGTTATATGGTTACATCATTGCCTTGTTCAGCAAGAAAAAATAGTTTTGATTTAGTTTATAGATTTCAAAATGTTATATATGAGTTTTGTTTTTATTTGTTCTTTAGATTTCAAGATTTGCAATTTCAAATTAAATTTAAGATTTGCAATTTCAAACTAAATTTAGTGAAAAATTGAAGTAAAAAGTAAACTACCGACCACAACAATGCTTTCCCAAAAACTTTACATATACCCAAATGATTTCAACGTTGAAATAATGGAATTTACCTCTTGTTTAGGGAATTACGTAACGCAGTTGAATTGTGGTTATAAAATAAGGTTTTCATGAAGCCTCATGGCATGCTTCCATATAGGTGTCCAAAATTCTAGTAAAAGAAAGAGACATTAGAATTTTGACAGAGTGTTTGTTGAGGTAGGAGGGATGATTTTTATATTGTAATATAGTCTAAACTCCACGTTTAAATTGAGTGTTGTTTTTGTCCCATTTATAATAAAATTTGTTATGTTTCGAAACTTTCCAATCTCACTATGATATTTTCACTGTTTTCATGTTTTACGATCTCATTTCATCTACTTTGATTACTTACGTTTTCTAGTTTTTAGTACTGAATTGAATGAAAATCTTAAAGGAAATTGTCGTGTTTTGATCATATAAAAACAGTTTTTAAAAGTAGAATTTAGATGGTCTATGAAAGGGGTGAATTCAATAAATCAAAAAATATAAAATATAATTTTCATCCACTGCCAAAAGATCGACAACTCTCCAAAAACTACTTTATCAACTCATCATTTCTCATTGTTCCTTTCTTTTTCCTTTTTTCTCCATTAAGATAATTCCAATTTTACTCTCTCTCTCTCAAATTCTTGTGTTTGTATTTATTTGAAAAATATCTCTTTACTTTCTCTTGCATTTTCTATCAAAATAAGAAAAAAAGGAACTCATTTTTCATTACATCAATAAATTGGAAAGTTTTAAACCAACATTAAAAGTTATTTAATATCTCCAATACTTTTCTTTATTATTAATAACTATCCGTCAATAATTCTAATATATTCATAAAATTTAAATATCCATCTATATTCTTACTTCAACATTATAAGTAAAGATTTCATAATTTGATCAAATTTTCATAAATAGTCTCTACTATAGAAACTATTTATGAATGTTTTATAAAACTATTGAAACTAAATTTAGCAATATAAAAAGTAATTGTCTTTAACTAAAAACAATTCTCTTAGCAAATAAATATATATATATACACACACACACATGGTCTCACATATTCTCATTCCAAAGGGTGGAAGACAAAAGAACAACCCACATTATAAATAATTTTAGTCTTTACATTTTGATGAAATGAACAAATTACGTTGGATATCTATTTCAATTTTTATTGTTTATTTTGAAACTCATATATTTTTTTCCCTATTTTTCAATTGGGGTTTGTTTATCATTTACAATTTTCTTAAATAAATATTTGAATTTATAAAGAAAATAACCTAATAACTAAAAAAAACATTAAGGTTATTTTTTTCAATTTTCAAATTTTGACTTAGTTTATGTCAAAAACTAATTAAAAGTGTATAATAAAACGTAGAACTTTCTAAACTACTGTTGTTTATACGGATTATTCTCCAAAAAATTAAAAGTAAAAGTTAATTATGATGGTCATAAGATAGAGTGAATACATACTCTTTTATCATCGTATAATTAACTTCAAACATATATATACTACAACATTAATTAACTTTTACACAAACAAAAAAAGAAACTTTAATTTGTTTATTAACAAAAACTACTTGTTCAATGAACATGGTATGAACTATATATATGAAATTCAATCCTATCCTATATATAATAAAAATTTCTAACTTTCCTAATAAATGTATGAAAAGAAATATCTTCTTATTTTTTGATTAAGTAATTATAATTTGTAAATGAAAACTGATTATATTTTTCTCAAATTTAAACTGTCCATCTTTGCCATGATCGTTCCAAATCAAAATTTTAGGCTAACACTTTGATTCATTCATTTATTAAAACGTAATCATAAATGTCTATTAAAAAGTCTATTGTATATATATAGCAATAAAATGTAAAAACATTGTAATGTTTTGTTCGAAAAGAAAATTAATTGAGCCCCCAACTTCACCCCAACTTCACCCCAACTTCACCCCCAACTCAATAAAGTCATTATAAATAACATCCATAATAATCTAAGTAAGAAAACAAAGAGTGCCAACATCTCCAATCAACTTCCCAAGTGGAAGAGGCAAAAAGAATCAAAATCAGACAAAAACCTAATGAGCAGCTCCATTCAGGACAGAAACAGAAAGAACCTTTAAGTTTGAAAAATATGGATTCATTAAGATGGTCACTTTATAAAATATACACAAAACCAAATTACACATTTTTTTCAAACACAAATAAAGTTATAATCATATTTGTTTCAGAATTTCTCTCTCACACATCACACATCACACATCACACATACTATTGCACTTCCTAATATCACATATAGAAAGCAAAAAATTTATTATGTTTGTAAATATTTTCAACTATTTTTTTATATTTGAAAAACCATCAAACATAGATATATGAAAATTGCATTATTTGGAGATGACATAGAGCTATAAATAACCTATACTCACAAGATACTGACTTGTCTCACTCACAAATGCCTTTATTGTTGCCCTAATTTGTTCCTACTGCTCATTGCGCAAAATTCATCAGCCCTTTCAATTGCAACCACAAAATCAAAAAGGGGGAGAATTGCAAAAAAAAAGAAGAAAGAAAGAAAGAAAGAAAAAATCAAATCCCTCATCTGCATAAAGAAGCCCTAGAGGGTAAAATAATTTCCCCCTATAATTTTTCTTTTTTTGACCAATTAATACACACACACACACATATATGAACAATGTAAATGATCAATAAATGCAAATTGACTGACTTTTAATATTTTTGGAAGAATTTTTGTACCACATATATATTCCAAGGAAAGAAAAATAGATTTCATGGCAGTAACCACTGGCCAGGTATTTTGTGACAGTAAAAACAAATGTAAAGGAATAATATGTGTGTGTATATATATATAAGAGAAAATTGAAATTAGAGAGTTCAAAAAAAGAAAGAAAAAAGAGAAACATAGTACTAATGGAGTGGTCCATTCAAATGCTCTTTGTATACGTTTGTCCAAAAACATACTGCCAATATGTAAAGAAAGAAAAAGCATTAACTAAAAATGGGAAAAAAATCATCTTCAAATAATAATAATAATTATATAAAAAAAAAACCCATCAAATAAAATGAAAATCTAAAAGCTACCCAGGTTAAGAAAATGGCATATAAATCTAAAACAAAAATATGGGATTTTAAAGCCATGTATTTGACGATGCAGCATCATCAAGATTCCCAAAGGAAAAGGCTTCTTCTTCTTTTTTTTTTTTTTTTTTTTAATTTGAATAAAATTAAGAAAAAGAGAGATGTATTTTCTATATATAAAAAAATAAACGTAAATAATAATGAAAGCCTTGTGAATCTTGATGGTGCTGCACCAACAAATAATGACTGCAATTTGATCCTTGAGATCTTCCATGGCTTTGGCTTTGGCTTCAGCTTTTTCTATTATTCTTCCATGGAAAAAAGAAAAGAAGAAAGAATGAGTCTATAGATGAAGAAGAAAGAAGAAGGAGATTTATTAATATAACCCTAAAGAGAGAACAGAGACTATAAAATAAATTCCATTATGAATTAATTAAAAGGGTTAAAGATCAATTGTAAGATTATAATTAATTACCCACATCCATAAATCAATAGAGACTTGCCCACACCTTCGGATCTTCAAACTTTGTAATAAAAATGTATATGAAATGTTTGATTAAATCAGGGTCGTCACATTAGTTTAGGTTTAAATAATATACGTTTTATTCAAATTTGGTTTTATATTGAATAATTATCACTACTTTTCAGAGTCTATAAGGCCTCAGAAGTCAAATTCTTTGAAAAAAAACAAGTAAATAAAAAAAATTATCTTCCATATCCGTTCACCCTCGAATAAGTTAAATTGAAGAAAATAATAAATGAAGATTAAAATGATATTTTAATCTAAAATTACAATATATACGACAATGCGAGAGTTATTTGATGTGATTTGACATTTTAATTAAGAGTTACGACCGAAAAGAATTCATTCTTAAATTTTCTTTCCCAAACTTTATTGATATATTCTATACAATAGGTTAGTAACTTTTTTTTTTTAAACCTTACTTTTTCCTAGTAAATTGGTTCGGTTGTACATGAGTTAATGAAGAAGAAAAAACTCAATTTTAAAAATACTTGGTTGAATTTTTTGTTTTGTATTTTTATATGCTTTTTTTAGCATATTAAAAAAATAAATTTCTTTTTTTTTAAAAAAAACAATCAAACTAATTATTTTATTCATCCATTACGAATAGGAGAGAACAATATAAAAATAGTCATCTTTTTAAATGAAAGGATGATATGAGAATTATAAATTTATTATATAGTAGGAAGATTTTATTTTTCTTACAAGAAATGTGAAACTTTAATTATCAATTTAATATCATGTTTAAAAATAACTAGGTGGTTTCCATGTAAACTAAATGTATATATAAATTCAGTTATAAATACAATTTATGTTATAAAATTTGTATAGTGTCATATAATTTATGATATAATATAATGTTTATATATTTAAAATACTTTATTTAAGCAAAAAAAAATGTACAAATAGTTTCTATATTACCTAATGACAAAGTATAATTATTTATTGTTTATGGTTCAACTATCACATCTTAATTTTTTTTTTTTTATTGTTAATTTCTTGAATGTTATCCGCAAATTGAAAATAAATAATAATAATGGGAGAGTGAGAGAGAGAGATAGAGAATTCAATGAATGGAACCAATAGATGGAATTTTCTGAATAAGTTGGTGATGCTGACGTGGAAAATAAGTGGTTTTAGGTTAATCAAGAATGGTAATCATGATTAAGTGGATACTAATTGGCAATAAATCTTGTGGTCTTAATCTAAAGACACGTCTCCTAAAGTCACACTCATTCCAAGTCTTTTCTCATTCTTTTCGGAAATTCACTTTTTCCATATTCACATTATTATTATTGTTATTGTTATTTTGCATTATTGCATTCTCACCCTAATACTATATATTTTCTTTTCAATCCATTATTTTCTCAATTTTCATTTTAATCCTCCACCTTCATCAGCCACCTTAAGTTATCGTTTAATTATTAATGCTACGTTATTTGTATGTTTTGAGGTTTGATACAAGTGACAACATTTTATCAATAACGTTATTCGTATACTACGTTATTCGTATGTTTTGAGGTTAATCAAGAAAGGTTTGGTACATTTTATCATATTGACTCACTAATATAATTCTAATGGACAATAATCAATACTTTAAATATTGATGAAATATTTATTTTATAACTAAGTAGTGTGTTGGGTAGAGAATTTTAATTTTAATCTGTTGTTGTTAAATATAATATGGTTTATACTATTTTATTATTACTTATGTCCCAACAAATTTGTAGTCAACTACTATAGTTGAAACATTATTCTCATTGCCCATATTTTATTTGTATTATTTGTATTATTTGTATTAGTCAACGACGTCGCTAAACGCAACGTCGACGTTGTTGGACTTTTCGCGATATCCATGTTAACAAGTCGCTAAATACACCTTTTCGCAACGTCCGAAAAACAAACGTCGCGTAAAGTGTTGTCATTCATTTATGGTTTCACTTTTTTTTTTTGTGAAATCACTCTCGGATACATCGCGGAAAGCCGAAACGATTCATCTTGGTCAAGGTTTGTAGCGACGCATGTCGCGGAAAGTTGAATATTTAATTTGTTATTACACTTTCTGCGATGTGGCACCATTCGATGTCGCGGTAAGTCAAACCATAATTCGTATGATAATCTTATCGCGACGTGCCACTGCAAGACGTCGCAGAACGTGAAATGGTAATTTGAAATTATAAACCTTTTCGCAACATGGTGTCCTCGTACATCACCAAAAGTAGAAACGTCAACTAAACTATTTGACTTTCTGCAACGCAGTGGTGACATACGTCGTGGATAGTTCAACGTATTAATTTTGTTGCTCAACTTTTCGACACGCAGTGTCGTCCGACGTCGTTGAAGGTCAAACACATATATAAAGTGATAATATGTATGTATGATATACTCCATGTATATTAGAAATACATTGAGAATGTGTTGTTTACTACTATTTTAGTAATATTTACTATATAAACATATAATTTAAACCAGTATTATGTTAGAATTATGTAGTTTATATGATAAGCAAAATACAAAAAAAAAAAAAATAACAAGTGAAAAAATTCATACGTTTTATCATACATAATTATATATGTATAAACAACATCTAGGTAAACTATGAACTTTGAAGAAAATGAAAACGAAAGTAATTGATGAAAATTTGAAGAAAACAAAAACGAAAGTAATTGAAAGTTTTAAAGACAACGAAATTTCGAAATAAAATGACGAACGATGTTGAAAACAACGGAATGGATGGAAGACACAATCGAAATTGAATTATGAAGAAGTCGAAGTTCTTGTCGACGTTGAAATTTTTTCACTTAACGGGTGATAAAAGTAATGAGATAATATTATATTTAATTATTAAATTATTACATATTTAGACAATATTTGTTTCATATTAAATTAATAAAATATTTCTAATTAATTATCATAATAAAGTTATACGTTAATTAATAGGCTAATTAAGAAAGTTGTCATTTATCAGTATAATATAAATAAGAAAATAATTTGAATTTAATTTCAAAAATTATATATAATTAATAATTATGATAAGGTTATAATTGTGGTAAAAATATAAAAACTTAGTTGAGAATAGATTTTTTTGATCAATTATATTAGACGAACTACTGGGCATCGAGGGATCAAATTTAGTGGGCCAGTTTTCTCACGGGCCGAAGGGACAAAAGCCTAAAAAGAGAAGAAAGCAAGTTAATGTGGACCATTAGATGGGCCAAAGCCCATTGAGAACAAGACTCTTGAAATATCGTCGTGGCCCGTAACATCCCAGCATGCGAGGTCATTTGAAACAGATTACTTATAATTATAACGTTGGACAATTTTACGAGTAGTAATTAAATATATATAGCAATATTTGTAAAAAAATTACAAACATACTGAAATAAAAAGTGTATTGGGATAAATTTTTAGATTTATTATTATGAATGTAAATGGATAGAAGTCTATTCCTAGATTGATTAGGATTTGGGATTCTAATTGAACTATTATATAAAGCGACTTGGGGTATGGTTCTCAATATACCAAAACAATAGACACTCAATGATATTGTGTTAATTTATTATATAGATTTAAAATATTTAGGTGGAGAGTATTAGGTTGGGTTTGTGAGTTTTTGATATGGATTGTGTTAAAATATTGGATGAAATGTGAGATAAAAAGAAAGTTTTGTAAGCTGTTTGTGTAGGTGAGTAAAATATATTTGATTGTCTGGAGAGAAAGGGTAGAGAGGGAGAAGTTTAAGGAGAATGATGTGATCTGTTTAAAATATTGATTTGAATGTAGAGATTTAAAACAAAATTCTCACCCACACACATATATACTTAAAGTTTTACTTGGATGAAAGAAAAAAGAATAGAAAGGGTGGAAAAAAAGAGTAGAGATTAATTGGGGGTTGTGTCTTGTTTGTCAAGGCGAGCAAAAGGATCGGAGCGAAGACCCTGTTCCTCTTCGCCTCTCACCACCCACCGGACGCTTCTTTCACATATAATTCCTCCAAAGTCCAAACTTTTCCCCTTAAATATCTCACTTCCATTATCTATTTTCTTCTTCTTCATTTTCTCACCTTTATCCCTACCATTCCCATTTTTCATCCATCTCCATTTCCCTCATTCAGTTCATTCACCATCGTTTCCTCTACCCTTTTATCCCAATTATGATCTTTTCCAGGCTCACCCGCTCTCTCCCGCGTTCTTCTCGCACCCAAGTAAGTTCTTTTTCTTCTTCTTTTAAATCTCCCTCTCTTTTTCTTTTTGTGTGTGTGTGTTTTTTCCCCTTTTGATGATGTTCTTTTTGGAGGGAAGTTGTGATTTTTGTTTTTATTTCTTTTCTAGAATTTGTTCTATGGTGGAGGGCGGTCCGCGATTAAGACCATCAATGAACCCATTTTCGCTGCCCCACGAGTTGATTCTTGTGTGGGAGAGAGAGATGGGATGTTAGGGTTTTTGAGAGGCTATTTTGCGTTTTCTGGGTCTCGTACCAAATTGATTCCTAAAGAAATTTTGTCCGACTTTAATTTCCTCATCGCGAATCCTAAACTCCGGCGTTTCTTCTCCAGCGAAGCCCCCAAGAAGAAAAGTAAGGAATTTTTTCCCTTCTCCTGATTATGGTCTGCGATCATTTTCAC
Source organism: Cucumis sativus (assembly GCF_000004075.3). NCBI lineage: Eukaryota > Viridiplantae > Streptophyta > Magnoliopsida > Cucurbitales > Cucurbitaceae > Cucumis > Cucumis sativus. The sequence continues at coordinate 12,509,350 of NC_026660.2, forward strand.
GGATGTTGTAGTGGCCTCATTGTACATGCATTTTCGATACTGGTGTGGATTCTAGTTTTGATGTGAATTTGTTGCTACATTTTTGCAGATTACCAGAACTTTTATCCCAAAGAAAAGAAAGAAATTCCTAAAGGGAATGAGCAAAAATCCGAATCTAAAGGTTCAATTTTTTCCTCGTTTTAGCTGCAATCAAGGCTTTGTTTTTGCATTCCATTCTCTCTCTTCTTTTTATTCTAGACTGTCAACATAGGTTTCGCGAGATCCTATTAATGCTAGCTAGAGTAAGATGAATCAAAGTGGACTGCTTTGTCTATTTCCGATGCATTAGTTTGGAGATTACTTAAGTATATGATTCTGATTGATTTACTTGTTTTTCCGCCTGTCTTGGTATCTCTACGATGTTCTGGATCATAATCTCGCATTATAGAACTTGGACGTCTCCATGTTAGCGTGCTATTGGAAGAGTTATATTCGTACTTAAGCATGCTTTATTTTTTGTTCTCTTTTATGCCTGCATCTGTCTTACTAGTTTCTCTTTATTAGTTATTCCATCTTGTTTTATTTTGTTTGTCAGAGCGATATTCTTTTCTTGGTTTCAGTTTGTGCATATGTTTACATTTTTGTTTGAGTGGGCAACTGTTGCGAGACAAGGATGAATATTCGTATAAGTATAAACGGCTTTTGGTGATTGGTATTTGCTTCAATGAAAACTGTCCTGAGTTGATTGTCTTTTTTATTCCTTTTTTTTTATGGAGAATGCCAAAAAAGTAGAAATATTGTCATGTTCACTCTCATGCAGTGCTCACTATAAACATAGAAAATTTATATTAGGTTAGACTACCAGTGGGGCAGATCTGAATGCATCACTTACCACCATTCATGCAATGTTTGGCTCAGAAGTTATTCCACATTTTTATTTTTTTGCTTCTTGTTCGCAGGTGACTCAAATACAGAAGATCAAGGGAGTTTTCAGGAAGCATTCATAAAGCAGTTTCAGAACATAGTCACCCCGCTAATAGTTATTGGTCTTCTGTTTTCCTCCTTTTCTTTTGGCCCTCGTGAACAACAACAGGTATTACTTATTGTGGAGGGTAGATTCCACTATAACCTCTTACTGGTTTCATTGTCATGGTGCTGTTTTTTTAGGAAAAAAAGGAAGCATGTTCTTATTTCATTTTAATTGTGCACCCCATATGAAAAGATGACTGGAAATTTCTTACATGTTATAATGTTTTTTAAACCCTTTGGGTGCGTTTGGGGGAGGGAAAGAGTAATGGGTGAAAAAGATTATGATAATCCTAGTGTTATGATAATATGTGTTTGGGGTTAGGGTTATTATTGGTAGTGTTATGGTAATGTGTGTTTGGGGGAAGGATTATGAATGGTACTGTTATGATAGTATGTGTTTGGAGTAGGGATTATGATAGAAGTGTTATGATAATATGTGTTTGGAGGAAGGATTATTGTCGTAGTATTATGATAATATGTGTTTGGGGGAAGAGTTATGAGTGTAGTGTTATGATAAGGTGAAGTAGGAAAATTTGTAGGTGTTAGAACTTGTATATATGGAAAAAATATTTATGGAAAACTTACCGTAAATATTTCTTTTCCTTTTCTTCTTTGCTCTTTACATTCTATTTAAGTTCCCTCATTTGTACTATTGTTATTATCAGAAAAATAATAAAACTAAAAACATCGTGGTTTTTCTCCTGGTTCTCGGGTTTCCACTTAAGCCTTGGTTTCGTGTTTATTGCTTTCAATAGCAGGGTTATGAGAAGATGAAGTAGGGAAATTTGTAGGGTTATTTAACTCCAATCCCCAATTTTGCAAACCCTAATCTCCCTAAATCCCCACCCCAAACACACCCTTCATGTCACAAGGTTTATGAATGCTAGGGAAATGTTATTTATTTGTCTTTCTGTTTCCATGCCCCCCACCCCCAAATTTTCTTATCCGAATGTTATGTACTCATTGATCCCTTTCCCTTCCTTCTCTTGGGTTGCCTTACCTATTTTTACCTTTGACAGCTTGATTCATGATCCAGTAAGTATTTGGAATTTTTGTCTCTGCAGATAAGTTTCCAAGAGTTTAAAAACAAGTATTTGGAACCTGGTCTTGTAGACCATATTGTTGTTTCTAATAAATCAGTTGCAAAAGTATTTGTGAGAAGTTCTCCTAACAATCGAACAAGTGAGGTTGTCCAAGGTTCTTCAAGTGGAACTGCCACTAAGGGACATGAGGCCCAATACAAATGCTTCTTCAACATTGGAAGTATTGATTTATTTGAGGAGAAGTTGGAGGAAGCTCAAGAGGCATTGAATATTGACCCTCGTGATTTTGTTCCTGTAACATATGTCTCTGAAACAGTCTGGTATCAAGAATTCCTCAGATTTGTCCCAACACTGTTGATTTTGGGGACCATCTTTTATATGGGCCGCCAAATGCGAAGAGAACTAGGCGTTGGGGGTGGAGGTGGTGGGAGGGGTGGTCGAGGAATATTCAATATAGGAAAACCTCATATCACAAAAGTGGATAAGAACACTAAGAATAAGGTATATGCATACATCAATCTTCAATATTTGTCTTTAAATAATTCGAGGATCCACATTGGTTACCTCCTTGATATGTCTTTTGTATTATAATGTCGTCCATTTTTTCCCTCTCTTTCAGATTTACTTCAAAGATGTTGCTGGTTGTGATGAGGCAAAACAGGAAATCATGGAGTTTGTACACTTCCTGAAGAATCCTAGAAAATACGAGGAATTGGGAGCTAAAATTCCAAAGGGCGCACTTTTGGTTGGACCTCCTGGCACTGGAAAGACCTTACTGGCAAAAGCAACTGCTGGTGAATCAGGCGTGCCTTTTATGTCTATATCTGGTTCAGATTTCATGGAGATGTTTGTTGGCGTTGGACCATCAAGGGTTAGAAACTTATTTCAAGAAGCTAGGCAGTGTGCTCCTAGTATAATTTTTATTGATGAGATTGATGCGATTGGTCGAGCAAGAGGACGCGGAGGTTTCTCAGGTTCTAATGATGAGCGTGAAAGTACTCTAAATCAATTGTTGGTTGAGATGGATGGCTTTGGGACTACTTCTGGTGTCGTTGTACTTGCTGGAACTAACAGACCTGATATTTTAGACAAAGCTTTATTGAGACCTGGTCGATTTGATCGTCAAATTTCAATTGACAAGCCTGATATTAATGGCAGAGAGCAAATCTTTCAAATCTACTTAAAAAAGATCAAACTCGACCACGAGCCATCATATTATTCTCAAAGATTGGCAGCATTAACTCCTGGATTTGCTGGAGCTGACATTGCAAATGTCTGTAATGAAGCTGCTTTGATTGCTGCAAGGAGTGAAGGCACGCAGGTCAAGATGGAAGATTTTGAAGCAGCTATTGATAGAGTAATTGGTGGTTTGGAGAAGAAGAACAAGGTAAATAATTCAGAAACACTTATCTGGCATTTTTAGAGCAAAGATATCTGCTTTTTGAGCAAGTATTCTTAAGTAGCATCTATCTGCATCGTTTATCTTCTACGAAGTTGCTTTAGAGGAAAACCATAGGAGTGATATAGTTCACTATTAACTCGTTAATATAGGGAATTCTGGAAGCTATATTTTCTTTACTATCAAATTATGACTGGATGGTATTAACTCCAGCATATTTCTTGTTTGCTTTTGAATATGAAATATTACGTTTTACTGAGCAGGTTATAAGCAAGTTGGAGCGCAGAACTGTTGCATATCATGAATCAGGTCATGCTGTTTCTGGCTGGTTCTTGGAGCATGCTGAACCTTTGTTGAAAGTAACAATTGTTCCTCGTGGTACAGCAGCTTTAGGGTTTGCACAGTATGTTCCCAATGAAAATCTTCTCATGACCAAGGAACAACTATTTGATATGACATGCATGACCCTTGGTGGCCGTGCTGCTGAACAGGTAGAGCGATACATATAGTTATACAGTTTAAGTTTACCGACATCTTTACTCAAGTTCCGGGCATGATTGAAATAACTTGTTTGAAAATAATGCATACAAGTCCATGTCAAAGTGTTTTGTTTTGGCTGACTGATGTGAGATAGCTGGAAAGTGTTCGAATATGGTGTTGAAAACTAACAATTTGTTTGATTTTACTGCTGAATTGTGATTCAAAAAACAAAAGGAAAGAAAGAAAACGTACAGAGATATAGATCAGTAAATCGAAGGTAGTATGGGCGTCGTGGGATTCTGTTACCTCTTTTTTTTTTTGATAAGAAACAAAGATTTTGTTACCTATTGTTAATGGATGCAAAAATGTTCTATAATCATAAGCCAAAGGGTGCTCTTACAACTAGCAATTCCTTTTAAATTTTGTTTTTCCTTCTCTAATGTTGACCCAGCGCCCTCAAGAAGTTCTGGGTTCAATATAATAAATGGCGAACTTTGTGTTTGTTTAATTAGTGGCTGCTTGGTCGTGCTGTTGATGAAAAACTATATTTTGTTTGATACAGGTTTTAATAGGTAAAATATCAACTGGAGCTCAAAATGACTTGGAGAAAGTCACAAAAATGACCTATGCTCAAGTAGCGGTCTACGGCTTTAGCGATAAAGTGGGGCTACTTTCTTTTCCTCCAAGAGAGGACTCTTTTGAAATGTCGAAACCCTACAGTAGCAAGACTGCTGCAATAATCGACAGCGAAGTGCGAGAATGGGTCGGGAAAGCATATAAGCGAACAGTCGAGCTGATAGAGGAACACAAAGAACAAGTGGCTCAAATTGCAGAATTGTTGCTTGAAAAGGAAGTCCTTCACCAAGAGGACTTGCTCCGGATCTTGGGTGAGCGACCATTTAAACCGAGCGAAGTTACAAACTACGACAGATTCAAGCAAGGTTTTGTAGAAGCAGATGAAAAAAGTGTGGAAAACCCCCCAGTTGAAGCAGCTGAGGATAATGGTTCTTCACCTTTAGAACCACAAGTTGTACCTACATAAACTTCGGGAGCAGTAGTTTGTTTGTACATTAAGTTAATTTTTTTTATCTTCTTTTTGTTCTTCATTGTTGCAAATTGATAGATTTAGTAGCATTTTATGATTTTTAATAGCAAAATATTTGAAAAGTTGATACTCGGTTGGATAGGACAGTGGTGCTTTACTTAATTACAACTACAACTAGAAGTATCAATTTAAAATCATTAAATAAATAACACTACGAAAACTTTTTTTCATTTTTTCTGAATGATTGAAAAGCAGACTATGAAAGTGAGCTGAATATGAAAGACGTTGACTTGGATATTGGGGTATGCCAAAAATTTGAACCATTGGAACGCAGATATTAAACTTTAATTCTTTCTAGCGGTAAGACTATCAACCATAACTTGAAAAGTAGCTTTGGGGCACATGTCTATCCTTTTCAAATATCTGAAAAAATGCAGCTAATGTTTGTTATTTATACATTTTTTATTTTACTATATCTTAAGTAATTTTTATTTAATTTACATTAAATTGATTTGTTAATTGAAGTTAATTATTAAACATAATTTGGTTATTTTTATTTCCAGCAGTTTAAATCTAATTTACCTAATTACATGTAAACAAAAGTCATGATTGGATTGATAAGCAAAACATACATTAACCACATGTACTATTAGTGTTAGGTTTTGACTCTAGAAGGAAAAAGATAATTGTTATGAATCCAATTATATTTGGGTTGGTGGAATGAAATTTTATTAGAATGAAGAACAATTTTCATTACCAATTTGTAAAGATGGTATCAGATATATGTCTTATGATTTTTCAGATAAAGATTTAGGGCAAATTGAAAAGAAAGATACAAAAAAACGGAAGCCCTAGCCTCCATTTCTTTCTCTCCACTTACACCCACCACCCCTCTCTATGCTTAGCCTTCCTCTCCGGCAACACTCCAGCGGCCATAGCCGTAAGGCGGCGAAGACTGAACCATTTTTGTAGTCAACCTTTACTCGCGAACCTGGCTTGCACTGTGAGCACGACTCCGGGCTTTCGAACCATTGTTTCTTCTCCGTTTGAGACTCCAACGTGAACAAGTTGTGCACTACGTTTTCGACGACTGGGTATCTTGCAGCAGGGTTTTTGATTTGGGAGTAAGCTTTCAACTGCTATCCTCACTTCGTTTGGCTTCAAATCTGTTTACCATATCATTTACGGTCCAGTTTTGCAAGTTTGGACGTTTTCAGACATCAATCAGCAAGGATTGGAGCGTTTTTTTTTTTTTTTTTTTTTATAACGTTCGGTAAGGATTATTACTTTAGTTTCCTTTTGAAACTCTTTTGTTGTTGTGTTTGGGTCAATTTTTAAGTATTCGATTAAGGTTTAGCAAGGTTGAACATGCTTCAGACTCGATTAGCATGCCTTAGATCAGTTTTTGAGTTCTGAAACTTTGTTGGTTGCAGTTTTGGGTTAATTCAAAGTGATTAATCAAAGTTTGTTCTGGATTTTTTATGAGAATATTCTTGCTGAAAATCTTTGGGTATAAAAAAGGTTTTCGAATTGAGTTATAACACTTAAAACGTTAGATTTTAAAAGTATACGTTCGTTCAAGGGAGTGATTTTCAGATTGAGAATGGTAGATTGTTCATAGAGGTAAGTAGTTTCCACATTTGTTCTACTATGTAAGTTTTGATAAAGATACGTTTTGACTGTTGTGATTTGATAAATGGTTGAAAGTGTTTTTGGAATTTTAGAAATATGTTTCGTATCATTTAACCATCATAGGTTGGCCTAGTGGTAAAAAAGGACGGAGTCTCAATAACTAACTATGAAGTCATGAATTCAAGCCACCTACCTAGTAGTTAATTTCCTATGAGTTTCTTTGACACCCAAATGTCGTAGGTTCAAGCAGGTTGTCCTATGTGATTAGTCGAGGTGCATATACGTTGGTCCGAACACATACGGTATAGAAGAAAAAGAAATATGTTTTGTACCATTTGAAACAGATGAATTTGTTTTGGATGATTTAAATATTTTCCTAATAGAAAAATGCTTCATGTGACTTGAGAATCGATTAAAAGTATTTGGTATATTTTTAGTTGATTTTGTGAAGTAAAAGCACTTGACTATTTCGAATGATAATTGGCAATGTGATTTTGATTTGAAAATTTCCTATTTGAATGGTTTGGTTTGATCAGTTTTGTTTCCAAATTGCTATTTGGAGCTACATGTTTTGTTTCATATATTTTTGAATGATTCAATTGAAGCTATTTGGATATGCCCATTTTTTCGTTTTGGAGATTGCATGGTATTTTGTTGTAGCCAGTGTTTTAAAATGCCTAAGGCGCACTAAGGCCCAATGGCCCTTTGGAGCCTAGGCGCAAGTTTTTTATACGTGAGGTGCTATATATATAAAAATAAATATATGTATATATGCCCTATATACATGTTTATTTACACTAAGGTATTAACATCTTGCTCATTTTGCAATCAAGCATATTTCCATGCTGGATCTTTTCTTAAACTGTACGCAGCCATCTAATTACTTAAAAAATTAAACTAATTAGAACCTAACTTAAGAAATTGATCACAGAAGTTAGGAGTTAACTTGGGATATACCAAAAAGTTGAAGCCTTAAATGGTTGCTTTTTTTCACCCTTCTCTGTTTTTTGAAGAAACACAAAGAATAGACATAAAAAACAGAGCCAAGGAGCTGTTTTTTTTTTTTTAAAGATAGACTTCAAAAAGTCTTCAAAAGAGGTGCCTGTTGGAGAAGAAAAAGAAGAAGAGGAGGAGGCAAGGAGGTGTTCACTCTTCTGTCTTTCCTTTTGTTGAAGAAGAAAATGAAAAAGAAGGAGTGCCGAGAAGGGGAAGGAGAGTAGGAGACATGTACCGTTTTCTACTTGTAGATGAAGCCACTGCCTACTTTATTTCGAATTAGGATGAGAAAAATATAAATATATTATATTATATATTAAATGACAGCATTTTAAAAGATTTGTTTAAAAAAAAAACCCTCGGTGCTTTGGGAAAGGTGCAAAAAGGCACATGCCTTCTTCACTGTCCCTTGCCTATCCAAGGCGAGGTGCTCAGGTTGAGCCTTGCGCCTAAGCAAGCAACTGACCGCAATTTTCAAAACACTGGTTGTAGCCAGATTTGGAATTGACGATATCTGTATGTCTGCTTTTTATTTGTGAGAAATCACATTTTTGTTGTTTGTCATTCCTTCAAATTAAGATTATGTGCGTTTTGCATTCACATGGTAATTTGATTGATGTTGTGGTTGGTTGTTAATTGACATTTCTGTTCTGGTTGAAGGTTGATTGTTCATCAACATTTTTGACTGGCTGTTGTTATAGATGACTAACCATATATGTTAAGCTCCTTCAACTGCGCATCTTTCTTACTCTCTATCTGAAAGTATTGAATGATTGCAAGCTGTTGTATAAACTATTGACTGATTGAGAGTTCGGTGTGATTGAAAGTATTGACTGATTGAAAATATTTTAATTGTATGTATCGAAAGACTAGTGTTTTAAGAAGTATGAAAGTTACGTTTATTAGATTAAAGGTGTTGAAAGTTTAGCGAACATTTTGGTTTTGGTGAAAGAATACTTGAAAGTTTCAGCTTGAAACATTGGTTTTGAAGTTTTATTTGCTTGGAAGATCTTGATTTCAAAAGTATTGTTTGTAGCAAAGTTTTGACTGAAAGTTTTGGATTTTTATTTTCAAAAGTTCTGAAAGGCAATGAATTACAAAGCTTGATATGGGAATTGCTTATTGTCTATTTTCTGCTCATCTTTGTTTTTCCAAAATGCTTTTAGATGAAGGTCGGCGTCCTGCAAAGGATGTCTCTTAGGATTTGATATTTTGTCTTAGAAATTGTTTGCTTTCCCTGTAATGTTTAAGTTGTAAAAGCTCCTAATTGTTATGTTTTCCGTTCTTTTTTTTTCCTCTCCTCCTCCCTTCTCTCTTTGTTGTAATAGTTGTACTAGACAAAACGGACTGTTACAGATTTAGTGTGGATTAGAGAGTATATTAGGTAGTTAAATTGAGTGTTGGTTTTGATATACCCTTCTTTCCTGGCTGCAGGCACAAATTACAGAAAGTGTTTGAAGGTTGTGCGCGCTTGCTAAAGCAAAACCGAAAGAGACAGGAAATAGATTAGAAAGTGAAGTTCGTTGTTCAAGCTTTCTTTTGCCCAAACCATAATGGCAAAGCGCGAGATTTCTAGTACATTAAGAAACTTGAAGGTAAAGTTATATATATATACATATTCAGATTTACTGCCTTCTCATGCTTAGCTTGAACTTTCTGTTTATCGTTTAACTATCTGTTACTTAGGGGAGTAATGTCTGCGAGTAACTGGCAAGTTACATTTGAGATTTCTTTATTTTGATTTTGTTCTTGCTTTTGTACTTCTGAAGAACTGATTTAATTTGTTATGCGAGTTATTATTATTATTATTATTAATTTTTTGTTATAGTTCATGCAAAGGGCGACCCAGAGAGAGGAGCAACCTAAGAAAGAGGAAGAAGTAAAACCTGATGAGAATTTCTTTCCCTCGGGTACTAAAATCAGAAAGTGGTAGGCTATTAATCTTTTTAATTGTTTGTTTGTTACTTCTGATTTATGGTTGTTTCACCACCTTCCCTAGTTAATAATTTTCCCGCTCATGAGTTTAATGTAACAAACTGTACCCAACTCTAAATACTGTTATTCGGAAGTAGTTTATGTTAGAAACGAAGGGTAATATGAGATGCCTTTGTCCCACATTGGGTAGAATGGTTGATCAATGTGGTTCTTAAGTGACTTGACTTTTCCACTCCGATAGCTGGCTTTTGGGGTGTGGTTATCCAAGGTGCTTAGGTACCTTGCAATTTATTTCCTAAAAACGGACCATACGATTGAAACTTTGATGGATTATTTGTTTTTGGATTTCTTTGTTCTCCTTTATGATTAGTGCTGGAAATTCTCTCTGAACATGATAGATTGAAATATATATGTTTCTGATGGAAGTACTTTGTCTTGCTTACAGAAACTCTTGAATCAAAGGAAAACCATTTTTGTTTGCCTCTAGTGTGACATTTTATGACTTAAAAGTCGAACCAAACTCTGCTTTATGTTCATGATAGTGCCTTTTTGTTAACTTAGCTCTTCTTTATCGTTGTTCAAGAAACTGATTTATCTTTTTTATGGTCTAGTGTGGTTTTAGTTGAAGGAGATCCTCATCCAGGGGCTCTTAAAGGTCGAATGTCATTTCAGAGCTTTAATCCTTCAATTGATGTGAGTATAGTATATCAGTGCCCTAAACTTTATTTGATGACTACAGCCTTCTATGTTTCACATTGGCTTTTGTCTCACATCAACGCTTTGCATGATAGAAACTCAATGAAGAAGCAGCTAGCTTAGGGCAGCATGAAATTCCAGGCACTTCCTCAGGGAATCATAGTGGAAACCTTTCATCAAGGTTAGTGGATATATTTTCACGTCTCTTCCCTTCTTCTCCTGTAAAATTATTGCTTGCCTGTAGGGAATTCTATCAAACTTGTTATTGAAAGCACCATCCTTTAAAATGGAGTTAGCTTTCTGCATTCCACTGTCCAACAATATAGTAGATGCTTTCTGTAATAATATAGTGGTTGGTAGTTATAATTAGTATTTACATTTAGCTATCTGTTACTTAGGGGAGTAATGTCTGCGAGATTCTATATTAAAAGGCAAAAAAGGGTTTGTCAACAAATAGAGAACAAAAATATGAATAACATTAATAAAACTGTCGCCTTAAAAAATGTAATGAAGCTTTCATGTTGTGTGTTACTCTCTTTTTTTGGGTGGGGGTGTTCTGAAATAAAAAGTTCATTCCCAAAGAAAGTCACTTCAAAGTACTCTCTCTCTCTTGTTTTTCTTTTACCCTTTCATCATTGGACAAACATTTTTGTTTCCCAGAGATAATGGATCTTCAAGTAATGAAGCAGTGTGCTCAAACATTGATGAAAAGAATTGTGAGGCTAACGGAGACCTTAAAAGGAAACAATCTGAAGTAATTTCTGAAGGACAACATCCAACTAAGTTTTCAAGAAGTGGTAATGGTAAAGCCTTCAAGAAACCAAAGGGTGAAAAGCTGGACTGGAATGTTCTTAGGCCCTCTAAGGCTCCCAAAAAAAGTGGGTAATCTTGTGTAGGAGAGTCATTAGAAGATGGGTGGATAATCCAGTTTGTATGCTCTTAGGAGATTGTATTGATTTCTTGCCATAGTTTGTAGCAATATGGGACTCTTTAGAGTTCCATGATCAATTAATGGGAAGTGTCATGTCATTAAACCTCTCTTCCACCTCATTCGAGATTCTTAATTCATGCATACCTCTACTCCGATCAAGAATGAATCTCAATACATGGAATATTTTCAGATATTGTAAGAAACTAGATTTCTTGAAGATACTGTTGTATTGCCAAATGGAAAATTGATCCTGCAAATTTACAAATTTTGTACCAAGCAAGCAATTCTGAGCGGTGTTTCAATCATTTGGACTTCTTTTTTAAATATGTGCTTGTAGATTATTAAAGAGGAATGTGTTTGAATTGACTTTATAAATGTTTAAATAACTTATAAATACAAAAAGGAAAGAAAAAAAAAGACAAAACGCTTGGAAAGACGTGTTTGTATTTCGTCTGTTGACATTGGGGTTCTCCTATTTCATTAATCATTTCTTTTAAAAAATAAAATAAAAAATTTAGCAACCAATACACCCACCATTTGATTGTCACATCCTTTTCAACTTTGTGACCATTTTAACTCGTTTTTTTTATGAACTTTTTGACCAACGTATGGTGAAAAGAGCATATGGACCAAAAAAAGAATTTGCTTCTGAAATTTTAGGATCAAATAAACTCAACTCTAGATTTTGTGGACTGTAAATGTGTTTTACCTTAATGTTAAAACATTTTTCAATCAGAGAATATAAGTCACATTGTTTCATAGGAGGATAGTTTTAGTTTTGTGTTTAAATCTTAAATTTAAAACTTAAAAAGACATAAAAACATCAATAAATATATTGTTTTGATTTTTTAAACTTTTTTTTAAATTGCTTGAAAATATGTAATATGATTATATTAAATAAAATAATGTGTTTGAAAAGCTTATTTCTTTCCTTCTGCATGCCCATTTTGTGTATACTTTTGTCTTTTTGTTTGTGTAGATGGTACCACTAATACTTGTGTAGTGTATATCATAAGCACTTCCTTTGTAGCTATCAAAGAAAAAAGAAAAAAGAGAAGTTAAACCTAAGAGAGAGTCTGCAATTGTGAAAGAATAAGCACTTCCTTTGTAGCTATCAAAGAAAAAAGAAAAAAGAGAAGTTAAACCTAAGAGAGAGTCTGCAATTGTGAAAGGTTTGGACTTCAACATGGAATGTTGTCCATCTTTGACAAAGAGATCTTATTATTTCGGTATCTTTGTACATTTGGCTTCTATTGAGGGTCCAAATGAGTTTGAACCCACCTTTCGAACACATAGTTATTTCTTGTCCTTCTACTTATGCACCCACTACAAAATTACCAAACTACCAAAATATAATATGGGGCTGATGGACAAATATCTCATTCACTTCTCAATTCTTGCTCCTCTATATCATCCTTTTCAATTCACTTCTTTCATAGTAAAAAATCTTCCAGTAACTCATTCTCGCTCTAGCTACGACTTCCGATTAAAACCAACAAAAAAAATATATATATATTTATGGATTAAGAAAAAGGAGCGAAGTTGTAGAATGGATATACATATATAAGAAATATTGTTTGAGAATCGACCAGGGAAGCGAAGGCCACTATTGCATTTTTGGTGTATTTAGTGATTTCACCGAACGATGATTCTCACGTGCATCTCCAAGAAGAGGCCATCAACGCTGATTTTCTACTATTTTATGGGCAATAGGATCTGAAGCTGACATTCATATCAAGAATGCATGAAACGAACCTATAAAATTATCCCGACTACTATAGTCATCAATTCAATATTAGTCCACTCAGTACCATTTCTTTGATAAAGGTAAAGACTCAAAACTACTGATCAACTAACCTTTTTCTATACAAAGATACACTCTTCTCCTGATCACATATTTATAGTTCGCATAGTTCATGATCATCATTCTAGTAGCTATCAAGGTTACAAGGCAATGCCTAAGATTTAACAAGTGAAACAAACTCAGACAAGGACAGCCTCTTTTTTAGAACTTGTTACCTTCAAACTTCTCAGAGTCGGAAGAAATGCAGATATAACAAACTAGGTCGGCCTGTATCAGTACCGGATGCGAGGGAATTGAATGCCCCTCTTGATGTTGTTTTGATGGTAAGCAATATATCTATGATGATACCCAGCAACAAGAAGCATAGACGATCCGACCTTTCCATCCTTGAAGCATCCAACCTTCATCTTCATCTAGTACAAAATCTTTGTGGTAATAGGATGTTAATTTGCTCCTAAACTTGCTCATGATGTCCTTGTCTAAAGGAAGCTGCCTGAATCCTGCCCTCATACACCTTACCTGCCACTGCTTATAGGTTTCAGGCCTCTCAACTCTCTGAACACCCTCACATGCCACTACATTCATAATTTGGCGACCAAGAAACTCTCTCTCTAGCATCATCCTCTCATCGCTGTCACGAGGTAAATTAACGTCTAGAGCATCATATAATGCAGAGAAGTGGAACAGTGCTTCCCTGAATCGTGTTATGAAGAAAGGTGCATGGTAGGATCCATTAACCACAGATTGTACGAAGATTTTTGGGTTCATCTTCCTTATTAAACGCAGAACAGCATCCCTTGGACTACTTTCTTCCACAGTTTCATCCAGTAGGTCGCTAAACCTGTAGAAAGAGTTCACAACAAGCACGTCACTGCTATCGAGCTTTAAGTCCTCAATTCGAATAGTTTCCCAGTTATTTGATGCTATGGCATGATATTGAAAAGGAACTTTAAAGCGCTCACAGTATTTTGCCAAACGACGACCTGACTCTTCGATCTTTTCTGCTGGACGAAATCCTGGTAGAGGTCTATCTATACCGGTAATGCGCAGTTTGGGAGGACCATCAGGTAGTTGTGCAAGAAACTGAATTAACATTGGCCATAGGAAACCATAACAAATGCCAAAATCAATAACATGAAGACTTTTAGCATTCTCAGCAACCTTCAAAATCATTTTAATCATGAAAAAGAGTGAGAGCTTCTTAAAAGGGCAGGATGATAAGTAAACTTGGTAAGCTTTCAACATATCTGCAGCTGTAATGTTGCTTTGAGCTAATGATTCATAGTAGAGTCTACTTCCTGAGCCGTTGCCAACCATACGAGCCTCAAGAGCATTAGCAAAGAAATGAGACATTCTTTGGGAACCATCCCCATTAGTTGCAGAATGCTGCCTAATCTGCTTAAGTAGTTCATACGCAATCCTCCGGTCGTCTGAAGACACAGCTTGTGCACATAATATCAGAAGATTTCTCAAATCCACAGAGTCTTTCCTCTTCTCCTGTTTCTTTTCCCGGGCTTTTGCAGTAACTGATCCATGAACTTGTCTATTATACTGCAAATTTTCACACCCAGCATTTGCAGTGGTCTCATTTCCACAATCATGAAGTAAAACCTTATCAAACATTTCAGATAATTCTTCCTCGTCCGTATAAATAGTGGCTTGCTTGTTTCTCCTCCCTTCTTCCGAATCCAATTCCACGTTTTCACGTTCACGACTCTTCCTTCTCTTCGATCCATTAGGTGATTTCTCCCTTTGATCCTTCTCTGTGGTATCCATTACCTTAGAAACTACTCCTGTCCCCATCCCACTGCCAAGATCAATATTCAACTGATTACCAACAGGAAGAAACTTACTTGCCTCCTCCAATCCTTTTTGATATTGCAAAATGGATTTGCTATCACTAAAGATATTCTGAGCCAACAACTCATTAACCAATTCATGACTATTACTAAGAAAAGGTGTTGGAAGTATAGAGGACTTATAGTCTCCAGGATCAACAACCCATTGTGAGTCAGGTGAATTGCTATTGCCAACACTAACATTAGTACTAGCAGGATCACTATCACAATCCAAGAGAGGAGGTTGATTAGGTGAAGAAGGATAGTTATTAGTATTACCAAGAGCATCATAGAATGATTTCTCTGTAACTTCAAGCCCTAAAGGATCATAAAACATACAAGGCATCTCCTCCAAGTTCTCTTCCATCAGCATTTGGCTTATGTACTTAAGAACACTTTCCTTGAAATCACTCTCGTCTGAGGAAGAATCACCACCAGGGCTCCGCCCTGGAGCCACGACGGGAAAACCTCCGGCCATTTTCAACTCCATCGCCGGTGAAGGGTCTGGTTTGTAGGGAAAAAAGGAATTTTCGACGAAAGGAACAAGATTTGGAGATGGGTCAATGAAGACAAAACTGTTTTGGAGTTCTGGGTATAGATATGAAGTCTGATCGTTGAATTGGGTTGAAGGGGTTTGTGGGAAATAGTTCAGGTTTGGATCCATAGTTATGAACGCTTGGAAATAGAAACAGAATTGAAAATGATTGAAGGTCAACCAACAGAATCAAAAGCATATAAAACTTAGCTGACAAGAGGGGAAGAAGAAGAAGGTAAAGGTGAAAGAGGTGGAGGCAGTGATTTTGTTTTTAGGTTTATAAAGTTGAAATTATCGATCTTTTGGTTGTTTCCTGGAAATGACTTGCTTGAGAATGACTGACAGATGAAGGGATAAGGTATTGGTCAAAGGTGTTTTTTCTTTTTCTTATTTTCTTTTTGGTTAAACATTATTGTCTATCCCTTCCCATTTTCCGTAGATTCGTCCATTGGATCTTGGCTTTTTCTTTGTCATCTCTCTCTACTCTCTACTCTCTACTCTCTACCTTACACTACATAAAACTGGCTTATTGGCTCTTTTTCTATTTTTTTGATGCTTTATTCCATAAGAGTTTGGATCTGTCTGACTTACCAGATTTAGTTGTGGATATTGAGGTTTTAACCCTCTTGGATTATATTTATTCTTTTGAGTGGTGTCTGTGTTTTGGAAACAGATTGATCCATTGCTTAGTTAGGTTTGCTATGGCAATGTTGCATTCTAATTGATGAGGCTGTTTTGTACCGTCTTCTTCTCTTTTTGAAGAAGGGAATGGAGCTTCTTGTTTCATTCTCGACTGATTATTCACTATGAAGTTTCTTTTTCAAAAAAGAAAAAGTTAACAATTTAAAATATCTTTTGACTTGCTAAATAGAATCGGTAAGTTTACGTTGGAATATAGAGTTGTTATATATAATTTCTCAATTAACGAAAAATAAGAGAAAATAAAGCCCGTAAATTTCAACAATATATTGTTTAGGCTCTTTCAAAGTAGTGGACCAAAACTGACGATTCATCGAAGAACTGCACCAATGTTAGACTTTGTTGAATCCAATAATTTCATAACTCAACTTTGAACTTTGGAAGCATTAAGCTGGAAATTACTAAAATAAATAAACATCTCCATTTATTCTACTTTATATTTTAATAATTTAGTACGTTTTTTCCACCTTTACCTTCTTTTATAATATTTTATTTCCTACTCTTTTACCTGAGCAACGATTCCATTCAACTTTATGTATACTTCTTCTCATAGCATGAACCCTGAATTTAAATATACTACTTAAAAGGGAACAACACGAACAAATTAGAGACGTATTTGATTAGAATTCATTATGGGTAAAGGGTGTATTGAATTAATAATAATAATAAGGTTTGTTAGGTGTAAAAAACTAATGAATAAATTAAAGATGGAAGAATATAAAAATAATTGAATTGACAAGCCAGAAAGAAAAAGAATAAAGGGGAGAAGATGTTGAATATGAAGAAAAAGAAATACAATGAATCCACCTGGTTTGTGATACAATAAAGAGAGAGAAAGGGAAATTTTAATGTTTGATAATTGGAAGAGATCTCTGGTTGGACCATTTTAGAGAGTCTCATTATAATCTCCATGTCTGCTTTCTGCTTTCTGCTTTTGAATTTTCATTCTTAAAAACTTTGACCTTTCCTCATTCTTCTTCCTCTATTCTTCCTCCTCAAGAAATTTTCCCACTTCCTTTTTTTTAATAAATTCAATATTTTTAAATTTCATTATTGCCTTCACCAATTGCTCTTTTCTATTTATTCAAGTAATTAGTTGTTTTTCTGTTTTTATATATATATTTCATTTATTTAACTTTTATGAATTAACTATATTGCATCTCCCAACTCACTAATCATTCTAAACATTTAAAACTTACATATCCAAATTCTCAAAATAAATTTATAATTTAGATGCCTCTTTCGAATAGAATTTCTTTAAAATTAGGATTCTCAAACGTATTTTTAAATGGTCATTGTTAAATTCTTGTACTTCTAATTTTATATTTGATATTTTTTTAAAATTTTAATTTCTTTTCTAATAAATAATTAAATGCTATTTGAATTTTTAATTTGTATTTATTAAGACCATTCAAAATGAGTCGACTTATTATATATGTATTTGATTTAGTTTTTAATAGATAATGTTTGAGAGTGATTTTGACATGACTAAAATCATTTTTTGTTTGAAACTACTTTCTTCCTATATAATAATCTTGTTTGACAAGAAACTAAAATTATTTTTTAAAAAATAAAAAATCATTATAAGTTTATTTGTGAAGAATAACAAATCAAGTAGTTTTTCTTTTCGATGATCGACTAAGAATAATCTCCAACGTTTTTTTAGTATAGTAGAAAATTCGAAACACTCAATAATAAGAAAAGTAATTTAGCCTCAAAATTATTACCATAATTATTTAAAAATAATTCTCAGAAGCTTGTCGTCTTTCTTTCTTTCCATGAACAAAAATCAAGAATGTCATCTCAATATCCTTTGAGCCTTATTTCCAAAAATTCTAATGGAGCGATAGGCATCAAGATCTATGGCTCCCAATTATAAGGGGTCCATATGACTATCTATTAAGGAGTTGAACCTCCTTCGGCATAATCTATGAATGATCGGAGCTTTGAATATTGTGGAAAAGAAGAAAGGCTCTTTGAAGATTATCCATATTAACTCGTCTGTTCGAAGGACCTAGCGGTCAATGAAATATGAGAGGAAGATTGCTCAAGAATATTGAGGCTGAATTCATTGAGATTCTTAAGTATAAAATAGTCAATGTCGTAGGTTTTTTTTTTAAAAAAATCATTTTTAGAATCAAACACAAAAATTTAAAATTACTTTTAAATATTTGAAAAATACTTTAAAAACAAGTTTGAAATCAAACGTAAATTTGTTACTCCATTTTTATGACTAGTAAATTTATAAATTTTAAAAATATCAAATAGGGCAAAAGCTAAAATTCTAGAAATAAAATAAAAAATAAAAAATTCAAACACAAAAATTTACAAGTTCATCAATCTAATCATACACTAAATTTAAGATTTGATCTCCATTGTGTTTTCTTTGATATAAAATTTTAATTGGAGCTTTGAAGGGGAAAAATGAGAACATAAATGCAATATTCTCAGGACAGGAATGTGGGGTACGAAAATCAAATTTTAGACTATTTTTCAAATTATAATTGATTTGTTTTCTCTTTCTTTCTTTTTTTTTTTTTTTTCTTTTTGGCATTTTATGAATACTTTTCTAATGTTAGGTTGGAAGGTACAATATTCTGTCATCTCATACATTTATAAAGCTTGTCTTTTTTTACTTTAATTATTTATAACTTTATGTTTAAAAAAATAAACATTTTTAGAAAACATACTATAAATTTTGACTTTTTTTCCCTTTCTTTTCTCTTTTTAAATAAATATAGTATTTGATGATATGAAGTTAACAAAAAAAAATCACTTTCAAAAAAATTTAAAGTAGTATTTAGGGTTTACCACATCAACATCCTATTAAAAAAAATGTGGGATTGATATATATTTATGTGAAGAAGGGAGTGTAATACTCCCAAGTCCCACGACACTATAATTCTTTTCAAAATATTTTTTTGTTAGCTATCTATGTTCATGAAAGGTTAAAGAGAATTAGTTCTACCATGCAACTAATATTTTATGAATGTCCTAAATAACATACATGGTAATTGCATAGTTTGCATTGAATAATTATTGTAGGGATGATAAATAAGTGTATAGCAACATTCATGAAAAGAAATTAGAGATATAACAAAATCTATATCTAATAAACTTCTATGTCTTTGATAAGTAAATTTTAACTTTTTTTTTTTCCTTTTTTGGTATAAGAAAATGATTTGCGTTGTATTAGAAATGTAAATACTTCAAGCCTTGATTGCTACGTTTTTAATGATCCAATTAAAATATATAAAATGTAAACAATCGTAAAATTAGTCCCCTATTTATTTATGCTATATGGATAGAAAGCCTATGTTATGGTCACATAGAACTTGAATTCAGTTCTGAAGCCCAAAACAATAGCCCTTCCATGCTGTGATATCCAATTTATTGTTCAAAACAACTGGAGCATTTTTGTGGCAACTACTCTATGGTATATTATGGAATTCAATCAATAATACATGAAAATGTGATTACAAATTTGCTATACTCCATGATTGATAATAGTCTATTTCCTACAATCTTCTATTTGTTTTGTTTGATAATTAAAAATGTTTAAATTAATAGAACGAAACAAAATATTGGCTTCCAAAGGTTTTATAGGATTAATAGTAATTAACAATTCAATCAATCCAAAGTGCTGTTGCTATCATTTAACGTCACCCAACCTGTCCACCGTCCTTCCTATGCACAATCAAATTGGAAATTTAAAATCAGAAAACAACAGAATAGATGAATTTCTTTTGACACAGATTTTTATTCATAATTTACGGGAAGAGCCAGCCTCTGCATGCAGTAGAGAAGATGAACTAAACCATATATACAACCTTCCTTTTCCTAGAGATAGAACACTTTTGTTTTGTACAGAATTGTTTTGGGATACACAAAGAAAGGAAGATTTAGATGGATTTAGTTGGAGGGGAAGAAGGCAAGTTTTCTGGGGTTGATGAGAGAGACCAATAAGCATGGGCTTTGAGGACTCTGTCCAGAAGTTGTTGCGGAACTTGTTCTCCTCTCCTTTGGTGAGGGGATATTTTTGCTGTGTGTACTAATGTCTTCCACTTGTCCTACAAAAATATTGCAAAAACATCCAAATGTGTGAAAAAACGAGGATTATTATAAGCCTTCAAGAACCCATTTCTAATGTTTCATGATGGGGATGAGTGAACTTAAAGGGAGTTAGGGGATGAGCTAAAAAAATAATGTTACCCAACACCTCATTTCATTAATAATTTGGTTTTGAGATCAAACCACATGTTATCTACTATGGCAAAGAGAGCCCAGATGAACATTTGGTCCAAAAACAGAAATAGAGAACTCATCAAAGAATGGTCAACCTAAAGAGACACCTTGAGGAGACATGTCAAGAATCCCACATTAGAAAAATCTAGGGATGTTACAATGTTTATAAGATGCATGAGCTACTTCTCTCATTTATGAATTAGTTTTGAGATAGAATTCTGTATTATCTAATAATATAGGTATAGATCAATTACCATACCTTTAAATCAACGTAAGTACGATGCTTAACATTGTCAAATGCTCGAAGTTTAA
Source organism: Cucumis sativus (assembly GCF_000004075.3). Taxonomy (NCBI): domain Eukaryota; kingdom Viridiplantae; phylum Streptophyta; class Magnoliopsida; order Cucurbitales; family Cucurbitaceae; genus Cucumis; species Cucumis sativus. The sequence continues at coordinate 12,529,948 of NC_026660.2, forward strand.
CATCACGCCACCTACAGGTATATGAAGTATATGAGGATCCTAATTGTAGCATAAAAAAGTCTTGAATAAAGATGAAACTTCTTACTTCAATCTTGCATGTACTTGCACGTGGAGTTTTTTTTTAACTCATAGTTGAGGTATCGACAACTTACCTTCCAGGACCAAGTGTTTCAACCGCATGAACAAGGGCTTCCACTTCATCAACAGAAAAGGGTCTACGCATTCTGCGATGGCCAACCTCAAATTGATTAGACTTTCGACAAATCTGAACTACATTCGTTGCGCCCACATCCATGCCTGGTACAGTCACTAATAATTTAGAGTCTGATGATCTTTCCACGACTGCAGTATCGACAGGAAAGGGCACTGGCTCACGAGCACTCTCTGACGAGTTATTCACCTTGGATGCATGAGTCTCAAGCAACAATGTACTGTTATTGCCTAAGTAATCCATAGTTGGATTGGGATTGCATCTAGTAAAAGAGAATGAAAACATAAAATGAGAGTTAAAATATTCCTTTTGGAGCTAAGCCAAATATCACGAAAGTATTTCTTCTTGATTTCAATGACATGTGGGGTTGGAAATTTAAACCTTTGACCAACATGTTTTTGACAATATAACGAAAACATAGCATCCGTAACAATTTGCAAAATTGCACTAAATACGTAAAATGGCAGAAGTCTGCCTATGGTGCCACACACCACGCTATAGGATAACAAGATTGAAGTGTGCACTAGAGACATGATAGGTAATTTATGGAAGACATAGTAAAGGATGAGCATGTGCATATTAAGCCATGTGTTAATGGTTCACTTGGTGATTAGTGTTGACTCTTCATTAAATTTTATGAAGAAAATGGAATACCCGTTTATAGGCTCGAGTGTACTAATACAAGGAAGCATAGAGGGAGGCTCTTTATGGCAGAAAGACGAATGAGTTTGCGAAGAATGAGGCTCTAGTGTAAATCCCAGGCACCCATCCTGGTTATCACAAGAAATTCCAGTCTGAATTAAGGTTTTATTATCATCTCTGACCTTCTTCCCCCGGAAGATTACACCAATATGTATACCACGACCAATAATAGTGCCCATCGCCTCCATTACCGTCCTCTGCAGTATAATGGCATGGTAAGGAAGAAAAAAGATAAAGACCAAATACCAGACAATGGGAAACTACATTTAATCAATCAAATTGATGGAAAGGAGAAAAAACATTAGGTAGACACTGAAAATTTAATCACAGACTAAAGCCTAACCATCTCATCATGGAACACAAGACAGCTCCAAAAATGAAACATCAGGGTGTACATGCACGGTAGAAGAAATGTTTCCCAGAGATTGATAGATAGATACTTTTCCTCGAGGAATGCACAACTTCTTGTAAGAAGTATTGAAGTTCTAGCAAGTCATTTATCAGAATGGAGTACAGACAAAAAAGTATTCCTTTATGCTAGAGAGTTAAATACCTAGAGAAAATATATTTCCTCAGCAAGACTATACATAATAATACAGGACTTGTCCAAATGATTTATGTATCATCTCCTTGAACATACATGCTGAAGCAGAAAGTATAGTTCCCAACCATACCTTCAGTGAACTGACAGTTGCACTTTCAGGAATCTCAATGAAAAGTTCAGGTACCCTGAAAGATTTTATCCTCAGCTTCACTAAGAACAGAGAAAAAAAATCTCCATAAGATTCTCTTTTAAATGTTTAGACGCTGATCACGTCAAAGTATTGTGCATCCTAGAGAATATATACCACGAGAATCCCCCTGCTGTCCTGCAACCAAAGATGATTTCCCATGGGCTGCAAGATTTTGAAATTGTTTAAGTAAGCCATAACGAGTAAAAGAAATCTAAGCAATAAAAGCAGGAGTTCATGTTTGAAATACTTCATAATCTCCAAATACAAACCAGACGTTTCCCTTGCACTTGCATTTGAATCAGAAATTCTGTCAACAATTCTTCTATCGTTGCAATCAGAAAAGCAACCATCAAAGAGTTTCCTCTTTTTGAAAGGGATATTCATTTGAGATCTTTGGTTCTTGAAGGAGTTTCTCTTATTGAAATTAAATTTCCTTTTGTACCCACCTACAAATGAAATAGGACATGATGAACAGCTGTTAGAAACAAGCGAACAGGACCAAGTATTAACTGAGTTATCCAATAGAGCAGGCACATTACCCGATTTATTTTTCTTGACTCCATATTTTGCAGCAACCTTCCAGTTCTTTGAAGCCAATATTTTTCTTATTCTATGACCTTTAATACAAGGAGCTGTCCTGAAGGAATTTCTTGAGGTAGTTGGGTAAATGCACCCAAAGTTGTTGTCATCATCTATTACAACTACCTCTTGGCTTGTGGGACAAGGATGCTGAGGACCATGGTCCTTGCATGGGGGCACTTTGAAACCATTTTCTGAACAAATCCACATGTGTGGATTCCGGTCACATACTACTGGATCTGGAGACCTACACATTGCCATATTAACACCACTCATCACCTTCTCAGACTTATCTTTAACCATAATCTCACATCCACCATCTAAATTGCGGCCAAGTGATTTCAAGTGACTAGAAAAGGCAACTTCGTTAACAGGACATTCCATTTCAATGGTTTTCTGTTGTTTCAAATTTTCAGCCATCACATCGGGAGCAAATCCTAAAGGAGATTCTTCATGCGAAGAAAATTGTTCCTTCAAACTATAATCTTGACCTTCACCTGCAAGGCCAAGCTCAAAAATAAGAACATTTCCCGTCAATGGAACACTTTCAAACAACTTTTCCATACACTGCTTTAGAGCATTACCTTTTACAGTTGGTATCTCAAAGGATGTTGTTGGGATCCCTCTCGAACGAAAAATTTCCAGCTACAGAGGCCAGTAAGTCAAATAAATGCATGCAACTGTTTGTCGTCAACTCTCCTTCTAGTAGTACCCTTGGTCTATACCCATAGAAGAAACAAGAACCATAAAAGAAAATATAGTAAGAGTGGAGAAAAGAACCATAAAAAACACGGATGCAATGAAACAGAGAAAGATATGCACTCAAGCTGATCTGGTAGCACCTGATATCCATTAAAACCAGTCTGAACTATTAGGAAGAGCCATAGGTCAGTGACCAACTCACCGTGCAGAAACATCAAAATCTAATCCAAATCTTTTCAAGCTTTACTAATAAAATCACTCTGGTTCTACTAGATCAACGAACAAGGTCTAAACACACAGACATATCAATGTAATTGATTAATACAACAGGCTCGAGGGGACCATTGGTGTGAGAACAATTGTATAGGTAACACCATTCTACAAAACATGATCAGCTCCAAGGAATTAAATGTAACACACAATATTCATCCTTGCTGAAGGTAATAACAAGTAGTATACTTTTGTGCACGTATATTAACCTCAAAAGTCAAAACAGTAAATCACATGATCAGATACTCGTATCATTTCAAAAACCACTTATTGTAGAGTTCTAAGTCCTCGGTATTAATTAAATTACAAAGGATAAATGAAATGTTTTTGCAGTGGCTGAATTGAAAAATACAAACCCTCGGAATTCCAAAACACAAATAGACCCCCAAAGATTACAAGTTATCAAGATCAGAACTGGCAGCAAAATCTTCTAAAAATCCATAACCCATAAAAGTAATGATCATCACTAACAATATGAAACACGAATCAGATCAGAATATCATCAGCCATCCAAAATTGCTTGCTCACCAACATCTATCTTCCGACAATAATTACATACAACCATCAAAGTTCAGATCTTTTCAACAATAATTCGAAATTTAGGAAGAAAAAAAGAAACTCATAAAAGAAAACTGAAGGGGGGGTGGGATGGGAATCGATGGGTTTTCTTACCAATTTCTTCTGTAGTTTAATTTTGATTTCTACTCGCTGTGAAAATACCAAAACCCTCTTCAAAATTTGCCAACCTTCGCTTAAACCCCAAATCTGAGTGACTCGTTACCGAACCAACCGGTAGACCGCTCTTTCAAACCAGACGGATCCACGAGTTCTACACACGCTATGAAATCACAACACGTGGACATCTCTAATTTTAGTCAAATTCCAAATGTAACCCTTCAAATGAAGGAAACAACTCTTTTCTCTAGTGTCTCCCAACTGAATTTATTCCACAAAAGTCTTTTTGTTTAATATATTGTAGAAAGTGATCGAAGATAGAAAATATAAAATTGTAACTCTAAAAATTGTTTAGTCATCGACTCTATAACTTTCTGTTTAATATGTTAATAAATCAAATTTCTTTGGTCAAACTATTTGACTTCAAATTTTGTGTCAATAGATTTAACTTTTTGAAAATTTTAAAATAATAATTGATTCAAGATGTAAAATTGTTTTTTTTTCTCTCTCTCTCTCATAAAATCCATAATTTTTTTCACATAAAAATTAACTTGATACTCATTGGGCTACATTAAGGAGTATGGTTAGAAAGAGAGGCAACACTACCATAATTATAATAGTAATTCTTTTTTCGCACGTGTGTACCAATGAAAGTGGCTTCAATTGTGAAAAAAATATATTCATATTATCTGAATTGCAAAAGAGAAAGGGAAAAAGGTTAAGGGATTGATGTGATAACGGCCGCGGGAATATTCTTAAAAGATAGAACTGACGGCGAAATAACATTTCACTGCCGGCTTTATTCACGTTACTTGACGGCGTTAAACTCGTCATGACGATGTTGTACATCCAACGTCGTCGTTTTCTTCTTCAGGAACATCGACCTAAACGCTACTCTTATCTCCTCAACATATTTATGGGTAAAATTACCTTTTGTTTTTTTCAAAAATTAACAAACTATTTACTATGTTCATCTCCATCGTTTGAAACTTATTTAATTTTCGTTCTTATATTTCAAACGTTCAATCATAATCTTTATATATTCAATAAATCTTAAATTTAATATTTCAAAATTAATTTTTATCTTGAAGAAAAAAAAATGTAGTTTTCCTTTCTATTCTTTATAAAATGGATGTGTGTAATAATTAATATAATTTTCAACCTTGAAAGCAAGATCACGGAAGACTAAACATGGTTTATAAAAAGTTGTCGGTATTGGAGAAAGAAGTGAGGTTTGTAATATTTTTTCGTTAATTGCATTGAGGTTGGTTTTGTGTTTGTGACTTGCTACGTATATTTGTGTTGTGACTGGTTAAATAGTTATAGATCAATTATTCTTTAACTGTGTGTATTTGTGCTAAATAAAAAAAATGAATATGTTGTTTATGTTGTGACCGGTTGCATATATTTTTTTCGTTGTGACTTGCTACATAAATAGAAAAAAATGCATATATTTGTGTTGTGACTAGCTGCATAAGAAATGAATGTGTTGTTTGTGTTGTGATTGGCAGATCAATTATTCGAATAGCATATATTTGTGTTGTGACTGACTGCATATTCTGTCTTTTATTATCTTACGATGGATTATGCCTAATACCAATTCAAAAGAAAAATGAATAATTGATAATAAACCTTGAAACTACGTTAAAAGTAATTAAAACAAAAATAGGTATTAGTCTCTTAAAAAAATTTAGGTAAACACTTTTTTTTTTGGACACTTCTTTGATTTGGGAATACAAAAACAATGCAAATCAAAAACTTCCAAAGAATTAAACTTCTTGAGAGGGGAAAGGGTCATAAGATTTGGTCTTGGAGAATCATTTAACCCTTGGGTGGGCTCGCTAATAAACTATTACTTTTAGTAAAGGGCCAGCCTGCATTGAGAATTGGGCTATTTTGACACCACCTATTTAATGGGCCGGCCCAGATTCAAGTGGCCAACGTTATGCCGTCATCTTCTACACATGCTCCACAGTCCAACGCCAGAACAGAAGAAACCAGCAGAGAGACGACGATAGATTCTTGCTTTTCAGTGATATGACCGCTAATGAATCCTTCAAATCCAAGTTTCTTCTTCGTTGATCCAACCGTTTTTCTCTATCTTCTTCCCTGAAATACAGTGTTTCTTTTTCCGACTGTAGCATTTTATCTGCGCTTTTCCTCCCGGCATCTAGATCTAAGCTTACTGTAGACTCTTTGGTTGTTTCTATTCGATTTTCCCGAAGAGTGATTGATTGAATTATCCGGTATGAAAGAAGCAAAACCGGTTAAGTTCAATCTTCATCAGCATCAAGATCATCAGAATGGTCATTTGGCTCCATTCAAGCTCGCTAAATTAATCGATCCAGAAGCCTCATGGGACAAGGTACTTGATACTTTAGATCTTGGATCCAAATAGAATTTGTTTCTAATTGTCTCTTACATCGTTACTATTTCTGCTTATGTTCTCTGTTGTATTTAGGAGGGATTAGGAGTTAAGTGTTGAAATGTTGCAATTGAAGTAGAGATTTTAATTTTTTGAAACGCCATGTTCATTAAACTCTTGATTTATAAAGGAAACTGAAAACTGTTACTGTGACTTTATCATCTTCCCAATTGGTATGTCTACTTGCATTATTGAATATTGTTCTTAGTTTCTGTTTAACAAATTTGTCAATAGGACCAACTGGGAGATGTTTTGCACTGGATTCGACAAGCAGTGGCCGTTATACTTGGACTGTTGTGGGGATCCATACCTTTGGTTGGAGGCATTTGGTTTTTAATGTGAGTTGCGTAATCCAACTTTCTAAAGACTTGATTACTATGAAAGCCATAGTTATAAGATAAGATAATTTGACGTTGCAGATGAAGTGTTGGTTATCTATAAATACAAGTGTGTTTCACATTGATGTGATTTTATTTCATGGAGTTGTTTTTTCCCTTCCTTTAAATGTTTTTCTCTCTTATGAATCCATGGAATGTAATGTCTATAATGTTTAAAAGTAATTGCTGTGGTCGTTATAGTACCATTTTTAAAAGCAGTGATGCTGATTTAGTAGTACTCTTCTTTCAATAAAACAAATGGTCAGTTGTAAATTTAGCAATTAGGCTAAAGTATTAACAAATATAGTACAACATAAAATAATTTGCAAAATTTAGTTAAACTCTCGAAGTTTATTAGTGATAGACCATATCATTGATAGGAGAGTAGTTTGTCACTTATAGGAGTAAAAAATGTTGTTATGCACTAAATTATCAAGAATACCTAAAGTGCTACAGTAAAATAAATTTATTTTCAAAATTAGTCTAAATTCTATCATTTACCATTTTTATCTTAAAAAAAGTTTCCATTTTTGTGTGTGTATATATAAATGATGAGAAACTACGTGGATCTTATTTTAATTAGAAAGAAATCATAGTTGAATTGATTTTTGATAGCTAAAGTAAATGAAAAACATAAGGGCAAAAGAGTTTTTTTTTTTCCACACAGTCATTTATAATTCTGTTAAAATTACGATAATTCTTAACCATTTGACTATTCATTCACAAGGTTGTTGTGTTGGTCCTTGATCATACCAACACGTCAATTGTCCTTTCTTAATCTTCTTCCTTCTTCTCTCTCAGTAGTTAATTTTGAATCATAGGAGTATTAGCATAATCCAAAGCTAACACCAGATTTCTGAAGTTTTGTATGTTGTCTTACGGATGATGGTTTCCATTTTCAGTTTCTTGGCGATATCAACCAGTGTTGTATATGGATACTATGCAATGATATTAAAAGTCGATGAAGAAGAATTTGGAGGCCATGGAGCTCTCCTCCAAGAGGGCCTTTTTGCTTCTATAACTCTCTTTCTGGTACTTCAACATCTTTTTGTTCTTCTTTAGGTTTATTGAGTAATACAATGCATAATTAATCAAACATTTCGTCAGGAAGGCCTTGTTTTGCTAACTGCTAAGATCAGTCTACTGACTAAGACAGCTGACTTCATTCTCTTCTTGATTTTTCAGCTTGCTTGGATTCTCGTATACAGTCTGGCACACTTTTGATTGGCGAAGAATGATTTGACATCCTGAAAATTACTTGGTGAAGTTCCAACAATGAACTTGGTTATACTTGATGCCCTGCTTATTTACGAATGCTTCTAATTGATGGCTCAAATTTTATTTTTTTTAACATTCATCATGTGAACAAATTGATTTAGAAGAGCAGGAAAACTTTAGCTTCTGATAAATGGTGATAGATTGATTTTCGATCTCAAATTCATTGTTGACATTCTCCAAAGGCCACATAGAGATGATGGGCTATGGATGTAATCCTTGTTAAGACTATCACCCTGTATTGTCATCAATTAATAGTTAGTCAGGCACCAATAACGTTGTGTACATTTGATGGTCTTAAGCAATGGTTTCTTTTTCCCTGCACCATCCTTAGAGAAACCAGCAAGCAGTTTATGCGTTGGAAATATGAATGTGGTAGAATGATACGAGTTCAGCGGTATAGAACATTGTTTTTGGTTGGATTGAATGATTTTTCAACTGAAATAAGTTCTGTGAGATTGCCTATTATGTCACTTGATTGGAACTTAACATTATGAATCACTAAACCATAGGGAACGAAGAGGAAGCTTCATTTTCTTTACCTTTCTCTCTTAGCGTAGCTTTTCTCTGCTTTTTAGGAAGAGGGATAGAAAGACTGCAAACTGTCAGAACACAACAATGTGGACGACTTAATCGAGACCAAGGAGGTTGGAATCATTAATATGTTTTTATAATTAACTTTTGTTGGTTGAAGTGTCTTTATAGATCAGAATCATTGTTGGGATTCTGGAGAATATAGACTAATAGTTCTTCTTTTCTTTTTTCTTTCAAATGTGTAGTTAAATGTTAGGTCCATCCTTTTATACTCCATCTCTAGTTAGTTCTGTTTCTTAGAATCATTCTTATGTCTGCAGCCTCCTTTGTTGACTGCAGTTAGTATGTTCCGAAAGATGGAAGGTGAAGAGTTGATTTGACTTATTTTAATACGACAATCATATGAACGGGAATCAAACTTTCCATTTCTATGATAGAAGGGTCATGTTAATTATTATTGAACTAAGCTCAGTTTAACAAATTTTTTAGTTTTTAAGACTTGAGTCTTGATGAGAAATGAAACAGAGTTGGGATTCCAACTTGATCTGATTATCTTTTTGATCCTTTTGTCGTAATATTGGTTTTTATTTAATTGATTTTGGTTAATAATGAATGAGATGTGAAAGACTAAAAGTTTACTTCATTCATCGTATACAAAAGAACTAATTATTAGTTAAAGTTGATTAAAAAGTGTAGTTTGGGGACTCATTTCTTATTCTTCTACACATCTCCACAACAGTATCATATAATCTATTTTAAAGATAAATTTTGTAACTTTGTTTTTGGTTTCACTCTTTTTCTTTGAGTCTCTTGTCATACAATCATTTAGTTGAACTCATGTTTAGATAGAACTCTTCCCAAATAATTCTGAAATAACTCTAGTACCAATTGTGGGAGATAAATGAAACACGTCATAGTGACATAACCTTATGAAGTTTGCTTTTGGTTTCATTCAAAGGGTTTCGTACCAATAACAAATTTTACTTTTACCCTCCTATATCAACGCAATAATCCATTATAGGACATTAGTCGCACGCCCAACACTAACATTATTGTATTATAAAGCAAATTTTACTCATTACTCTACACCCTCAGTTTACAATTCAACTTTTATATGACTCACAAACCTAGACATTCTACTCTACCACTGATTTCTGTCTATAAATCTGAACAAAAGCTTTGATTGCACCAAACATAAAAAGAAAAAAAAAAGCATTTGGAACAAGACAGGATGTGTCCCATTATGGACAATGCTTCTTCTCTCTCTCTCTCTTTTGCTTTCTTTCCTATAATGCCCACTAAGCTGACCAAATTGCAGCCTCTACCAAAATTAGCATAAAAAGCTGCTCTATCAATGCCTTTTGGTCTCTCTTCAATCTCTCCCAACAAAGTTCTTAGCCACTCTCTAGGAGACCACTAAGCACCATCATACTCTTTCCTTTGCCAAAATGCATCATGTGGTCTTCACCTGCACCTTCCCCTAATTGGTATTTGTTGGATTTAAACCTCATGAGATGTATTCTAGGTTTAATCTTCATTCTTTGTCTTTAATTTTGGGCTAAAGTATTAACTTGCATGACACTATTACATGGGAAAAAGTCTGATTAGCATAGAGAATTGTTCATGCCTCCATTCTTTTCTTGTCATGATAATAGCATTTGAGAATAGTACGAGGTTCACAAAATAAATTAATTATGTGTTAGATCATAAGCAAAAGTAGTACTACTCGAAATTTTCCCGCACCATACGTTCACTCAATACATTTTACAAATATTTATTTGAAGCTTTAATGTAAGGATTGGAGTTGGTGTTTTTCTTATATAGTTTAATTGTAGAAAGTAGTTAGTCTTCCCAACTTATAATTCTTGACTATCATCTTACTTTATGATTTGTCTTGTTCACACACACACAAAAAGAAGAAGAAGTTTCAATTTTTATAACAATCCAATTTTAAATTGACATCTTTAAAGGTAAATTTTTTATTTAGAAAAGAAAAACTGCACGAAAAAAATCCTTAAATCCAGGGAAGAGAGAATGGATATATTTATAAAATAATAGCATACATACAATATGATTTCAAAAGAATAAGATGATCAATATTGATTTGTTTATTCCACTAATGCATGTTCAATAGTCTTACCGTACAAATGATTTGCTTGACATTATATTTGCCTATATAATTAGTTACAACATGATTGATTCAATATAATATAGTGGATTAAATGTAGCATGATCATGCCTAATAACCCCTATTGCTTAACAAAAAAGATAACTTCAATTCATTTCCCACAAAAACAAGCCCTACTTTTTATGTTGGATTAAATTATAATTTGTGTCTATTTTGTTTCGGATTTATTAAAATTACAAATCTAGTCTGAATTAAAAAAATGGATGAAATTTAAATATAAATCTAATATGGTAAGTTTCAAAATTTCACAAAATACAAAGTTAAAAAGAAATTATAATACAATGTTTGTATTATTAATATGTGATGATAATGAAAATGAAGCCATAATTGGCGGCACACCGTTTTGGACTTCCATTGTTTCTTCCATCTTTTGATTTTTCTCTTCTTTTCTGTATGACCAAAGTAATCTGTCTTCAACCACCATGTGCCCAATGCCTGCTCTCCATATCATAAAACATTAATCATTTACGTAACAATATTTGCTAAATATATTATTCAACCAAATGTATCCTTTCTTAGTACACAATAAAACTATTGTTAATGAAGTCAAACAAAATACAAACCCATCCAACTCGTATTGTCAAATTCAAACCTAATTTATTCATAAAGGGATCAAATTATTTAATCTATGTATCGATTTGAAAATTTGAAATAAAATAGGCTTTGTTTTTTTTTTTTAATGGTGAGAACGTGATGATGAGTGTTCCACCGCCTTTAATTAGTTTGTGTTAATTTTGATGGGTTTAAAAAAGAAATAAATATGATTGGATTTAGGGTTTTGACTTTAGAAAATAAAAATAGGAATGAAGAGATTAGAGGTGTTGTTATGATTAGCAATCACATGGTGGGGAGCGTCAAGCGTGAATATGGCCACTGCCAGCTTCCTATTACTATTAATTCTTCCTTCCACCTCGCTTCTATCCCAAAACAATCTATACTTACTATCATCAAATCATCATCCTCTCGTTTTATTTTATAATATCTAACTTTGGTTTTTTTTTTTATATATTACTTTGGTACATCTCATGAAATGTTTATTTAGTTTAAGGGTATGATACACTTTAAATCATAAAATTAATTTAAAAACAAAACTTTGTGTGAGTTACGTCAGCAGGTACGGAAATAAGATGGGAGGTTTGAACCCATAAAGCCCATAACCTCACCTCACCTTTACCAAATTCCTACAACTCCGATCCCCTCATTTGCTTCATGTATTCTTTTACTTTTTTCTTTTTCCAATTTTTAAATTTAAATCTAAACAACTTCTTCCATGAACTTTATATTTTTATTTTAAATTTAAATTAACTACTTCTGAGAATTATATCTTTTTTTAAAACAAAAGAATAATTCTTAAATATTTTTAATTCATTTTTTAAAACATACAATATGTTTCTTAAATTAGTGTATCAAAATTTGAGCTTTTTTTGTGTGGTGATATTGTTGTATAATTGGTTGTAAATAATAAAGAAAGAGAAATGAATGTGTGTACAAAACTACTAAATTCAAAGGTTTCACATTGATGTTTGACATAAGACAATATATCAAATATTGATTGGGTTTATGCATTGAAAGCCAATGTGAAACCTTCCATCTAATTATTCCCATCTTTTTTATGTCCCCTTTTACAATATTCACTCATACTCCAATCAATTTGTAGGGTTGCAAAATCAAAATATTTAACAACCAAATATATGCTTCAAACATAATTGATCAAAATAGTTTAAATACTAAAGTCTTTTTAAAAAAAATTATTTGTAATTACGTATAAGATGAATAATAATAGAACTACAAAACAAACAAAAAGTGAAAATAGATGATGATACATTTTTTTTATTGTTATTAGGTTAATATTAATTTTGCCTTTTAAAATATTTCACTAAATTGGTTATTAAGGTATACGTGAAATTATTTTAAAGATTTAAAAAAAAAAGAACTTTTTTAATAATGCAAAATAAGTTTGATTACAAGTTTTATGAGTGTATATTTTATAGTTTTGATTCACTGGTATAAATGAAATGCATTATATTTAGGATTTTTGTTATATATGAAATAAAGAGATGAAATGTAAATGATAAGATGCATGAAGTAGGTAGGGGTGAAGAGATATGAAATGGGGTGCTATTGATCATCCACTAATGGGTCATGAGACCACTCTATATAAAAGATAAAAAGATAAAAGACTTGTTTCATGCTATCATTAATAGTCTAAATTAGTAGATTGTTTTGCCTACCGAACACGCCTCATTCACCCTTTCCCTTCACACACAACATTCTTCAAATTAACACTCACATCAACCATAAAAATGTTTTTAAATATTTAAATACCTATATCTTCCATATTCAATATCCTTCTTCATCTTTGACCAACTTAATGCTCTAGTTTTGCTTTTCAAATTTATTTGTGTAAAAAAATAATATATTAATTAATTGATGGGTTAAAAGGTATTGTGAGAGTGTGAGGAATTAGAAAAGAACGATGAGCATAAGAATGGTTTTATGAAAATGATAGGAAGAAAGGAAGGGAAGAAGTGAGGAAAAAGAATTGATAATGTATATAAAATTGTAAAGGGGAAAAGAGAATAATTGGGTGGAGGCACAAAGAAGAAGTAAATGGAATGGTGAAAGAAAAAAAAGAAGAGAGAAGGGAAAGTAGGGGGATGAATGTTTGGGTTTGGGTTTGGTTTGGCAGTAAATGGGTGGTGGCTCGAGAACCCAACCCAACCCAACCCAAGGGGTCAAACTTTGTTCAAACAAACAACTTCCCAGGGGAAATTAAATGCAGCGTGGATTGCGGAGCTATTGCGGAGCCCACTTGTAAAGCCCCACGTCAGATTCTTTAGTGCCTTCTACTTGCTTTGCCTCTTTCTCCTTCGGCCCCACCACCAATCTCTAAACATAAATAAAAACAATTACTTTCTTTTCTTTTTCCCCTCTCCCCTTTTCTTTTCCTTTTTTCAAATATTTAAATTATAATCCAATCACAGCCGCTTATCACGCCTCATCTTCCGATTGACGCAAACCTTGTATTATTATTATTATTATTATTATTACATACACACTCCATTATTATTAAGTTCGTTTATTATTGGTATTAAATAAAAATATTTCTCTCTTCCTCCTCCACTTTCTTCTTGTACGAGCTCGTACTCTCTTTTCCCACCCTCATTTATTTACTTTTACATTAAATTATCTCTCTACCTAAGTTTTCCCTCTAATCTCTATCAATATTCCTTTTTTTTTTTTTAATTTAATATACCTAGATTATTATAACTCAACCACAACAACTTAAAACTATAACAACTTACTCCTTATCCTAAAAACTCTCTTTTTTCTATCATCTATCTAATCTAATCTCTCTTTTTACATGGTATAAAATCAACCTTTACTAATCTATAAATATTTTAAGTTTCTACTCATTTATTATACATTTATAAAAGGATTCAAAGTAAAATATAAATTTAAAGCAAATTTGTTTCTATTTTGGGAAGAAAAAAAAAGTTAGAAGTTGGGCATTGGTATCAACGATTTCACTCTCAATTCCTATTCACATTCCTATAGTCAAACATGTCATTAATTCACACTGCAATATCTTGTTTTGACAACTACTTTGTATTTTAAATTTTTCATTATTTATTTACTATCATTCTCATTTTTTTTAAGAAAATATTTCAACTTTCGTCTAATTTTAAAATTTACATTTTTAATATTCTAAATCTTATTTTTTTTAATAGGTAATTTGAAAATTAAATTTAGAAACAAATATATTACAAACAACAAATTAAGGGTCTTTTTGGTAAAAAGAATCTAAATTATGTTTTAAGATTTACTAAGTTTAAGTAAATATCTAGTTTAGGGTGAATACTATGTATTTATTTGAAAATTGTTTTCAAATTTTGTGATTAAATCAGTGTAAATTCAGAAAATAACAATTTAATATTTTTATTGTATTTAAAATTCAAAGATTTTGAACTACAAAATTTTATTAAATACATGTAAAGTATTTGGAAATAGATTATATAATATTATAAACTCAATTCAATTTTTAGTACAATAGGTAACATATTATTAATTATATACTATTACAAAATAATAATTATATAAATGCTTTATATTATATTATAAATTTGGTTTATATTATTTTAAAAAATATATAACGTAATTCATATAATTTCCTAAAATCATATAAAATAGTTCATTTGTAGAAGACTATTTTTAAAGTTTTTCCAACCATAAAAAACTGATTAAATTTAAAATTTAAGCAGAAATTTTAAATATATATTGTATATATAAATAAGCAAGATTAATTTTAAATAATTTTTTTGCTATGTATTATATATATGTTTTGGTATGCATAACAATTATTCTTTCAAGTCGAACACAAAATTTAGTAAATACCTATCTAAAAAATATAAAATGCAATTTTTTTTCTTTAGTCCTTTGTTTTCAGATTCCCCCAATTTTGTCCTAAACGTATGGTTCAACATAAATCATTATTAACTTATTTAAGAACTTGTTTGAGGCTAAATTTTGGGTATAATTAATTTCATTTTTAGGTTAATGTGTAATTTAAATCATTAAAACTAAGCTATATATATAAAGACAAGTGGGGCCTAAACTTTTTAATTAAAAATATTTGATTTTTGTAAAATTACAACTGCACTGTAGCAATTTTCCCCCCTCTTTCTCCTCCATAAGTACTCCACCATCTCTTTCCCTTACCCATCATCTCCTTTGTCTTCCCTCCCTCTCTAACCGCGTTTTCTCTTTCACTTTCTCCATTAACAAAAAACATGGCCACTCCATTCTCTCTCTGCATTCCCCTTCTTCTCTCATTTTCCCTCCTAATCGAAGCCAGAATCCCCGGAGTTTACTCCGGCGGCCCATGGCAGAGTGCCCACGCTACTTTCTACGGCGGCTCCGACGCTTCCGGCACAATGGGTACATTTTAGTTTAACTCCTTCAAACTCTACTTCTTACATTCAATGTGTATATGCTTAACTCCCAACTTTGCAGGTGGAGCTTGTGGGTACGGGAATTTGTACAGCCAAGGCTACGGCGTTAACACCGCGGCGCTTAGTACTGCGCTTTTCAACAAGGGTCAGAGCTGCGGCGCTTGCTTTGAAATTAAGTGTGCTAATGATCCAAGATGGTGCCATTCTGGTAGCCCGTCGATATTGATTACTGCTACTAATTTCTGCCCGCCGAACTATGCTCTTCCGAACGATAATGGCGGCTGGTGTAATCCCCCGAGGTCTCATTTTGACCTCGCTATGCCTATGTTCCTTAAAATCGCTGAGTACCGCGCCGGAATCGTCCCCGTTTCGTACCGCCGGTAAGTCTTTTGCGAATGCGAATTAATTTTGAAGGTCCTTAAAAAATGTATGGGTGAAACTTGAAAATAATGTACGAGTAGAAAGTAAAAAGTAGAAGTAGGGATTCAGCATTGAAGTAGGGTGATACTAGGAGAAATGATAAGATATATGATGGATGTTTTAGTACTATGGGCTCTAACGTTTGGGTATATAATTACGCAGAGTACCATGCCGTAAGCAAGGAGGAATCCGGTTCACCATCAACGGGTTTCGTTACTTCAATCTGGTTCTAATAACGAACGTGGCAGGGGCAGGGGATATCGTGAGGGTGAGTGTGAAAGGAACAAGAACCGGTTGGATGAGTTTAACAAGAAACTGGGGACAGAATTGGCAATCCAACGCAGTATTGGTGGGTCAAGCTCTTTCTTTTAGAGTGACGGGCAGCGACCGACGAACCTCAACGTCATGGAACATTGCCCCCGCTCATTGGCAGTTCGGCCAAACTTTCACCGGCAAGAACTTCCGTGTGTAACCCCAAGTTAAAAGAGAAAAAGAAGAATCTGTTTTAACTGTGGTTAGGTTACTTTGATTTTTTTCTTTTTTTTTAAGAAAATGAATTTCCATTTATAACCTTTGTGGAAGTGTTTGTTTTTTTTTTATATGAGACTGAGACTAATCTGATCTGAGCGTAATTAGGAGCGAGGATCGGGGGGGTATTATTGGAAGAGTGTATTTTGACTGGGGTTGGGTTATGAGGTTTACCGTTTTAAGTGATGGGAAGGCTGAAGCGGCTGAATGAAGATTGTGGCCCGCAGTCTTGGTTTATAGATTAATTTGAGTCTTACAGATTTATTTGTAGTGATCTCTACTACTACTACTGCTACTTCAAATTATTATGTGTGTAATTTTTCTGTCTTTTCTTTCTTTCCTTCCTTTTCTATTATACATTTTAATTGAATTGTACTATTGTTGGGATTAATTTGCCTCTCTTTATTTCGCTTTTCCCATAGTATTTTGTTAATCTGGTGTTTGCTGTCAAGTAAATAGATGGCAACCTTAAGAGCTAAGTGCTTAAATGTTTTACTTCCATCCTTAAAACTCCAATTAATCTGGAACACTTGTAACTTTTCATACATTCAACTATGTATCTACAAATCAAAACGAATTTAAGTATTTTATTATCAAATTGTAGTAAAATGAGTACAAATCAATGTCTAAACATGAGTATTTAGTGAACATCCATAATTTAGGAGAAAAATTAGAAAGAAGTGTAACAATTTAAAAATATATAAGATCAAATACAAATCAAACTCTAAATTATATATATATATATAAAAAGTTGTTTGAGTAATGAATGGTTTGTTTTGGTAGGGAGTTAATGCATCTTGTGAAATGAGAATCTTAATCTAAATGATAAAGGTTTGGAATTCACTAAATAAAAAAGGTTGGTGGCGAATTTGTAAAATGGAAAAAGTAATGAAAAAAAATGCAAAGGTATGAAATATTTGAAATGAAGAGGTAAAGAATTGTAAAGAGTGAAAAGGGGAGTGGATAGGAAATCATGGTTTAGAAGAACTAAAAAAGACAAAAAATGTGATATTAATTTGAAGAAATTTGTGCAATTGGCTAAGGTGTGCACATGGGTGGGGTTGGAAGTTGGAAGTTGGAAGCTTTTATAATCATATTTTCAACTTCCTCTTTTATCTTTTAATTTCTTCTTTAGCACCACTTTCAAAAATTGGCACATTGGATACCCACTAACCACTTTCCATTACAAATCTGAAGTAACAATGAGTATTGCAAAAACAACTGCTTTGGATCCCATCACCTAATTTTGGTTACACCATTTTATATAGAAATTATAAATAGATAGCACTATGAAAATGGGTTATCTTTTAAATCAAAACTTTCATTCATCCAAATTAAATAAATACGAACATGCATATATAAAATATGTTACAATACTTTTTTGTTAATTATTCTTAAAAAAAAAACCCAATAAATATAAGGTTAAAATTTATAAATATAATAAACTGATAAAATATTTACGTTCGATCTCACAAAATGAAAAAATTCACGATACTGATCATTTTTTAAATATTTCAGGTTTGCTTTTCTTTTCATCGTCTTTCTTTCTCTTTTTTTTCTACAATTCTTTTTTTTTTCTTCAAATTTTTATGTGGTTCAAATCTCTATTTGCCTCTGCCATTCTATGAGTCTCATCCTTTTTATGTACGACATCGTCACTCCCTTTGACAACATCTATTAATTCAGAAGTGAATTTGAAAAGCCATATTCCGATCGAGACGTTTTCGAGATGTCCCTAATAACCAACGAATGACAAGTGCTTTTCCTTGTGTGGATCCTATTTCAATGGGAACTTGATGAGTTGATTCGCCTACACGTCTTGCCTTTACGGCTATCACGACAATTTTAAAAAAATTTCATCGTGGGCCAGTAAGTTTTTTCGTTTTCGAAATTGTTATAAATATTTTGACACTTTGTTATTGTTTTTGAAAAGACCCCAAAATGAAATATAATAATAAAATTTAACTAAAATAACCTAAAAAAGAATCTCTATTTACATGTTGGACACAATATTACTATAATATTCACAAAAGTCCTAATGGACTACATATTTACACAAATATCGAGTCTAAATGATAAAACTACCCACATTTAATATTCATATTAAAAAAAAAGAAAAGAAAATACCAAAAGTTGAGAGATCTCTATTTCAAAAAAATATATAATTGATTATCATAGAAATTTTAATCCACATTTATTATTTATATTAAAACTTACCTATTTAGTCTATGCATATATTTATACTACTATACAGTATTATTTAAAATATAAACAAAAATTATTTAAAACATATATATGCACTAATTGAAAATAGATGGAATGTAATTATATTATAAGAAAGACAATGTTAAACGAAAAATAATACGTGACATATCATCACCCACCCTTGTACGATACTTCACAATTTCATAAGTAAAATTACTAATATGAAGCAAATATGCAAATCTAGCACTACTAAAAAACAAGGGTTAAGGAAGCCCAACATTAATAGTGGTGGGCCGAATGTCATTCTCTCAAAATTCCAAACTTATAAATTGGATGAAGAAAATAAAATATAAACGACGCCGTCTGTGGGAATCGAACCCACGACCACATGGTTAAAAGCCATGCGCTCTACCAGCTGAGCTAAGACGGCTACTTGTCTGATGAGGTCACATAATTATATTAATATTAATATTAGTTGTTTTAATTATTCACTAATACCTTCCGTCGTTACTCCAAAAAGCCTTCAAATCTTTTAATTAAGAAATTTCATCATTTTAGTTTGGGTTGTTCTTGCTAATTAATAACCACGGATGTGTTAGTTACACAAAATTGTAACTTTAATCATATTTAAACTTTACTTTGAAAACTGCTTTTTTTTTTTTTACATCAATAGCAAGATTTCTTATGCGTGTGAGGTTGAAAATCCAAATTTGAATAGAGTTTCTATCTCGACCCAACCTAATTTTTTAAATTTGAATTATTTACTTATTTTATTAACTTAAAATAGTTAAATTTGTTTATATTCCCACCCAACGTATCTATTATAGAACTTCAAACAAAATCACGATAATATGAATTTAGGTTATATGGACAATAACGGAGCGAGTATTTAAAAGTGTAATTCAAATTCAATCTAATATTTCCAATTTGAAACACTGTTATGGAAGTTTATTAGATAGGAAAGAAGTATAAATTTAAAAGTAAGTGATTTAGGTATAGGGGTTTTAATCTGGAAGTTAATAGTAGTGGAAGTTAGGGTTAGTTGAATTGTACTATTTGATGTATAGTAATTATATATGTTAACACTATTGGTTAGATGGTCCCATGGATGTATTATTACGCAACTACAATTAATAAAAAGCAAAAAAATTGAAATATTTTCAAAGGACAAATAGCGAAGGAAAAAAGATGCAAATAAGGAATAGTTTTGTCCTGACATGTGATTAATGAGGGTGTAAAATGTAAATAATAAAAGGCATGGTTATTTATTTTCACAAAAAAGGGGACTTAATTTTCAAACCCAAGTACATAAACTGAGCCTACAAAACCAACTAGGTATAGTATGCTACCTAAGTACTTACTCGTAGATTGTTCCTTTCCCATTTATTATATCAGATTAAATTTGTTATATAAATCCAACCCATCTTAAACTCCTCTTCTTACCACCCTCCATAACGCATATTAAATCTTTAAATTTTTAAGAATTATACATACATACACACACACACATATATATATATATTAAAAAGAAAAAGTTGGTGCATCAGATAATATTTTGATTGGACAAGAGATTAACCCTCGTCATTGGTACGGCCTAAACCAATGACATGGGTCCCATTTTATTTTTCTATAAATCTAAAACCTTTTGCTCTCTTTATTTCCCCACCTGATCTCCGGTCTCTCTCTCCCGAATCATGTCCGGCGTTTGGGTGTTCGACAAAAATGGTGTGGCTCGTCTGATATCCAACCCAACCAGGGAATCGTTCGAGTGCAAGGACCCGCCCCATCCAGGCACCGCCACCGCCCCAGGGGCTCGTCCCAGGGTCCTCGTCTACCTTCCAACCAACCAAGTCATACGGTCCTACGCCGAACTCGAGCAACGGCTCGCCGAACTCGGCTGGACTCGGTACCCAAATTTGGCCGAAGCTGATCCCCAAATCAGATCTTTCAAACCGCTCTCATGACTCCGCTCACTTGATTTCCCTCCCTAAGAGCTTCGCCAAATTTAAGCCCATGCATATGTATGACATTGTTGTCAAGAATCGCCATTTCTTTCAAGTTCGTGATCCCACCTCATCACCAACTTCTTTCAATTAATGTCCTGTCTATACATTTTCACTTTCTTGTTTTTGCTAGTCTTTTTGTTTTCTTTTGCATGCGTTGGTTCAACAATGCCCTCACTACTCTTACCATAAATATATATATCTATATATCTTTTAATGCTATCATAATATGTTCAAAACCAAACTACAAAATATATAGTAATATATTTTGGAATGAGAGCGTTCTTTGTTATCAAGTAGCATCTTTGCAACAACCACATTGTTAGAGATAGTAATTAAGCTTGTAATAAAATTTCAAATAGTAAAATTAATTAGTGATTCACATTAGTTAATGTAATACCATGATATATGACTCCAATAATTAAATCTAAGTTTTGTTATATTTATAAATTCTTTTAAATTGTATCTAATTCTTTTAGAATTAATTTTTATATTTGCAATTATTTCTGGATTTAGTATAAAGTTTTTTTTATATATATAATGTTGGGTTTTGATAGCTTTTTTTAGTTTGTTTTTATTTATTTTATTTATGTAATATGGTAGGGGAAAGTATTGAAACCAAAAGATTGAAATTGAATTAGAAAAATTGGGATTTGATATAGAAGTAAGAAAAGGTAAATCAGCTACATGTCTACTGTTGTTGTGTGAATAGGTAACAGGTGATTGAGAGCTTTTACTTGATAGCCTATATTTTGTAGCCTTTTTTACTGCCCCAATTCTGTTGACTTATAACCCTAAGAAAACAAAACTCTCTAATTTCATTTCCATTCATATTATTAAATAAAAAGTACTCAACTGCCAGAATTTATTTTAAGTTAAAATTCGAATATATTTAAGGGTTTATTGATTGCGCTTTGGTACTTGAAGCCCTTTTTAGTTTTTTGTTTGGTACATATCTACTTTTATGTTTCCTTCTTTGGGCAACATTTCTTTGGTTTAATTAAAATAAAAGTTGTATTAATAATTCTATCTCTATTCTTAGGTCAGATTTGCCATGCCCTTTCTGTGTTCTTCAAACTTCATATATCCTCAATCTCATTTGGATTAATTTATAATTGAAACAAATATATGAACTCGTATATATATTCTCGTTGCAATCAAATCTTACTTTATCTAATATTTTATGTTGGGTTGAGGTAAAATTGATTTAATTGTCCATTTTTTTGCATTTCGATTCAAGTTTCGTTTCGGATAATCCTATTCTTTTTTTTTTTTTATGGGTAAAATAAATTAGGATTAAATTACCTTTAAACCACATATTTTATTTCACACACTTTTAAAAGCAGTTATTTTTAGATTATTGTAAAAGCAAATGCAATTTAAAAAAATATAACATCAGGTGTGTTTTAGTGATTATGTTTAATTAAGGCACAATAATTTAATATTTATTTACCAAACATATAATTAACTTGCTTACCAAAATTGAATTTTATGAAAAAGAAAAACAACTCATCAAACAATTATTTAAAAAGGTATTGCAATACCAAAGTCAAAGTCAAAAAGTATGGAATCATAAAATGAATTTCCTCATGATAATTTATATGCATATTATATATATATATATATATATGTATGTATGTCTTCCAAAGTGATTGAAACTAGGGAGAGAGATGGGGACAAATATACTCAATTAATACATAATATGTAAAATTAATATTTACTGATTTTAGTATTTAGAAAACTGAGAAAGTGGTTTTAATTAACACAAAAAATGGATCCCCATAATAATTATCCAACAGGCACGTGACACGTTGCAAGGTCACGTGACTCAAATGGGATCTTCCATAAGAATCGGTCACATCATTTATTTTTTGGCATAAGAAAGAAAGCATATTTATGTCCCAAATTTCTAATATTCTCTGTCTCCTTTACCCAAAGTTCTAACTTTTCTATCATCAATTATTGATTTGGTTAATCAAACTAAATTAATTGGATAAGACATGATGCTAGTTAACACCAAATTTAATCATCCACCTTCCTTTTTTCTTTCTTTCCATCAAATATTGGGGTGATTCTTTTTCTTTTTCTTTTGCCCAAATATATATTTTGGTTTATACTACGTTATAATAAACGTCAAATTTAAGTCACGTGATCATACATGTACGTAATTTGTAAATAAATTTGAAGAGTTGTTTTGTTTACGAATATTTTTAAAAGAAGAAAAATTGTTAACGTAAACATAGTTCAACCAACGTTAAAAAAAAAAAAAATGACTCTCAATCAATAGGTTAGAGATTTAGTGTCAATGTCTAGTAGATTTGTTATGAGCCAATAGACATAGCATTATTTTTCATTATAAAGTGCCAAAATTGAAGGAAAAAAAAAAAGAAAATAGAACTTATAATGGTTTAAGTTAACGTTTATAATCACATAAGAACATCATACGATCGTAATAAATGAAGTCTTACAAATAAATATACGGACCACTTAACAATAAAAAGAACAAATACATGTTCGCACCACATGCCAATCAAAACACGACCGCACATTGAATTATTATAAACAATTGTAACACATTTATAATTAACAAAAGAAAAGAAAAAGGTTAAAAGCTTTATAACTCTAAATTATTACACATTCGTAATAAGCAAAAAATGCATTTATATAGTAAAACCATTTAAGAGTAGTGAACAAAATAATGGTTGTGGGGGGGAATGAATAAATATAGTGTAGGGTATGTGGTATAAAGTATAAGAGGGCAATGCCTTAATGCCTTAAAGCTAGGTGGATGATGTTTAGGTATTTATAGGAAAATGGGAGCCAATTGGGGTGGAGGTCCCCTTGGCCCATTGCCTTACCTCATTTTCATACACACTCTTATTCTGTACATATAAATTAATTATTTAACTTATGAAAGAAGAGATGCTATAAATAAACAATTCCTCCCCTTTCCAAAAATATTTATTTCACATGTGTGGGTTAACAAGGGTTTATCAACTCTTTACAACTTTTTTTTTCTTATTTTAAAAAAGTGCATTCTAATATATAAAATACTTTCATGATAATCTAACAGTTCTAGACTTTCGTAATTCACTAAGAGACTAAATGTGATTTAATATAGGTAATATGATTTTTGTAATAAAGATTGAACTACTCCTCCATGAAAATGAAAATCGGGTTGAAATTCACTTTGGTAATAAAAAATAGTCTTTAATTTTGTAATTAATTGATCTTTCTTATGTTAAAAGGAATTAACTTGTAAATATATTTGATAAACTCTAAACCCTAATCCCTATCCTATAAACATTTCATTCCCTCTATAAAATGCTGGTCTTTGGTATAGTATATTTTTTACCCACGCTTTTAAAATAACCGAGTCAAAAAAAATATGTAGTTGTATAAATATTATTTGGTTTAATAATTTAGACTCTATTTTTTGTAACTATTTTGTTATTGATTTTTTTTAAAAAAATTAAGTCTATTTGATCGTATATATTACTTTCAAGTAGAATGAGTATAATTTCCAACGAAATTCTCAAAATAAGAACAACTTTTTAAAAAATATTATTTTTTAGTTTTCAAATATTAACATGTTTTTTTTAGAATAATTGATAGACTAACAAAGAAAAGAATTAGAGATGAAAGTAGTGTTATAGGTTTAATTTTTAGGAGAAAACAAAATTTGTTCACCAAACAAAACTTTAATTTTTGTATGATTAAAATATCATGTTGGTACATGTACTTTGAAATATTGCCATTTGAAAATTATTTGTAATATATTGTAGTTTTTCTTCTTCATGGTTGAGTGTTAAATTTATTTATTTAATTATTTTTACATTTCAACTGGGAATACTCGTCCATCATATTTTTGTTGTTGTTTTTTCGGTTGCTCGAGTATCGCTGTAGGCAATTCATAGTATACAAACATTCATTATGTTCTCAACGATTGCACTCATATTCATGTATATATGAAGACGATAGATTGATTCCTAAATCATACGTTCAAATTTAGCAAACTTAAGTTAATTTTATTTATTTATAAATTATTTTGCTTTTTGTTGGCCAACCATGTTTATTTATTTTATTGGATTTTATAATTTGACACCTATATTTTTTACTTTATTAATTTTGGATTTTGTGACCCTTTGTCATTAGATTCCAAAAATAGCACATTTAGCTTTGTATCTTGAGCTTAATTTTCATTTAATTTTTAGAGTTTAAGTTTTTACAATTTTACTGCAAGTTCATTTTTTATGCTGTGAGTTAATTAATTTAAACTTGTTATGATATATCGATTTTAATGGCACCTAACAAAATTAGTGCTTTTTCAATTAGTGAATATAAAATTAATATAAAAAACTAGACATAAACACTAGTAAGAGATAAGAAGATACTACAAGCGTATTAATATGAAAATCAACGACTCAATCGAAACTCAATTTAAAACTTACTAAGGATAAAATATTAAATAAAAATTATACTCAAAATTTACGAACAAGAAATATTTATTTTTCGTGTTTCGATGTGAAGACACGTAGGTCAATAGGTTTCCAAAATAGTGTCACCATTCTTACTGGTGAGTGGTGCAAGATGATGAATCAAATATCCATATAAATCATGTGTATCCAAAGAAATATGGATGGTGATTATGACACTACTGGTAAGGTAACACGTCTTCTAATGCTACATGAATAGTGCGTTAAAAAAACTTAAAATCATACGTTTTTGTTTGTTCCTAGTCTTAATATTGTATTCAACTATGAATATCGAGTTTTCACATTCTTATTACCGCTTATTTTTTTACAAACAAAACAGAAAAATTCTTAACTTATATTTGTGCATTTTAGACGATATTCATCTTTGTGCAACTCAATCCAGCTGTTCAACCATAGTTTAAAATCATGTACCCAAATATTTATTTACGTTCTATACTTTTTTGAGTCGTTCATTTCTCCTTTGTCAAATAATATCAAACACTTAGATTCGCTTTGTTTTCCTTTAAACCAATATTTCTTTGATATGCAAAGCATGGGCAAGTTATGTTTATCTTAAATTTTTTCGAACAAAATATAATATATATACATACATCATATCTACTTTAAAGTGTATCAATCTAATATCTCAAATATTTTTATTTTAATAAACGTTGTACGAGTTCTACAATTTCAAACTTCAAAATTTATATAAGTGAATCAATTTACACTTTGGATTAAATTTTTTTAGTTAAATTGTTTGTGTGAATTATAATTGTCAATTTTATTTATTAAGTTATCTGCTTGAAAAAAATTTACACACGTGGGAAACTTAATACATTGACAAATTCTAAATACAAACTTAATAAAAGTTCTAAATCGATTTATTTATAACGTTTTAGATGCTTAATTAAAAATATTAAATGTGTTCACAACCTTTTTCAAGCCAAGTATGAACATGCTTGTTATATAAAATTATTGAATTCAGTCACAAATTTGTTATTTTTTTTCCTGACACCGTAAAATTGAACTAACTTTTGATACTCTTCAAACCATGGGATGAGGATGATCATTTGAATTAAATGTGAAACATTTACAAATAGAACTCTAAAAGTGTAGATTGGTATGGATTTGAATACATAGAAAATTAGTCATACATCCATATTTACATGAGTGTGTGAATTTAAGCTCCAGAGTGAATTCCTTCCAAACCTCCTTCTACTCTCTTACACTTCAAGAGTGTAGCATTGTTGTTGGTTGCAAAAGTACTTTAATTTTAGTTTGTCAAACCATTCCCAAATAAGGCTCTGATTTTGGATCACAACTTAATATACGTTATACATAAATATAATGCATATATTGGTTTAGGGTTACATGAAAGTAGAAGTGGGACACATAAAAGGTAAGAGTGTAAACAGGTATTCCAACTTGGGCGTAGTAATAAAAGCGGCCCATATTTGGGCCCAAAAAAGAAAAAGAAGAAATAATCTCCGGCCCAGGTTGAAAGAGGGTAGAATAGTCATAAAAAGAAAAGTAGAATGGAGTTGGACACAATTATTGGAATTATATAGAATGAAATTGATTGGTGAAGTAATAGAAGTTGCTTGTAAGGGAGGGAAAGGTGTATGAGAGCTTCATGTTCTTTCATTATTAATGTTCTTCCAATCTAAATCTTGGGATGTCAATCCCATTGCTTTTTCTAATCATGAGTGAACAAATGTATAATCTCATTCCTACCGCAATCAAATTTTTTGTCTTAATAATTCAAACTCAAATATTGTATAATCTCACATAACATTGCGTCTCACTTTACAACATTTGCATTGTGAAGAAACACTACAATAATAATGGTCTTCCCCAACACACAAAAATGTCGCCGAAAACCCTAAATAACGTCATGGAAGGCTACTGGGGCAACCACGTCGCGAAAAGCGTGTCGGACATGCTTTCCACGATGCATCTCGGCACGACGTCGAGAAAGGTTTCCCCTGTGCACGGCCCATTACGTCGCATAAGGCTTACTGCAACGTTCCTTTTCTAGAAGTCGTGGAATGTGGTATTTGGCTACGTATTAACACGAACGTCGTGGAAAGTCCAGCAACGCCGACGTTGCTTTTAGTGACGTCGTGTCTCGCATCGCGATATCTTCAATTTGTTGTAGTGAAATTAATAGAATGTTTAAATAATACATAAATGACTATTTGTGGATTAAACTCATACTTTTAGTTCTTTATCAAATTCATGTTATTTATTTACAACCGAGCCGACCCCTATAATATGGTTGGTGTGCATTTATTGTTTTAAATGGATTTGTTAGATTTGCAAGTGGACAAAGTCGTTTAAGAAAAATGAAATGCAAAATGAAGAAAAAGTGCACATTTATGAGCCATTTGGACCAAAATATTGTTTCATTTGTATAAAAATTCAAATGTCAAACTAAAATTGTTTGAGTTTTAAATATCTAAAATAATTAATGTTTGTGTTTGAATTTGGAACATAATTAACCTTCCCACTTGAATGAATGTGTTTCATTTACCAACTTTGTATGAAGAAACTGAAACTAAATAAATTTTTAATCAAACGTAGACATAATTAAATTTAATTATTTAATAACTTGAACTTATTAACAAATTAATATTCTTTAATTTATTTTATTTAATAACAAATATAAATTAACTAGAATTTTGAATAATTAATGAATAATAATAAAATCTTACCTAAATTGTTAATTAAGATAACATAAAACATCATTAATAAATGTATTAAGTTAAAACTTATTAAGTGTAAATAATATGTTTTTATTTATTAATTAATCATACTCCACTCATAATATGGGAGGCTCAAAGCAAACAATTTTAGAGCTAAAGAATGATGACTCAACTAGTTAAGAGGGCCTCGGGTTATGAAAAGCTAATTCAAAGGGTCCATTCATAAAATATAGAGAATCGACAAAAATGCATACAAAATGTGAGAAACTTCAACATACCACATATTTTGGATGTATTCACCTTTTGGAAATGCTAGTGAACATTAGTTGTGAATACAATATCTAGAATCGACTATCGAATTTAACTTGTATGGTTAGGAGCAATTTTAGTTATGAGATTTCAACATCAAGTAAATTGTAAAAAGAAAAACTAAGGCATGATTTAGATAGTGTATGTTTTGTTAATGAATTAATATATATATATAAAGATAAAGCTGGGAGAGTCTGGAACCCTTAAACTTATACCAAATTCGATATCATGGTTAGTATGATAACGTAAAACTAGAGATTTTGATTGAAAGGAGGAATGGAAGGTAATATTCCATTAAAGCATTAAAGGGTTTTGAGTTATAGATAGGGAGGATTGAGTTTGTGTTAGAAAAAGTAGTAAAAGTACTTTTGAAAATGGAGTTTGTTTAATCAGGTTTTGAAAAAGAGGCCCTCCGTCGCACGGTTGGTTTTGCTTCCTTTCCTATAGTTCGACGGCAGTCCAAAGAAGGCGACTAACATTGCTGTTTCAACTTTCACCCTTAAACAAACTCCTAATTTTACATGGTAAGTCCCTCACCGAACGCCAGGGACGTGTATGGGGGACCCTCCTTCCAGTTCTAACTGAGCTACCTGATCCATTTTTAACGTTCACCCTCTGATTCTGCAGCAAAAGCAAACCCTCGTGATTCTCACATTTTTCTCTCTATAAACGACAATGCCCCAATTTGAGAAAATGGATTCTTTCTCTTTCTTTGTGCTGTTACCTAACGCTCTTCCATTTTCAAATTACAATATGTAAACTCTCAACCAAACCCACTTGTTCCTTTTCCCATTTTTTTCTTCTTCTTTCCCCTTTTCATTTGACCAATACTCTTCCTCCTCACAACCCCTTTTACCCATTTTCTGCTTTTCCAACATTCAGATTCTGCTATCCCAGAACTTGTTTTCAAGCTATGAAGTGCTTCCACTTCACCAATGGCGAGAGAAGGGATGATGAAGATGGGGTTGCTTCTAGAACTTCAAAGGTCTCTTGGGCTCGCTCGCTTAGTATGGCTTCTAGCACGTTTGATACTAGACGCTCCGAGTTTGATTCTGACTATTCCAGGGATTTTTCTGACTCGATTGGGTTTTATGAGTTTTTGACTCACCGTAGGGCGAATGATTTGCGGGTTTTTTCTTTTTCTGAGTTGAGATCGGCCACTCGTGGCTTTAGTAGAGCGTTGTTGATTGGTGAGGGAGGTTTTGGATGTGTGTTTAAAGGAGTTGTTAATGGTGATTCTAATTCCAAGTCGGATTTGAAGATGGAGGTTGCTGTTAAACAGCTCAATCGCAATGGCTTCCAGGCATGCCTTTCTATTTCTTCTTTTTACTCTTCTTCAGTGATTGGAATCTCTTGTTCCATTGAATGAATGAATGCTATTTTTGAATCTGTTTTGTTCTTCTATGGTATTTGAATGAATTTAAACCCCAAATTGGGAATGGATTGATGGGGAGGGATTCAAATCTGATTGAATTTTCAAACAAATTCTAGTATTCAGGGGCATAAGGAGTGGATCAATGAGGTGAACTTTCTGGGAGTGGTGAAGCATCCAAATCTTGTGAAATTGGTTGGATATTGTGCTGAAGATGATGAAAGGGGAATGCAAAGGCTTTTGGTTTATGAGCTTATGCGTAACAGGAGCTTGGAAGATCATCTTTTGGTTCGAGTATCTCCACCATTGTCATGGTTGGCCAGGCTTAAAATTGCTCAGGATGCAGCTCGTGGCCTTGCATATCTGCACGAAGAAATGGATTTTCAGGTACAAAATTAAAATCATATCCTGCTTTGTTGCTTGAAATTGACAACAATATGAGTGTTGGTTCTTTGATTCTATTTTCATCATTCCATCCTTGATGTTTCAGATGTTATATTGTCTTTCCATGTGAAGTAAATATAGATTTCTTTGTCTTATAGGAAGTATGTGTGTGGTTGATAGTTTCTTGTGGCTTTCATATTTAAGTGACTCGGATTTGTTTTTATTTGATGCAGCTAATTTTTCGCGATTTAAAAGCTTCAAATATCCTGCTAGATGAAGAATTTAATGCAAAGCTTTCGGATTTTGGACTCGCTAGACAGGGTCCTCCAGAAGGAATCAGCCACGTGTCAACATCGGTATGTCTCGAATTTGCTTGCATCGACTTGCTAAATGCTTAAACATCAATCCAAACTGATCTTAACCTTACTGGATTGGAAAGAGTTCTAGCATTATACCTTATCCCTTTAGTATGTTCTTTTGGATTTTAGCTTCTAAATAGGCATATGTCATGATTGTTTTTAAGCCATTAACCCATGTCTTGTAGTAATTTTTAAGGACAAAAGATGTTTCCTTGTAATGTGATGACAATTTACTTGTCTTTGAAGGTTGTAGGCACAATAGGCTATGCAGCTCCAGAGTATGTTCAGACTGGTAGGCTGACTGCAAAGAGCGACGTGTGGAGCTTTGGAGTTGTTCTTTACGAACTCATCACAGGTAGACGAGCCGTGGAGAGAAACCTACCACGGAATGAGCAGAAGCTTTTGGAATGGATTAAACCATACATCTCAGATCCTAAGAAATTCCACCTCATTGTCGACCCACGGCTTGAAGGAGAATGCAATATCAAGTCAGCTCAGAAACTTGCATCACTGGCTAACAAATGCCTGATGAAGCAGCCTAAGAATCGCCCAAAAATGAGTGAAGTCGTTGAGTTTCTTGGCAACATCATCAGTGAATCATGTCAAGATATCGAAACAGCTGTTCAACCCGTCGATAGAACAGTGGAAACAAAGGAAGAAAGTGTAGAGGAGGCTGAAGTCGAACCTGCCACTACAAGACATAGAAATAGTCATCTAAAGAAGGTTTTTGATTTCAAAGATATGGTGAGTTTAAGAAATAGATCTTTTGGGAAGTTAGATTGGAGAAATTGGACACCTGGGTTAGTAAGAACTTGGTGAAAATCCATGTTTATTCTTTCTCTCCTACTGTGGTAATGAAAGCATAATATATGGGGAGGGCCTTCCTCCTTTTTTCTCTGTTTTTTGGTATACTTGTAAAAATCCAATAGTAGTTTTCAGTTGGCCCAACTTCACTTCATTATTTGCAAATTTTTTCCTTGATGAGGTTTGATCAAATACATTTTATTGGGGTCAATAAATGCCAACTTTAAACATGAAAATAGTCTTAACTGGACTTTTTAATTGATGTGGACCAAACCTTCTAATACTGTTCGTGTCTGTTAATCTGTATTTTTCTATATATATATTTTTTCTCTATATCGATCTTTACTGTTTTGTTTGCTTGTTGATTTTATCATAACAAACAAAAATTGAGCTATCTATTAATTGATGGATGAAGAATTAAAGAATTAATAAGTAGGTCAATGGCTTCATCTTCACTCTTTGAGAATGAAACGAAGTGGCAGACTCATTGAAGAAGAAGGCGTTGCCAAATAAGAAATATCAAAGTTGGAAGTGGCAAATGGTCTAACTTCTTTGTTAATTATTTGGTATTTAGAAAATGGTTGAATCTTCTAGATCTTCACCAAATGATTAAATCCATTTTCTATTCCTACATTTTCAACATGATTACCTGAACTCGATTCTTAGGTTTATTATATTTGGTGTCAAATGTTTTTTTATTTTATATGTTTTTAGGATCAGGTATTGTTAGAAAGTGATAAGGAAAGGATTAAAATGAATTGAATTGAAGTTGAAAGCAGTGGTATCAAAATCCAAAATCAAACCTCTAAGAACCAAAATAAACCAAAATTTAAACATAATTTTATCAAATTTTATTTAACATAGATTTAAGTAAAAAAGAAATGTACACCTCTCTTTCCAACTTTGTGGCGCACATCCCCCAAATCTTTGATTTTATTTCTACATTTTGAGCAGATTTTTCTTGGTATTCAGACCCTTGTTTGTGTTTCTTTTTAAGCCAACTGGGGAGATGAGTTTTGAGATCCAAAATCTGTCCTAAGGTTGGGCCTTATGGTTTCTTTCCTGCATATTTGGCTCATACATGCTTCCCTCCTTGCTCATACCCACTACCGTTTGCTTCATTGATCTTACTAGCTTTGAATTATGTGGATGGGCTTCCCCCCATGCCTTCTTCCATTGGTGGCGTTGGATCTCAAGAGTTTCGTACCTCTCATTTCCTCCATTGTTCTATTGGTCCACGAAAACAACATCCTACCCTAACTTCATCTATCCCTTATCCTAACAAGATTTCACTAAGCACAATAACTAAGATCGGGCCAGATCAAACATCTCTTGCACTCGTTATACTGATCGATCTTAGGCTCTTCAGATTTAAAATAATTAAAAACACGTTTAAAAAATTTGTAAATATAGCAAAATCTTAATAATAGATATGCTGCAAATATTAACGTTACAAGTTTATCCATCGTAATTATAATTTATTGGTATACCCCTTCCACTCTCTCCCAATAGATAAGCACTTATAAATAATTGTGTTTTGTTTTGGCTTTAGGTTGATATGATGTGACCTTTTAAGCAAATGTCATATCACTTATTTTAAAAAGCATTACTTTTCTTTTACATAAAAGGTGCATATTTCTTTATTGTGAAACATATTCTATATAACTTTATGTCACATCATTAGGGCCTATATTCTAACAAAACATCTCCAAAAGAAACAAATACAATAAAAACAAAATCAATTATAAAATCATTTACGTCCACCAATTTGGAATTGCATAGACCTCATGAAAAATGCTATAAATTTTGAAAATAATTTGCGGAACTACTTCCCTCCCAATCTATTGTGTACCCTTATTTTGCTATGAACTCTAATTATATATTTTGTCCATTAAAATAAGGTTAAATTTTTAGATGTATTGTTTGTTTTTGTCTTATTTATTATACCTTATCTGATATAAGGAATAAAAATATCCAAACCTAAGAAATTATTTGTGGTTATGATGTCTTGAAAATTTCCAATTAAATCATCATGTTGCTCTTTATATAGTATAAGCTATTGTCCATTTTTAATGGTTATCACCCAAGTTAACTATATTCAAAATTCCATTTCATGTGTTTTTTATATAAAAAAAAATTAGTGCAATCTGTCTTATTTATAAATTAATGTCTAACTTGAATTTTCAAGGATCAAATCGATTTATAAAATTCATGAATCAAACACACATTTTATTCAAAGTTGGAGGACTGAAAAGATCATTTTTACTGAAATAAATGAAAAATTAAAGTGTTTAAAAAGTACTTTCAATGTTAAAACAAAAGTTTCTGCACCTTTTAATCATAATGTATGAAAATGATCGAAACTACCTTGATAGTGCACGCATTGGACGCTTGGCTCTTACTACTTACTCCCTTGATATCAATCTCGCAACTCTTGTTAATCGTATGCTTATTATTCCGGTTGAGAATGAAAATGAGAACGATTTGTAAGAGATAATAGAGAGAAGGAGGAGAGTCGAGTCTGAGTGTTCTATTTAGCAAAAGGAGGATCCCAACCTACATGCACTGTTCTATTTGGTAACCACACACTAATATGACCGCAAGTAAAATGTAAAAGAAAAACACAAAACAGTAAGAAAAATGTATGCCTTTTAAAAATGGATCATCCCGAAAAACAAAAACAAAAACCAAAATATAACGTACTGTTATTGGTTAAAAAACTAAGATTATAATTAAGCCTTGCAAAAAGGTAAATGAATAGGACTTTTCTATTTTGTCAGTTATTTTTTACTCTTGGTAACAACAAATGTGCAAAGAAGAAAAAATTTG
This sequence comes from Cucumis sativus, assembly GCF_000004075.3. Classification (NCBI taxonomy): domain Eukaryota; kingdom Viridiplantae; phylum Streptophyta; class Magnoliopsida; order Cucurbitales; family Cucurbitaceae; genus Cucumis; species Cucumis sativus. The sequence continues at coordinate 12,563,965 of NC_026660.2, forward strand.
CTCAAACGTATAAAAACTTTAGCCTTTCCATACCTCCAGAGTACATGAACAAACTTAATAGCAGGTAAATTCCATTATTGCTCATCAGTCATCTACTACATTCAAGCTTTCCCTATCTAAATTTCTTTTTCCCTTCCCAACTACCACAAAAAGGAGAGAAAAAAAAGATGATCCCGACCGTGCTACTTCTTTACAGAATACAAACTGAAGCAGCAAGTACAATCATGATGCATCCTTCCCCATCTCAGCTTCAGCGGTGATGAAAACGTCAAGATGGGACTGCTGTAATCGATCTAGCTTCGGTAGAATTTAACAGAGAAATCATACATTAGTAATCAAAGAATCCGAAACAAAACATTACTCGTGTACGAATCAACAACAAAAACTGTACAGTTTCTGTACATTCAACATTGGAGTGCATCTGCTAAGATCCTCAGTTTTGTTGCAAACCATCCAATCTAGTTGCCTGATTACAGTCCTATGTATAGAGAGCTGAAACTGGAGGCCGGGGGTAAGCTTGAGCACTGTTTGGATTACGGGCATCATCAGCACTATGCCTTCGGGCACGGCGATTATTGGTTGAGTTCCTGTTGCTAGTAGGCAACGTGGAATCCTGTAGTTGCTCTAGTTCTTTTACAACATCATTCATGATTGGTCTTAGTTTGGGATTAATAGATATGCATCTTAGCGCAAGCATAGATGCCTTATAGGCTCCATCCAATGAATATTGGCCCTCAAGACGACTATCGATGATTCGAAAAATCTTACGTTTATTAGCAAGGTAAGGCTTTGCCCATTCCACAAGATTGTGTTCTCTAGCTGGTCGATTCTTGTCAATTGCTCTCCTTCCACATAATATTTCTAGTAGGACAACTCCGAAACTATACACATCACTCCAAGTAGTTAGATGACCTACAGCAAGTTAGAAAGAAAATAGACTATCAAATTTAAGATATCAATTGGCAATCCAAAATTTATACTTTTCTTTATCATGAAATAATGCAAAATCAAATTGCAATTAATCTTGACAATGTGACAGCAGGAGTTTCTGTTTCTGTAGAATAACCTGTAGCCAAATATTCCGGGGCTGCATATCCATAAGTCCCCATCACCCTGGTCGAGACGTGGCTTTTATCACCCGTTGGACCGTCTTTGGCCAGCCCAAAATCTGAGAGTTTGGCATTGTATTTCTGAATGCAGAAGAAAACAATGTTATAGGCTGACTTCAAAACAAAAGAGCAATCAACTACTATGGAAGTTACCACTCACATATCATACGGAAGAGAGCACAATTTTGACAATTACTTACAGAGTCTAGTAGGATATTCGACGTCTTGAAGTCACGGTAGATCACCTTCCTTTCATCACTGTGGAGAAAGGCCAGCCCTTTTGCAGCACCAAGTGCAACCTTTAAACGTAGGCTCCAAGAAAGAGGTTGGAAATAGGATCCCCCTAGAACATTATTATGCAAAGATCTAAAATTAATGAAGTCCTTTTCCTCAAGTGGAATCAAAAGGCTGCCGATAAGAAAATACTTACTTCGAAACAAATGGTTTTCCAAGCTCCCACGAGGCATGAATTCGTAAACGAGCATACGGTGTTCATCCTCCAAGCAATAGCCCACCAACCTCACAAGGTGACAGTGAGAAAGCTGGCCTAGAAAATTCACTTCAGCCTATGCGGAAATGAAACATGAGATAAGTTGATCTGTAGAGCATAAACTGACAAGCAGATAGTTATACTAAGTGCATCACTTATATGCTGAGAAAAGCTAATATGGAAAAGTAAACATGAATTGCAAAAATGAGACATCTCGGCATGTGATTTCAAGGAGCAAACTCACCAACCATTCTCTGTGCCCTTGAAAACCATCTTGGTTAAGCCTTTTGACTGCAATAACCATTCCAGTGCCAGGTTTGGCTGCAGCAAAGGAATGCTCATCAATCCAACCCTTGAAAACAGAACCAAAACCACCTTCTCCTACCACGCTATCGGGACGAAAGTTCCTGGTGGCTGCTTTAAGCTCTGTGAAACTGAAGCTCTTCAAATTGGAGGACTGCAAAATTTCGCCTTCAGTTCGTGGAGTTGGTGGCACTGAGAGCAAATTGATCTTGCTATTCGTACTACCAATATCGTTTCCATCAGTACTCACACCATTAGAATTCACTCCTGCACAAAGAAATCACAACCTCTAAACACTCGCTGTTGTTTAATCAAATAAATTAAACCGAGACTGTCTCTCAAGTGTGTACTTTTTACAAAAGCTGTTTCAAAATATTTTCAATTTAAGCAAACATCTTGATGTCTGGAAATTCAATGAAAGGAAGGTATTCTTGCATATCATACAATTGTTTTCTCAATGTTTCACAACACTTAGCGAAACATCCATGATCCACCTTTCACTTCAAACTAGCCAATTGAACCATATAAAGTTCATCATTTCATCTGTTTTGCAGACATGAGATAAGCTTGGTAAACGTGAAGACATCTCACTACATAAATCTAAAATTCTACAAGACTTAAACAACAAGAGACCCAAACAATTCCACCAAATTGTTTCATTAGCTAAGTAAAGAAAGCCTTCTTCAAGTACCTGTATTACATGAGTTCTCAGCTTTAATTCTGGTACTTAAGCAGACACCCATTTGAAAAAACCAAGAAACTCCCCAACCTCCAGAGGCTTAGTACTGTACACAACCAACAAACATGAAATCAATACTCTTAGATTGCACAGCTAACAACTATTTCCTAATTTCCAAAAGAAACTTCCATCAGAATGAAGAAAAACACACAACCAACAAGAGGGGTACTTCTATTCCAATCCAAAAATTGAAATTTAAACCAAAACATGAGGAGAGACAAGATAAAACAAGCCAAACCCATTCGAAGAAATGGACAGAAGACGATGAAACTCACATCTTCTTCTCAAATCAATGAGCAACCAAAACGAAATAGAAAAAGAAAAGGGGGGTTTTTCTATGTTCCCAGTACACTCTGAAGGTCGCTAATGGTGGAGGATTCGAGATGAGGAAATTTAGAATGAATGAGGGAGTGATTTGAGATAAACATGTGGAAGGGAAGGGTGGTGTTGTTATAGTTGTTGAGCCGCTTGATTTGGGTCTACGGCTTAAAGATTTGGAAGCTTTTTTTTTTGGTATTTGTTTCTTTCGATGGAAACTTTAGACAAGTTGATGATTCAAAAATCTAATTGAATAGAAGCTTATGGACGGACTCCTTTTTCCAACTAAAACAAGATTCATCCTCGTGACCCATCAAAATTTTTGGGGCTGTGTTTTCTTCCTTACACTTGTCCAAGTTGCCGACTTTTCTTTCTTTCTTTTTGCATTTGTTGGATAATCCAATGGGAAATTTAGCATTTTTTTTTTTAAGTGTGGTGTTAAGCCAGCCAGTTTTGATATTAAACTAATTATTGTGATTTTGTTTTTCTTTCTTGTGGGTTTTGCTTTTGTGTTTGTATTTGGCATAAATTGGTATCTCTGAAATGACATGTGAAGGAGTTTTAAGAGTGTGTGAAGTATTTAATTCATCAGGATGAGGTAATGACGAGGATGTGAGTTGGTATTATTCACTTATTAACCCTTTAACCACCTTTTGTCACTCTTTTGAATAACCTGTATTATTAAAAATCATATGATTATTGGAAAGTTGCGAGTAATCAAACACAAAACAAAAACGAGAATCAGAAAGATGGTTCGAGTGAAAACTTGTATTAAAAATCTCATCCAAAAAATTCAATCTAAATATAATTTTTTTATTACATTATATTACGAAGTTTCAATTATAACAGTTCACTCTCAACTATTATTAACCCACAATTAGCTAAATAATTAGTATTTTAATTATTTATTTCTTATAGTCTACTATTTCCTACTCGGTCTTCATTTCTTATAGAGTTTACTAAAATAATCTACATTTGTTCAAAGATTATTATAACTATAATAATACATGTACTAGTAACCAATATCCTCTTATTGTTATGCACTAAAAACAAACTTCTTATTATATATCACTTGGCTCATACGTGGAATAAATTGTACCATTGTACTACATGTTGCTTTCCCAATTTTTAAAGATTATTGTACTTGTACCTTTTTAATTTCTCTTATTTCATTTTCAACTTTAAAATGCTCAGGATGTGTTTTTTATTTTTTTGGGTTTGTGGTTAATGGATGAGCTTTTAATTTTAGAAAATAGTTATCCTTTTAAATTATTGTTAGAACCTATTCATTATGATGTAATAATAGTTTCCTAAATAGTCTTTTTAAGTTATGAGATCTTATCAAAGAAATTAAATTCCAACTTTCGATTTGATAAAACTAAATTTCAACTTTCAAAATCAACTAAATTCAATTTCAAACATTTTAAAGAATTGGAGGGACCAAATTTTTTGTTTTTATTTTCCACCACATATTTTTCCACAAATTTAAGATTCTCCAATAGATTAATTAAAATTGAAAACATTTTCAATATTTCAAAAATAAAATTTATTAGACGCAATTTTAAAATTAAGATTAAAATTAGGGATCCTAATAGAACATTTAAAAAAATTGAGACCCAAATTAAAAGGTTCAAGATGCTCTCAGTAGACTTATATTAAACATCATTTGGTCCCAAAAAAAAATCTCATTTAAAACCTAAAATAAACAAGCAAATGTTTCTTAATTTTCGATCTAATATCAAACAATATTCATATGAAATATCTTTAAATTGAAATTTTGGTTCAATAAAATAATCCGAAGAACATGGACTACAACGTTAGTTCTTATTAAATAAATAATTGTCTCTTTTCTTCAACCAAGTTGAGAAAATGATGTCACGAGAAGAAGGGACCCAACATGTTTGCTAATTACTCCCTTTACTTTTTCTTCTTCCTTTTTATTTCCCTTTCAAAGGCCCTCCCTCTGTAGGACAGCCCTTCCTCCCCAGCCTTCTTTTGCAAAAACATTCACAAGAAAGGACCTCAATTGAGATATATTCATTTAATCACCATCCTGTTATGATCTACACTCATGAATCACACATTTTCTCTAAAAGCAAATTACTCCGTCCCAATCTTCATTCTTTACTTTATTGTGATTATCAGTAAACCCTTGGCCCTCTAAAACTTCATCTTGTGGTTTTTTGAGGCTTAAATATGATGGTCCAATAAAAATTCCATTTTCAGGATGTGATGAGTTGAAAAATACAGCAGATGAAGACAGAGAGGGAAATGGGGTGTCTTTTCTTCTCAGGTTTTGTGAAATTCAGAAACCAAACAACTCCCAAGTCATGGACAAAGATTATAATATCCCCTCATCCAAGCAAAGTCAATGGCAACTTACTTTTGAGATTTGACTTCTTTCTTGGACTTTAAGAAGTCTGCATTGTGGTTCAGGGTGGGGTTACCACCTGTTAATCAACCACTTGTCAGGCAAGTTGGCTAGAGGTCTCACCCACAGCTTATTGATTGACTGCCGACGTCTGACAGAGTAATAAGAATCTAGCAGAGGTGAAGTTTGGATCATTCATAACAACATTACCTATTGTTTGAGCTATTAATATCATCATCCAATCCAAAGAAACTCTTAAGGTATCAAAACTTAGGTAGGTGACTACCATTAGACTTCTTGATCATTGACCAATGACCGACTGTAGAAATTGTATCAATGGTTCAAACTCTTTTAGCTTTGAAACTGCTCAGAAAGTTTGATCAAACTGTAGGTTTCGGAGTCAGGCCTAGCTCCTCCTACGATCATCCTTCTCAAGAGATTTGGATTATGAATCTTGGCCTTCACATAAGCTTTGATCAAGGTGTTGTAAACGAATGTGTACCTCGTATACTTTGCTTCTTTGAGTTCCTTGAATAGCTTTTCAGTATTTTCAATGTCTCCTCTCTCTGCCAGAATCTCAATCATTGAAAGAGTGGTTTCCAACCATGGGGTTGACTTCCTAACTATCTTGGTGCTGCTTGTTGTATTTGATCCCAGATCTAGTGTTTTCAAGGCTTCCTCCACCAAACCAGCTTTCAAGCAACCGAAAGCCAGATGTCGAAAGGTTATGGCATTTGGTTTGCACCCATTTGCTTCGATTTTCCTAAATATTTCTGTTGCCTTTTTAATCAACCCATGTCTGCAATAGACAGATAAAATCGAATTGAATTGATCGGTGGCTTTAATTCCTCTTTTGGTTTTCATCTCTAGCCAGAGCTCTTCAGCGCGGCTTAGTAAACCAATTCTGCCAAATGCTTCAATTGCCAGTATAAAACTTTTAGACGGGATGTGGGGAAATCCTTGTATGATACCCCAAGTCCTTTCTAGCTCTTTCTCCTTGTTCAAATAGCCGTACAAGATGATTAGAACATCATAGGTCGACCAATTATTCCCAGCGATTGATTTTTCTAAAGCCTCAACGTAGGCTTCAACCACGGTATACAACTTTGCCACAGCATGTGCAGTTGCTACTATGCAGTATGACACCTCATTTGGTTCAACTTTAGCTCGTCTCATGTCACTAAATACCCTCATCAACCCTTCAATGTTGTGTTCATTGGCTTCTATTTTCATAAGAATGTTATATGTAGAAACATGCAATGGCACTTTATCAGCCTTCATCTGGGAAAGAATTTTTGGGATAATTTTCCTACGACGAAAAGATGAATGGAGTATAATAAGGCGGTTAAAAACTAAGTGTGATATGCTATGGCCAACTTCCCTCATTTTTCTCATGTAAGCTAGTGAAAGTCTAATTGCTCCCTTATCTAAACATGCAATCACAAGATTGTTGAAGAGCAACTCTCCTTGAAATTCCACAGGGATATTAGAAAAGAGCTTCTCACCTTGTGATATGCCATGGTGTTTGATTGTAAATTCCAAAAGATAGGAGTAGTCCAATTCATTTATCCGATATGGTTTCTCCCTAATCACCCACTCCATAACCTGCCGAGAACAGAAGACAGATCCAAATTAACAAAGGGACTAATCCAAATTAATGACAATGGCCCTGTTATCTACTCAAGTAACAAGGGCAATTCTTCATTACTTTTTAGATTATAAAGCAAGCATGGTGTAGCCATGAACTAAAAGCACACAACATTATACTAAGAAACAGAGTAATCAAGAAAAAGAAAATGCCTTCTTATATGCACTGTGAAGTGATAACATCTAATGGAAGTTAAGAGTATAGAATCTCTAGCTTCACATCCCCATAGTCTTTACTCATCCTCGTTTGTGGAGAAGATATTGCAACCAAATTCACACTTTCTGCAACTTTCAGCTTCTTAATGATTTAAGAAAATAGTTCAAATTTCAATTTTTCTTTGTTTTCTTCTCGATTTTATCCTTAAAGACACAAGAAAAAGCTAACCAGTACAGCCAAATTTACTAAGGTTCAAATTAGAATTCACAACATCTAAGAAAACATAAAACGAAAACGGAGCTATAAAGAGGGAGATGGAGATAGGAACCTCGAGTGCCCGCTTGTTCCTTTCAAGCTTCCTAAGGCGATTAATGGCATGAAAAATGTCGCCTCGATGAATTGGAAAACCATCGCCCATCCAACTCCTGAAAGCATACCCAACCAATTCTCCCTTCGGTATTCTCTCAATTCTCAAAGACAAGCATTTGGGTTCCTCCAATTCAGACTCTAAAACGTTCGGCGACAAGTTGCCGGGAATTTGAGTGCATAGAAAGTTGAAACGGAAGGGGATTGTACTGACCGCTGAAGGAGTGCTGGAAACTGTTCGGCGAAATGCTTGAATGAGCCTATACCCAGAGAAAAAGCTCCCCGTTGGCATACTTTAATTGAAGAAATGTTGAAAAAGAAGAAGAATCGGAGATGGGTTTAACAAATTATTGCTGAAGTATTACGCCAAAAAGCTGAAGGTTCAAAGGGGTTTCATGGTCATTGTGGAACCAAATTAGCAAAAATTCTCTCTTCAAATTTTACATTTTCTAACCTTTATTATTTACCAAATACTCATTTCCATGTTCACTGTCAATAAATTTTAAATGGTTATGAATCAAGTTTAACTTTTCACTCTACCACCTAAAACTAAAAATTTTAATTCTTGAAATCTATAGATTAAATTGAAATAAGTTTAAATTGTAATATTTTGAAACTTAAAAGATTAAATTGAAACTGAACTCAACTCATTAAAAAGGTTTAAAAGGTTTAAGAACTATACCCAATCTAAGTTTGGAAGTTGGGAGAATTTAAATTTTGATAAAAAGACTAGCGTTAAATTTGAAGAAGAAAACTACTTTTATCTTATTTGAGTTTGAAGCATACAGTTGAACATAACTTAATTGATTATGTAAAATAATAACAAATAAATAAAATAACACTATATCTTTCTTTTACAAAGAGATAAAACTCGTTTTTGTGCAATCCATATTCTCGGGCTTTTCATGCCTAACACCAACATATCAAATTATCCCATAAACCAGTTTCAAGCAATTTAATGTAACTTAGGAGTTTATAACTTCATTCTTTTTGCTTCAAAAGACACCAACAAATCATAATAAGTAAACACATGAAACTGAATGTTGACCCACTTCAGATATCTAATCGGATTCCTCCTCAGTATCGTATCTTTGATAATCAAACAAAAATTTCAAATGAACCATTCCTTCTATTTACAAACTGATCGAGAAATCGGCAGACCGAAGAGATTGTAATAGCAAGAGAAGTATAATTCATTCAACTACAATATGTATCTGCTAGTTTTCTATGTTTTGTTGTAGAAGTACCACGTACATCCGCTTATGTATAATCAGGGGAAACAGCACGAGCACTACGATGAGTATTGGCATCGTCAGCACTACGTCTGCGAGCCAGGCGGTTTTGTTTTGAATTTCTGTTGATATTAATGGATGTTGGATCTTGCAGCTGTTCTAGTTCTTTTACAAGCTCGTGCATGCTTGGTCTACACTTCGGCTCAATGGACAGGCATTGCAGTGTCAGACTCGATAGCTTATAGGCTGCATCCAATGAGTATTGGCCTTCGAGACGGTTGTCAATTATTCGAGCAGTCTTCCGTTGGTTTGCAAGGTGGGGTCTTGCCCATTCGATTAGGTTGTGTTCTCTAAATGGTCGATTTTTGTCAACGGCTCTTCTTCCGGATAATATTTCCAATAGAATGACTCCAAAACTATAAACATCACTTGATGTGGTTGCCTGACCTACAGTAAGTGAAAGGCCAAAGTGATCAACATAAGGTAATTAATAGAATCCTTGTTTGGTCGAAAGAATATAACAAGCTAAGTTAACCAGCATGAGTTGGCCTCGTGATAAGAAGGTCATGGGTTCAATACATGGTGGCCAACTACCTAAGAATTTTCTTACAAGTTTTCTTGACACCAAATGTTGTAGGGTAATGTGGGTTGTCCCGTGAGATTTGAGATTAGTCGAGGTGTGCAAACATTAGTAATTGGGGGAAGGAGAAAGTTAGATATTGATTTAGTTGGTTTAGGACTTGAGTGATCTAAAGAAAGGGAAGGTCCAAATTACTTGGTTTATCTGGTGGCTCTGTTATAGATTCGATCAAAATATTACCTGCGACAAGATATTCTGGAGCTGCATACGAGGTACTCGGAGTCCTGATAGAGATGTTATTTTTGCTGCCCGTTGCTCCTGTGTCTTTGGAAAACCCAAGATCAGAGAGTTTGGCATTGTAATCCTGAGGATAAAAGAAATCGTGGCTTGACGTCCATCTTACAGAAAAGTAAACAAATAACTGAAGGAGCTAGATCCCTTCCATGATGCCATTTTTACCATAGCCACAAAGCTTTATTTTCACCAAGGAGTAAAGGACTTACAGAATCAAGCAAAATATTTGAAGTCCTCAAGTCACGGTAGATCACTTTTCTTTCATCACTGTGGAGAAAGGCGAGCCCTTTTGCAGCACCAAGTGCAACCTTCAAACGGAGGCCCCAAGAAAGAGGTTGAAAATAGGAACCCCCTGCAATGACCAACTTCAGTCTCGATCACTAAATATTTTTAAATGTTCTTATTGAATTGCGTCGAAGGATAGAGCAAACTCACGAAGGAACAGATGATTTTCTAAACTTCCTCGAGGCATGAATTCAGATACGAGGAGCCGTTGCTCATCGTCTATGCAATAGCCAATCAATTTCACAAGGTGAGAATGAACAAGTTGGCCCAGAAGATTCACTTCAGCCTAATTGATAAAAGAAACATGAGTGTATCTGTGCAGCATAGAATGACAAATTTGTTTAACAAATAAGTCACTATAGTACACAGCCATCTGATGCTAAGAGAGGTCAATATGAGTAGAAAAAGACAAAGAAATCAGGTATGATAATGAGACATCTCTGCAATTAATCTCAAAGAGATGACTCACAAACCACTCTCTGTGATCTTGAGAGCTCTCTTGGTTAAGCCTTTTGACAGCAATACTCATTCCAGTTCCAGGCTTGGTAGCAGTAAATGAATGCTCATCAATCCAGCCCTTGAAAACTGAACCAGAACCAGGTTCTCCCAGAACACTATCAGGACAAAAGTTCCGTGTTGCCTCTTTTAGCTCTTCATAAGAGAAGCTCTTCAAATTGGACTGAGAGATTTCACCCTCGCTCCGAGGGGCTGGCAGCACCGAAGCCAATGAGAATTTGCTACTTGCACTACCATTATCCTTTCCATTATTGCTATCACTATCATCTTTTGAATTCTTCACCCCTGCACAAACAAATACACGCCCTGTAATGAACTAATGGCCATTCACTTGACTCAAAAGCCTCAATAGTTTACGTTTAAATCAGAGGCGAGACTACTTCCGTAGTTCCGTTCAATCAAAGATAATAATTCTGGAAATTCATAAAAGAAAGAACTCGTGCACATTGTAAGATCGATATCAAAAGGCAGGTTTATAAAGGGCATTCCTCCACCCCTTCTTCAGACTTGAAACTAACTTGCTGAAAGCAGAACTTCAGTAAATAAATAAGAAATCTAAAAATAATTGGGAAATGACAAAAAAAAGAAGAAAAAACCCAAAAACTTCCACCATACTGTCTCATTAGCAAGAAAGTAAGCCTTGTAATACCTGTATTATCATCACTTTCAGATATAGGTTTTGCACTTAAGCAGATGCCCATCAGAAGTCAGTGAACAGGTCTCTCCCACCTTCAAAGCTTTCATGCTGATTCCACCAAAAAGAGGAAGAACATGAACAAGCTAATAAGCTTGAAACCAACATTCCATCAATGAAATGAAGCAGATTTACATAAAAAAAAGTCCATAAAAAAAAAAAGGCAAAAAAACTCGCCAAACAACTAACCACTTTTTATTGTCTCAGCAACCCACATAATTGGTCACCATATACAGAAAAGCCTTCTAGTTAGATCCTCGTTTATCTCCAGCAGAAGACTAAACTGTTAAGAAATAAGCAAAACCCAAAAGCTGCTTCTAAATTTCCCCTGTTAAATTGGCAAAAATATAGAAATGGGAAGAAGGGTAGGACAGCCCCCAGTGGACAGGGGGGTTGGGAAGTTTCGTCTTAATGGCAAGAATATTGGTCCCCTCTTTCTGTCATTTCAGTAAGAGGATAAGGCCATGAAAAGGCTCCTATTGTAATCTGAGAGACGTTTAATTTCAGACTGTTCAAAGAATCCCTAATGGTGAAAAACAAGATTGCTGACGATAAATTGGCATCGAATGATCAACACGAAACCAAACAAAAACTTGGCTAAGCAATGGGATTGGATAGGCATTCCGCTTTTGACTTTTCTATCATTGGATTGAACTCGAAGGAAATGCCTCGATCATGGGAACTTGTTTTCAAGCTAAGGTCCACATGTACGTCCCAATCAAGCGGGCAGAAACCACCATTTCAATGGAGGGGAGCGGAGGAAAGGAATCAAGAATTAAAGGGACGGCTCTCTGTCGGCGGCTCAAAACTCTCCGGCGAGCGAGCCGTCAATCGACTGGCAAGTGGCAAAGGTCAAGTTGCGATAGCCGCTCTGTTGACTTGAAAATAGGACACACCTTTTCCGTACAGTTTCTTTTAGGGATTCAATCATTTTATTAAAATACATATTTTCAAGTGTCACGATTTTGATTGAATTTTATAATATTGTTGATGACCATGCTAAAAATATTTTCTTTTCCCCTTTTGTTCGAGTTGATTTTTTTAAGCCAAGAATAATGATCCATATATATCTACTATCTTAATCGCAATGGCTAGGGATAATAATTATGTACATGGCAACAATTTTAAAAAATTATACATGTAGCAATGTTTATTAGTAATAGACTATATTCGTCGACTTTAGAAGTGTTATCAATGTTGATAGACTTCACTATATTTTCAAAACTTTTAAAACGTTGCTATATGTACTAATATTTTGATTCTAATTGCTATATTTGCAACTATCCTCATCAATTATCATTAAGTTATGTTCTTATTAGCGTACGGTAGGTTTGCCTGAAGCAAGGCTCCAAAATTCTTCATACTAATATAGTCATCACTTGGCTCGACAATAGACTGATATGAATGCTTCTACACTGGTTAGTCGTATTGTCATATTTGAATGAAAGGAGTGTCCAAGGCTCCCGTGTGAATTTTCTACACCCTCAATGTAGGTTTGTTTTTTTGTATGATCTATATGGAAATTGAAAATCCAACCTCAATGAAAAAAATTGTGAATAAGTGTGTGTATAAAAGCAACAAACCTAAACAGATAAGATATCATAATTCACTAATAGAAAAGTGATCTTAAATGGAAAACTTTAGGTCAGGGAAGACAATTTTAAGTTTAGAAGGTTAACGCATGAAACTCTATGTTGTTTGGTAGTGTATAATCGTTGGGTAATCAGTGCTAATCAGTATAGGATTATTGAAGTAAGGAAAATGACTTCAATAGACAGCAGAATATTGCTGAATATTCTTTTATCCATCTTTGGAAAAGACGTTTTGAATAAACTTATGACATTATTCCAATTTATGGACGTGATTCTTTCAATTAATTGCCATAATAAATTAATAACGGTGGACCATTTTCATAATTAGAATTAGTCAACTTCTAAAATTAAAATTAGAAGTAAAGTAGTTTACAATTTTAGTGGTTGGGATTCCTCTGACCAAAATTAAAATTAAAATATTTTTGGAAAGTAAAATTGAATTAAAATATTAATAAATTGATTGATTACTTCTGCACTTTGCAAAAAAAGTTACTAAAGTATTCCTATTACCTTTGATATTTATTTCTCATCTGTTCCTGCTGCTTGACATTGAAAAAAAAAAAAAAGTAACCTCAAGAATCTGGTCATTTTTATAGATCTGAAAAATTGTTCTCAAATTGTGGATTATCACTCATGTGTTCTGAGTATCCACAACAAAATTTCCTTATTTCAAGAGCATGAAAAGAAATCAATTTCCAAACAGGAACTTCAAATTTCTCAAGCAAACAATGCTTCTCTTACATAACTAGTGAGTACCTCAAATTAGTTTAACAAAAATAGAAGAACCATTATTTATGTCTCGCCCTTGTCAAGATGTTTGAGCTGTTTTCTTCACAACGAAGAGTTGATAATATCCACGAACTCCGGCTAGTGTTCAGAGAATACAAGATAAGTCAGCAACCAAATTTTTTTTTTTAAAAAAAAGGTTAATTTACTAAAGTTTTATAGGTAGTCTACCTTTAGTGAAGCTCCACCGACCAAAAATCCGTCCAAATCAGGTAGTCCGGCCAACTCTTTGCAGTTTGAACCATTTACAGAACCTATAAATGCAAACAAATTTGATTAAACACAAATCACAAAACACAAAAAGACCGTCTATTGTATCAAACAGTTTATACACAACACATATATATGAAGCAATTCACCTCCAATGGATGAGGTTTTATTTGGTCGTTAAAGAAATTCCCTCCATGGCTTTTGGGAAGCATTCTAATATTTCAAACTCAAGTACAAATTGCTAACTTAAAATGTACTGAAAATGCTCACGGCTCTTGCCTAATGTTCGTTCGTATTGATAGCTTTCGACACAACAGCAAAGTAGATAGGAAAAAGTGTAATATAGCATAAATATCAATATTTTTCGTACAAGCAAAGAGGTTACCTCCATATATAATTCTAACAGATTGAGCAACTTCAGCACTAACATTTCTGTGAAGCCATTTCCTTAATTGATGATGAACCTTTGAGAAAAAAACAACAATGTTACTGTTAATTATCCTGAATTCATGTGAAATTTAAAAAATTCTGATAACAAATCTTACTTCCTGAGCCTGAGCAGGAGTTGCAACTTCGCCTGTTCCAATTGCCCAAACCGGCTCGTATGCCAAAACAACATTGTCCCAGCTGGAGATTTTATCTGGCATGTAATAGAAGAATCATCAATTTCGCTCAAAAATGAAGGGAAGTATGATATATGAGTAAGCATACAGAAATCACGTTCGTTGAAAGCAAAGGAAAAGTAAACTATTGAACAGAGTAAAGGGATAACCAAGAAAATAAAATCAATGCAAAAGAACATAAGATGCTCATAAATCGAGGTAAAATGGACTTACTTTTAGCATAAGAGAATACCTGCAATTGCCTTAGTTTGTGCATAAACAACATCAATTGTTGATCCTGATTCCCTTTGCTCAAGAGTCTCTCCAACACAAGCAATAACTTTAAGTCCTTGAGAAAGGGCATATGCAACTTTATCTCCAATAAACTGCATTCACAAATATGTCGCAACAGATATGTGTACATAATTTGTCAAATATGTGTACAGAGTTCGAAACAAAAATGATTAGTGCAGTTAACAAATATGTGTACATAATTCGTCAAATTTGCATTCATGTAACGATCTGGTTTACCTCACTCGACTCGTTCAAAATAAGTCTTCTTTCAGAATGGCCAATAATCACCCATGGAACTCCCAAATTGGCAAGCATCTCAGCACTATTGAAATAGATACCAATTCCAAAATTACAACTCAATCATATATCCCAAGAAAACTGTCTAGCATTCAACTCCAGTATTTCAAGCAAGTAAAGAAGCAGCACTTTGGTAGAGAGTGCCAGTACATAGTATCACAATCTATAGCAACTAACTTCAAATTCTGTTGAAAGAACATGATCATAAGAAGATGGATGAGTTATGTACAACTACAGACCATTTCAATGCAAGAAGGTTCAATGATCTATTAAATCCTACCTAACTTCTCCAGTAAAAGCACCGCCCTTGTGAACCCAACAGTTCTGAGCTGCAACATGAAAATCAGATCGCAACAAACTCTGGACCAGAGGAAGAAACACGAAAGGTGGACTCACAACAACATCTGCAAAGAAGATAAAGACCATAGTTTCCTCTCAATTAGTTTAAGCATCATAGTGATTCCCAAACAATTTATGGATCGAGAAACTCATTCACTGATCGGGATTTCTAAACATACCTACAACATCTCCTGAAGGAACTTGAGCACCATTCAATACTGCGATGATTTTCTTCACCTCCTCGGTTGTTCCGTTCTGTAAAATTATTATTCAATCAACAACAATATACATTCATCTAAACACAAACTACTAACCCTAACCTCCATTTCCAAATCTATACTCCAATAACAATTCAACTGACAAGAAAATAAAAATCAACGGCAACACACTCGGATCGGGGAAGTCGGGGGATATACACTGAAAGAGCAAGCGAGAAATCTGGGTTTCGTCAATAAAAATCTCTCGCTCCCACCCAAGAGAATAAATGGAATCCAACAAATGGGAAGATCAATATATGCAGTAGATTTGGTTTTCTGATGATTGTTTTGATGGAAAAAATGAAACGAACGACCAATAGTTGAAAGATTATAGACAAACAAATTGAGATCGGCGAGATTATAGAAAACGGAAAGCATACACATTTCCAGTTGCCGCCGACGAAGAATTTTCTGCCCATTTTCCCTCGGATTTCTGGGAGCAGTGAGCACGAAGACGACAAAGTTAAAAACCCCGAAGTTGACGATAATAATTTCAAAATGTGAGAACCGAAGACCAAGAAATCCTATATCCACACACACCTCCTCAGCCCAGCCCGTTAAGCCCAAAACTCACTTTCAAGCCCAGCTCAGTTGTGCCTATTTGGGCCAAGCCCAGACCATTGGCTGAATATTTGGAGATGACGGTCAAAATATTAAGAATTTGGTTACAGATTTTTTTTTAATTTCTTTTACCCCTTTATACTTTTTAACTAGGATAATAAGTGCTTTTAGATACAATGTATTTGTCAAATAACACATAAATCACAAATACAACGTGTTTGCAAACTTTTTGAAAAATATTAACTAATTTGGATTAACAAAATTTCTCCAATACCTCCTAAGTATATGTCTATAATTTATAACAAATTTAAATTTTTAGTATTTAAATCAAATTAATTAATATTTATTTATTTAATTCATGTTTAATAAAGATTTTCCCTATAAAATTACTAAACATTTTCAACTGTTCCTCATTCATTAGATTTCATGATATTTTAAATTCAAATATTATGAAATTTAATCCCTAAAACAATGATAATCACTGCTTCGTTATTTTCATACGATAATACATAGTATTTCTAGTTAATAAAAAATTGGTTATGAGAATTTCAACCATTCCTAAATCATTGTATTTCATAATATTTTGATTTCAAATATTACATCATATTGTTAATGGCAAACATAAACTAAGCATTTCGTATTATTTATATTTCAAGTTATTTAAAGAAAATTATCAGATAATACATAGTACGTATGATTTGTTGGAATTTTTTGTCCTAAAACTCGTAGTTTGTAAATCATATTCTGTTTAATAAAGTTGTTATTGAGAAATTAAATATTATAATCTTAAATCCAATAAATCAAGTTCCAAGGCTATTTTTTGAATAAACTTGAACTTTATGTGTAAACATAAACGTGGATCAAGTTCGAGTATATAGCCTAAATAGTCTATAGTATATGAAATAAAGGTTGGGCGCCTTATTTAGAGAAACTATGGATGCGGCCCACTTTGTAGTACAAACGAGGTGATCCTAATCGTTCATGTAGAGACATGAAAGTGGGGGCATCCTATGTAAAATGTTTACATAAGACTGAACCATGAATTAGTCATTTTTACGTTATAACACCGTTTACTGTTTAAAACTGACTATCTCAATTATTGATGACCTAGGTAACTTAGTCTTAATCCTGAGTTAACTATGAACTCCTGTTCACACGAGATTATCCTTAGATCTGCATAGGTGAGGGCAGCTCATCAGCGTTGGCCCAATAAGCCTCCCATTTCAGGGGTAAGATCGGGTGGATAGCTGGGAACATAGGGTACAAGATGGAATTCACTCCTACCCGCTTTAGGGTTAGTAGATAGGTTGCTCTCTTAAGCACTGAATCCAAGTCTTGAACAAGGGGCCCCACCCTCTCATTGGCCCGAGAGGGATTAAGTTTATAGGTTGAACCTTAAACCAATTGTTCAATAGTGGATTAGTGGGACTTAAGGAGCAAGATGTAATCTTGGGGGTAAAACGGTATTTTGACCCAGCCAAGGTTACGAGCAACCTGTGAAGGATTAACTTACTGATTATGGTTTTATCAAATGGACACAAATATATCTATAGTGAGGGGAGTGCAACTACGGGACTTTAGTGGAATGACCCGTTAGTTAACGAATGTTGATTAACTCGGTTTAAAAGAGTTTAGCTAGTTAATCTTGAATCGTTGGAGCCCATGATCTATAGGTCCATTAGGTTCCTCTGCTAGCTCATATGGATTAAACTTAGAACAGTGTGATGAAATAAGTCGAATTGTTCGAATTGGGAGAAGAAAGGGAAACCGACAAATATAGTGATATAGTCGTCGATCTTCTAATTAGAAATAGAGCTTTATGTTTTACATACTATAAGTATGAATGCGGATTCATACTAAGAAGCTCGGAATTGATGGAATTGGTCAAAAATAGTAAAAAGTCAAAATGTTGACTTTTGACTTTGAAAAGTCAAACTTTGACCGGCCTTATATTCAAATGTGATTTGAATTTTGGAAAAATGAATGCGGATTCATGCTCGGGAGGTTGGAATTAGTCAAGACGGACAAAATGGTAAAAAGTCAAAATATTGACTTTTGACTTAGAAAAGTCAAAGTTTGACTTTTGACTAGAAATATCTAATGACCATTTTACCCTTGGACTAAGTTAGTGGGAAAATCCAACATTTTGTTGGATAATCCCACTAACTCTTAGTGGGATATGTGGCTATATGAGATATAGACACCTAGCCCACTAAGTTCCACTAATTGTTAGTGGAATATTAGGTGTTGAGATTTGGCAATTGAATTGCATGCATTTTTGCATGTAATTAGGCTATAAATAGAGGTGTTTTCAAATGTTGAAGGACTTTTGCCTCTTTTATCATTTTCATCATCTCAACAAAAGAAAAAAGAAAGCTTCCAATCTCATTTTATCTCCATTACTTTCTACACCAAAATTGGGTCCCACAACCCGGTTCTTTGTCTAGAGGATAGCAGTTGAGTACTAGTGGTGGTCTCGGGTAGAATTGGTAAGAAGACATCAAACATTTTGAAAGCTTCAAAGGTAATACTTCTTAAAACCCTAATTTGATTAGTTTATGGTTACATGTTAATTGTGGCAATTATGGTAGAAATTCGATTCTTTTTCCACTGTGCATGACTTAGTTCTATCATATATTTAGTTATTACATATATACTAGTGCATAATACATATATTATTTCATATATACTCAACCATTTTTTTCATATAATTTCCTTGATCTTCAATTATTCCGTCAAAGTTCCTACATCGCAAACATATTAAGTTTTCCTCAACATTACATATACCAAATAACAACTAAAATATACATCGTACCGTAAAATATATGAAAAACAATGTAAAACGAAAGAAATAGTTGATGAAGAGAGAAATTAGAAAGTGAGAGATGTCCGGAGGAAATAATTTTTTAACAAGATTACTAAAAGAAAAATAATTAATTGAATTTTTTTAATATAATATTACTTTTTTTTTATTTTTTAAAAATATTATTAATAATAAATATGAGTAAATTGATGATTTGGACCCAATAAGTTCCATTAACGAAAGATGTAAATCCATTGGAAAATAAAAAATACGCATGCCGAATGAAATGGTTGTTGCTATCTGTTACAATAACGAATCATTGGTTTAACTGAATAACTAAATAAAATAGATAGACCCCTCTCTTCAAAATATTAGTCAAACATTTTTTAAAATTTTATAGTATAGTACAAGATTTTAGGTCATCCCATTAAAAAATCCAATATTTATTTATTTTTGGATTGGATTAAAGATTGTAAAATGTGAATATCATAAATATTACTTATTTTATTTGGCATTTTAAAAAAGTGAATAAATTACGGAAGAACAAAAGGGAAGGTTTTCAACTTTCCTTACGTCTCTCGAAACTACCAGCGTCAGAACTCACAAAACCCTTTGATTTTCCGATTGGAAGGCTCAAGGCTCTTCTTCGTCTCCGCCCTTCTCCGACGGCCACCGCACGCCTAATCTAAGGTCTAACCTTTGCGGTCGGTCATTCGTCACTGTCGTACTAGAAATCCGATCTGGAATTGGAACTAGGGCTTAATTGGGGAAATTTGTTCGGTCTGCAAACTATAGGTAATTTCATCGATTTCTACTTTTTTTTTTAAAATTTTTTTATTGAAGGGCATGTTTTTTGTTTTTTCTTTCTGTTGCCTTTTTTGAATGATTTATCCCGACGGAAAGGAGTAGAGAAACTCTAGCCTCCAGGCTTAACTCTTGTGGTTCAAATTAGGGCAAAGGGGGAAAAGAAACGTAGACGAATAATCTGGAAATTATTTCTCTTTACTAGTCGAAAATTATCAAGATATTGTGATTATAGAACTTAAGTAGCCATAAGTTGTATTCTTGTCATGGTAATTTACAGGGAAATTGCGAGAGAAAAAGGAAAACATTAGAGGAATACCCAGGATAGGATTTTGTGTTTGCAATTTCATCTTGGTTGTATGATCCCACGTGACTTGTATTTTGTGGTTTTAATAGTTCTATGCTTTTTTTTTTCTTTTTTCTTTTGAAACTTTTATCGTACTTTTAGCATTGATGGACTTAGACCTCCTTTGTTTTTGTGGAAGAATCGAATTTCTTACCTCATTGTCCACCAGTGATACAAATCTTGTGTTAGTTGAGCCATATTGGCTTAACCTCTTAACTTTTATTATTTTTAGCATTAAGAATTATGGTTTATCGTATGCTACTTAAAATAATTGGCAAGCACTTCCTTTGAGGTGAAACGGTGGATCACTTATCTTATAATTTTGATACTATAAAAAGGAAAATTGTTAAAACCACTTACACTTGAAGCATCATGGTAGTTGCAATTACACCCTCAAATCAAAGTTGTTAAGTCGCAAAATGAAACCTGTATTTAAATTGAATATAACACATGCATAAATATAAACACGAAAGCTTTAAAAAGAAAGCCTTCAAATAAAAAATATAAAAATTAGGAGGCAATGATTCTGTTATATAATGGAATGTGTTCTTGTTGAAATAGAAGAAGACAATGGTATAAAATAAATATGCAATCTTTATTTAGAAAGAAGGGAATGAGTCAATTTTATTTCTGTTAAATTAAAGAAAGAAAAACATAATGAAATGAGTGACCTGCCATCAATATCTTCAAATGATAATGAAAACAATTGTTTTTATACTTTGAAAAGATTATATACTTTTTTCCCCTTAAAAGTGCAAAAATAAAATGACCCATCTGGCAGTTCCTACCTCCTATCGTTTAGGGTTTTCTTTTCACATTTCCAAAGTCGAAAATCAGACCAGCACGTTGAAGTGGAGAAGGATAATTCCAGTTTGGCGACGGCAAGCAAGACTTTCTTCTCCCGCTTGGTGTGTTGCTATAACAAGATACATGCTACTTGCGATTGAAAACGTGTTAAATCATTTTGCACAATTTTTGACATGGATCATTAGCATTTTTAACAACCTTTAACAACTTTGAAGTAAAATTTTGAATCGTAAACTTCTATAAAGGTTAAAATTGGACCCTCAAGCCTCCCTGATTTCATTATCAACTCTCACTCTCGACTTTTCTTACGTGTGAGGTGTGTAAATTTAAATTCTTAACTTTGAGTTAAGGGTTTTGTGAGTCGAAGAAGGAATTGGGTTCTGTTGTACATGAGGATATGGGTCTTTTGTTTTGTTTTGTTTCTAGGTTCTGATCTTCAACTTTCTTACTTTGGTGATTGAGAAGACAAAGGAATTTGGTTACATTATGATTGATATGTGAGGTTATGGAATTTGGTTCTGTCCTAGGATTAATATTTTGTGTATTTTGTGCTATGTGATCTAGGTTTTTAGTTTCTGAAGGTGTATAATCGAAAGATCTATACCTAGTCAGTTTTCTTTTTGTAGTTAGGTTTAGTTTTGTGACTTGGATCATTTTTGTTGCCTTAATGTTGAAGCTGGTGTTATTATAATACTTGTTTTATGGTTTAAGTTGTTTTTTAGGGTTAAAAAAAATAATGTTTGCCTTCGTTTGAATTTGGCTTATATTGGCTACTTGTAGCATTTGGTTGGAAGCTTTAGTTTGCTGTTTTTTCATTAACGAAGAGTAAAATTCTAGTTTTGTGTTAATAACTTTGTTGTACTTCTGTCATTCTATGTAGTAATTTTTCTTCCCCTTTACAGGCATTTAACCTTCCAGCAGCTTTCGTTTCTCAAGTGTTTTGATCCTTAAGCTTTCAAGATGCCAGCCACAGCTGGAAGGGTTCGCATGCCTGCGAACAATAGGGTACACAGTAGTGCTGCTCTACAGACTCACGGTATATGGCAAAGTGCAATTGGATATGACCCATATGCACCAAACAAGGATGATAACAAGAATGCTGCCCAGCAAAACACAGCTAGCTCTGAGCCAGATGCAGAGAACGCATATGCTAGCTTTCAGGGTCTTCTTGCACTTGCTCGCATAACTGGTTCCAATGCCAATGAGGTTCGTGGTGCTTGCAAGAGATGTGGTCGCGTTGGGCACCTTAGTTTTCAGTGCCGGAATTTCTTAAGTGTTAAGAATGACAAGGAGAAAGACCCTGAAGCTATTCAAGCTGATGTCATGTCGGAACTAGATAAATTAAAAGGAGGTAAAGGAAAAGTTGAAAGTGAGGAGGAGAGTGAAGAGGAAGAGAGTGAAAGTTCTGATTCAGATGCTGACTCAGAAATTGAAAGGATTATTGCTGAAAGAGAAGGGAAAAGAAATAGTAAGAAAAGATCATTGAAAAGAAAGGATGATTCGGTTGATGATGCATCAGGTTCAGATTCAAGAGAGAAGAAGAGGGGGAGGTCTAAAAGGAGGAGCAGAAGAGATTCCAATGATTCAGATGACAGCAGAAGGAAGAGGAGAAAGGAGAAGCACAGGAAAAGAGACGATTCATCGGATGAGGATGAAAAACATAGGCGACATCATAGGAAGAGTAGAAAAGAGAAAAGAAGGAGAAGAAGCCATAGATATTCGGATGATTCAGATTCTGATACATCTGAGGAAACTCATGGAAGGCACAAACACAAGAGTAGGAAGGCTGCATCGTTAACTGATTCTGAAGCTAGCAGCTCTGATGATACAAGGGGCAGGGCAAGGAAGCGTTCTGAGAAGAGAAGCAGGAAACATCGTTATGAGGATGAATAGACCAAGTAACTTTCTTCTAACTCTTCTTTTTCCTGGTTATATTCTTATGGAGCAAAATTTAGTACCATGTTATACAACATGATGGATCCACTCTCTCTTTTCTTTGATCATACGATAGTTTAGATAGGTAATTATTCAATTTGTGCGATATTATATGATCACTTCTTCAGTTCTCCTGCTTCCCGTTTGTATTCTTTGCTTGAATTAGTTTAGATGGGCAATTATATGAAATTGTATGATCACTTCTTCTGCCTCCTCTATACCTATGATTGAATGGATATATTTATTTTAACCGCAG
The DNA here is from genome assembly GCF_000004075.3 of Cucumis sativus. NCBI lineage: Eukaryota > Viridiplantae > Streptophyta > Magnoliopsida > Cucurbitales > Cucurbitaceae > Cucumis > Cucumis sativus. The sequence continues at coordinate 12,586,955 of NC_026660.2, forward strand.
GCATAATGCTAGTGGGAGATGACATGGATATTGTGATCCTTTCTGGTTGCTGTGGATTTTCGATTTACCAATAACGAACCCAGCCATGGTTGGCTTTAGACACGACCAAGGCCGAAATTTATTGTGGTGTTGCATTCATATGGAAGCTGTATTTTGTTGTGTATATTTATGCTTATTGCAAATCAAAATTTGAACAAACTGGATAGATCGGGAGTTTGAAGGGAACAGAATATCTTTCCCAATACGCATGGTTGTTCTATGTTGACTTTTTCTAAATTCTGAATTGGATTTGGTATGTATAATTTTATTGAATTCAATTCCTACTCATCTTATCTATCTCACGATTAGTTTTTTACCAATGTTTTGTTTGGTTGAATCCTAATGTGAATTACAGTAGTAGTTTTGAGAAGTCACTGTGGAACTTTGATAAAATTTCTTCAAATTATTGCTTTTATAATCCCAAATTAATGGTGTATTTTAGATTTCTTCTTAGGTTGTGTTCTCTTTTGTAAGCTGATAGTATTTCTGACCTTCAGTCGAGCTTTTAAAGGCGAATACATTTGCAGAATTTTCAATTATAATTAAAGTGAACTCAAATTTGATAGTTTATAGACCTTTATTTATCGTATTAATGGTTAATGAAAACGAAATATCCAGAGATCAAGAACGGGTCATTTTTTGAAATCGGATAAATGACAATGCAGTTAAATGGTTAAAAGAAATAGCCTTCAAATCTTCTTGGATTATAATGATCATTTTCAAAGTTGAGTATAATTAAAACCATAACCAAAGTATAGTTTATGAGTATTTTTTTTATAATTCAACTTAGATTAATAATATTTGGGTTGTCAGAAAATGAATCATTCAACGTTAATTTTGTATGACATAAATTTATACAAAACGCTACTCTTCAAGAGTTCTCTCCACAAGACATTAATTGAACATTCAGACTTAGTTGACATTTGAGAAGGAAGAATTCCCATTTTTCTTTTACCCAAGTCTTCTGCAAAAGAAACCAAAAGCTATATTTGACAATCTATGTTCAGTTCCTTTTCCTAACACGAAGAGAAGCTCAAACTATAGATAATAAGAATTTCATTATGTCGTAGTTGTTTTTACACGTCGGAACAAGATCATTCTAAGTATAGATAACAGATGTGTACTTACATACAATAAAAAATCTTCACAATCTAGCCCCTCTCTCCCCTCCTTAGGAGAGTCAAAAAGGAAAACAAAACTACGACTGCATCTAAATTCTCTAATGTATACTTTCTGCAACCAGAACTTATGTACACAGATTTGGAAATTGCCACTGTACAGTATATCAACAACATCTAACCAATAAAATCCTATAAACTCATAACTTCATCTAAAAGCTCATCAAGAATCAAATCCTCCAACTCGAGTGCTATAATCTCTGTTTCAGATTGAAGATTCATCCATTCATTACCTTTTCTTAGATCTCGCGACACAACATCATCTAAAGATTGGTCTAATTCTGGTCCCAAGCTCAGGTACCAGGAAACTTTTTCTCTGACGTCCTCAAGAAGGTATTGCCCAAGTGGCAATGGACGAATTTGGCTCCTTGAGGAGAAGGTTTTGAGGAAACAAGTGAATGATTTTTCATATATGCTGTGCAATGTTTCATAAACTAAATCAAGCAGAAGCTGGTGATCAGAATCTTTGTCAACCTTCTCCCAATAGCATTCGAGTTTTTTGTAGAAGTGAGCCTCCTCTCCTTCAAATATTGAAGAGTTAAGAGGTCGGTCTATTGTGCGACCACTTTCGATAAAGCTGGACAGCTGAAGAATATGCCTCATATAGTTGAAGTTGGCATTATCGATTCTACCAAGTTCGGAATGCAGATAGAGGTAGTTAGAAATCTTTTCAGTGTCATCAATTATATCATGTTTGACAGTAGTTTCAAAAGCTGGTAAAGCTTCTGTACTGGTCTCGTTATGTTGGTCATCCGAAGGTTCAGGTTCAGGTTCATTTGTACACTGAGGATTTATTATAGCACCTGACACAGTTTAAACAAGAAATTGAATATTTATTATAATTTTGATTTTGAAAATTTTGATAAACGTTTGAAAGATGTAGAATAAAACACCATCTTGCTAAAGAGGTAGAATGCCATTCTAGGATAGCTCCGTCTAATTTATCAGAAATTCTATTAACAGAGCAAAACATTGATAAGGCATGCTACATGTTTTCATGTAAGCTTCATAAAAGAGGATAGCATTGTTTAGAAAGAGAGAAAAGAAAAAAAACAATGAATAGCTTACTATATTTACCTTCAGAGTCGGAGAGTTTTGAAGTTTCATCATCTTGAAAACAAGCTTCAAGTTTTAAGACTTGCATGGCGAGTGAAAGCTCGCTGCCTTGATTGACAGTGTCGCTTACATCTTTGACTATGAGTTCATTACCCAACACTTGATGGTGTTTACCATCTGAAATATCTAGGTGAGGTATTTTCTCCTCGAGCATATCTGCCCAAGCAGTTCCCTCATCAATTGTGATCTCGTTTAAACTGCCTGAATAATCAACATGCATGTTGTCATCTCCTCTTTCTATCATACACTGTGAATCACTATCCAATGGTTCAGAAATATGTGCGTTTAATAGATGGGTTGGATTCTCATCTATTTGAATATTATTATCCGTACTTGAATGTGTCAAGCCCCTCTTTGGTTTTTCTGTGCGAGAAACGGCATGAGGAAGGTCAGTAAATAATGTACAAAAGAGATCAATATCAGGCGAAGAAAGATTCCTTCCAAAGCGTTTTTGAGGCATCTCTAAATTTGGGATCTTTTCTTCACTTATAAGCCTTAGACTTTTTGAGTGGTAACCCTTTGCCTCTCTATTTTTATCAAAACTGTACACAGACAGTTGGGAATATTTTTCCAGAGAAGCACTTAATGAAGCAGTTCCTGTCTCAGTTTGAACTCTACTATTGACATTTTCGTTCTCGGAAATATCAGCCACACTGCATCCTATACTGCCTGAGCCAACAGAAAGTTGAGGATATATTTCCCGAGAAGCACTTAATGAATGAATTCCTGTCTTGGTTTGACCTTCATCACTGAGATAATCATTCGTAGAATTACTCGTCCCACTGTATCCTCTAATGCCTGAGCCATCTTCGCTTGTAGCAGTTCCTAAACTTTCATGTGCCTCTTCTCCGTAAAGAGAAAGTTCATGTCCAGAGGGATCTCTGGCTGAAATTCCTTTAGATGTTTTCTGGTTATTTCCCTTCTTCCTCTCCTTAAATGAGTGCCTTATTTTCTGCCTAATAAAATTGAAACGCTTTACGACCAACTGATTCCACCCCCCATGCCTTTGTCCACGATTTGATCCCAAAGAAGAAGTGGCTTGGTGTTTTATGTTATGGTTTGTAGTACTAACAGAGTCACAAGGCATCATATCTTCATGAAAATTTTTGGGAGATGCAGATCCGACCAGCTTTGATGGTTGTAGAGAAACAGATTTTTGTACTTTTGGAAAAGCCTCAATCTGCTTGTGTTGAAGTGAGCTAAGCTTTTTGTATCCTTTCCGTGCTAAACCGGGAGCAGGAAAGGACCTTGATTTCGCTAGACTTGCCGAGGACTTCTTATTTTGTGAGGTTTGCTGAGTGTTCTTATTGTGTGCACCTTGTAACAATTCAGCAAATAGTTTTCTATTTGCCTTAAATATCTCTTGGATGTGAGAGTCTTCCTTAAATGAGCGGTTGGAGATGTTTCTGTTGATCTCATTAGTTTCTAAGGTTTTCTTTACTCCACTAGATTTTTCAGCAAGTGATGTGAATCGTACAGCCGTCTTTCTCTGGTTTAAGTAGTCCTGAGAATCCACGGCATCCAGAGAATTACTCCTAATTCCAGATGTAGTTTTCTGACCGTCTCCCTTTTCACCGTTATATCCTGGAGAATAATGTGAAGGCTCTAAATGATGTATAGATTGTGTTCGACTCAACCTTCGTTTTGAAGAACTCAACTTCCAGAATTTTTGGCTTTCTTCCTCCGACAACTTAGTTATCACTTCATTTACATGGGCCACTCTAGTTTTTCTGTCAATAGAACAACTCTCTACTGTGCACTGTTAAACGTGATTAATTCAAAATTAGCAAATTATATCTCACAATAACATCTAGTTACATCTGATAATGCTACCATGACCTCACCGTTGGAGACTTGTTTACATCATCAATTTGTTCTGGCATTTCAGAGGCATGGTGACTGTTCAGAGTTGATTTTGGACATTCCTTGCCTGCAGATGAGGTTTGAACTAGAACTTAAAATACTTTGAAAAGGGAAATGGAATCAGATTACTAAATTCACAAAAATCTGAAACAGGATGTATGCCCTATGGCCATCGCTATATTGAGAAGAAAACTAACTTGAACCTGATTTCCCAATTTACCATCTCCCCAATCCAATAAATCCCCTCTAATAATTAATAGTTCCGCAACAATTGAACATTTCTATTCAGATGGAGAGAACTAGACTACACAGATACCCCCCAAAAAAATTAATCAAGTAAATAAATGAAAGAAATCAAATGAAACCTGAAGAGACTTTCAACTCCATGAAATGAAGATATCAGATAAATAAAAGATCAACAATCATTGGAAAGGGTGCCAACAGAAAATAGAGACCGAAATTTAGAAGCAATAAATTTAAGTTTTTTGGCACATGCTCAAAACTTACTTCTTGAATGCTTTCTGTGAGGAAGCATCTTCTTAACGTTATGCCAGCCATGGTAGTCAATAGTATGGAATATGCTCCAGAAGCAGCCTGGAACGTTCTTGTTAAACTGCAGATTGGAATCTTGGCGCTGGACGTGCTTTTCCATTTTAAACATGACAATGAGTCTTCCAGGCTCTCTACACACCTAGATGGAAATTAAGCTCAGCCTCTTTTGTTTGCTATCATCCTTCAGGGTCCATGTACAAAAACAAAACTACCACTTCAAAATCTACCTAAGATTTATCTTAGATAAACGGAACTAAACATGATGTGGGATGTTCCCCAACCAAATTTCCTCAATTCAGAAATTTAGACAAGACACAACAACAAATAACAAGACTAATGAAAAATTCTTAACAGCATCCAGAAGTTCTTTGCGCGAATTACAAATATAGAAAGCAGGCATGAAAAGTATTAGGGCCACTCCAACACTCAAACAATCCAAACTGAAGAATTATGTAGATGTTGAGTTGACGAAGAAAAGGGTCTATATTTCAACAGCAATATTCTTCAAAAAAAAAAAAAAAACTGTCAGAAAGTTGAATCTTGACAACCCAAACATTAAAGGAAATACAACTCTTCAACAAAATAGTTAAAGTAACATAAACAGAATTTCCAGTTGAAAGTTTTTTTTTCCAAAAGAAAAAAAAAAAAAGTTAAAGCAGAGGTCCCCCAAGAGAAACTCTCACAGGACAATAAATTGAGGCAGCTGATATGAGTTAAAGCACCCTTGATATTTATTACAGAATTAAGAACAAAAAGGAAAAGAAAAACAGAAGGGAACAGTTATATAACCTTAAATAGCAATAGGAAGAAGAAAAGAACAAAGGTGGGGCTTTCTTTCAGAGGCTAACGAATTTTCACAGGATATGGCAGGTTCAGAAGGAGGCGGCTCCTGGAGATGAAATAGAAGACAAGTTTCGTTTAAATATTAGAGATAATAAGAAACTTACAGGTTTTGCCTTAATGAATATGACACGGTTTACTCCATGTTATACTTATGTAAAATAAACCCAAAGGGTAGATAGATAGATAGGAGGAGTAGGAGAAAAGTAAAAGTTGAAATATGATACAGAGTTTTATTTGACTACCAAAAAGAATTATTATTGCTTTATTCTTCTTTATTACCAAAACATTTTGACATTTGTTCATAAAGATACAGCAGAAACTTGAAAAATATCAAAGAATCAAGATGATAATATCATTTAAGAACACAGGGCAAGTAGTGAAATCTAACCGTGGAGACCCACAGCACCCAAAATTGGAGAATCCTAGTCCCCTTGGTCCCAGCACAAGTCTCTTCGCCTGGTCCAAATTCCATATCCTCGACCTCAGGGAACGGTCTTCATAAGATGAACAGATGGGTTAGTTGACCGGTTCAATAATTTACAGAAAAAGATTTAAGGGTTGTTGGCAAAATTATTGAAATTCCAAAGACTGTTAGATTACACGAAGATATGACCAATTCCACCCGAAGGTCATGGTTCCTGTTCTTTCAAGCAGTTGAATATAGGAATTTAATAGGATTCATAGAATAGGATGGTTTTATCCTTTGAATAGCAATCAAATAAACAGTAGAAATAATTGGATTTCTAAATAATCTAATAATCAGCGGTTAGAAGAAACAAATTTGTTCATACGCAACCAAGTAAAATACTAGGCTGTCCCCTTTTTTTATCTAGAAATCATAATCAAATGAGGGAAAAAGAAAACAGGAAAACATCTGTTCTTCTTCTTCCCAGCCCCACTTGAATATTAGGTATAGAAACATTGACTTACTAGACTGACCTGAGAACTTCCAATTTCCTCGCAAAGTCGTCGAAACTAAAATTGGTTCAAAACTCAATGGTTTTGGGTTTGACCCAACTGAAATCTGTCTGTAATTCGTTTACTTTTGGGGTTTGTTGTCTTTTTGTTTGGACATTCCGAACCTATACGTAACCTTCAACGCATAAGGATTTGCATCGGCGTCTAGGCAACCAAACAAGTGTATGCTTCTCCATTCTTTTAGGATGGACCAAACAAGAACTCTGTTTTTTCTCTCGCAATTCTTCCTGCTGCTTCACATCAGCTACATTTCCGGTAATTGATATTCACAGGAAGCCCTACTGCTTAAACCCGGGTGAGAACTCGAAAAAGTCATAGATATTCCTTTCAACAACTAAACCATTAGCTTCCTCAATGAAATTTGATGGTTCCGTGAGGTGCGAAGCTTGGGTTTGTGGAACTTTGAGCAGCAGTGAAATGACCTCTTCAATTTCTTACAAACAGGCTGAACAGCCATGCCATGACTTCCAACCAAGCAATTTTCCATGGCCGGAAAATTCAGCAGTTGCTCACAACCGCAAGTTTGACGAAGACAGTGCCAATTTTCCAATCGGCCATGGATCGTGAGCCTTAACATGAGGGAATGGCCCGTGGATCGAAATGGGCTTAGCGGTGACTTAATATATGGGCCACTGAACATGCTCGGGCCTATGTAGAGGTTGGGCTCATTTTCGGCCCAATGCAAAATTGAACTTTTTTTTAGAAAAATAAAACAATTAGAGTTACTCATATGATTTAAAGAAAAACATACCATAAATAAACTAACCATAACTAGAAAGGCTATAATTTGCTTTGCCAAGGGGAATGGTAATCTCACCCACAAAAAACTTCGTAACATAAAATTGACCCACGAGTTTCAACAGTTGTGTATATTGTAGTCAGACTCTCAAACTGTGCTTCAATTGAACAGAAACTTCGAGATGCAACAACCTTTAGTCCATTAGTTACATCCCAAATTCCAAGAATAACAAATCATATTCCTTATGCACATGTCTACTACACCCTACACCTTTCAGCTTCTCTCCATGATTCCCAAGACCCGATTTATAGTCCTCATTGTATTGCCTAATTGAACTCTAGCATTGACCTGAGAATATAAACAAAATCATACAAGTTGATAAAATTATTTTAATCTGTTAATAACTAACTAGTGTTCTTAATAGAATTCAATTATCTTTTAAAAATTAAGTTTATCTGCATGCTAGTGTCGACTTGAGGATATAGACAAAACGATATGAGTTGATGAAATTGTTTTAAACCAGTTAATGACTAATGAGTTTCCTTAGTAAAATTTAGTTATCAATTAAGTGTACATGTATATATTATTTTAAAAATGTGTGAGAATTGCAATTTATTTGGTAAAATGTGAGCATTTTATCATTTTCGTTGAATTACACAATTGATACATACCTTCATACATTAACCAATTGAGTAATATTCAAAGTATCAATACAATTCATCGCATTTAAAGGTGTAAATGAGTTGAATCAAACCAAACTTTGAAAAAGAATGGAAAAAGAAAAAATCCACAAATTGTGTTATGAAAAAAAAAAGAAAAAAGTTTGGTTAAAATATTTGGTCAAGAAATTTGACCAGAAGTGAAATGGAAATGGTTGTAATAAAAGGGTAAGGGAAAAAGGAGAGCAAAACGTGGGATTGGCAAACAATGGTGAGAAAATGACTCAGTTCATCACTACTCAATTGGTCAAAACTTCTCCATTGCCGTGTTTTCTCCATTCTTCCCCTACTCACATTCTCTATAAACATCCTCATATTTACACACCTCCTTATGTCTCTCTCTATATATATTACAATTTCAATCGCACCATGTTAGATGTTAGACGCTAGACTACGTTTTTGACTATTCGTCTTTTCAAAGAATTATAAGAAATTTCTTTTGTATGTTGATTGGAGGTCACAATCTTACAAAAATGATAAGATAACACAAACTTGTACTTTAGTATCTCGTTTGGTAACAATTTCATTTGTTTGTTTTCGGTTTTTTAAATGTAAGTATATTTTCTTTCAATTTCTTATACTAATTTATAATTTAAGTACAATAAATTGAATTCTATGCCAAACTTTTAAAAAAAAATTAAAAAGGTATATAACATACACGTGCATAATTTTAAAAAAACAAGATAATTAGTTATCATATGATATATAAATTTGGTATGGAAAGGATATTAAATCTAAAAGTTATTTGATATGAAAAGTTTGATTTATTCTCCATGAATTGAACCATAAAGAAAGCACAAAAGTTTAGAAAGAAATTTGGCATATGTAATTAATTAGTTGAAGTATCTAATCTCTTTTGTTAATTTTAATCAAATTCTTTTACATATATTACAAAAGTATTAGTTGATTATGAACATTAATACTTGTATATAATGGTCAAAAGTGAATGTTGGAAATTGTTTATAATATAAAATATTCAATCAATTCAAGAGTTGAATATATTGGTTTGTTTATCCACTCTCATGAAAGTACTTTTGAGTTAAAAGACTAAATCAAACTAAGTTTATTTACTAAATAAATAAATATTGTTAATTAATTAATCTATTGCCTATCTCTTTCAATTTTAGTTCCTTCTAACCAAGTTTTGAAATTACCTTATACAAGTAAAGTACTCTTCTTCACAAAATTTAAATAATAATATTGGACTATAATTACTATTTTTCATTCACTACAAGTTGATAACATATTATAATTCATTAGAAAAACAGTATTCAATAAATTTGTTAACTTTAAACATTAATTAATTTGAAGTATAAATTAACAAAATAATATTGAGTGAATTTTACTTCAAATTACATTTATCTCCCTAGCCCTAGACCTAGGTTCAAATAATTGGAAAAGTGTAGAAATTAAATATATGAAAACACAAGTCAAAATTTCAAGATCCAAACCCCATACCATAATATATTTGTCCAGAAAAATACTTATATTATAATAAACTTGATTAACATTATTGTTTAAACAAAGATTAGTCAAATGGACGACCATACTGCAGGATCTCTCCTTCTGGCTTCTAGACAAGTCTCTCATTTAGCATAATCATTATCACCTTATAAATCATTCATTATTCCAACAACTCTTATGTTAATTTTTTCTTTTTTCAATTTCAATTATATATTTACGTGATATTATACTAGGGTAACTTTAATCCATCCATTATTTTCTGAAATAATATTAATATATATTACACCAAGTTGGTTAATTAAATAATAATTATGGCTAAGATTAGGACGACAAACTCATTTGGTTTGACTAATATATTTTTATTAATTACTTGCACATATAGTGCCCCACTTGCCAACCATATTCAAACTTTTCAACGTGTTAATAATATATGAAAGATAATAATTCAATTAACTTATTCATATTTATTATATATATACACACACACACACATTAGAATTATTAGATTTTTTCTCATTGTTTAAAATTTTTAATATTTTCTTGGGATCCAGAATGTCAATTATCACGAAATCCAATTTTTATTTGAATTCTAACCTATTCTGGTGTTCAAACTTTAATTATTTTCATACTATTTTAATTTTCAAATTTGTAAAAAATGAGAAATGAAAGAGAGCGAAAAACCCCTTAAAACTACAAGATATCTCTATCACTTTTCTCACTCTAAAATTTTAATAACCAGATCTTTTTAATAAAATATGAAAATATTCTTATTCCTCTAAAATGTTGTTTTCCTAATTTTTTTTTTACAAAAATGTCATTTTTCTAACACTTTTACTTTACACTCTTCTAATTAATATATAGAGGGAGACATTTTCTCTATGTATAATTTTAATATTTTCCCAAATTGCTTTATTATAAAGTTTTTCCTGCTGATATACTATCTCCTTCAATTTTCTATCCTTACTTTTCAAATATAGTTTTCTCTTTTTAACCTAATTCAAATCTCTCTATTTCTTTTCTTTAGATTAGAATTCAAGCTTTTCAATAATCAATAATTTAACTTTTTTATAATTATATATTTTTTTATTTATTAATAGATAGTTTTTTCTTTTTTGGACATCTTTCTAATTTTTCTCTTTAAACAACCTATATACCTACTTAGATTTTTATTTTTCTACATCTATTTTGCTTTCTTCAATGCTTCACATCTTCATCGTTAACCAGAAAGCAGTTATCAACCATGTTTGATTTTTATATATAAAAGAAAAACCAAAAATTAGAACACAAAATTGTTGAAAACTATTTAATATCTAAAAAAGAATTAAGTTGATGTTAATTACAATTCAATTAGCTAAATTAATTTAACTTGAACAAATAGTATAGTCTAATTAGTGGGCGTAGAGTCTAGTTGATATTATATAAAAATGAAAAAAAATTAAAAAGTTAGAATTGAGTAATATAGGTTAATAAAATATATAATTGGTTTTAATAAATAAATAAAGGGGGAAGTTTGTGGAGATGGTGGTTTCGTAAGCTTTCCCCACTTGCAGTATTTGAAATCATTGTGACTTTGATTTTTTTTATTCTCTTATTTTATTTTTTTTCCATCACGGGATATTATTTATATGCAAACTGGACATTAAGAATTTCTTTTAATTCTCAAAATTTGACTAATTCAACCCTTTTATTCTAATTTCTCTCCCCCTAAACTTGATCAAGTTTCAAAATATGAAAATTTGAAATATATATATTATATGGATGAAACTGAAAGCTAAAATTGAGGGGTTAAAAAGGATATTTTCCTTTATTGTTATTTATTTGTGTTGTAATTTTGGTGGCGTTTGGTGTCACGGTGTACCTAAAAGCCATTTGGCTTTGTCTCACGATACTATACATAATGGTTTCGTTTTCCACGTGGGAAGTTCACGTTGGTACACGTGTAGAAGTATAAATGTAAGCGATATGAGGTGGAAGTGGAGAGAGTATAGGATCCTTTAGCTTATGGGTCATTTTATATTAATTGATTTAACTCTCTAATTGACCTCCACAATACTGATTTTATGCAATTTGAATTGACAATTTTTTTTCTTTAAAATGTTTGATTTTTTTTTTTATAATATTAGAGAGAGAAAAAAATGGGTCCAATACATTGACTGAATTTTTATCAAGGGAAAATTTTGTAAGAAGAGGAATTTTCTTTTTCTGCTGGTAAATTAACAATTTGACTTTGCATTGGAAATGAAGATTTTTTATTGAAAAAAATAATAAATTGATAAATAGGTTTGAAGGTTTGAAGGTTTGAAGGTTTGAATTGAATGTAAAATGAAAATGTTAAAAGTTAAAAGCATTAGACTTTTTTTTAATGAAGTCATTTCACACCAGGTTGAAATTTATTTTTCTGTTTATGGAATTGTTCAACCAAGAAAAATGTGAAGTTGAACATAGATGGAAAAGTGATACAATTCTTTTTAATCTTAAAGTAATAAAATTTTGAAGAAAAAAAACAACTTTTTTATTGGTCCAGTTTTAAAAAGTGTGTGTTTCTGTGCTTATTATCCACTTTATATATCAACGAAGTCAATTCAAAATTTGAAAATTAGAAGAAGAAAAAAAGTTGTTTTAAAAAATTGTTATTGCCTTTACAATTATTAGGTAGAAGCTAATAATGGAGAGAAAACAATAATAAATTTCATAAACGGAAAAATAACAACCAAAATCAATTCTTAATTTTTAAAGGTTTCATTTTTTATTATAACAAGTATATACAATCCGATATTGAAGCATCAGTTTTAGAATGATAATAGCTTCTTCATCCTTTGTATTTCTCGAACTAACAAGTTATTTTTATTCATATTATTACTTAAATGTTAATTTAACAAACTAGCTACACACTAATGATTGAGATGATTTAGCATGTTATAGTACAAATGGGGCCAACCTAAAAAAAGGAAAAAAAAAAAAAGAAAACATGCACAGAAATTGGTTTTGAACTCATGTAATGCACATTTGACTCGTTGATTCTTAATTTTGTTTGATGTTATATGTAGAAGAAGATTACATCAATTTAAAGTACAAATAGTATATATTTGATGTCTATAAAATTATGTTTATAATTATCATAATTGTTATATATATTAAATTTTATAGACTAAATTGTAAAAACAAAATTAGATGAGATACATCATTATATAAGAATTAAAAGTAATTTTTAATCTATAACAAAGAGATAATAATAATAAAAGGGGAAAAAAAAGAGAGAGAAAGAAATGGAAAGTCAAGGCTACCTAATACTCTCAAAATGTAGTAAATGCAACGCAATTACTGACCAGCAACCACTCCACCATACCAAATTCAATAAATAACCAACCCAACGCACTCTAAAATAAATAAAATAACCCTTTTTTCTATTTAATAAAAAGAAAATTGAACTTTATAGAAGCAATTTAATACCAATTTGTTGAAGTATTGAGAAAATAATTAATATTTCTTTTAATAATAAAAAAAAAGTCAAATTTAGCTGCGTGGAGGAAAAGATCAGTGGAGAAACGTCAAGAAGGCTATGGGAAGTTGCCAGGTGTCAGTCAACCATTATTTTCATCAAAGTATTGCGTATGATCCAACGGTGATCATGACGCGGTTTCCCATGCAAACATTTGTTTTTAATTTATTTTGCCGTTTTGACTTTTGATTATTTATGTTTTTCTTATCTAATTAATTTCCAGCTCATCTAACTCGCCCATTTATGCGCGTGGAAAACGTTTTCCGCTGATTAAACTACGTACGTCCATTTTGGAAAGCGGGCCCACTTCACCCGCGCGTGACCATAATAATACCTCTCCCCATCCTTCGAAAATTATGTTTTAAAATATTCTTATTTTGTAAATTGTTCCATTTCTTTTTACTTTTCTACGCCTGCTTCTAATAAATCTTGAAATTACTAATTGTTATCTAAATAAATTAGCATTTTTCATAAACAGTGAAAATATATTCATAGACTTTTTCTTTTCTTTTCTTTCAAAGGAGTGTTTGGTTTTACAGAACGTCTCTGTTTATGGTTATTTAAAATTAATTAATTTTGAAAGATATATATTATTTAAAATCGTAATTATTATATAATTTTAGATAAAAGTATGTTTGAAAGATTGAATTTAAGATTTGTTACGTATTTGTGGTTATAATTTGAATTGAATAATAAGATGGAAGGAAGAAAGATGTATGCGATGTGTGAGGATATTTTTGATGAATGATTTGTTGAAACGGAAATAGAGGGGCAAAAGAGTAAGTTGGGGGAAATTATTTATTAACCATAAACTAAAGTAAAGGAAAGGAAAGGAAAGGAAAGGAAGACGTGTAATATTGAGTCGGAGTAAAACTTCCAAGGTTAGTCAACGCCCCATCCTACGGAAAATAAGGAAATAATATACTGATTTTCTTTTATTCTTTAAAAGAAAAAAAGAAAAAAGAAAAAAGAAAAAGAAAAGGAAAAAGAAAATTGTCATTTTTAATTTTAATGTATTGTTTTTATTTATTTATTTATTTTCCAGATTTGAAACCAAGACGGCGTTTTTCTTATTTCAAACAATCGATACTTAAAAGTCAACGCCTTTGTCTCTCTTTCTCTTTCCGCCTCGTCTTCTTCTTCTTCTTCATCATCTTCCACTCCTCTTCCCTCTCTTCTCCATCTCTTCCTTTCATTCTTTCTCTCTCTCTCTACACACCATGAAATATCCATTCCCATACTGATAATTCCCCCCCCTTTTTTTTTTCTTTCTATTTTCTTCTTCAACTTCCGATTTTTTTGTTCTTTTAATAAATATCCCGATGGGTAACGGGATTGGGAAGCTCGGCGTTTGCTTCACCGGAATCAACGACGGTAGACGGCGCCCGGATATTTCCGTTCTCTTAACAAATCCACTTGATGAAGGTCTGGGCCACTCCTTTTGCTATGTCCGCCCGGATCCCTTGAGACTTTCGTTATCAAAAGTTCATTCTGAAGAAACCACCACTTTCCGATCAATTTCTGGCGCCTCTGTAAGTGCAAATACATCAACACCTCTTTCTACTGCTCTTATTGATCTCTATTCCTACAATAGCATTGATCGAGCGGCGGCTTTTGAGAGTTCCACTTCTTTTGCTTCAATCCCTTTACAACCGATCCCTAGAAACATGATTAATTCCGGTCCGATTTCGGGGAATTTCAGTGGAATCCCCTGCTCTGGGCCTTTGGAAAGAGGGTTTTTATCGGGTCCAATTGAACGAGGGTTTATGTCGGGTCCACTGGATCGGGGGATTTTTTCGGGTCCTCTTGATAATAATTCTACATCCAATGAATTTCAGAGGAGTTTTTCTCATGGTGCTGGGTTTAATTCCAGATCTAGATCAAGAAAAAGCCGGTTAATTCGAATTCTGAGAACCGCAATTTCAAAATCGCTTCATCGAGGACAAAATTCCATTGTGGCTCCGATTAAACCGGTTAAAGAACCCGATTGGATCGTCTTACCCGAGAAGCATAACGAGAATCTGACTGTTAGTAGTTTGAATTTCAGTAGCGAAGGTAGTTTGGATGATGATGATTCAATGGAGAGCCAAAATCTGCAGTGGGCTCAGGGAAAAGCAGGGGAAGATCGTGTTCATGTTGTTGTTTCTGAAGAACATGGGTGGGTTTTCGTTGGGATTTATGATGGATTTAACGGTCCTGATGCTCCCGATTATCTTTTGTCCAATTTATATTCCTCTGTTCATAAAGAACTCAAAGGTTTGTTATGGGATGAAAAGCTCGATTCTGCTATTGTCGCCGCTCCGGCTACTTCCCCTGTTCAGTCCGAGAATCCATTGTCAGAAACAAGAGATTTGGGGAGGAATCGAGTGAGTGATGCTTGTTCTCAGTGTGTAGAACAAGAAAATCATCCCTGTGTTAGTGGAGATGGGAATTCTGGATTGAATTCTAGGAAAAGGAAAGGTAAGAATTTAAGAGGAAAGTTTAGAGGAGCTGCTGAGAAATGGGAGGATAATCAACGGCGGTGGAAATGCGAATGGGACCGGGAAAGATTAGAACTCGACCGGAGGTTAAAGGAGCAGTTAAATCGATCAGGATCCAATGGTTCTAGGTTGATTAATCATTCGGATGTTCTCAAAGCTCTGTCCCAAGCATTGAAGAAAACAGAGGAAGCTTATTTGGATATTGCAGACAAGATGCTTGATGAAAATCCTGAACTGGCTTTGATGGGTTCTTGTGTGCTTGTAATGCTTATGAAGGGAGATGATGTTTATGTTATGAATGTTGGTGACAGCCGAGCAGTTTTAGCGCAGAAGGCGGAGCCTGATTATTGGCTTGGGAAGATTCGACAAGACTTGGAGAGGATTAATGAAGAACCAGTTCATGATATTGAAGCATTAGATGGTGATGGAGCATTCACTTCCGCTAACCTTACTGCTTTTCAGCTTTCCATGGATCATAGTACCAGTGTTGATGAGGTGATTTGAGTGTTCTTTAAAAATTGTTTTGTTTTATGACATGATATATTGTTGTTGCTTGATTTAATTCTTGTTGTGAATGGTAATTCAGGAAGTTCAGAGAATAAAAAATGAACACCCTGATGATGCTGGTGCCGTGATGAACGATCGTGTCAAAGGGTCGTTGAAGGTTACTCGAGCATTCGGGGCTGGGTTCCTCAAACAGGTTGGTAATCTCTATAAAATACTATGCATTGCTTTTGTATGGATTGTTCTTTTGAAGCAACTAGCTGCATTGATGCTTTCATACTATACTCAACAATTCTCTCTCCAGTGCAATGTCGAATACATAATCAATCGGCTGGCAACCGTTCTTTTCTCAACCTTTCATCTTTCAAATTTGATTATACTCATTAGAGTTTCCACCATCATTTTGGTTTGTGTTTGTTAAATGAACTGGCTGTTTGCTATACTGACTGAGAATTCCATCGTTACGATATTATACTATTTATGCATTTTCCAATCCAAGATTGGATTTGTGATTTCAGTTCTTGAGAGTACAGTCGTTAACATAGATCATTTTTGCTCTTACCTGCAGCCTAAATGGAACAATGCATTGTTGGAAATGTTCAGAATCGACTACGTTGGGAGATCGCCATACATCAATTGTTTACCATCTCTCTACCACCATAGATTGGGACCAAAAGACAGGTTTTTGATACTATCATCAGATGGACTCTACCAGTACTTCACAAACGAAGAAGCTGTTTCCGAAGTCGAACTTTTCATCGCATTGCAACCCGAAGGAGACCCGGCTCAACATCTGGTTGAATTACTGCTGTTTCGGGCTGCAAAAAGAGCTGGTACGAAACACCCCCACCCAAAAATCCTTCTCTTTTCACACCATTCTGAAATAAAGAAAACTGATATATTTAGAATCCCTATTAACTCGGTTATGACAATGATATACAGGTATGGATTTCCATGAGTTACTCGAAATACCACAGGGTGATCGGAGGAAGTATCACGATGATGTATCGATCATTGTAATTTCATTAGAAGGAAGGATATGGAGATCTTGTGTATAAAAATAGTGGAAAGAAGCAAGTAGATGATAGAGAGAAGAACTCAGTAAAAGGTCAGGCTTTTTTCTTTATGTTCATTTTTGTTCTCTTTTTCCCTTATCACCATTGTAAGATATAGTGGATAAAGTTCTTGGAATTACCTCAAGAACTTAATTCTGCAGTTTACAAGGAGGTGGCAAGGAGATGTAAAGTGTAAAAGCTTGTTCTTTTTAATAAAAAAAAAAGGAAAAAAAAAGAAAAACTATCAAAGAAGGAAAAATATGTAATTTCTGAATAATTGATATTTCTTTCTAAACACTGTTGTTTCTCTTTTATGTCTCTGTATGTATTTTTCCGAAGGTAAAAATAAATTAGACGATAAATAAACATATAATAAACTGCATACGTTACGGGATCCCTATGGTGATTGTATTTATTTTTGTATGTATCATATGAATATACCTTCTTTTATTAATCTGATATAAAAGAATATTGGTTGGATATATAAAAATGTAATCCCAAAATTCATTTGAATTTCAACCATAGTAGTTGCAAATTTGAATTTTGGGAATGGAATTTAATTAAAAAGAAGAAGAGAGTAAATTAGCTCAACTGACTTATTTAATGGTTAGACATTTCATGTTTTCATATAGTTGGAGTAATAAATAAGAGAAAGTTGACCAAAAAAAAAAAGAGTAAAGTCTGACCAATTAAAACATAGACGAAGCCAAATAGTGGGTCCTATTTCAGACACGTGGCAAAAGAAGAATATAAGGTAGGGATTGAGATAGGAAATTTGGATTAGTTATGATTCTTTTCTCCCAACTGCTATCCACTTTGGAATTTCAACAGTAAATGCAGAAAAGAAAAAAATCAGTTGGGAAGGTGAAGTGTGAAGTGAAGAGGCAGACCCTCCCTTAGGACATTAAATTTTGAAATAAAGAAGAATCAGTACACCCTATGCTTTCTTATTTATGTTTTGTTCAATTTTAAGAATATGGTTGGGAAGTATAGTGTTTTTTGAGTGTAAGGTTGATATTTAAATTTGAAATTTATAGGAAGATCTAAAGAACTGAAACCAGTTGACTTTTAAATAGCTCAAGTGGTTCCACATTAATGCCTACTTGTATAGATGGTATGTTCATATCTATGCACTTGCGTAAAATCTGAACATAAAATCACATTAATCTAAATTATGAAAGTTGTTGCTAGCTAAAACAGTTGATTCAGTCTCTTTCTGAATAAATCACATTTAGACTTGTTAAATAAGAGGACATTTCAAACTCTGCAAAGCCAATCTTGAATGGCAAGACGCACAGCATGATTTGGAGTGAGATGCAAGTGGCTGAGTTTCAAATTTGTCATCGGAGAAGTTTCTCGACCATTGTTAAACCATTCACGTATCGCTTCTCCTTCATAAGTGAAGCCATCTGCTGCCACTTGTGGATCTTGCATGATCTCCTGAAACAAATTCAGTGAATATGTTAGGCTAGAACAAACATGGTCTTTTTGTTCATAAGAGAATCAAATGCTTGGGGGTGAGAATTCTCCTCACTGACCCGAGATAACCACCATCTAAAATCTAGCACAATTTCAAAACTATTTGAAAATGGAAATTGTCGTTGTATTGTACCACAACACAAGAAATTTCGATTTGAAAACGTTGGCTACTTTGCATTGCAAACATATTATAACAGCCAGAACTATGAAAATGGTAGATGCCACATTATGTCCACCACATCCCACATTTTCATTTTTTGCTAACTCAATCACTTCAGCATTCTCAAGTCATATTGAGTACTATCCATCACAAGCTTAAAGAAGTCAAGTCTCAGAAGCACCATCTCATTAAATAACTTTCTTCCAATCACCAGTCATAAGCATTTGAAAAAATTAAAAAAAAAATAAACCACTCACCTGGAGGATGGGGCACAAGAAATAAGATGGGACAGGCCTCTCCTCAAAGTTTTGGAGTTGTTTTAATTCTCTCACGATAGTAGGTGTGAGCTCAGGTCTATCACTGCCCTTCAGTTCACAACATTGTAGACCAATATCTACTAACCTCCTTGCAACGTCTATAGGCCACTCCCCAGCCGATAAGTCTAAAACCGACTCGAGCCGACCAAATGAAATGGCCTTGCGCAACTCAATTACTAGTCCAACTATTGGTTTTCCACTGAGCAACTGCAAAATGATCAGTCCAAAGGAGTAAATGTCAGATTTGGGTGTCAGAACTCCATCTCGTTGGCATTCTGGATCTGTATGTGAAAAGGCACCCTTTGGTTCAGTGCTCCGCCTAAAACTTGGGCAGTATAGTGTTTCTTCAGATACTAGCCTATAAATACCAAAATCACATATTTTGGAGATGAATTCAGAATCTAAAAGGATGTTTTCGGGCTTTAGATCTCCATGGACAATCTTTTCAGGCTTTGAAGAGTGCAAGAAACAAAGGGCACTTCCAATTTCAGCTATTATTCGTGCTCGAGTCTTCCACGTCAATGGAGGAGTGTTGCCTTTTTGAAAAAGGTGACTTTGGAGGTTCCCATGGGGTAAGTACTCATATATTAGGGACCATGCTTCTGTGCATACGCCAAGCAATGTCACTAAATGAGGGTGTTGTAGTTTACCCAATACTTCAACCTGTAAGCCAGTAGAAAAAGGCTACTTTCAATCATCAGTATCAAACACAAGCAATGCATTATGATCAAGCCTAAGCAATACTAAATAACAAACTTTTTTGCGTTGAGAATGCATTTTAAATATGGGGTAGAAATTAAAAATCTTAAGGGAAAGGTAAGTCAAACACTTCCAAATTCCAGTTTCGTTAATAGAACTTCAATCAATTTTTAGTAAGAATACAAATATATGCTTTAGTAAACACCAACAGTTTACCACAATCTTTTTATATGAAAATATAACCATCGAGACTTTATTCATGAAGATGCTGAAAGACATACATCAACATATCCACTTACAATTTATCCAGTTCAGGAAATATGACATTACTCGTTATGATAATCTTGTGGAGATCAAGTTAGATCAGTTATATTTCACGTTGCTCAAAGATTCCTTATTAATAACAATGAAATAACTAATATGCTCAACAACAGAAAGAAAATTGGACTGTTTAATATAAGGTTTAGGTTCAGAAGACTGACCTCTTCACGAAACTCTGCTGGACCCAGGATATAATGTGGATGCAACTTCCTTATAGCAACTGTCTTACCCAACATTTCACCCTTATAAAGACAACCATAACCTCCGTGAGAAATCTTGAAGCTTTCAGAGAAGTCACATGTGGCCATCTGTAATTCCAAGAATGTAAATTCAATCAGCTGAGTTTGGTGCTCCATAACTCTGATTGAAGCATTATAATTTTCCAATGAAGCCTCCTGACTTTTCCATTGGGATAGCCAATTCAGAGCATTCATCTTTTGGCTTTGCATTGTCTGCTTTTCCTTCTTGAGAGCTGCAATTGATGCTTGTATATTTCTTAGTTCTGCAGTGGCCTCTTCATGCTTCTGATTTACTTCCTGTGCCTGACTGTCAAGAAGAGCAAGAGTTTTCATGGTGCTCTCTAGCTCCTCGTGTATTTCAGTTCTTTCTTCTGAGAGAGTTTGTTTCTTCTCTATAATAGTCCTCAACAATTCCTCAGTCTCTCTCCTAAGATCAATTTCATGTTCATTGACACATTTGAAGACCTTGAACTAAAAGTAAGCCAAAAATTATTTTTTATTGGAGAAACAACATATTCACCAGTTTATAAAAGCAAAAATTTGTGCACAAAACTATTACTTAGTGTGCAGCTAAAGATTGCATGCCTTATTAATATCAAAGAGACACATTTCATTAAAAATTTCGTGCCAATCAGGCCATTGAGTTGAAAACTATCAAGGGTATAAACAGTCTAAATTGCTGGAAACCCAAAATGGAAACTTATTGAGAAACTTAAAATCCCTGTCTTACACTGAAATCACCACGGACAATAAACAAGGATGGTGACATTCCCATTCTTTTTCTCTATAATTAAATAGATAAAACTCCAATCATCTAGAACTCAATTTTTTTTTTTTCTGTCAGGATTCACTCTATTTCAAATTTTCAATGCAACCACGACAAATAAGATGAAAAGGTGGACTGGTTTTAGTTGACAAAAAGAAAATTAAGGCCCAGTGAAGTCGATTGTTCATAATTCGTCGACAATAAAATTTTGAACTTAGTCCACTAGAATCTTTTGACATAGCATCCAAAAAATAAGTTCACACACAACGAATGATAATTATGCTTACCTTTTTTATAGATTCTGCAGCTTCTTGTTCCATCTTTCTACATATTAAATGCATCGCAATTGCTTCGTTCCTTGATGCCTCTGTTTCTAGAATGGCATCTTTAAGTTCACCATTTAAACCCCTTTCCTCAACCTTTGAATCAGAGCTTGTTGGTTCCCTCCCTTCAACTGATGAATATCCTGAATCAGAGCTCGTACTAGCTGAACTAGAAGAAATCCGCAAAGGGTATGTGAAATGTATATCCAAAGAACTCGACATAACACCTTCTACATGAAAGGGTTCCTTATCAATGCAATTGAAGCCTTCAATTATACCATTGGCAGAGCTAGAATGAGAATATTGTTGGTTGAATGAGTGACTGTTATCAACCAGAGATGACTGTGAACAATTTTCTTTTGTGATAGCCAGCTCGCGCAGCAACGATGGTGAAGCAGAACATGATCCTTCAACAGCTTCTCTGGTCCAAATATGGTTCCCTTTGTCGACAAACCATATCTCACATGGCAAAGGGATATTTCTAGCAGCATAATCTGCTTTACTAGAGCTCTTCTTTACTTTCATTCTCACACAACTGCATTAAACATTGAATGAAGAGCAGATATAATATTATATGAATTGTGGGGAAAAAATGGAAGAATCGGGTGACAACATCCAGATCTAAGAGATCCATCTGATTCTCTTGCAACAACAAAGTTATATTGTTTTGTTTTTGTAAGTCTATATCCACATGGATACAACACCCGGTTCAAATGTGTATGGTAATCCAAAGCATTAGAATGACAAGTAATGTACAGGATAACTTAATTACCTTATTGGTCATAACTAACTAGCATCTTATTGAAGTTCACATGCAAAGTGATCAATCAATAACTTACCTATCTGCCATAGTCCCCATGACAAGCTTCCTAACTTTGTGTTTGTTAACCAAATCTACAATCCCTATCTGAACTTGTTCAGCTTCCATCATAACGATACCAGCTTTGACCTGCAAAAGTAATCTCCACATTAGCTAACTGAAACAATAAATGAGAATGAAAGTAAATTTGTTCCATGATGCCAATTTTATTTGTTCAATCATCTTTTTAGTTGTTTTGTTGTGTCAGCAGGAGATACGTAGGACGGTATTTCAGGTTATGCACAAAAAGAATCCTATTTTCTTACATCTCAATATTATCTGTCAATCAACAAGTAATGCTCTTAAGTCTTACACGTCAAGGCATAAGGAAAGATGATTTCATAAAAATGGGAGTTCTCACAATCGAAATTGTTGTGGTAAGGTATCACCTTTGGGGCATACAATTAGGACATCTGTTTTACTCAAACACTATGTACGTGATGGATGACAGTGGGAATTCATAAGGTTTCTTTACTTCTTTTTCTTTTTTAACACAAGTATCCAAGTCAGCTTAGGTGCACCTAATCTCCCTGGACAACAAAATAACTAGTCTTACTGAACATCCACTTGACCCCATAGTATTTGATCATTAGAAAACTGAAAAGAATTTTGTATTCCAAATAGATGGTTACCATGAGATTGAACCCAATCATTGTTACAGATATTTGAAAGAAATTTCATTGTAGGAAGAAAACACTGATATGAAATCTTCCAATAATCCATATGCACGCATATAAAGATTATGACATGCAAAAGCCTCACAAGCTTTGTTCTATAGATTGTATAACTTTTTCCTTGAGTTCTAAGGAGATTAAATAACACAAGCTTCACAATTCCACATAAAATAAAAGCAAAGCACATAAATCAAACCTTGGCTCTATGGCAGTATCCCAAGTAATTTTCAAGAAGTTGAGATGTTTGTCCCCACTCCTTCTTCCTATATGCAGCCACCACATCCGTATTCGCCTGGCTTGCAGGTAGTTTCCCCACTGCGTTGAGAAGAACGCACAAAGGTTATTCAATGGCAATCCTAGAGAGAGGAACAGACAATTTCAAATCTCAAACACAAAGTTAGGATCTAAACCACAAAGAAACAAACAATTGGCCAACAATTTTTATCTGGGATTTGCAAGTTTATAAGAAAAGGCAATTATACCACCACTAACATACAATCAAATCAAGAAGAAACTTACGTAGCGTGGGTATAACAGAAGAGAGCTGATGAACATGGAGGAGTCGAATTTCTTTATCACCAAAACAACGAAAAGTCCACCTAAGCAAACTCGTAGACTTCTCAACTGATTTGCCAACAGCCACATAAACAAAATCACCACTGTCGCCGCCAGAAGCTTCTTCGACGACACCACACAAACGAGGTTTCAACATCGGAGTAGGCAGAGTGGAAGAGGAATAAAACCCATGAAGGGCGTCAAGAGAAGAGAAATGAGGAGAATGAAGAAGATTCAAAAGCTCCATTAACTAGAAACAGAACTCAGAGTCGAAAACAGAGCCAAATGAAAAGGCAAGAGGAGCATTCTTTCTCTGAGGCGCGTAAGACTGAAATTTTTCTTCTTCTTCTCTCTCTCTTGAGTTTTGATGGGGAATAATTCCTTTTCTGCTGCTTTATTCCAAACAAGCCTTGACTTTTGTGCTGACTTGAAATCGACCCAACTATTTGAATTTGACTTTTTTCTATTCATCTTTGTTTTTGTGTTAAAAGGGAACCAGCCTGCCTTGATCGATTATTAACTTCCACAGCCATTGCAGATCCTTCTTTATCTTCTTCCTTCATCGTCTCAATTCAAGAAAACAGAGCAGAAGTAGGTTAAAGTTGCTTAATGTGTGTGTGAGTCATTTTGATGAGATTAGATGTTCATAACAAAGAAGTTTGTTATTGAGACTGTCTCTTCCTTTTCCCAACCCATGAGTTATTTATCATAATACCATTAAAATCCAAGTTTTGTAAACAATCAAGGAACATCGTCATAAGAACTCGTATTCAAAACATATTCATTTCAATCCAACCCTTCAAATTCACAAAAATATATTCATAGAAAACATATTTCACGATCAATATATAATCATTTCAATCAAATCATTCAAATTCATAGAAGCATGTTCAATAGGAAATATATGCATAAAAGTATTCAAGAGTGCTCTAAATTAATTAAAGGTCACTAATAGTTTATCCCACTTCTCCTTTGATTCTAGTCCTTTTAAAATTCAATTCTTCTCAATTTAGTTTGATAATTCTTCTATTGGTCTCCAATTGGTCCAAAAAACCTTCAACTATAATCAATTTCCAAACTAACTCTAAATTTTTACCCAAAATTAGAGTCTTACCTTTTTGGATTCCAAACTACTTCAAGCATAACCATTTTTCTTAGTTAATTCAATTCCCAACAACCTCAATTTCATCCAATTTAGGGTTATTCTATAATTAAGTCATTCTAATTATCTTAATTTACTTTGATCTCCCAAAATTAATTCAATTTCAATCCCAAAGTATCTTATTTATACCAATCCAGTCAATAATTAAGCTCAACAATCCAGAATTAGTCTTTAATTTTGCAAATTCAATCTTTAATTGATAATCAAACCAAAAGTCAATAGTTTTAACCCTTCAATGACGAACAAAGATGACAGACATCATCTTCAACCTCTAGCCAAACATTTTCCATTTTCTTGAAATTTCCGTCAATCTTCGAGCGACACTTCAACGACCAATTTCTCTCCTTTCAGTCATACACACTCGAAATAACTTATACAAACTTCTTACCTATATGTTAAACTTCCTTACCTCAAATTTTGGAGCCTTGAAACACTCTACAACGTCCAAAACCAATCAATATTTTCATGGTGCTCTGTTTTTCTGACGAAGAGTTGCAGAATTTTCCAATTTCTATTCTGATCAATCAAACTGAAAAATCACTTAATTTATTTCACAAAAATCTTTAACTACAGCCAAACTAAATTACCCAATAAGTTAGCGCTCACGAATTGCCTCAGATGACTCGGAATTTTGATTAAATTCTTGATTGCTCTGTTTTTAAGAAAATCTGCACACCTTACTAATCTCCATTTGACAACCTTTCCAGTTTCGGGATTCTTCCAGAAAGTCACCAAATTTTTTTCTTGCTCGATGCTCTACAACTTTTTTGAAGAAAATGTTTCAATTACTCCACTGTTTGAGAGAAAATCTTCAGTCTTTACACCATATACATCTTGAACGCGAACAACATACACGTTTTGTAAATCAACTCTAATTTCATCAAATTTAGACCAAATACTTAAAATATTTTGCATAAAACTCATAGAAAACTCCTTAACTAACTAACCTCTGAATTTTAAGCATTGAGAACTCTTGAACAGCTCGAAATAAGCTCCAAAATACTCATGCTCCGTTTCATCTAATTTTTCGTGTAGTCTCGGTTTTCTATGTCTTTGACAATTCCAGCTTGATTTAGCATAAACATCCTTCACGAAAGTTGTTAATCAACATGTTTTTGTACTAACATCAAAATTTCAGCTTCAGATTACTTTTCTAATGCTCGGAATCTTCAAAATACCACAACGTGTTCTGGTTTCCGAATTTTCAAACCCTTTGTAGTTCATCGACGATTGCGGAGAAACCGAAACTCAAAACAACGATCCAACCAGATAAAACGAAGCCATTGTTTGTCCTCATAAAGCTGTCCAGATTTCACGAAAATCCAGCAGTTGAATCTCCAGCTATTGATGAATTTTTTAACATTACTTTTTTTTCCTTCTTCCTCCCTTCCCCAAGTTCTTTATAGTTTCTCTTTTCTTCTTTCTTCTCTCCTTTCTACGAACTTTTTTTTAAGCATTAATTATCAAAATGACCTTAATAATTTAAATTTTACTGTTTTTCAAAATACCGACGTTAAGAATATGAAAATAGTAAACACGATAGCAGAGAACGTGATTATTAGAGTAGTAGATAATCTTTATCAAGACGATCTATAACATTGTATGTGAACTTTTTTACTTGAATTTTCCTAAGTATGCTTATTTTGTCCTCGAGTGTCCTTTACACTCTCGTCTAAATTCGTTATCCGTACATCATTTCCTTGAATTTTACTCTCTCTTTCAAATGAAACAAATGTTGTCTCAATCACTTTCTACTCAACCTTCATTCTTTTCAAATCCATTCTCAACCAAATTTATATTATATGCTTCTTATCCAACAATTTCAAATTGAGATTAATCTCGAAAATCTAAGTTCCAATTTAACCTTTAGACTTGTTATAAATTTCAACTAGAACTATAATAGGTAAGAGCACTTACCGATGTAGTTATAACAACCCCATTTGATTTGCAAGCAACAAAGTGGGAAAACAAGTAGTGAAGTTATATCTTCATTTTTTTTCCTCAACTCAATTGAATATTACTGTGTCTTCTAGATTTTGATCATCACCATTTTGGCGCATTATCATTCTAGTTCACTTTTTCAGTTTATACGTTTGATGTAATCCATTCACATATAAATTTTGCAGCGCCTCAAGTTTAATTAGGATATTTTGTGATTCATTTAGGAGTTTTTTTTTTTCTTGTTCCTTCCGATTATTTCTTCTTCTTTTTGGGGGTTTTATGATTCATTATGGGAATATTTGTTTAAAATTTTGTAGAGTTTACTTTAAGCAAGTGTTATACTTACTTTATTTATCTAGTTTATTTTACCTCGTTATGGATGTTAAACACCAATATGTCACTTCTATTAATTTTTTATTCCACTCAATGTCATTCTTTTGATTTTATTACATCATCAGAATTCTAACGACATGAACTAAAGTACCAAAACAAACTCTTCTAGTTGAAAGGTGAAACGTGAGAAAGATTTTAACCCTTCTTCTTATTATTATTATAATTTAAGTTAGAATGAATATGGGAAATGGCCATCCATTTATGAAGTTTAGATAAATATATTATATACACATGTGACAGCTTAATTAGTACATCCTAGATCCATGGAATCAAAATCTATATTATATAATATTACTCTTTCCCATCAAATTTTAAATAAATAAATACATTTCTTTGCTATTAAATTATTGGTTTAAGTGAACAACTAATAACTTAAATTAATAATAATAATCACTCTCTCCTCATTGGTTGTGATTCATAATTAACCTCAAATCCATATTCAAAATACCAAACTATTTACATTGTAACTCCAATTTCCAAAATATAATACTTACCTTTTCCTCACTTCAATTCACCTTCTAATTCTTTAAAAACATTTTTCCATAATATTCTCTTATTTAAACACTTGGAACGCTAAATCTTTTCAAATTATTTGAGTTAGTTGTTATTTATTAAATAAGACATTATTCTAAAAAGAAATTATTAAAAAATATTTTTGATTCAACTCTAGTTTTCGCGTATCATTTTTTTTATAATTTTTTTAAAAGTTATTTATTTATTTTGGTGTCCAATCTAAAAAAAATAGGTAGCAACCTTTTACTTTTTTGTTTTATTTTAAAATTAATCAAATTTTAAGACATTGACGATTCCACATCGTCTCATAATATTATATGTCTGTTATTTCTACAACTCAAACATAATTAAATAATTATCATGTTGAAATTTTAAATATTAAAAATGATAATAATTTTGATATTCTAATTTGGAAAGCAAGAAAATAAAACTTGACCAATAACGTGATTCAGGTTCATGATATAATATAATATACAAAGGAATGGAAGAATATTCGAGAATCATCCTTTTTCTTATTTATATATCATTTTAACATTGGCCCAATCAATCGCATGCACATAATCAACCCTCTCCAAAACAAAGTAATACAATCTTTTCCCTTTCTTTATATTTAAACTTAACAACCTATCATAATAATAATAACAACAATAAAATCCATAGTAGAAAATGTCTCGAATATTTATTGAGTTCAATTTGTTGGTCAGCTAAACAATAAGTGTCAATATCTTTAAACTAGATGATTTTACAAACTAAACTTAGATAAAGAATCAATAATGATTCATAATAAAGATAATCAATAATGGTTCAACAATAAGTGTCTTTATCAAAGATGGTATCATGTTTAACATAATTCATTTATGTATATACTTAATCATAAGAATATAAAAATGAGATAGAACCATAAACAATATAAATGAGCTCAAAGTATCAAATAACGTAATCTTGATTTCAATAATGATATATACTAATGTCCATGCGTTTAGCATGATCATTAAATGTCTTTAGTGGCAATCTTTTAGTTAGTAGATCTGCAATCATAAGTTTAGTGTTAATGTGTTTGATTGACATTTTTTGTTTCTGAACTTCTTCTTTAACAACAAAGTATTTTAATTTTATAAGTTTAGCACCAATTATAATATTTGTTGTCTGTTGAGAAGAAAACTACTACAAAATTATCACGATAAATTTTTAACGGCTTGACAATACTGTCGACAGTTCCAAGTTTTGCAACCATAAAATATGAATTATAGCCTCAAAGCATGCTACGAATTCAACTTCCATAGTGGATGCAGCAACAATACACTGCTTCACACATTTTCAAGAAATTGCTCATTCAGCTAATAAGAACACATAGTCAAAAGTGGATTTTTTGTGTATCCATACGTCCGACAAAATTTGAATTTGAATATCCAATCACCTCAAGATGATCGGATCTCTTGTAAGTAAGCCTATAGAATAAGGATTATATTTAAAGTTACTTCCACTGATCCTTAGGTATATACATCGATCAACGATGTTTTTTTTTTAAACCAAAAGATGTGATGGTATCAATTGCACTTAAGATACCATTGTCTGAAAGCTTGTTTAAGTTCATATATTGACCTTTTTAATTTACACACCATATGTTCATTTCCTTCAACTATAAAACTTTCTAGTTGATCCATGACACTTCTTC
The DNA here is from genome assembly GCF_000004075.3 of Cucumis sativus. Taxonomy (NCBI): domain Eukaryota; kingdom Viridiplantae; phylum Streptophyta; class Magnoliopsida; order Cucurbitales; family Cucurbitaceae; genus Cucumis; species Cucumis sativus. The sequence goes on from NC_026660.2 coordinate 12,616,060, forward strand.
TCAATTTTCATTTTTAGAAAGGTAGTTTTCACATCTATTTGATGAATCTCTAAATCATAATAAGCTACTAAAGCCATAATAATTCTTAATGAGTCATTTTTTCGAGATAGAGATTTCTTTATCCTTTTGAGTATAACCTTTGACAACAAATCTAGCCTTGTATCATTTGATATTGCCATTTGAGTTAAGTTTGGTCTTAAAGATCCATTTACATCCAACTCTTTTACTTCCTTTAGGCAATTCTACAATGTGGTTGACTTCATTATCATTCATAGATTTTAACTCTTCTTTCATGACATATAACTCTTTGGCATAATTATCTTCTTTAATGGCTTCTGAAAACAAAACTGGATTATTATTAATACTTACGTCAATTTTTAACTCATGCAAATGAACCCAAATAGTCATCAGAAATAGATGATCTTCTTTGTTTTACAGATCTCCTTAACTCTACTTGTGGCCCCTCAGTTACATGTTCATTTGTTATAACAGGGTCAACAACTACAGAAACAACAACTTTAATTTCATGATTATACAATAAAACTCTAACATTGTATATAATAATAAGTGTCAAGATTTTTGAACTAAATGATTATACAAATTAAACTTAGATAAAGAATCACATACTTTGATCCATGAATGGTCTTCTAAAGAATTGTGTTTATCTAACTTGGCCTCCCTTAACATAATTAATTTTTTTGATGAGAATAGTGAATTACTTGAATGAGTCTATGAGATGACCGAACCCTGAAGTTCTATTTCTAGACACCACCCGTCATGATGTTTAATTATGATATTATCTTTTTACCTAATAAATTTAATAAAATAATGGATTCAAAAAGATAAAATGACATATAATAGACAACATTAATAATATATTATTATATTTAAAATAAATCTAATAGTGCAAACAAAAATATGCAAGTCATATAGCACAAAGACATTTTCTCATAAAAAAAAATGTCACTATTGCTCCCAACCTCCTCACGTTTTAGTTAAAAAGCTTTCCTATTTAACTAAAGCTCAAACATTGACTAAGATGTATAAATCCTCAATAAAGGTTTAAGCTAAAACTATATAAACAAACTCTTGAATGAGATACAATAAATAAATTATTTGGAGAAGTCACTACAATATATGTTTTACTATTGGATGTACGAAAAAGAATTATCTCACTGTTTGTTATTATGAAGTAGCTAGTTACATGTTGTAGCAGTCTTACTCATTTGCAAGAGAGTAGAGTGGCTGAAATATATATGTGGCAGTTATTTTATAAAAAAAATTATAAATATAGCAAAGTCTATCAACTTCTATCATTGATAAACTCGTATAATACTTTATCAGTGATAGACTATCAACAATGTGAGAGTTTATCTACGATAGAAGTACATCACTAATACATTTTGCTTTATTTATAATTTTTTTAAATATTACCATATACGCCAATTGAAATTGATAGTGATGGCTATATTTGGATTTTAAAAGGAAGTGGTTTCAACATATTCATGAACGAGATGCAATCCGTTTGATTCGATTTCAATTTGATTCAGTTTTGAAATATTGAATGAACACCGGTAGTGGATGCAGGCGAGGCTGCTTTGTGGTGCTTTCATCGTCCATGGCAAAGCGAGACGAGTGGACAGTCTTGTTTCGTTCAAAAACTGAGCCCAGGGCCCAATGTTCGTTATGTGGTTCGCTTGGGCCCGACTTATCAAAAGGAGCCCATTTGGACAATGGTTTCCCTTTTATTTATATAGAAAATAAAAGGAAAAATAGCGCAGAAAAAGAAAAAGCGTTGAGATTGAGTTAGAAAAAATTTGAACATAATTTTCTGGAAGAAATATAAATGATTGAAAAAACATAATTTATTTAAAAATTTAAATTGTAAATACTGGGCAAGGTTTAAAAGTAATAGAAAATCTAAAATGAGGTAAGATAAAATTGTAAATATTTGTATATATAATTTTAAACTTTCTCGAAAAAAGAATAGATAAACTGTGAAAGGCATAATAATAATAATAATGATAAAGAATTGTCGGCCAAATCTATCTTGTTCAAGTTATTCATGCAGTCAACCTTTTCTGATTTGGTCCACAAAATTCTCAACCTAACCCAACTTTTACCATGGAATAAAACTTAAATACACATGAACCAAACCAACAATGTTTTTAACATATATATACACACTATATACACAACACGCAACAAGGAAAAAAAAACCTTTCTAACTCCATAAATTAAATTATAAATGTTCGTTGATACAAACTACACTGTAATCAAGTAGGTTAGCTAGTTTTCGACTTGTTTTAATTAATAACACGTCAAAACATATATTACAATATGGAAATTTTTTAAGTAGGAGTGAATGAGTAATTGTATTTTAAAAAGTCTAATTCATGTATAAAATAAACAAATTTACATGAAAATATTCTTTTATCTCAATAGGTCTTCAAATGGAAAGTTTATTGTAAGGGAAATTGTAAGATAAATATGGTAATTCTATTTACCAAAAGACATAGATGGATGAAATTCAAAGTTTAGTAAAAGTTTTACATCTTTTTCAATTTTAATATAAACTTTGATAATTTCCCTCACAAACATTAATTACCTCTAAAAAAAACATTATAATAAGATAATATTTAAACCCTAAACTAAAATTCTCCTAATTCCTAACCTTTTTCTTGGGGGTGTTTTTTCAACACAAAATATCATCATGTGTTTAATTGTTTTTGAAAAGTTTTTCATTATTGAAATGATTGTTCATAATTATTTCCATTTTCTAAAAGATATGTTTGGTGTCACATATCTATCTCAAGATAATTATTTTTTTCTTTTTCTTTTTCTTTTTTCTGAGAAAATTGCTTAAAAGACCATTGTTGGACAAGTTATTTGACACATTAATTAATTATTGTATGATCATATGCAACTTGGAAAAAGTATGGTATTATATGGACATCAAGTAATAACGGTATATTTTCACTCATTGAATTAACAATAATGTCTCTTTAAAAGCATATATTATATCTCAATACCATATATCCACTTGTTATAACAAAATAATACTTTAAAAAAATAAATGGATTAATCACTTTACAAATTATAATTGTTGGCTTATGAGTGAATTAAAATGATACATATGAATTATTAAATTAAATTTTAAAAAAAAAACAAATATTTGTGCATGTGTGCACCATATATTAAGTTTAAAGTTGTGTGTTTTCTTAAAAAGAAGAAGAAAGAAACAATGGCTTGAAAGGGTTGTTCTCCGTGGTTATTCTATCACCATAACTTATTTACAAACGTATGTTATTCGTTATCGATCGTATTCTTTCTTTGTTATTGTATAGTTTCATCCCATTTTGTAGCTGGTTACTCCACTCCATCCCTCAAATATCATATCAATTAGTTTGAGAGAATTGTATTCAACATTGTGTTATTTGTATATTTTAAATTAAAAAGATAATTGTTTTTATTTTTGTTGGTTAAACCCTAACACAACTTTTCAAACAGCAGTATTATATTATAATTTTTTTTAAAAAAAGAGAGAGAGATAATTACTTAACTAAAATGACCACATAATTTTAAGGGTATGAAAACTAGCATATACAAGTATTATAAAACATACAATACATAAAATGATATATATTTATTGCTTTCACTTGAAGTAGTAATTTGGAGATAAAGTATAGTAATTCAGTAACAACACACAAATACACTTCCACGTAACTTAATTAATTAGCATATACGTGTTTTAGGTATAAGATTGGGAGTTTGAATAATCTCTCCTATCCTACCATAAAAAACAATTTTATAAAAAAGAAATGAATTTTGACATTGATAAAGTGAATAAAGTTAATAATGATAAACAAACATAAATAGTGGTTTTGTTATTAATGAAAATAAATAGTAGGTGTTGTTAGGTAAAATGGAAAAAGCGATTTGATGAGCCAACTAATCCACTTTAACAGGGCCATAAGCATAACTCCATGGAGCCCAAATTTCATATTATAAAATCCACTTTTATAAGAATTAAATTCTTATGTTTATTTGGTTCTAATAAACCTTTAAAATATCAATTTTTTTTATTTCATGCAAATATCCATACAAATTTTAAAAAATTGTTATTATTAGTTAAGTTAATTATAATTGACCTATAATCTTGATTTATATAAAGTAAATTGTATTGTTGTGAAAATTCAATAGAAAAATATATGATCTTTTGAAATTAAGATTTTGTTTAGAAACAACTTTTATTGTACTTCATAGCTACTTACTCGTCGTTAAAAAAACCAAAAACTAAAAAAATATCAAATTGAGATACTAAATTTGGAGTCTATGGAAATCTCAAAATTAGGATGGTCCTAAGTTTTGTTTCAAAATTTAATACTCATCTTATAAAATAAACTAAAGAAGTAAAGACATACAATGAACTGAAAGTTAGTTTTGGAATATATGAATAATTAATCAATAAAAAAGTTCAAAAAATTTGGGTAAGTTATTGGTTTAATTAATTGAGATTGTTTTGTGTGATAACTTTCAGTGAAATTTAAGCAATATCCCAATTATAATTAGCAATATCCCAATTATAATTTGGGCCCCTCTCCTAACAATCTCCTTATCTCTTAGGACAATTACTATATTATTATTATCAATAATAAATTGGAATAGTAAGGATAAAGATTTCAGGGATCATTTTCAAAACTAACTTTTCTTTTTAATTTTTAGTAAATAACATTTTTTTTTTTGCAAAAATACTCACATTCGTAATTATTTCATCTCTATATCATAATTAACTTTTGTTATGCATTCCGAGTTTTTAACTATTTTCAAAAACAAATATAGCAACCTTCCTTTTGTTTGTTCGGTAGACTCAACTAATTGATTCAACGTTTTAAGAATTTTATTATTCAATTTTATTAATTTTAAAATAACAAATTTGGACTTAAATATTAAAATAACTCAATTTAATTTCAAAATAACAAAATTATTATTTTTTAAAATCGGAGAATCTCAACGATATATTTTATATCAAAATAACTTTAATTGAATTCCAAAATAACAAAATTATTAATTTTTAAAATTGAAGAATTTCAACATGCACATCGTATTAAGATTTGTAACGCCCCACACGTCCAGGATTCGAAATTCGAAAGCCACCCAACATAGAATTACTCCAAGCTAAGCACACTTAACTTTGAAGTTTCTATTATAGAACCACTAAAAAGGAAGGTGCACCTTGTTAGTATAGGTATTAATTTTCAATTCTTTTTAAATCTTTCTTAACATTATTTTCATGTCTTTAGAATCTCTTTAATTCAGGTGTGATATCGGTTCATTTATGTCACCCTCCTAATCTCGGACATTACATTAATTATATTGGAGTTTGTCTGCTTTAAGGTTGAAAGATTAGGATTTGCTCGCTAAAAGAAGATGGAATTGAAAAATAAAAATGAAAAAATGGAGACGAAGGAAGATGGAGAATCGTAGAATGGAAGTTGGAGAATCGAAAAACAAAAATAGAAAATGAAGATCGCAACAAGTTTGAAAAGTTAAGATGAAATGTTATGATTTTGATTGGACAGAGTATGTAGCTTAGTATGTAGCTTTAATTATATTACTAACATTTGTTAAAGTGTATTTATTTTATTTTAGCTTAACAATATAGCTTACACCCTATCCATACGGATATTTTGAGTTTTTCCAAATTCTTATTTTTTTTTATTGTGCCATTTTTAAAAGAAAAATATTGATTTTGAAAAATGATAACTTTACAAGTGTTATGCTCCTAGTCGACCCTAAAAAAATATTATAGGTCTATGTATATTTTGGAGTCATTTTAACATGATTAAAACACATTCCTATCGAATATTGAAATTTATTTTAATGTATTTGATATAAAATATGGAGCATGCACCTATATTTTAAGAATATATTGTATGTTTGAATAATTAATTTCTCAAACAAAAAATATATGTTATTACTAGTAATGGGACAATTCTAAAAAAAATACACTCTTTTCTTCTATTTTATCACGAAGCTTTTGTAAAAATAGCAAAAAAAAAAAAAAAAATGATAATTGAATTTATGTCATGACATTTTCTAAATTTGCAAAATGATGTCTATCTGATAGTTTTATGATTACCGTCTGATAGTTCTGCGATAACTTTATAATTATCGTATGATATCATTAATTTTGCTATATTTACACTATGCAAAAATATAGAAAAAAAAATTGGTAGCATAAGCTGTTTCTTTTAAAAATATTTGAGCCGTTTGATGCAATTTTTCTTTTATTATAGTACTCTAATTCTTTTCACTTTATTTGTATAGAATTTTGACATTAACAATGAAAATGTATTGATATTTTTGTTATAAAATTTTTCTAATATCCCTACAATTGGTATTAATTATAGACTAGCTGCATGAACTTTTTTTTAGTCGAAATTGAACGTAAAAAAATGACAAGAAGCTTATAACCATCTAATTAAGTACTTAAAAGACAACACAATTGACTATTTTCTTTTTCTTTTTCTCTACACAATCATCAAAACTTGAGAATAGTAACAACACAACATTCATTCATTACCAACCTATGTCAAACCACAATTACACATGCCAACTCAAAGTACATGAAAACGTTAATATAAATATCACTAGCAAATATAACCATGCTAGTACAATGTAAACGATTTTATATATCATCACTAGTCTGCATCTACCAATACCAAATTTCGTTATATAATTTTTAAAATTCTTTAAGAAAGCTTGTTATACACTTAATTATTATCTCTATACTAGATGTTCGTTGGCGTCCAATATTAAAAAAATGTAGTTCCACTATCTCACAATTTTAAAAATTAGAGAAGAATGCACACAATAAAGTACTCAATTGATATACAAGTGTAAGAGTAACGGTTAAATACCCCTAAAAATAAGAATAACCAATAGAATAATTTGTATTGAACAAAAACATAGACAAAAATGAATGTAGATTATAAAAATGAGAATAAGCAACCGAATAGTATAAACTTGACTCAACCTTGACATATGTATAAACAAATCTAATCTACCATGATGAGAGGAAAACACAAAGTTTCTTTTGTTGGAATTTAAAATCAATTAGCACCTTTTGGTCTCTCTCAATATAGAAATGTGCCTTTTTTCCCCTCCTCTTTTTAACGCTCCTACCCCTTAAAAAAACAAAAAGGTTCTACAAAAGTAGCTTCAAAGTAAAAGGAAAAAAAAAAACGATATATAGATACTTTATATTTTAAAATTAGAGAAATTTAATTATATTTAAAAGGTAGATTAATGAATTTAATTAATATTTGTTGTGTTTGTATTATGGTTTGGACCCTTCAAATCATTTTTGTGAGAAAAGGAACCTTCTTCCCCCCCCTTTTTATCTCTCTATAAAAACTCCAATTAAGCAATCAATTATGATCCAAATACTATATCATAACTAACACAAACATTCCCTAAAATAATCACACTCACACACCTTCCATTTTTATTTTACTTTTCTTCATGATGGATGAAAAGAGATCAGAAGATGGCAAAAAATTAGAGAAATTTGAGATTTTACTATCCACTTTGGAGTTAAGGTTGCCGTTGCCGTTGCCAAGTTTTTGTTGTTTAGGTGACAAGGAAAAGGAAGTGGATCGGGGCGATGATTTGATGAAGACTCCGAGATCTTTGGAACCTACTTCGGTTGTTCTTCAGTGTCCGCCGCCGCCCAGAAAACCCAGGAGGTTCCCGTCGGCGGCAAAACGGAAGGCCGGTGGCGGTGGTGGGCGGTCCATTTTGATGTCGCATGATTATTTCTTCCGCGACGTGGAATTGGATTGGTTGTTTCCGTCGAATGTAGTCGGCGGTAAGATTGTTAAGAAAATTAAAGGAGCAGAATAATTGTTTAAGGGATGTAATGTCAGTTTAAATATTAAAATGTATGAGTTTTCCCTCTCTCCCTCTCTTTCTCCTTTGAAGTTTATAGATAAATCAATTTATCTTTCTTTTTTTACACCTATATATTGCTTCTTTTAAAATTTATGTTCAATGTAATGATGTGACACTGGAAACATAATTTACCCTATCAATTTATTTTATTAATTTAAGTTATTTTTGTAAAAAATTTAAATTAGTCTAGGATGTTTAAGGTATGGTTAGTTAAGTTGAATTCAATAATAAAGATATGTATTTTTATAGAATAAATCGATGGTAAGAGATTTGAATATAAAACCTCTTATGTTCGGTTGAGTTAAGTAGCTTTCGTTGACTTTTGTTTTGATGAATTAACTCTTGATTCATGTGATAAACTAAAGTGATTATTTCAATTACTATTCACTTTAACAAGTCTACGTGTAGATAATTTAAAATAAAGATGAAAAAAAATGAAAAAATGGAGATAGTTCAAAATTCAAAATAATGGAATATAAGTGGGCTTCTACTCTTGATCCATTGGATCTTGGCCTGATGCATTAGTTATATGGGCCCTTCAAATCACGTGTAAGTCCACATGAACGGTCTAGATTAGATGACGACGAGACGACCCATTAACGAAAAAACATTAAATTTATGTAACTACTATCCAATTGAATATTACAACTTCGTTCTTTATCGAGAAAAATTGGAAAAACTACAGTAATAACTAAATCTTAAGTATACTCAAATTTAGATCTACCTACCAGTATATATTAGTGATAGGCTATATTGAATTTATCGCTATAAACTATATTAGTACTAAAGTTTAACCAATAAAATTTTAGTTATATTTGTGTGTGTTTTATTTTAAATATTGTTATATTACATACCCTAAATCATTGTAACAATGAATGATTTAAAGAGAAGTTTTTCATTCAAAATAATTATTTTTTCTTTTTAGTTAAATTTATAAAATATGTGTTTGAACTTTGAAAAACTCTAAGAAAATAGTTTAAAACATTTTTATAGTCAGCCATTTGTTAATAAAAATTGTTAATAATGTTATAAAATGTATTTTAATAATATAAAACAATTATTATTGTAAAAATCCAATGTTCAAATTCGTGCCTCAATCTCACCAAAGAAATGGAGAAATTTTTTGGGGATGGAGATGGAGAAGTTGTCATTGATCTCGTTTTATCTTATTGACACCTTCAAGTGTTAAGGAAGTTTTGAAAAATTTTAGAAAACGTAGAGAATGAGGTATAAATGATTTATGTATCTAAAAAAAAGTATTTTTGATTTATTGTTATTAATTTTTATAATTTTTGTTTAAGAGTATTTGTGGAATTAAAGAAAGTAATACTTTTTCCCTATAAAAAAATTGGTTTTTATTTATTTATTTATAAAGGTTAACGGTAATTTTGGGGCTAATAGAAAGTTAGGGTATTTTCTGTAAATTATATATATATATATATATATATATTTTATATATTTTTTTTTTATGTATTTTTTCTAATGCAATAATCTTATACTTTACCTGTTCTTCAAGCCAATTCTCCTTCTCCTTCACACTCGAACTTTCGATTTCTCTCTATCGTCTCTCAACTTTCTCTCCGTCTCCGATCGCCGAAGATCTCTCCTTCTCCGATTTCGTTGTTCCCTCTCACTCTTGCCTGTTCTTCAAGTGTGAGGTATGTACATTTCTATTTTTTTTTTCCCTTCCAGTTCAAGGGTTTGAGAGATGAAGAAGGAATTTTGGTTCTGTCATGATATGTGAGGTTAAAAGGGTTTCTTGTTTTTCGATTTTCGGTTTCTCTTTTACTTTTTTGCTTCAGATTTTTGTTTGTTCTCTGCAATTTCTCTCCTGGGGTTACTTGTTTTTGTAATTTCTTGTTTTGTGATCTAGGTTTTTAGTTTTCTGAATATGCAAACTTATGGTTCTTTTGTTTCTCCTCTCTATTGCTTGAGATTCTAGTTGGGTTTCTCTGAAATCGTTAGTTCTGAATTCTTTAATCTCATATTTTTATCCTTCTGAGTAGAATGAACCAGTGGAACCAAGATCTTGATATAGAAGGACTAGGAAGCTTTGTGTTTCGGTTACTTTCCAATATTTTTCTCCACATTTGAATGAAATATTGATGTCTTAGCTGGGTTAGAAGTGATAGTCTAATGCAGTACTTTGTAGTTATTTGACAAGAAGTAACTTTTGGGTGTTTTGCTTTTGCTGTCTAAATAAAATTTTCATGTCGTTCAGTGACTTACTTCTGTAGGTTTCAAATCTGTAACTATGTCGACATCTTACCTACCTGCCACTACTGAATCAATTTCTGAGGCATTAGAGGCTAAGAATTCATCAGATTCTATCTCAATCCTTTACCGTGTTCTTGAAAACCCTTCATCTTCCCCTGAGGCTCTACGGATAAAGGAACAGGCTATAACAAATCTTTCGGATCTTCTCACACAGGAGAATCGTGCAGAGGATCTTCGGAACCTTTTGACTCAACTTAGGCCTTTCTTTAACTTGATTCCAAAAGCAAAAACAGCAAAAATTGTTCGAGGAATCATCGATGCTGTGGCTAAAATACCAAACACATCTGATCTGCAGATTTCCCTGTGTAAGGAAATGGTGCAGTGGACACGTGCAGAGAAGCGAACGTTTCTTCGGCAACGGGTTGAGGCCAGGCTTGCAGCTCTTTTGATGGAAAATAAGGAGTACCCTGAAGCCTTAAATCTCCTGACTGGATTAATCAAGGAAGTGAGAAGACTTGATGATAAGCTCCTCCTTGTAGACATAGATCTCTTGGAGAGCAAACTCCATTTTTCTCTGAGGAACCTCCCTAAAGCGAAGGCTGCACTTACTGCTGCAAGAACAGCTGCTAATGCCATATATGTTCCTCCAGCACAGCAGGGAACTATTGACTTGCAGAGTGGCATCCTTCACGCGGAAGAGAAAGATTACAAAACTGCTTACAGTTATTTCTTTGAAGCATTTGAAGCCTTCAATGCTCTTGAAGATCCCCGTGCTGTATTTAGCCTCAAATATATGTTACTATGCAAAATAATGGTTAACCAGGCTGACGACGTGGCAGGAACAGTATTATCAAAAGCAGGTCTACAATATCAGGGGAATGAGCTGGATGCCATGAAGGCTGTAGCTGATGCACATTCCAAGCGTTCGTTAAAGCTTTTTGAGACAGCACTTCGAGATTATAAGGCTCAACTTGAGGAAGACCCTATTGTCCACAGGCATCTCTCTTCTCTCTATGACACTTTGTTGGAGCAAAATCTTTGCAGGTTGATCGAACCATTCTCAAGAGTAGAGATTGCTCATATCGCGGAACTGATCGAATTGCCCTTGGATCACGTGGAAAAGAAGTTGTCTCAGATGATTCTAGACAAAAAGTTTGCAGGGACTCTAGATCAAGGTGCTGGATGCCTAATCATTTTTGACGACCCGAAGACCGATGCCATATATCCAGCCACACTGGAAACCATTTCCAACATTGGCAAGGTTGTGGATAGCCTCTATATTAGGTCAGCAAAGATAATGGCTTAAGGTTATCGGCATTGGACCAACCTACTGTAGTTTTGGACTTCGCTTGCCTTGGTATGGGGCTGCGTTGTTTTTTATGGTTCATCTGCTTTACTCTTGAATGATTCCTTATGAACTTCTATTTTGTGTTTTAAAAAGTTTAGTTTGAAGTTTTAGCCGCAGGTCTTTATGGAGAAAGAATGTTTAGGCTATTTTACCATTCTTCGGATACAGGTACATATTGGATTTTCAGGTTACTTGTTGATCTGCAGTAATCTCTTCTGAGTTGAACTTGAAACTTGAAACTTGAAAGTACGGACTAATCATATTCCAGTTATTTGATGAAAAGGGAAGTGTGTCTTGTAACCATGATTCAACCACCTTTCTTATGACTTGGTGATTATCACATATTCATTCTCTTCAAATTATCACCCCTGTCTTGGATTGGGAAGGTGTGATCTAAGCTTTCAACTTTATTAAATTGCTCATAGAACTTATATAAGCCATTTTTTTAATGTTTGGATTTAAATCGTTGAGAACATAGGTATTTTGACGTGCGTTCAATGCTCTTTTCAGAAAGAACATACTCTTATTTTGTTAGGGGAACAGAAGGGAGAGTGGGTCAGGTTTTAAGCTCGGTAGCAAGCGACCGAGTCGAGAGAGGGCTTCAACTGCAAGATTTCATTTTCTTTGTCTTTCCTTTTCTAGTAAGATTTCAATACTATTCTTCCAAGATCTTTAATCCTCATGTTTGTCACAAGACGAATATAGGTAGGCAAATCCTAAATAACATGTATGGTACCAATTTGATAAAACTCAAGAAAGAAAATGGGATCAATCTTCCATATCTATTGAATTTTGTGTGTTTTAGACGGGTTATGAAATGGTTTATTTTTTATTTTTCTCATAACGTTCTTAATTTATGAACAATAGAAGTATTTTTGAAAAAATTTAAGAAAGTGAGTGTGTGGTGTAGGAATTTGAACTTGTAGATTTTGAAACAAGTTGTGGATGTCTAACCAGTCAAGCTTTAAATCAATATTTAACTTTTCTTATTTTAGTTTCGTAACATTAAGAAAGAGCTGCTATGTCTTTTCTTTACATAATTTTTGTTAATATGCTTAGAATTAGGGACCAATTAAAATTTAAAAAAGTAATAAAAACAAGATTAGTAATTAACAAAGGTTGTATTAGGTGACTATCTCTCTCTTTCTCTTAAAACTAACCGTTTTTTTTCTGTCGGTTGTTTGCATTTTCTTAAATTCAAATGTTTAAATTTTAGTTAAATTCAAAAGACAACTAATTTTAAAATCTATTTTTTCTAGTTTTTAAATTTTAGTTTGGTTTTTAAAAACATAGGTAAAAGAAAAAGTTGATGGCAAATTTAGGGGTGAAATAAGTGTTTATATACTTACTTTCAAATATTGAAAAGAAAAAAAAGTTAAGGTTTTGTTTGGTAGATATTTTATTTTTAAATTCTTGGTTTCTCGAAATTAAGTCTATTTTCTCACAATTTCTTATAATTATTTGTATTTTATTTACGCATTACTATTCTTAATTCAACTTCAAAAACAAAATTTAGTTTTAAAAACGTTCTTTCTAAATATAGAAAATAAAATATTTACACTATATAATAATTTTGGAAAAGGAAAAAGTCCACAGCCCAAAAAGCTCAAAGTTCAATATGTGAAATACCTCCGGCCATCAAGCTATGCGAATTGTTTTCTTCGTCGATAATGTCTATGAAATAGATAGTGATAGTTGTGTGTTCTTTTTTTTTTTTTTTTTTTGTTATTTTTGTCTATCACTACAGGTAGTTTGTGTCCTTTCACATGTTTTTGTGCTTCTTTTAATTCTATTGAAGATTGATCCTACCAATTTTTAAAAATTATCAACTCAAGATCACAATAAATCATAAAGTATCATTCATAACTTTTAATGTCAATCTATTTGTATACGTGTGTTTACACGAGATTTCGAAGATTTCGAAGAAATGTATTTTGTGGAATTGAACTTTGTATATTAATAAATGTAGCAGATACAATCTCTAGTATTTACTCATTTGATGATTTCTCTTGAATACAATTTAAAACTTATAACTTTTTTATTTTCGATCTTTAGGATGTTGTAGTTGCAAGTCGATTTGAACTTCAATCTTCTGGAATCCAAGAAAATTTTAGTCTTCAAAGTCTTCAATCTTTCAGAAGTTGTTGATCTCGAGCTTGAAGTTTGAATCTTCAATTCCTCTTAGAGAAGTTGATCTCGAGCTTGAAGTTTGAATCTTCAATTCCTCGGAGCTTTAATAGTTCAGAGCTTTAGTTTTTTCTTCAACCAAAGACCCCCTCAAAATGAGAGGGAAAGGTCTCTATTTATAGAGAAATTTAACGGGCTTTAGGTGGGCTTGAGTTCATTTGCTTGTTGGGCTTGAACTTGAATCCATTTGGGAGTTAAATTTGGACTTGAGCCAATCTATTTCTTGGACTTGGGCTTGAATCCATTTATTTGTTGGACCTCAATTGGGTTGGGTTGAGTAAACTTAATTATTCAAACTACAAAAGTATAATCATCACCATATTTACTGTAATTATGTGGCATAATTTAATTGGTTAAAATGTATTGCAAGTGTATTAGAATGTAAAAGATTGATTATATCTTTTGATTATTTAGTTTAATTTTGCAAGTTCTACTATTGTGATCTTTATGGTTATAATCTTCCCAAAGATATGGGTAAATAAAGGTAAAATCGACCGTGAACAAGAAATCCAAAAAATTGGGCTTATTTGCAATTGTGCATAGTCCTTAAGCCCAATATGAATCTTCACTCGAGCATTGAACATAAATATTCATTCAAATTCCTCTAGTTCAAAAGCAGAGATCCTTCATTTAATAAAACTAGGGTCTTTAACTAAGTTACCTAAAATTATATACCATATTATACTATATTACAACATTGGTCCAAAATTTTCAAAACTTTTTTTTTAAATTGATTAATATTTTACACAAATATATGACCAAAAAATGACCAACTTATCTATCTTTATTATTAATAATATATTAAAAAATAGAAAAATAAAAAAGAATGGACCACTTGAGAGTAATGTATTATTATTAAAAATAGTACCAATTTGATAATTAAAAATATTATTACTATGTAAATAATAATTTATACCATACTTAAATTATTGCAAAGTGATAAATGTTTCATTAATAAATACAAATATATATGTATTAACAATTAAAAAAGTTACCAATGATATAATAAATATGATACTCGATAATTAATAAAAATATTGTTTAAGATTTTTGAAAGCCATTATTATTAAATAATTATACGAAGGTTAAAATTGTTCTAAAATATCTCAATTTATTACCTAAGATAATAATTGAAAATTTAGGACATTTGTGAAATATCGAGGGAAAAAAGCCTGATTTCTCTAAATCTTTCCTAAGATTATAGTAACCACTTATTTTTAGCTAAGTAAACAGTATTTTCTAGAACTTTCAATTTTCTACAATAGTTACTATTTACTACAATTGTTATTGTTTTATATTTATCATATTTTAAATAATTTGTTGTGCTATATTTATTATTTCCTCCTTATTAAATAATAAATAAGAAAGTCATCTCCGACCTGGTTCCACTTCATGAGCATTTATTTATATTCACAAAAAATCACAATGGAACATGTTCAACTCAAAAGAAAAATTTGTGAAATTAGAAGGGACTTTGAGTTGTGAAGATATGAGTAACAGTGTTGGAATCACAGGAAAGAAAAGAAGGACAAGGAAAGTTGAAGTAAAAAGATAATGAGATCCCAAATATTTGTAGTTATGGAGCTGGAAAGAAATGATTAATGATATGAATGAGGATGTAAGAAATAGAGAAAATGGTAGAAACAAGAGCACCTTAGTAACTTCAAGTTGTACCCTTCCTTCCCTCTATGCTCAATCTCCCCGATCATCATGGGGTAGAGGTGAAACCCACTTTAACTCAATCTTTCCCATTCTACCCCTCAAAATTCTTCATCGTCCTTAAGGGTAAAACCGACAATTCCAGGGAGACAGCTTCTGAAATTTGGGCTTTCCTTTTTTCAACAATATTATGCCTAAACCATAAACAAACGATTCCTCTATTAATTACTACACACACACACACACATATATATATACACTTTTATTTGTATTTAATTATTTATCTACAGACTTTGAGTGTGGTGTAGATTCTCTAATTTCTTTTTATAATCTCATCTTACTATTTTATCCTATTTTTATTTTAGTTTTATTTTAATTTGATTGTTTACTAAATATGCAAAAATATGAAATCTAGACTCAAAGTGTAAGCTATATGGATTTGTTGTGCCTTTATTACTCTATTAGTTTTCAAAATTATATTGTAGTGAACAAATTTTCATTTATTTTAATGGTCCAAGAGGATGGATGGAATCAAAGACAAAGAGGGACCAAAGTGAAATTAGAAAGAAAGCTAAGGAATCAAAAAAAGAAAGAAAGAAAGAAAGAAAGAAAGAAAGCTTCCAATTCCAAAATGATAATAATCCTAAACCCTTCCACTCTTTTTTGACTGATTTGGAATGTTTGGACCCCAAACTCCATGAAAGAAAACTCAAATGAATTAATACACAAGAAAAATGGTTTCTTCTTCTTCTTCTTTTTTCCCCATTGCTTTCTTCCCCTCATCTGTTCATCCAAACCCCAGTTTGATTTCCTTTTCATTTACTAAAGAAAATGACAACTCCTCTGTCTCAAACCAAATCTGATTCTTGAGGTGACTTCCTTTACTCAAGTGGGGTTTTCAGAGTTTCTTCTAAGCATTTCATCAAGTACTTGGTGGGCAATCACACACATGGCTCAACAGGTATTTCATTTGTTTCCTTTTTCACTTTCATTTGGATTTTCCTTCCCCATTCATTCTAATGCCCATTTCTGATATGGGTCTTGTCTTGTCTTGTCTCTGTTTTCCCCCCCATTATTTCTCTGATGTTTTCTTCATTTTTTGGTGGGTTGTTTCATTGTCTATGTTTTTTCCACTTTTCCTTTATCGGATTGCTGTTTGTATTTTTCTTTTTCTTTTAATTTACTTTCTTGTTGATTTGATTGAAGGGTGATGGATGGCCTCTTGGTCTACAGCCTCTGAATGTAAGAGTTGGGGTACCTGGAAATCGTGACTATTTGGGATCAGTGTCTTTCAATACTTTGATGACTGCTTCTCCTATTTCTTTCTCTGATTCTTCATCCGACTTGGACACTGAGGTCTGTATTTGTTTTTTCTTCTTTTTGTTTAACTCAGATTTTGAATGATAAATGTCTTCTCTTGGTGTGTTTTTTGGGAATGTGTTACCTCATGGTTTAGTTTTGTTCTTTGCGTTTGGTTCCTTTTAATCTACATAGTTTTGGGAGTAATGCAGATGGAGATTGGTCTTTTTTGTTTCTTGTTTGTTAATTAATCAATGTTTGAGAGTAATGCAGATGGTGATTAGTCTCTTTTTTTTTTTTTTGTGGCAGTGGCAACCAAGTGATTGGTTTTTGTTAGCTAATTAATCCCAATGTTTGTGATATTTGCTGAGTACCTGCATACTATTATTATTATTGTCTTTTATATCCTTGACCATTCATAGGACAACAGTCTCATCTTAATAGTACTACTTTCAATCAAAATAACTTGTAGGATATAAAATTATAAGTGAGTGAACTCATTTACTCTTAACCCTTTATTATTTAGGTGGCCCAGTAAGTCCAATTCATGGTGGTTTAGTTTTGGGATATTATTTTAGTGTCGTAATGTTAAGATAAGAGATTTGAACTCATTTCTGGCCCGAATCATAAAGTTTGTGGTGTGAGATGTGCCACTTTTTGAAGTGAGAAAAACAAGAATAAGGTAGATGCAGATGTATCTCATTTCTCATGAAGTCTATGTCCTTTTAACTCGTCATTTTGTACCAAGAGTATTGGAAGAGGATAATTGAATGTATATACTTTCATGTATTGCATTTTTAAGTTTGGGATAAGCGTTTGATTTCACTAGTAGCAAGAGGAAACAAAGGGATCAACAACAACTGCAAGACATGATCCCTTGTAATCTTTTGGACTTGGTGGTTTTTGCCCATCCCATCTGATAGATATAAGTAATGCTTATGGAATTTTGATGCTGAAGAGTTAGTTCATATGCATATATGCATCTCAATAGTTTAAAAGAAAACATAGCAATTTTTATAACTTTAAAATCAGAGACACAGACACGACTCATGACTATCGATCTTAACTTTGCCATGCGTTTCGTTAATATTGCAGTCAACAGGATCTTTCTTCCATGACAAGAGCATCACACTTGGGAGTCTTATAGGAGTTTCCAACATTTTAGAACTCTCAAGAAGGTCAATCAGGGGAAGAAGAACAGAGAGCACAAAGGACAAGAGAAGCAATACCAAGTCTAGAACATGGTTTTTCTCTTTGTGTTCTAGGGAGAGTACCGATGCAGATAGCATCGAAAGTGGCCCGTCGTTAGGCCATTTCTTGGCAGAAGAAAGAAGAGCAGCCGACGAAAATCGGAGAAATAATCAGAGTGAAATCATGTATGGAGCAGATGAATTAGAATTAGCTCAGTTTGGTCCAGAGCCAAACTCCCTATTCATCAATGGTTGTGTGGCACCTCCTCAACCTAGCATTGGTTCAGAAACTGAAAATGGTGGAACTGAGCCTACAAATGACAATAGAGTTGCACTGATTTGTTCTTGCATTTGTGGACACTAAACCTGAATGTTGAACTTTCGGTGTGTTTATGATATTGATTGAATTTCTTATCTTTCAGAAACAGATAAAGATATCAATTTACAGTGACCCTTTTTCTCTTTCTTTCTTTCTCCATTTATTAAGCGGAATTTGTGAAGTTTTCATCTGCTTTTTTGTCATTTTCTTCTTTAACTTGCTTTCATTCCATCAGTCTGATCGTGTGAGGATAGAGATATTTCTACCTTCCTTTGTGTACGTGTTATTTTTCAAATTTAGCTTGAGTTTTGATAAGTTTTAAAGATCATAGAATTACTAGACTCAAAATTTAGAAGTTTAGAATTCATTAGACATAAATTCCTAAACTTATATCCTAGTATATTAGTTTATGAAATATTTAAATTTTGTAGATTCATTAAATAAACACAAACTATTCTTGAACATTAACTAAAACTATGTGCTTATTATGAGTGTCTCTTGTCACATAATTTTGAAAATTATTGAAACTATAATACGTTTTCTTCTACAGTAGATTATCAAATCATCTAACAGCCTTTTTCATCCTTACAGAGTAGCATGTCTGTGTGTATATATTGCATACTATTGCAAAAAAAAATTGTGATATTTTATTATTTTTCTAAATATTTTTTGTTTTATTAAAGGGGTGTAATATTGATAAAATTTGTATCTCTATATTTGGTATGAGTTGACTAACAGTGTTTCTTACAATTAATTTATTAGTTTTTTCAAAAATAAAGTTTTGTTGATGTACACTACAGCTCATCTATTACTATGATATTTATTTAAAGATTCAAATTTGTAAAGAAAGATCTAAAATTTTATAATTTGATCTTATAATTTTGTTACACTATCAATCCAGGTGGGCAGTGACAGTGTCAGTCAAAGATGAAATCATTTCCATTTCTGTTCATGCTAGCAATTTTTCCTCTTTTTTTTTTAATCTTTTCACATTTATGAGAAATTATTGTTTCACTATCTCTGACTATTTTTATACTTTAGTTTTATTGTTATTATTATTTTGTATACATTTGAATAATCATCATACCCTGTGTTTGAGTTCTAACACTAATTTCTAAACACTGTCTGTTTAACTTAAAATACAAATACATGATATCAATTACATAAGAATATTACTCAATTCAATACAAAAAATTATATCAAAATATTTAAAAGAATATCTAAAGTTATCCATTGAATGAGATCAAGCAGTCTTACCCTTTGTTTTTTTCTCTTTTTGTGATTAATAATAATTATATGTTTTTAAAAATATTAATTTTACAAAGGTATTTTAAAATAGCTAGACATGTATGAATGATGTAGCCACGTTGACTAAATCAACGTCCATAATCAAGTTAATTTATTCCATAATTTCATGGTAAAAAGAGAGCTAAAATATTTGAATATAATATAGTATCTAACTTTTTTATCACTATAACTCTATATATTGAAAAAAGTTTATTTATTAGTTTTCAAACTTTTAAAGACATAAAAAGTTTATAGTTTAAAAAAAGTCATTTTTAGTCCATACGTTTATATAAATAAATCTATTTGGTTATTCGATTTCCAAAATTTACCTTTCTAATACTTAAAATTATATAAAAAAAAAACAATTTTAAAGAAGGTATGATTTTTAAAAATTTTAAAATATTTATAAAATACACGAAGGTATTTAAGAGAAAAATTAGGGATGAATTGAATCTAATCTAATAAACTTAGATATGTTTGAAAATTTAAGGAGTAGAACTGTATAAGAGTAATTTTTTCAAATACATATTATTGGCATATATCCATATTTATATTAGGCATATATTAAATGTATAGTTGGTATATCAACATAATCAATATCTTATTCAAGTGTCATTGCTTTCTTTCAAAATGCCCAATTAAGTATATATCATTGCTATATCCACATCAATATCAATTATAGAAATCATGCATTTAGATTATAAAAGACAAACCTTAATTTCATTTTAAATATAACCATATAATTCAATAAATCATAGTAAATGTATAATAAACAAAATCCTACTTCCTATTAATCTTTTCAACTTTTTACCAATAGCCCTATAAGTTATAACAAATTTCCACACACAATCTTTTCAACTTTTTACTATTAGCTCTATAAGTTATAACAAATTTCCACACACATATATATGTTTGAAAATACTTTGTATTTATATAATCACACATTGAATAAATAAAAAAGGACATTAGTTATTTTATTATTTGGTTGATAGGTTAGCCATAGTTTAAAAAATAACATAAAATGCAATAACTCTTATTTCTCTTCGAATTACAACACATTTCTGTCAATTTTAAACTGAATTCAACCATTTGATTGTTGAAAAATGGAATTAGAATTGCAATTTGGATATTTTAGGCTGTCTAAGCAATTGTTTATTAAATAGTAGACGAAATAAACTTATTTTGTAACTTTTAAAAGGCAAAGAAATGAAAGTGTGTTATGTTGTCAAATTCTAATCACATTTTAGACTTTACTTACGACAAAAAAAAAAATCTTAATTTATTCAATTCATCATATTTTTATTTGTCAACATTTAAACTTTCAATTCAACCTAACTTTGCTATAAAAATAAATAAATAAATAAACGTAATTTTATTTACCTTTTTTACCTTTATTTAGAAAGAGAAAAACAATTGATTTAAATGGTTTAATCTTTGTTATTGATGTAGCACAAAAAATACTTAGATCAAATTCATATTCATAACCAACCAAAGAAAATTCATCGTTAACGAGAGAACTCTGGTGAGAACAAAGTTACTAAGTAAAGATACTAATGGTGAAAAGACCTCGTATGACCTCTCTAATTAAATTGGACTATTCATATCCCACAAGAAAATTACATAATTAACTAATTAATTCTAACTAAACACTAACAAATCTAAATTAACTACTTAAATAAAATATTAAACTATTGTGTAATTATCCTCATCATTCACCCCGACTTAAGGAAAGAAAAAAGTTCTCATGCTCGAGTTCGAGGTGATAAAGTGAAGCTTCTCTTCTTCAACCAAATTCAAATTGTAATTAAATTAATGCTCCGTAAAAATATCTTTACTAATAATAATATTAATATGTGTTTGAAGTGATTTTAACGAAGCTAAAATAACGATGTTTGACAATAAAATAAAATTCACTTTAAATTGTTTTTGAAATTTGACTGGTTTTTTTTTGTTTTTTTGGTGGTTGTAAGGGATTCATCCATAACACTTTTAAAAATTATTAAAAATAAATTAATAAAATTAGATATTTATTAAAAAAGTTTCCACAATCGTTGCACGACCAACTTTCGATTACATTTTTTTTTTGTTACTACTAGCAGCAAATTTTCGACAGCCATCACCAGCAAACTTTTGTCAACCATTTTTTAATGGTTGTCGTTGACTAGGTTCTAATGATAGTTCTATTACGATGGTCGCCAGTCAATCTCTAATCGTGTCTTTGTCTATTGTTTTTCGACAACTGCTAAAGACTACTTTTTTTGCAGCTGCTTCCAACCAACCTCTAATGACCTCTTTTTGAAATCATTGTCGATCAATTTTCAACAACTATTTCTTTATGACAGCTGTCGAAAAACTTCATGCAACCAATGCCGCCAACCTCAGATCTTCAAACATCACTACCGATCAATTTTGGACAATCACATTTCAACAACTGACATCGTACAACTTCCATAGAATTAGATATTTATTACCAATAAAGTAATAAAATTAGATATTATTAGAATTTCAAGTAACCATATTCTCAAGAATCGATTTCGTCCAATTGTGGACGATCGTGTTTCAGTGACCATCATTAACCAACTTCAACAACCACTAGTGACACCTCTAATCATCAATCATTATTTGAGTCACCACCACTCACCAGATTTTAAATAAAAAGAAAAATTTAAAATAAGTTAATAAAAAAATATTTATTATAATTATTTGATAAAATAAAATTTAAATATAAAACATAAATGGGTAATTTTAAAATTATTTTTAGAACCCAACATAATTCAAAATTAGTTATAAGTATTTAAAAATCATTTTTAAAAGTTTAGAAGCAAAGAAAAGTTAAAAGTTTGATGATTATAAAATAATTTTTACAAAATCAATTTATATATAAATCTATCATTCCAAAATCACACTCTCAAGTATATGAGACTATTCTTGGTCTTGGAAGGATATATGGAAAGGTCTCGATAACATTCTTTTTTTTTTTTAAATCATGATTTAGTTTTGGGGTGATGACTCATTTTATATTTATTTTGTATTTTAATCAATAAGCCAATAATGTAATGATCATAACTTCTATTTGGCTTTCTGCACTCACCAAAAGAGAAAAATAAAAAATGATTTGGCTCTTTTTAAATATATATATGTGTGTGTGTATTTATTAGTAAAAGGGAAAAGGTTACGTAATTAGTGTAACTAAAATAATTAGAAAGAGAGTTGTACGCCTCCCTTAACTCTTTCCTCCACGTCACTCCAGGTGTCTACATCTCCTTACAACTACAATTATGGCGTCATAATAATGATATACTAATTTAATACCAATAATTGATTTATTACAAAGACAGACACACCATCACCTGAGACACCTCTCCCCTCCTCGCCCACACCCACACCCACACCCACCTCCCTCCATTTTTTCTTTTATTCATTTATATCATTTCTATTTTTTTTATCATATATATATTTACATACACCTTTTACTTTTTTTAGTAGACTACCATAGTTATATGCCTTTACAAAATTAACAAAAAAAAAAAAAAATAATAATAATAATAATATAATAATCTATTTCGTTGTATATATCTAATTATTTGTCGTAAAAAAAATGAATTATTTTTTTCAAATTTTTGTTGTCATATGATGCAATATTTTATAGTTACTTGTAAAAGATTCAAACAACTCATACTCATACAGTACCACTTGATCATTTTTATTTTTACTACACTCCCATCAAAACTTACCTTATCTCACTCTTTGATGTATAACTAAGATAGAAAGTATCTCGAGTTCAAATCCCTTCACCGTAAAAAAATGTAATTTTAGTTTATATATTTATAATATAAAGAGTTTCTCTATAATTAATTCAATCTTACTTATACGTTGCATTTTAATTCCTACGAAACAAAAATTAAATGGTTAGAATTAATTTTGCAAAATACAAATACTAATATTGGGTTAAATTTTAAATTCATTTTAAAGAAATTGTTGACAAAATATTTACTTCCTAAAAAATTGAGTATAATGGTTTCTTTTTTTTATATATAAAATGTAAAAAGTTCATTTTTTAATTATTATTTTAGAAAAAGAATACCCTTCATTTAAATTATATTTTGAATTAAAAAATATATAGACTAAATGAAAAAATTGTTTTAAGAGGCTTGTTGAAAATACTTATCAATATAATAAATTTCCTTTTCTATATGTGATAGAGTATAAAAGTTTGGTTTGGTGTATTTATAAATATTTTCAAACCTTTTTTTTGTTTTCCTTTTGAGTCTCACTCACCACCGGTTCAACTCGGTCCTAATAACCCCATCCATTCAAGAATTTAGATATTTATCATTCTTTTTTAATAAATAATCTCTCACTTTTTTTTTTCTTTGACTTCTTCAATATCAATTTAAACAAATCATATTACAACTAAACATGACCCCACAAATATGAAAAGTCACCAACCCAACCCATTTCTTTTCTTAATATCTCTTATTTCCCAATTCTACAAGCAACTTTCTTCTTCTTTTTTTTCTTTTTTGGTTTTCTTTTCCCAATCTATATTATATTACGTATTGATAGAGGCCCGGCCGACATTAAAAGTTTAATTGAAACCTTTTTGATTTGTTTGCAAATGCGGGAAAAAAGGATCTTGGTTGGTAAAAAAGATGGTATGATTTGCCATTTCCACACCTATTAACCAAGCTTATCAACTGACTGATTCTCTTCCGCAGCTATCCGTCCAGAGTTCCGGCCACCGCCGATCTTCCCAAAAGAGGTCATTGACGACAACCCCTTGAAGCTGCTACTGCCACCTTCGCTGAAGTTGTGGGACTTTCTTCCCTTTCTCTGCTTGGAGTTAATAGCTTCATGGTCATCTACTTCTTCCCTTTTGGTCTTTGCGACAACCAAATGAAGAATGTTGCTTCGACAGAACGGGCAAACCGGTGGCGTCAGGCATGCCGTGGTTGGGTTCGGTTTACTGTGGCAACAAAGGGAAAGAGTGCATTGAGCACACATGACATGGCCACAGTTTTGGACTTCAATTGTGGAAGCTTGTTCAAAGCAAATGGAGCATAATTCTGTATCTTCATCACTAATCTGCAAAGAAGCCAAGTTTCCCAATACATAAAAGGGATCTCAAAAGCACTTGAAAATTCTCAACTAATCAATGGGATGACAGACCCATACCGAAGACCTAAAGCAGAAAAGCTAATCATTTTTTAAAAATCTGAGAAAAGTGAAGAGAATTGATAATTGAAATTGCAGATATTGGGACCATTCATCACGTGTCTTCTAAGAGCCTAAGTTGAAAAAAAGCTCTCTAAGAAACAAATGACAAGTCTACATTACATCAGAGATGCTTTCAGACGTAAAGTGAATACCTCCAAATTGGGAAAGCAATGCCACTAATAGTGTGGAAGGACAAAACCTTCAAAACCATCAATATCTTATCAATCCCCATAACTTTGTTTCTTTACCTATGATTCTTAACTCGAAAATTTTTTGGATTTAAACGCAAAACTTCATAACGTCGAGTCAAAGAGAGTCATGAGTCATGACTTTTCAAATACCGAATGGCTGCCGTGTTTGAAATCCACTTTAAAAGTTAAAGACATTCTTTAATGACAAAGGAAATTCTTGATTACCTCAGACAAATTGTCATCCACTGCATCGGAATGCGATGGAGAGGGTAGTCCAGGAGAATTTGTCTTCAAGATGTTCTTCTCTCTCTCCCTGTTGGCTTCCATTAGAGCCTGTTCTAATAAAGCTTTTGCTTCTTGATTAAGCTCATTGATAAATTTCAAGGGTGATGGCCAAACAAGTGGCTCTGTGGATGAAGGATTCAGCAAGGCTGCACAAGTTCCATGTCTGTGCTTCATAGCAATTACATAGGGAATTCTCCTGTACACAGAAAAAGTGATAATCCTGGCCTTAATTACCTGATTCATATGCAATTAGAACTAGTTTATGATGTAAATTAGTATGTTCTAATACCCGGTGGAATCTCTCTGAAGACGATCCGCCCCCCAAGCTAACAATTCCCTGATGCAATCCAAGGAACCCCCACGAGCTGCCAAATGAAGAGGTGTACTTCCTTGGCATCTGTTCATAGAAATTTGTCAAATTCAACTCAAAACAAAAGAAAGTTGAAGAATACTTGATATAGAAAAATACCCATATCCACCCGTTGAAGCACTAACAAGAGCTCCATTATCCAACAGAATATGAATACATTCAGGTCGTCTTTGACGAGCTGCTAAGTGTAAAGGGGTTGCTCCTTTACCATCTCTAATATTCACAAATCGTACAAATCCCCTATTGACCAATAAGTTAACCAATGATTCTAGAATGAAAAGTTAATGAGTATTTGTTAAAAGGGAGCGATCAGCAACAAATACCAGGAAGCAGCAACGGGGCTTGATTGAGCTGCAGAAAGAATGACTTCTAAACAATCAAAATGGCCATAATAAGCAGCATAATGCAAGCAAGTTCTCCCGTGAAGAGAATCAAACTTCAAAATCTGAAAAAATTTATACCCAGATTAGTATATTTCAAATCATTGGTTGTGAAAAGTAAAAGGAATAGAATCAAGATATGGGATTCGATCGATTCTATACATTTGCTCCAACTTCAAGGAGTTTCTTCAAACAAGAGATCTTCCCATGCATTGCTGCCAACATAAGTGGAGTCTAAAACAAACATTCACATTAAACAATCAAAACCCAGTAAGAAGAAACAATTCCGAAATAAACTGATGAAATTAAAATTAAAAGAAGAATCCCTCACCTGTTTGTGACGATTCAACAAATCCGGATTAACAGATCGTTCCAAAAGTAAAGAGAGGATCTAATAATGAAAAAAAAAAGAAAAAAAACCCAAAACTCAAAATCCCCAATCAATAAACCAAAACAGGTAAACGAAAGAAAACGAAACCCAAATCAAAGAAGAAAGAAAAAGACAACAACAAACCTCGATCTGCCCATTAGCAGCAGCAAAATGAAGCGGAGATTGACGATCATAGAGAGTGGTATTATGCAACAAAGATGGTTGGTTATTCAACAAAAGTTGAACCATCTCTAAATCCCCACACTGTACAGCACTAAACAATCCATTCTCATGAGTCGCACTGCAACTCAGACCCTGCCCCATCTTTCCTCCTCTGCTTAAAACGGTGAAAACAGAGGGAGAAGAAAGAAACTCAAGAGAGGGGTTGGACGCAGGCTCGGAGCTCCATTAAAGGATCAGAAATGGAGGGGAGTGGCATGGAATACGAAGAAGAGGTCCATTAGGACCATTACTAAATACTATCGGTAATGGAGTCAGAGAAGGATGAAATTGGGAAAAGAGAGAGAGAAGGGTGACCGTAGAAGCAAGGGAGGGAGTTGAAATGGTGACTGCGGGCAGGGTTCAGATATTTCTCGGGCAGTTAGATTCCTAATGTTGCGCAATTGGGCAACAAAGTCAGATACTAATATTCATTAAAAAAAGGTATTTTTCTTTTTAATCTTATACTCTTTTTTATTTTTTCATTAAATTATGTAATGTTTCTTAGTAAATCAAAGATGAGCATTCAGCACCCTTTGCTTTTTTTTCTTTTCTCTAATTATTTTTCTTTTTTATATTCCAACCTTCCCACAATATGAATAATAGAGGTTGATATATTTTAATTTATTTTACTATTAATTAACTATTTCAATGGAAATAAAGTTTGTTTAAATTTAAAAATTAAAAGTCGGAGGAAATGAAAAATAGATCCAAAATTTAAATCTGAAATATTTCCTTTCCTCTCTCAATAATAATAATAATGAATGAAGAAATGAAAATTTTGAAATGAAAACAAAGAATTTGATCAAACTTGATTAATCTCTGTCCCTCCATTTTATTATTATTGCTATTTTGTCAGATTTCATTATCAAAGATGTTTATTTTAAAGTTCTTAACATTTTAAAAATAAATAGTTTGGTCCTTTTTCTTTGCCTATATTCAAAATTTGGCACCTTAATTTCCCAAAATTAATTTTACACATCTTACTTTTAATCTATGAACCCTTCAAAACTTCAATTTTGGTTATATGATTTTAATAAATCTTAAAATTTGCCACCATTTTGTTTTTTTTGTTTATTAGCATTTTCACCATAATTTTTTTTTAAATAATAATTTATTTTTTAAAAAAATCACTATTATATAAATAACAATGACAATAATAATAATTTCAAGAAACTAAAAATTTAAAATAGCAAGATCAAATTGCCCTCTTCTATAAACAAACAACAACAAAGGATCAATCACAAATATATGACCCTTAAATTCAAATTATTGACATATATAATAATATTTTTTAAAAATTAGGAAGATAGTAAAAGATGTCAAAAGTCTTATCAATAATACCAATAAAAAAAAATATTGCTTATAAAGTTTAAAATTACTATTTATTGTAATTATAAAAAAAATAATTAAAAATCATATTAAGTTTTTACTAGTTTAGTCTTCCTTTAAGATATATATATCAGAATTAAAATTTTGAATTTATATTTAATGAACAAGTTCGATGACTAAAGCTTACTATTTTGCATTTAGATTTTAGTTATTTAAAATTAGGTTTATAATTTAATTTTTATTTTGAACGATCACTTGCATTATTAGGTACATGATTGAATTTTTAGTCAAATTTTTTTAAAATAAATAAATAAAGTTATCTGTTCTGTTTTCAAATTTTGACTTGATATCAATAAACATAAAAAAACAAAATCAAAATGGTTAAAAAAAAGACCTAAATTTTATAATTTACTAAATTTTTATACGAAGGTTTCAATCAAATGTAACACGTGCTATAAGCTAGATTATCATACAAAATTATATACATACAAAAGTTTGTGAAGTTAATAATTAAACCTAAAATCAAAATTAAGGTTATATATGTTAAAAAGAATATTGTATATATGAACACAGCATTTTGTATAGCATGACTAAACAACTTTGTCGCGTAAAAAGGAAGATGATAAGCAAGTTACAACCCTACGTTACATATTCTTTTTGTGCTTTCTTTTGAAATTTAATACATATTATTTTACTTCAATTATTTTATATTATATGGTTTTAATTTGTGAAGGTTACCAACTTTGAGAGAGACATTACATTTCAGTTTATTGAAAATAAGAGAATATGAAAACGAAATTAATAGGCATTTCTATATGCCATCACTCAACCAAATTCTTTTTGTAGCATGTGGTTACAATTTCTCTATGTTATCAAATGGGGGTCTAATTAGTACTACCTTTAACTTAAATATTCTCTCTAAAAAAAAAACATTTTCAATTTTAACTCTTTAAATTTTGGTCTTTATCTCAATATTAATTGTAATTTACTCTCTATTTTATATCCACCAAAAGTAAAAATAGAGAAAAAGAAATTGTAATTAGATATATCGTTATTTTTTATAATAATAAATATTCTTTTAATTGAGTTATACTTTAAAATTAGTTGATATAATTAAAAGAAAATATTAAAATAAAGTACTTAGTGTTAGTTTGATGTTAATTTTTATCAAAATGTGAAAAATAACGATAATAGTTGTCTGAATGCATCACCTCACATTAAAAAAAAAAAAAGAAGAAGAAGAAGAAGTATTGTCAAACTAATACTTTTAGAGAAGAGAACTTTACAACACAAAATGCTAAAAAAATGAGTGCATCAAGATGCACCAAAATATTCCTCATTTCATATTTTTTATGTATCTTTAGTTAGATTTTATTCTCTTTTCATCTTTATATATTTCTTATTAGAAGTATAAATTTTATTTAGTCTATATACTTTTGGAATATTGATTTTTGGTCTCTTTGTTTATTTTCTTTTTCTCTTTCAAAATATCCATTTTGAACACAAGTGGAGAATGAAAATTGGTTATTTGAAAATATCAAACTGTATGTGTACATCAAAAATCAATTAATACAATCTTATGAGAACATACTATTGGAAAGTAGGACGATCATAATAGACAAAAGTAGGTGACAAAAATAGAATTTAATGAATTTACGTTTGCCTTATACAACATTAAATTTTAGATTCAATGTTCATCAATATTTTGAGAGTGGTTTTAAATTATTTTTTTAATCCTTCAAAATCAACCTTTAATAATATGAATATTGTGTTTAAAAGTGTTTTTCAGGATGGTTCTGAACTATTTGAAAGCATGCAATGCACTTAGTATTCATCTAAATCTCTTCTATCATTAATTTCTTAAAAGAGATTAAAGTCTAGCAGAGTAGCAATATTAGCCTAGAGCCTATAAATTTTGCTTTTACTCTTAATTTAAGTCTTTAATGATGGCATTTAATTTTCTGCATCCATTTCCTATTTCCAGCATCCAAAATTTATCTCCCCTCCAACTATAAATTAGAGAAGATTATAGGGTGTGATAATGAGGTCTGAGTAAAGCAAAAATTGATTAAGAAAGATAATAACATTTGATAATGTGGTCTAAGTAAAGTAAACACAAATTATCTTTAACTTTTTAACTCTCAGAGAATCAAAAGTTTACTGTTTAAATTAAGAAATATCATTTTGTTATCATCATTATTGTCCCCTCCCTTTCAGATCTTTTTCTTTTCTTGGCCTTACTATTTGCATACTTACCCTAATTACTTTGTTAATCTCAGGCCTCAACTCCAATGTACTAAAGCTCACTCCCCATTCTAATTGCCACTGCCACTTCCATTTACTATTTCAAAAATACGTTTATTTGTACAACAAATCCTCCGTTTGTCACACACATCAACTAACCTAAATAGAGAATATATAACCCTAATTCTCTTTCGACAGGGCATATCCTATCATAGGTATTGTGATCGACATAAATTCAAAACAATAGCAACAAAGTCAAAAGAATAACAAGTTTTAGTCTAAAAGTAAAACCCTAGAATCACAATTGGCTTAAGAAAGAGGATTGACTTGGGGACTCGAACTTGGCCTTAATTGAGGTTGAGCTTAACAAAATGTTTAGTGAGATATGCTTGCACCTACTCCAACTCAAGAACATTGTCCCAGGATCAAAGGGGTTTAGAGGAGAAGTCCATCTTAACCTAGTAAAATAGTCAATGAGCATCTTTCTTGCATGCTTTGTCCAATGAGAAAAAGAGTAAACCTAATGTGGCTCCTAAAGAAGAACCATCTGTCAGTGCATCATTATATCTTCAAAGAAAGTAAATTAATTCTCACTAAAATTTTCAAGCTTTCACACTCTTTCACTCTCTAACTATGTAAATTTTCCTTTACCTTCAAAGTTATGATTCAGGTTTCTCAACAAATTTACTGTTGTCTAACTTGAAGTTACGAGCCTTTTTCCTATCTAGATTTTGACATTAGCTATTAGTAAAAAGAATGAACACAATGAGAGAATAAGTAAGACGACAGATGAACTTATATGGTTGCTTCAATCAATTGGGTTCTCTTTGTCAGGAATACAGTAAGTTGCTCCTTCGAGTTCGAAATTTGACCTGTACTTATCAAATTACCTGTGAACACACGACTTGGAGTTAATAGAGTGGAAAGGGGCAAGTAGAAACCAAAAGGCAGTAGCTGGTAGGGATTATGATCGATCTTGCTACGTTTCCTATATTTTCTTTAAGAATATATAAGTTAATAGGCACAGAAAATTGTAGAAACCAACACAAATTCGTTTCCCAGAGAATGATTCCACGTAAACACAAGTTTCATTGTTTTGAAACCATGAACTCCTTTACATTCTGTAAAATTCCTTTGTCATATGGGTTTCTGAACTTCATTTCACTGGACCTTTGGCCTGTAAACCACCGAGTTACATAATAGTTATACAAAGATATATATATGATATATATTCCCATAACTGAAGTCATAGTTCTGTGCAAGGTATTCTTACCCTGCTCAGATTGAACAACAATTTGAAATTCTGGATACCTCTTCCAATGAATCTGAAACGGAGATCGATCCGTGTGGTGAAAAGAACAAAACACTAAAAGGAAAAGCTTTTTAAAAAGTAGATGAGTCCTATTTAGTCAAATGGTGAGTTTTTGCAATTTGCAAAGCAAACAGTCCACTCACAGTTTTGGTACCTGAAGAACTATTGCAATTGATTTGTTTTGGTTGACTTCCAAATTCAAAAAATAAGGCCAATCGGTGACCACTTGGTTCTTTTAATTTTTTATAATTAAATTTATATAAAATATTTTCTCATATAAATTTATTAGTTTTATTATCCACTTTTTTTATTGATGATTTAGAAAAATAACTTCAGACCAAATTTAAAACTAAAAAAGAGTTTAAAGAGTTTAAAACCTTATTTTTAGAATTTGACCCAGGTAGAAAATTAAAAACAAAATTGTTATCAAATAAAAATTTAGTTTTTAAAAATTAAGCTAATAAATACTAACATGTTTTATTACCCACTTTCTATTTTGAAAAAATGAAGTCAACTTTTTCGAATTATTATTAGTTTTTAAACTATAAAAAATATTCTCAGGGTTTGTGTCAAAAATATTTGAAAAGTTTCAAAAATATTTTTGAAACCAATCACAAAATTGGACATTTATATAATTTAGCCTTTTTTATTTTAAGAAAGATCTGTGAAAACCATACTTAAAAGTTTCAGAGGAAATAGAGATAAATTTTTAAAAAAATGAAATTGAAATCCAATACAACCTAAGCTTTCAAAGTTTTGTTGTGTTAATAGGTCTCCAAATTTAAGAAGTGTAATCGTTTCTAGAACTTTATAAATGTATTGGAGGACAAAATTTCAATTTCAATTTGGTATTTAGATTATTCAACATTTTAAAAATTCATGAACCTCCTAACTAAAAATTTTAGAACCATGATATTTCCATTTGTATCTAATAAATCCACGATTTATCTTTATAAATGAATATTTAGTAGGTTCACAATTACCCACATGAAGACTAATTGGGGGAAAGATTATTTGCACTATACAGTGCTAGCAGTTAGGAACTTACCCATTCGTCTGTTCTAATATTGAAGCAGATACAATATATATGCCACGAGAAAAACGCCACCTAAAAACAGTAAAAGATCCATCACCATTTCCACGAAGACAATATCTTAATGACTAGTGTCAACTAAAAGAAACTGCCTCCTAGACAAAATAAAAATGACAGAAATACACCTGCCATACTAATTGTAGAATAGAGAATAGCATGGTGCTCCTGGCCACTTTCCTTGAGAAATTGACCTGAACAGTTGATGAATATACCGAGTTAGTAACAAAGGCAAGGGTTCTTGACAATCCATAAGCATGATAATACAAGTAGCTGTTAGCAACCAATGCAAAGAATACAGAAACAAACCTCTAACCTAGCTCCATCACCATCAAGAAGTTCAGACACAGCCGAATCTGAAAAATCAGCTTACCAGTAAATACACTGCAATAAAGCTGAAAATGTGGGTATAGATAGCGAAACACTTACATTGAGATGAGCACGTTATGTAAGTAGCTTCAGTCCAGATAAATCCAAATAGTAAAACCATGAAGAGGACATAATTTTTATGCCCTGCACTACAAGCGTATGCAACATACACCATATTAACTGAAGTGATGTAATCACATTTGACTTTAAATTATTAAAATGAGGCGATGCTAACCTAAGTAGAGAAATTAAATTACAGATTTTTACAGGAGTGACGAGATATAAGCTTTAACTAAGATCTTCTTTGATGCCATCATCTACTATTTTACCAATACAGTTTCCGAATGCGGGGCAATGGTGGTCAAAGCCTTTCACATATGTCTTGCATATTGGACAGCATCTCAACCTATCACCCAATCCAATATCCTTGGAAGAAGAACATTAGCCAAAAGTTAGAGACCAGTCGATTACTCAAAGAAAAGAGCAAGAACTGCTATGGTAACATAAACACCTACAAACTAAGCAATGCCCGCAATAGTAATATTATATTTGACATGGCGAAGAATAGTATTACATTCAAGTTACAGATTAAGAAATAAGAACATTATAGATTTTGCAAAATCTAAATCCAGAATCATTCGAACCAAACACAAAAACAAAAGCAATATCAACACAAAATTTGAAATTTTGTATGATGGCATACATAATGATTTTGTTATTTTCTTAAAAACTAGAAAGAGGCAGAAAGAAATACAAATAACTATTTCACTTGAACGCCTGAGATAAGGATTACTCGTTAAGAGTTCCATTTTCTGCAGGAAAAAGAGCTAGATGGCTTAGGTTTCAAGATATTATAAACTTAATAAGCTCAATTAAATTTTCAACCTGATGGTGAGTGTCAATTTCTAAAACTGAACTTTGGGGAATTGCATCCGAAGGCGATGGACTATGTGACACTAAACCAGGATCACTGAGTAACATCCTGCCGGTATAAACCTGTATGTTAGAATAGTAAATAGAACCGCCAGCCAAGCAGGCTTCAGTAGGTACTAGCATAGCGTAAAGACATTTTGTAATATAATGAGTTATGGAGTAAAGGAGTCGTGAGAAATGAACAGGAAAGTCGGGAAACAGACCTGCAAAGGCCAAAGATGAGCAAGATTATCTGCCCATTAAACAGAAGATTCATCAAAAGCGAAGCATCTGCAAGGCATATAAGATATTGTCACTCTAAGCTTGCATGGAGTAGATAGCTCTGTTATATTTCTTTTTCAAATTTTGGTGAGAATCTACTTTTTTTATAAAAGAAACAAGCTAACCTCATTGCATGGACTACATCTCTCATTGCTAATTAGTTTTTAAATGAAAACTCATGTTATCTAACATGATATCATAATCCATAAAGCCCAACCCCGATTTGGCATTCATTCCAAAAACGAAAATTTGAATCAGATCCAAAATGGTAAACCAAAAGTGACTCCATCTTGATGAGACGATCTCGCCATAGAAAAATAAGGGTCCTTACAATCTTAACAAGACATATAAGTTTTTTTTTCCATAGTGAATTGGCCTTGAGATATGTTATTCAATGAATTCAAATAAATCAGTGAGAGAGGTAGAATACTCATTGAATTGGTCTGTGATGAACTAAAGGAACTTTCGTCCTTCAAATCGAATAGAAAGAAATCGTCGGTTAGAATTTGGGGGAAGCCAAGTACAATCCCGCCAGTCCTATTGAAATGAATTGCGAAGTGTACAGTTGACAGAAGATTCAATACTCGTAATTCTCAAGACTCTAGAGAGCAACTTCTACCTCTAGAATGATTTTTCAGGTCAAAATTATTAGTTCAGTATCACGTTATGCCAGAATTTCACCTTCTGGATCATTCACAGCAATCTGTTCTTAAGTAGAAAATTGAGAAACAAAAATAACACTGAGAAAAGGACCTTGTCGAACAACAGCTATGTAAACCAGCCAGACGAAAAGTACACTGAAGAAAACGAACGCTGGAGCAGACGAGCGGATTCGAATAAGCCGCCTGCACCATCCAGCAGCGCTTGCAACTGTTAGAAGCATCACAGCTGGAAAAAAAAACAAACAAACAAACAAAATAACCTCACAGTTAATGGCAATCATCAATGGAGCTCCGAAAAAGAAACAGGAGAGAGATAGATAGAGAGACCTGAAAGTAGGAGTTGAATGAAGAAGGACAAATCGGAGAAGAAGTGAGGAACAAGAAATTGGGTGCTTTGAGTAAGCAAAACAAGTAATAGAGAGACTATGCAACGACCGATCAGATCCGGCCATTTCGCCGGTTTCTTCCGGTCATGTAATTCCACCATTTCTTTTCAAACAAAAAATCTGATTCGTGGAAGGGACGATCGATGATTGGTCACTGTGCCTGAAAAAGCAGGCTACTATTGGGCCTTACGTATAATTTAAGCCCATTACAATCGGCCCATGAGTCGCCCACAAACTTGGAAATTGGCGGAGGATGAAATTGTCAAATAATTTTATTTTATTTTTCAAAATTTCAAATTTTAGTTCACCAAAATAATGTAAATTTTTTACTTTAAAAAATAAAATAAATAAATATGGATTTTAAATATATATAACTATTGCATCTTCTAAAAAATTCAACCAATCAGCGAAAGGTTATTTAAATTTAGCTGTAGGGATTAAAAATCCATTCATCATAAAATTCAAAGCTTTCACACTTTGATTATCTAACTTAAGTGTCAAAATAGTGCATGTGGCAACATCATTAATTATGTGGATCACTTTTTTTCTCTCTCTAAATGAATCTGTGGTTGATGTCAAAAGAAGTAGGTCTTTCTTTAATTTGTGTACCGCTAAAAGGATGAAAAACACAAAAGAATAAATATGGTAATACTAATAATCATTTTAATACGGTAAACTATGTATTTACTTTATTATATCAAAGCTTTAACTAACAAATGTGTTATTTCATGTTTCTTCGGTCAAAACTGATGCCTTTTCTATATTTAATCAAACCTGAAAATAAGACCCGCTGAAATGAAGTCTAGCAGTCTAATATGTACAACTTAAAAACCTAATAAATCAAAATTAAAAACAACCGGACATACCACACTTTCTTTTATTTTTCGGATTGGGTATGGGTTGAAAATTTTGAATCAACCCAGTCTAATCCAAATTACTATTGTTTTCTTTTCCTTTTTTTTCTCAATTTTATGAAAAACATATTTGATTTATGTTTATTTTCATTTACAAATATTAAATAATAATAGAATGAGTTAGATTGAAGATGTGTTCGAAATTGAATGTATTTATTTAGACCATAGATAAGTTAAGGTGGCATCTGGGTTTCCTTTCCCGTGTGGAGTGCACATATTTGGGGAATGGGGACAATAAGGGGCCACAGCTGAAGAAGTAGAGACATTCCTGATTGGGTAAATTGGTTGATTTATATTCGGCTCGATGAAGGCTCACCCTCACTTAGCAGAGTTCAGCCTTTAACCAACTAAATCGCGGCACGTCAACATTTTCCAACTACTAAAACTGCATGCGGCCCACATGTACACAAAAGTCCATTTTTTTCCAGACTGCTCAAGCATATCTGAGGGTTCAATAAATCCATATGACACGTGTAGAATCTGGATCTATTCAAAGGTGGACGGTCTTCGCCGTCCCATTATTATTATTTAAACAAGGTCACGGCGTAGGTTTGATCATCCAGGAATTGGGCCCCTGAGTTTTGGACCGCTTTGATTTGTTTGTGACTCAATTTACGTTTCACTCAATCCAATCAACATTTCTCATATTTTTTAGAAAGATTTGGAAAAAATAAATTAATTGAATAAGAAATTTTACCTATCTTCCCATTTCAAAATTATTTTCTTAAATAGAAAATATAATATTTTATGGACAATTTTAATCTTTCAATAATTATTAATTATATGTTTTATTTATAACATTATTTAAAATGATTTGAATTTAATATGAATTCCACGATTTTCTTAATTTTTAATTTTTAATGTGATCAATCAATATGGTAATAAATTTTAAGTATCTTCTCAACTAACTATAAATAAAAATATATTATAATATGAGTAATTTTAGTCTAATTTGTAATAACCGTATGATATATTTTTTTCAATACTATATTTTTATCTATTATTCTTTATGGCTGACATTCATTATTGTCCATCACTTGAAACTTTTCAAAATTCAATCACAATTTTTTTCACAATTTTTCGACAGTCAAATTTGTATTCAATTTTGTAATAATCATAAGATGCATCTTCTTTACAAGTCGCCATCAACTGAAGCTAAGACAATTTTCACAGGAAGTCATTTTTTCTTTTACTCGTTTAAAATTAAATAGTTAAACACCAAAACTACATGATTAGATCAGAGTATATCATTTGCGTATATATCGTATATTTTAACGATACACCCCTCATTTTAGTGGTTTTCTGATGTGATTTAGTAAATATATACCACATATTAATTATAATTATATTAGTTTTATAATATTATTGCAATATATAATAGTTTGTATATGTGATTTATTATATATATATACTACATCTTGTTTACATTTATATTAGTTTTATAAATTACCCGTAAAATATTATATACCATATATTATTTACAATTATACTTTATGTAAATTTGGTTATGAATGGTGATCTAAATATTTTTTATGGATGATTTTCTCTCATTATGCTCGTTCTGACTGCTTGCTTGTAAGCAAAAATCTCTATTTCTATTTTCTAATTAAACATTTAAAAAATGTCACGGTATATAGATAATAGTATGTCATATATTTCAATCATTTTTCTTATACATACCTTTACTGTTTTATTTTTCACAGCTTCTCTTTGATTAATATGTTTTTTTTTCTCAATTTCTTGGTCTGCAACAAACATTATAAACTTCATTTTCAGTTTATGTTTTAATTCATAAAATCACTAATACATAAATGATTTAAGAAATGTAATAACCTTCATTTTCAGTGCTTTTTTTTCTATTTTTTCTACTTCATTTAGTAGAGTTGTGTTGTATACCATGTCATATAAGCTCTCGTTCTATCCATCTTATCAATCAATAATACATACACAATACTAAATATATAATTTACATACGTGTTTAAAAAAAAATACATATACTAGTTGTAACACCATATCATTGCAGCTTCATTTTCACTATTTACTATTGTAGTTTTGTCCCCTTTTTCATCCATATTTATATTTTCTGTATTACCATCTTCTCCATCGTCCAACAATCTGTCATCTCTTTCACCGTTTTCTCCATCACGATCCTCATCCTTATCTTCCCAATTTTCTTCTTCAGTCATTGAACTACTTCTATTAGTCTTTTTTTTTTTTATCTCTTCAACCTCCCAAATGAGTTTGTCCAACTTCTTATTTAATTCTTCATTGTTTGCGAACATAATTTTCTCGAATTTTAGCATTTGCTCAGATTCTTTAAAAATTACATGTTGGCATTTGCTCAACAATTAGAACATTCAAGATATACCCAATGAACATTTAAAATATACTCAATATCTATAGGAAAAACCCTCATATGGCGGTCCTAAAAAATGTCTTATTCACTCTGAAACCTCAATAAACCCTAGGATATAACACATGCAAAATTTTATTTTTTGTCTCGTTGTCTATTCAGTCTAATATCTTGAATATATGTAATATACCAAATGTCTACTATGTATTGAATATATACAACCTAACCTCGTATTTTTCGACCGTCGAAAAACAGATAAACTGGTCGGCCGTCGAATAACTTCTTCACTGTTGAAATCGATGAAACCCTTCTTTTTCACTGTCGAAAAAAAAAATCATCAAATAACTTCTTCACTGTCGAAAGGGATTTGATTTTTTTGAATATGGAAAGTGAGAAAACTGCTCCATCACTTTCCTATTTTAATGACATATTCTCATTATAATTAATATTTTTGTATATTTTAAAACAATGAAAAAAATACCATATGGACATATTGGTAATTTGGACCTATTTTTGTGTAATATCGTGGTCCATTTGGTACATTTGTGTAAAATATTAGCAATTTGTGTTTTTTTGTAATATCCATGGTAAGTCAGGCTATATGAGTTAAAAGACTATTTTTTTTTATTCTACTTTTTTATTTCCCATCTCTAATATTTTTATATTTCAATACATTTGAAATAATCATTTGATTTTCTTTTCCAAATCAGTTTGGATTGGTTTGTGCCAATTAAACTCTCCATTTTCGTAATTTAATTACTAAATACTTCAAATCACAATAATTTTGGAGAAATTTTATGTGTATATATGTTTACAAAACTTCACCTAATTTTATTGAATACGTTTCAAAAGGAAAAAAAAAAAAAAAAAACACAT
This sequence comes from Cucumis sativus, assembly GCF_000004075.3. NCBI lineage: Eukaryota > Viridiplantae > Streptophyta > Magnoliopsida > Cucurbitales > Cucurbitaceae > Cucumis > Cucumis sativus. The sequence goes on from NC_026660.2 coordinate 12,655,286, forward strand.
AAAGTTGATTGAGACAAATTGTTCATTTTTTTATTTTATGTGAAATAAAGAAGGAAACGTTTGTCTTTAGTTATGATTTTTTTTATATAACTTATTTATTAAATATATTTTGCCATTCTTCCATACCATGCATCTTTATTAATACCTTAGTACCAAGTTTGTGTGTTATTTTAGCATTAAGTGGACTTCTGTATTATATTATTCTTGTTGAAACATTTTTATAAAGTAAGATATTAGGTTTAGTTTATAGGATTTGTCTTTTTTTCAATTTAACACTAAATAAAGTTATTTACATCAATATTGTGCCATTTATTTCTAATATTGAAAATAGTTGTAAATTAAAAAAATATTTGAAGTGGGTGTGTATGTTGCATACACTTCACTATTGTTTTCAATTTATCTCTAGTTTAATAATTTATAAGCATAATAACAAATTACGTCAACTATTGAATTGTCTTCTCACGTTTATTCAATTATATTTATGAATAAATTTGGTAAAATCATTTTATTTCATTTTCACACACTAAATGTGTCATCTACTAACTTTTAAAATAGTAGAATTGTTATGAATTAGAAAAATATTAAACGTAATAAATCAAAATTAATAAAACTTGTGTATGTATATATAATAAATAAGAGGATTGTTATATATAGAAAAATGTTGTCCTAAATTCATTTTAAAGGGAAAAAAATCATAACATGCATCCAAGTTAAAAAAAACAATCATATAATTTTGGGAAAAAGAAAACAATCATATAATTTTGAAAAAAAAATCATTTTATAAATATATTAATTTTGAATTTAATTTGTATTCCGTTTTTAGATTTGAAAATGTTACATATTTAATTCTTTAATTTTGAATTTGAACCCAATTTAGTTTATAAATTTTAAAATGTTATGTATGAGGTCAATTCCAATTTGTTCGACTAAATTTTAATATTTATATTTGTAACATAAAAAGTTAACTAAATACTTATTTTTCGTATTTCACATAAAGATTTAGAATAATTAAACAAACTATATAATTAATTGAATTTTATTGTTTCTTCGTCACATTTTAAAGTCGATTTAATATTTTACTCTATGCCTTGAATCCTAATCAAAATTGATTTATGAGATGATTTGGTATGTTTGTTGGGATGTCTTGTTTCCTGATTAGAATTGGTCTAGGAGATGTTTATTTATTTAATTAGTTTTGGTTATACTGCGCTCCTCAATCAAAATATAAATTTAATTTTGTTTCTAAAAACTCAACTATAAATTGCAATCGAAAGTATACATTGATATTAACAATTATGTATAGTTATTTAGAAATACAAAATAATATGCAAAAATTGAAAATGCGTTTTAGTTATTATTGTCAATCACAATAATTTGATTTAGTATTATTTACCGTATAGTAACTTGTGTTTTATGTTTAAAACTTCATCTTCCTAAATACTAATTTACTTAATTTTGTTAAAATTTTAAAAACACTGTTGAATAAGAAATTTTGAGACCAATCACATATTGTCACGTCATTTATTAAGTTGATGATGAAAAGTATAAATAATTAAATTTTGAACTAATTAAAATTTACATGTGTCCCAAATTAAAGAATTGAAAAACATAAATTAATCATTCTAATAATGTCACATGTTTTCATCTTAATCGTTTGATTAAGTTAATCATTCTGTTCAATTAAATATTATTTACTAAGTTCAATTAAGCCAAAAAAATAAGCTTAATTGAGCCTAAGACTAAATATAACTTAAATCCATATGGTTGAGCCCATGGGTCTGGTCCATGGACCAACCAGGTTTAAGCCCATAAACCCCACAAGTGAACTCTATAAATAGAAGAATTCTCAACAGTTTGAAAGAAATTTTTGACTTCGGAAGGTTCAGACAGAATTCTCCCAATGAGTAGAAGACTCCCTAACTCCTGAAGTCGACCATCATCGGGAAGATTGAAACTCTTTTGAAGATACACACTTTCTTCCAAGACTCCAACTTCAAGAATATCATGTGCTCCGCTTCCTTAAATCAAGCATAGTCATTCCGCTTCCTTAAATCAAGCATAGTCATTCAACCAACTTGAAGAACATCACGTGCTCTGCTTCTCATTCAACCAACTTGAAGAACATCACGTGCTCCGCTTCTCCAAGCGTAGACGTTAAAAAAACTTCAAGACTATCATGTGCTCAAGCGTAAGCATCCAGTCGAAAGAGAATCGAGATTGAACTACATCAACACTCAAGTTCAAGTTCACGAATTAAATACACAATTATTGTAAAAGTTACACCAACGTAAATGAAAATGGTGTAAATTAATTTTGTTAGTGTTTAAAAAAGTGTATAAGTGAAAAAAAAAATTGTAAACACATACAAATTCAATTCAAATGTAGTCTAAATGTTAATATTGTCTAATTGTTTTAATAAGAAAACAAAAATGAAGGATAGATGATGATAATAATAATTATTCACAATAGCAAGTACTAATTACTATACATTAAAAGGACATCTATGTAAATCTAACATTATATAAATATGAATTTTCAAATATAGCAGTAAATTAACATTTGCTTTACCGAGATAGAAGGATCAATTAGCAAAAAGTAACGTAGTTTTGAAAAATAATCAAGAAAAAGAGGTTATTTTGAAACAAATTATGTACCCTAAAATTAGGGTGATTTGTTTGTTTGTTAGTAGAGTGCCTCTCTTTTCTTCTTCATCTTCTTCGATTTTAGAAAAATTTAACTTATAATGGCTGATTTTCGTAAATATCAACATATTTCCTAATACTCTAATAAGATAAAAAAAGAAGAAGTAAATATTTCATATTTCTCATTCATTTTATTTCCTTTCTTTTTAGTTTCTAGTCTAAACTATCGTATAAGAAAAAAAAAAAAAATAGTTAAATCTAACGTAGTTTCTAGTCTAAACTATCGTATAAGAAAAAATAAAAAAAATAGTCAAATCTAACGTTTTTCAAATATACTACGTAAATAGTAGTTTTTTCGTTTTTAAAATTATTATCTCTAAATATGTTTAAACTCATTCCAAATGATTTGCTTCTTTTTTTATAAATATTTTCTTTATTTTCATTATATTTTTCAACAAATTTTATTTCAATTAAAATAAAACTAAACTTATAATTAATGTTCAGGAAGAAATTCTTGTGTTTTGTTCTTTGTATAAATTTCCTTATTTTTTTCAACTTGTTTTTATTTATTTATTATTATTTGGGCAATTCACATACTTCGTTTATCAAATACAATTATTTTGTTTTTACAAAATTTTAAAACTATTTACTTTTTTCTAGAACGTCTGATGTCATATTTATTGTTTTAAGTTTTTTTAATCTTGATACAATTTTTCAAAATTCAACTTATGTTTTCCTAATCTAACCAGGGATAAAAACAATTTAGTGTTAGTTAAAAATTATAAAAGTGTACATATTATATTTGAATGAATTATAATTAATTAATTATTTTAGCCATTAAACCATAATAATTAATAATTAATTAAACTAACATAAACTAAAAAGAATAAATATGTAATTTTATATTTTTGGTCAAATTGGTTCAACTTTACTAATGTATAATTAAAAGTCCTACTGGACACATCAATCATAATTGATTACATTTAAATTATTTTGATAAAAAGAACTTAACTAGTTTGATTTGGTTAAAAAATGACTTATTTTTAAAATTAAAATTAAAATTAATTTTTATTATTTAAATTTGAAATAAAATTTGGTTGAAAATATAAATAATATAATAAAAGCATTAAAAGGAAAAAGGAGCGAGAAGAAGTAAGATTTGTTTGAAAATAAGGAAAAGAATTAAAAGAAATAATGGATTAAAAGAAAAGAAAAGAAAAAGAAGAAGAGAGAACTTGTTTCTCTTTTTAAAAACGACAGAACAAATAAATAAAGAAAAGAAAGGAGGGCGACTAAAAGAAATTACTCCATTTATCTGATTTGTTTCGAAATAACTCTTTTTAAAAATTACGTAATTTTTCCAATTGATTCGAAATAGAAAGAACAGAAAACTCAATTGAAATAAAAATAATATTAATTAATAACGTGAATGATTATTTAAAATAATACAAATAAAAAGACAAATTTACCAAATTATTTAAATGGGAGAAAAAGGTAGATCTAAATTTTAAGCAACAGATATAGTATATAAATAAAATGGAGTGGTCTAGGAAAGCAATGGAGGATGTGACAGGGAGAGAAAAGGGAAATAAAACAAAAGTTAGGACTAAAAAATGTCAATTAATTACCATTTAATTATCGTTGCCGTCGCTAATTGCCCTTCTGCTTTTCCATACAAATAATGATTAGGTATTTAGAGTTAAATGCACTGCAAAATGGCACCCACTATTATTTTATTTGCAATCTGGACCAAACCCAAGCCGACTTTTACCAATTCTTCAGCCGCGCCGCCCAAATCGCAGGAGTCCCATTATTTACGCCCTGACCTTGACTCACGCCTCCCGCGTTGGCTAATTCACCCAGCCGCCTCCTAGGAGCACATTGCAAACAGAAATAAAAATACTTCTTTACTCTTTTATTTTCCTAAATTAATTTAATAAGTGTCAAATTAGTTTATAAATTTTTTTGAACTCTTCGCCAGTCTTAGTTATAATTATAAAACACTAAGTCTCCTTACGTTTTAAGTACTTTAAGTTTCACTTTTACTTCTAATATTAAAAAAAAGAAAAAAGAAAACCAAGTAGTTTGAAAAAGTATTAATTTTTTTTCGAAAGCCTTTCCTTGTTATGGTTAAAAAAAAATGTGAATTTCGTTACCCAATTAGGTCTTCGCAATTGAAGGTTTAATTACAAATTGAAAAAAAGAATTAAAATCGGATTAGGAGTGTAATTTAACAAGAAAAAAGAAGAAGAAAATCTTGCTATCTTCCAGCATCTCTTCGTTTCTCTTTCTTGAGTCTTCGTTTTTCCTGATGGAAGCATTCTCTCTCACGGAGGCGATTATGGAAAGATATTTTCAACATCACGGCGGGACTTGGCTGGCGAACACGCAAAGATTTTGGGGAATTTGATGCCGTTTTTTTTCCCCTTTGTTTGTTTCTGTTTGTTGTGGGCGGTTATTTTTAGAGATTTTTTGTTTGGTTTGAGAGATTATGGAGGGAGGTAACAATGGCGGCTCCTTTCGGAGTTTGATCGACTTGGTGAACGATGTTGCTTCAATCTCTGACTTCAGGTATGCGGTCAGAAAGCAGTATTGTAATTTAGCTAGGCGGCTGAAGCTGTTGATCCCAATGTTTGAAGAGATGAGGGATATGAAGCAACCGCTGCCGGATGATATCGTTCAAGCTCTTGCTTCGTTGAAAGAAGCTCTGGAATCGACTAAGGAGTTGCTTAGACATGGGAGCGAGGGGAGCAAGATTTATCTGGTGCGTTTACTTCACTCTTTGTGTGTTATTTGTTTGATCAGCGTGGCTTTTTCTGCTCTACGATGTTGCGAATTGGTGAATTTCATTTGGAATTAGTGTTTTCTCTTTTCTTGTTTTGGATGTCTGTTTGGCTAAGTGGAGAATGATAGAAAATCGAACGCGGATTATTGGTTATTGTGATTTTCAGAAGCTACTTACCTTCGCTTATTCGGAACATAACATTTTGATTGGGTTGGTAACTGGGATTTTACACTTCTGGAAATGATGTTTTGATCGTCGTTTTCCATTAAAAGAGAATCGCGGTTCAGCCACACCTCTGCTAATGCTTTAAATTTAATTCGATCAGGCGACGTTTATGCTGCGATGGTTGCATTATGGAACGATGATTTGGGGAAACTCGAGTTCAAACATTGGTCTAAGTTAGCAGGCGACATTTAATTTACAAATAATGCCGGTTACATTGTGATTTTCGATTTCTTTAGGTTTTACTCTACGTGATCTAGACTTGATTTTAACTTTGCGTGAATATATGATTTAGGTTGCGCCTAAATTTTAAATTTATTCTTAATCAGTCGTAGTTTCTGAATATTGGGAAAATCGATATGAGATGAATGTCCGCAGTAAATCAAGATAATTTCTCCTTTCATGCTTTAACAACGCATTATATTATTTTTGTTCTACTGCCCTTGATCTAATATGTTTCTCAACTTAAACTGCAGGGCTTGGAGAGAGAGCAAATTTTGAATCAATTTCACAAGGTGACAGCAAGACTGGAGCAAGCTCTGAATGAAATTTCACATGAAGCTCTTGACATATCTGATGAAGTCAAGGAGCAGGTAGACAATTTATCATCTCTCCTTTTCTTTTTATTCTTAATATCTTTGAAATGATGTCCTAGAAAGGAAACTAAAAAGTTAAGAATATTGTGTTTCTTCACTCATGGAACTTGTTTACTACCACTCTTGCTGTTGAAAGATGAACTTAAAATCTTTACCAATTGAATCGTGTGCCATGGAAGTAGATGCTTAACAACTAGGTATTACCTCGGTGTTTGCATCAGCTTGTTTTCTTCCATTTGTCTTTTTCACTAATGGGTTTGTAATGGATTCTAATCCTAGGTCTGTATTTGGATTGAGGGCTCTGGGGTCGGTTTGCAATCCCTTTAACATTCTCTTCCTAAAATTTTTAACCCGGTTCCTTTCCACTATTTTCACGTTTTACAATCCTATTCCAAATTTTTAACGTTTCTTTGTAATCCCTAGTACATTTCAACCATCCAAACAAGCTCTAAAAATATTATGAGATTTGAATGCCCTATAAAAGTTTTATACCGATATATGCATATCTAACTCTTTCTGCATCCAGGTTGACCTTGTTCTCTCTCAATTCAAAAGGGCAAGAGAAAGGAAGGATACAGAAGATGCTGAGCTGTATGTTAACCTGAACTCTCTCTATAACAACAGAGATGTTGCTACTGATCCTTCTATCTTGAAAGGATTGGCTGAGAAGTTGCAATTGATGGATATAGCTGATCTTACTCAAGAATCTCTTGCTTTACATGAAATGGTTTCGGCTAGTGATGGAGATCCAGGAGGGAGATTTGAGAAAATGTCGATACTATTGAAGAGAATAAAAGATTTTATGCTAACTGAAAACCCTGAATTTGGTTCTTCAAAAGAACAGAGTCATCCTCGCACTGGTGGACAAACGTCTGCTGGTAAGAAAAATATATCGTCCCTTCACATACCTGAGGACTTTCGATGCCCCATATCCCTGGATTTGATGAAAGATCCCGTCATTGTCTCTACAGGACAGGTATTTACATATTCTGTTACCTAATTTTTACCTCTAGTTGAACATAATTTTCTTTTCCAGACGAGAAGTAGGTTGCTACCACAAACCTCCTTCCCAGTTGTGTGGCAGATCAAGTCTTTAACCTTAGGGGAGGTAGTAGGTGTCTCTTGCTTAGATTGACTCAATTATGTAATGTGTCTACTAGATGATACTCGATGAAATTTAGAACATCTATTGAATAGTCTCACATTGTATTCAATGGTTAGATGTTGAGTTGTTATTTCTTGTGACTCTTAATTTAGTTCCTGAATACATCAAATAATTTTCCTGGACAATTGAGAGGCCAAGATATGATGCTGCATCGAGGATTGGTTTTTATCTCATAGTCCTGTTTAGACATCACTTACAAGTGGATACTCTATGTATAACTCTCAATTTAGTCTCAATTTATACATAGTCCTATATATAACTCTCAATTTAGTCTTCTATTGAATTTTCGCATCCATCACTAGGGAATAAAACTGAACACGTTGATCTTGCTCCAAATTATTCCTAATGCAGTTTCGTTTTTCTTTTTGGTAGACCTATGAACGTGGTTTCATTGAGAAGTGGCTGGCAGATGGACACATGACATGCCCAAAAACTCAACAAGTTCTCACTAGCAAAATTCTTACACCAAATTATGTTTTACGTAGTCTCATAGCTCAATGGTGCGAGGCCAATGGGATCAAACCACCACAACGTGCCAGCAGTTCTCAGCCGAGTGAGTTGACTCCGGCTGAACGCTCTAAGTATGAAGCTCTACTCCACAAGCTCACATCAGGTAACATTGAAGACAAGCGATCTGCTGCTGGTGAGATTCGGCTTCTAGCCAAACGCAATGCAAATAATCGTGTAGCCATTGCTGAAGCTGGTGCAATTCCTCTTCTTGTTGATCTCCTTTCAACAACAGACCCCCTCACTCAAGAGCATGCTGTGACAGCATTACTTAACCTATCAATTTGTGACAATAACAAGAGAAGCATCATGTCCTGTAGGGCTGCGCCTGGCATAGTCCATGTGCTGAAGTGGGGGAGTATGGAAGCACGTGAAAATGCTGCTGCCACTCTTTTCAGTCTCTCTGTTGTAGATGAATATAAAGTAATGATCGGCGCATCGGGAGCCATTCTGCCACTTATTGCACTACTTAATGAAGGTACTCAAAGGGGGAAGAAGGATGCTGCAACGGCTCTATTCAACTTGTGTTTCTTCCAAGGTAACAAGATAAAGGCAGTCAGGGGTGGTGTTGTTTCCATACTAATGCAGCTGTTGACAGAATCTAGAATAGGGATGGTAGATGAGGCCCTTGCAATATTAGCCATACTGGCCAACAATTCCGAAGGACGAGCCGCTATTGGAGCAGCCGAATCTGTCCCCATTTTAGTAAATCTCATTGGAACAGGATCCCCTAGGAATAGGGAAAATGCAGCTGCAGTTTTGGTGCATCTTTGCATGGGAGACAAACGACATCTTGTTGAAGCAAAGGAGCTTGGAGTGATTGGTTTGCTTGTGGATATGGCAGAAAATGGAACAGACCGAGGTAAGCGCAAAGCAACACAATTGCTTGACCAAATAAACAGGTTTACAGAGCTGCAGAAAGAGGGTGAGGTTCAATCTCAGTCTCAATCCCAGCCGTTACTACCACCACCTTCCGCAATCGGCAACGTTGAAAGCTGACCAGGTTTTTTCTTCCCATTGTCTTTCTCATTGTTGGGTTTCTTTCTTTATTTCATCATACACATCGAAGGAATGCAGCTCTTGTTCATGGAGGTGGAAGATCACCAGCTTAACTTAATCTGTAAATTATAGATTTCTTTTTTTCATTTGAGCGAGAGGAACTCAACTTCCATGGATGATCGTGAGACTAAATTACTAGGAAGTAGAACAATGTTCATCCTCAAAATCTGAATGAAGAGAGAGAGTTTGTAAATTGATGTGATGATTATGAATCGAATATAAACTGCACTACTGCAGTGTATTTGGGCAAAATTAGCCGACAATTTTGAATCACTTTTCTAAATATTTTACTACTGCTTCATAGAATTGGGTTTTCCGATGAAGGAAAAAGGCAGCCGCCGGCCAAGAGCCCCGCCTTGCCGACACGTCGTTTCAGCATTGCCTTGAAGATGATTGATGAAAATTGTGGTGTGCGTAAGTAACGTATGATTTGTGGCAGTTTAGTGGACAAGTCAAATATACGACGCATCGCATGGTACGTTGACTTGAATCTGAATTCCACTTTTTCCCCACTCTTTTGTTGGCACATTTTCCCCCATTAATTAGTAACTTATTTACGCATATAATTAACAAATTAAATTTAGGTTTAAATACCTTCACCTTCTTTGAAGTTTTAATAAAAATGAAAAGGAATAGATGAAGGCTATCATTTTTTTAAGTATAAGAACCAAACTATTAAAATTGGAATAACAGAGACCAAAATGAGCATTTTATTTACAACATTCTAAAACAAAATATGGATATCAAAATCTATTTTGAAATGTTAATTAGTAGTTCATGGAATAGTAGTTAATTTAATTACTTAATTAAAAACAAAAAGAGGAAATTTGGGCTTTTTAATAAACTTTTGCCTTTTCTTTTTCTTTTTCCTTTTTAAATGGTTTGTTCTTTATTTTCCAAAACATCTTCATTATTTGTTTGACCAGAAGACTATACCCATCTCAACACGATTGGAATGCCATTTGAACTTCTACCCTTATTATTATTTATTTAGAAAAGAAAAAGTCATTCATTGAATAGATGATAGAATTTTGAAAAAAAAGGTAATTTTACAGAACACATTTTACTTACATGATGTATACCCTATCTTTAGATATGTCTTATAGACTTTTTTTCTTTCTTTCTTTCTATTCTTTTTATAATTCCACATTACACATATGAACTATGAGTGAAGATTTGAAACTTTCGCCAGTAAAAAGGTATTTATTGATATTATTAAGTCTGTCTCATATTGTTGGCTAACCTTAAAGAACAAAATAAAATACCTTTTATGAAAACATGCACACATTTTTTCTTTTGGGTATAAAATGAAGCAAAATTTTATTGCAAAACATCTTAGGCTTGTGGTTGTGGCTTTGTAGGAAAATGAATCATTTGAGAGGCTAAAATAATTTATTTGGGATGGCTAATACATTAAATAATGTTAATTTTGGTAGTAGGAAAATTTGGCAGGCCAAATTCGAGAGATGTTGAACCATGCATGAGTGGTCACAGTCTTTTGACCACTAGAAAAGTGGAGAGAACAAACTTTTTACGTTGTAAGGAAGAAAAAGAATTAGATATGGATATCTGTGGTAGCATGTATTGGTACGTACTAGGGCCTAAACATGTTCGAAGAAAGTACCAGTTCATAAACAAACAAAATAAACGAGGCCAAATTAACATTCACATTGGAGGACATGCATAGAGCCACCAAGAGAATTAGCTACTGGAGCATTTACATGAATGGAAATTATGGTAACCCAAAACACAATATGAATATGAATGGTGAAAAGGGATTTGAAATATAAGTAATTAAATAAGAAAAATGGAGGAAGAGACAGAGAGATAGAGTGGGAAATTGGCTTTTAAAACCAAAAGGCAAAGCAAGAACAGAACAATATAGGATTAGGTATAAAAGAAAAAGAAAAAGAAAAAGAAAAGAAAAGAAAGAGAGAGCGTAAGCGTGTGGGTCAGTCCATAAAAAAGCCATCAATTTCTGTGCCCATAATTTCCTTTGATTGCTCTTTATCCCTCACTCCCACTGCTCTTCCCCTTTGCTTTTTTATTATCTCTCTTTCATTTCCTTTCTTTTCTCTGTCACCCATTTCCATTCACATCTTTACAATCACTAAAGCTATGTTTGGGAAGGAATCGAGGTGTTAGGATGATTGACGAATCCATGATGAAATAGAAATGAGATGAAATAGAAATGAGATCTTGAAGTTGAAGTGTTTGTGTGTAAAATAGTAGAAACAAAATGAGTTTGATATTACAAATTAAATCTAAAATGTTATATTAAATTACATATACTTAAGACTTTTTAGTATCGGATAACTATTTATCTAATATTTTGTCAATACCCGTCAACGACCACACACTCCTTTTCCATATATACTTGTGACATGTATTATTAGTTAGATTACTTTTACGATGGTTTTTGTCAACACATATTCTTTACATCGGTAACCCTTTCCCCCTATCATTTCTATATATATGACATATGAGTGTTGTTCCAACAATACTCAACATTACTTTTCTCTCTTATTAGCTCATTAGCTCATGTAACATTGTTAGCATTTATCACGTCATTGGATTATATATTGTTAAATACTATAAAAACGTAAAGATATACATGTCACAAGTATTAAATACGTGCAAGTTCACCAACAGTATATTAACTACATTTACGGAATAAAGAGAGAACAATTTATTAAAGAGAACTATTCAAAATATAGATACATTTAAAGCATAACAATGTATAAATTATATATCGACCAAACTAGATTTTTTTTTTTTTGTAAAATCACATGACATTCCAAAACATGAAATACGTTGGAATGAACTGAGAAGTTATGCTCTAACAAACCACACTGTCACCATTTTTTTTTCTTTGTTTGCCACTTTATTCCCTTCCCCTTCCATTGTGTTGGCAGCTTTTGTTTTTCCTCTTTTGAAATAAAAGATAAATAAATAAAAATAAAGCACTTTCAAATTCCCACCCAAAAGACCAAATCCTCCTCAATCAAACCCCTTACTCTTATTATTTTTATCATTCATTTTCTTTACTACATATTATATTATCAATTCTTATATATATATTTGAAATAAAGTTGGCAGAATCTTCTCTCTCTTTATCTCTCTCTATATATATATATCTTTTTCCTTTTTATTTTACGTCCTCTCATCATCTCATCATACCATGCATTCAATTAATATATTTTTATGTGCACTTTTTATTTTTATTTTCATTATTTGGATAAATTAAAAAAGTATAATAATGGAAGAACCAAACAATTAATACATCATCATTTTCATATGAGACAGAGACAGACACACATTTTTTCTTCCTTCTAGAATTTACTCCTTCATATATTCGCTACTACTTTATTTTTCTTTCTTTTTTTTTTCCCCTTTTTTGAATATATGTGATAGGAATATTATTAATTTTGCATAATTTATGGAACTATATACTGTGTTCTTAATTTCTTCCTACATTTTCCTTTTCTTCCTCTTCTTTCAAACCTACCTATCAAAATAGAACGGAAAACAATCCAAATTTTAATTTAGAATAGAAAATTTTATTAATTTAAGAGTGTTTGAATTCGATAGTAAACAATATACAAGTTTTCACGTTTATTGAAAAACTTTATCTAATATTTTGATAGCCGGAACAATTTTTCATACCAATTTTCTATCTCCATTCTTGTGTATTTTATCATGGGAACCAAATAAAACAAGATACAACAATCATTACTGTGACAAAAGAAAATAAAATTAAAGTTTAAAATTTAATAATGAAGAAAAGGGAGGTAAAAAAGTAAAAGATGAAAAGAATAAGAGTGAAGTTTCTTTACCGAGGGAATAGAAATGGGGAACCACCATTAAAGAGTTGTGTGCTGTTTAAAGCTTTTGACAGACAACTTTTTCATAGTCGTAGAATCCAACCCTGGGGACGACAGCGGCGACCACCCCTTTCCCCTAACTTTACATACTCTACTTACTCTCAAACTATATCTAATTTAAACTTCCACCAAATTATTTGCCCAACCTAAACCCTACTTCAATCTGTATACAAAGTATATATACATGTTTTTCCATTTGATTAAATATCTCATTATATTACTTACAAAAGTTAAGGTTTAAATATCAATCTGTTTGATGGTATACTTTATAATACCACTGTTTTATTATTTAAAAAATTGGATAAATGAAAATTAACTTTCAAGGATTGAATTTAATACATAAACTAAAATGGGAGAATAGGTTAAAATAATCATTAGGGTTATTTGCTAATATAGACTCCAAGACTTCCTAATTCCATTTTATGGTTAATATCTTCATACTTCATATCATTTTAAATTACTACTAAATTCAAAGATTTTTAGTTGGTTTCAGGTGTATGAGATCAAAGCTATTCTCGAGCCATAGCCCTATGCAGATTTCCTTAAAACTCAATGCTTTCATGTAACCTCCCTAGTTTCTCCTTCTTTTATATTTGATTTCATATGAACGGACTTGAATCTAGATCGCTCAATCAGTTAAGAATTCAAAGATATATATGTATATGTTATAATAACATCAACTAAAACTCAAATTTGTTTCAAGTATGAAAAACCCTAAATTCAACTACTTCCACAATGTTAAAATGTAAACCCAATAAAGAGGATAATTTGATAATGGCACATTTGAATCTAAACAATGTCATTTACTTTCCTAATAAATAGTTATAGTCATTATTTGTCCCTTACTTTCAATCCCCCAAGTCCTAGGGAGAGTCAATACCATATGTAGGGAAAGAAAAGAAAATGAATTAAATTAGCAACAAAATAATTATATTTTTAAAAGAGATCCATTCATTCTACTGAGATTAAATCTACCTATTTTGATTTCCTGATTATTATTATTAAAAAAAGTTGAATATACAATAGAAATTTTGGGAGGTTAACATATGCACCCATAGCTAGCAATGGAAACTAAAACGCAATATTTTATGAATTGGAGATTGTCCAAACCCCCACTGAAAATTAACATAATTCCCATGTTTAGTGCAGGCCAGATCATACCATAATAACTAATAATTAAAATGTAACACTATATATTAAAAATATGTGTGACATTAAACAAATAATTCGATTATTAAAAAAAAACATGACAAAAGCCAATACACAACACAATAATATTGAAACTCTCTCTACATTTATTTAGTTATGTTTTTTTTTTCATAAATAAAAAAAGTTACATTATTTTAAATTAAAAAGGAAAAAAAAAATCTTACAAAAGATGGCTGCTTGAAGAAGAACTTAGAGCTGACAAATGATCTGTCCATGAATTTTGATGCTCACTTCCCCAAAACTGGCTGTTGTTTTGATCATTTGGTCGTAAGAAATTTGATAGCATTGTTCCTTGTTCTCGGTTTTGTTCTTCATTTTTCAAAGGAATTCTAGAAAACTGTGTCAGATTCTGCAGTTGTTGTTGATGACAATTATTACTGTTGTTGTATTGTACTAAACCACTGGCTTGTTGTAATGAGTTAGCACCAAAGTTGTTGTTGTTGTTGACACCAATTTCTGGATATTCAGGTGCGGTTGTGGTGGTGGTCGGAGATTCTAGTCCCGCGACGAGGAATGGTTGTTGTTGTTGTTGAAAACAGTGCCATTGATCGAATTCCCTGGCGGTGGTGGCAGAGGAACTATTGATATGAATTCCAACAAAGCTGTCTCCAAAATTACGAGAAAATTGTTGTTGAAGAGATGGAATAATGTTCATCGAAGATAATTGTAACGAAGGATGTGATGAAAAATCTCTCGTTGTATTACTACTCTCAATGTTGTTGCAATTTCTTGACATTATTGTTCTTGAATTACCTGAAGATAAAAAAACACACACACACACACAATAATATTAAATTTTAATTATTAAAAATATGACCTTTCTAATTTATTCCCCTTTTATTTGTCTAAATTTTTGAATTTTTGTTTCTTCAAATATTGGAATAGTAAGAAATTATAATAAATTCAAACATATAGTAAATTAATAAGATATTTGTAACATACATCTAAACATTACATTTGGGCCTTTTATCTTATATCTATATATATAGGTATAAACTCAAAATATAATCAAAATAATATTCTAATAAAATTATAATTAATTTCGTTAATTCAAAACGTAACCATCAAGTTTAAACTTTTAGGTAAATAAATAAATACTCCTTTAACGCTATAAATAATGGATTGAATTTTGTGCTCGAAATAACTTATCAGCTTAAACTCTTGGACGGAGTCATCTGAGTAAAATAATAATTTAAATAAAAGAATTGAGAAATAAAAAGGTTCGAAGAGTTACCCAATTGAGATTGAGAGGGAGTGGGGGATTTAGATCGGTTATTAGATTTCTTCTTCTTCTTGTTCTTACGAAAGCCACCACCGACGGGGACGTTTCTAAGAGCGCCGCCGCGGGTCCAGTACCGGCGACAGGCTTTACAGAAATGGCGCGGCTGTGAAAGGCTGTAGTTATTGAAATAACAGAATTTTGTATTTGTTGAATCACAACGAGGACATTTTAATGTTGCCTCCGACTGCGGTATCATCGCTAGCCGCGCTCTATACGCCATAGAATTTGGTCGGATTCCACCTCCTCCATGACCCGTCGTAGGCGGCGGTGGTGGTAAAAATGCTGCCGAAACTTGACGTGGATCTTGATGATCATCATTTGTTGTTGTTGCGGATGTCTGATTCGACTAATATATATATACAAAATTAAATTTATTAACATTTTGAAATTGGGTATATTCAAGAATAGAATTTCAAGCCCAAAAAAACCCATCTTTTTTTTTTTTTTTTTGTTCTTCTTCTTTCCATAACTTTGCAAATGAAATTGAATTGAACCTACAAAAAAAAGGGGGGAAAACTTACTTGATGCCAATTTGGAGGATCTAAAAAGATTGGAAGAGAAGAGTGAGCCATAAGGGGGAATAAAATTTCAATTCTTTTTTTGGGGGTCTCTTTAACTATACATAAATAGAGTGGAAGAAGAGACTCACAGTAAGAGAGAGGGAAATAAAAGCAAGAGAGAGTGTTTTAAATCTCTCACCGTGTTATTCTCTTTTGATATCTTTTTGTATTTATTGTGTGAAAAAATTAGGGTTTTTTTTTTCCCCTTAATTTGGCTGAATGGAGGAAGTTTCTTGGGTGTTGCCTTAGCTCTTCACCTCCTCATTAACTTTTCTTTTGGGTTTGTGTGCTTTAAGTGCTCAAAAAAGAGAAGTGGATGTCCTCATGCAAAGGAAAAGTGATATGTATATTTATTGAATTAATAGTCGTTGAATAAAAGCAAAAAAAGAAGAAAAAAAAAAAGAGATTGTTTCTCTTTATGATATGGCCAATTGGTTTCTCTATTGAGGGCTTGAATAATATTGGTGGGATCACTTCAAATAATGAAAGATTTTTCACAATTAGATTGGTTTTGATGTTACTTCTTCCTCTCCCCATATGCAGTTTTCAAATAATTTAAAACTCAGTTCATCTTATTGAAAGGATCAAGGTTTTAGAGATATATAATGAAAGAAAAACAATATTAAAGATTCCTAAACTACATGTTTGGCAAATCAATCTCGATTATGCTTCTAAAAATTATTTCCGAGTTATATGGTCAAATGGATACAAATTCAAAAACAACATCGTCCTGCTTTCAATGTATCTAGATTTCGAGTTTTAAATTTTAAAGTGTAGAAATATATTAAATAGAGATTAAAAAATGTTTTAAAATACATTATAGTAGTGTTATGAACTCAATCAAATAGATTCAAATAATGATAATATAACTATATTATATGCTTTTAGATTTTCTATATATGATACATTAAGAATCTACCCCTTACTACGTTTATACATAATTAATATATGTGTGTATATATATATTATATGTTGACTAAATATATATTATGTTAGTAATTAAGTTTAATGAGATACGTACTCACACGACTCTTAATAGTGATGTGTCTTAGTGCATAAATAATAGAAGAGAAATGGTAAGTGGCGTTGTTGGTGTATTATTCCCTTATATGCAATATTAAATTTTACTACTTTGATAGGTAAACCATAATTATTATTTTAATCATATAGGTTTAATTATGGATAAGGTCATAAGATTTTTTTTTTAAAGGTTACCTCTTCACTTTTTAACTAAAATTATTGTGCCTAAAGAAACATTAAAGCCTTTAATCTCTTTATAAATAACAAAAACTAACCTTTTTCTTAAGGAAACAAATATGCATATATTGATAGATTGAAATATTAAGTTAAATTAAATTAGAAAAGTACAAGAATAGCAAAATTACACAAAGAAAAAAAAAAAATCCGTCAATAACATACTTTTAAAAATCCTATACTTAAAATATATAATCCAACTTACAAGTATGATTATTGATTTGAGGGTTTAGGGTTTGGTATATTGAAAGTAAGATATGTTTTGTAATCATTTCATTTTTAGTTTTTAAAAGTTAAATTTATTTCCTCTCTCTTTTCATAGACCAGATTTAAAACATAAAAAGTTATTCATGTAGTTTTCAAATATTGATTTAAAATTTTAAATCACTACTAAAACGGTAGATCACGGATCATTAAATTTAGAGATAGAACAAGTATATATACATATGATGTTAAGCTTAACTTTAAAAAAAACTTTTTAATTAAATTGACTCTTAAAATATTTACAAACTATAGCAAAATTTTGAATTTTATCAATGATAGTTATTGATAAACTTTTATCGATGTCGTCGATCAATGTCATTGATCGAAACATATCAATAACTATCAATGTCTATTATTGATAAAATCTGAAAATTTTATTATATATGTTGTAAATTTTTTTTTAAAATTTACTATTTTTTATCATTTTTCATATACTAAAAGTATTGAGAAAAAAAAAAGTTAAAGAAGATACAAAAATGTAAATTACTTGGATAGCTCATACAAGGTAAGTAAAAGAATAGATATGTACATATAGTTGTTTAAGATGAAAATGAAAATATGAAATATTATTATGATTTTATTTTTTGGTTGAGAAGAAGAAAGAAAATGAAAAATGAAAAATGAAAAAGCTAAAATAAAGATAACATTTAAGAAATAAGGGGGAGGGGGAAGAATATTTATTGAATAAATGTGGGGTTTATTTGTCATGTAGTTGTCTTTAAGACCCATTACAAAATGAAACTTTAAAATTGTGGTAGGCAGATGCCTCTTGGTTGTGGTTCCCTACCTCTCTATTAATTTCACTCATCAAACACAAAAAGTAAAGAATAATTGCACCCAAGATTATCCAATCTTTCTCAACTTTCCTTTTTATTTATATAAAAAATATTAAAATTCCAGTTGCCTCTTAATTCTTTATTTTATTTTATTTGTAACACATCTCACCTTATTCCTCATATAATTTAATTAATTCTCAAACATACATACATATATATATTATTGTTCTGGTTCTGGGTTGTTTAATACTTAAAAGTATATGATCAGACCACACCCAATTTGGGAAGGAGTTTACAAAAAGAAATTTGGCCTTTAAATGGAGGATGTACATTATATAATTTGTTTAATTGATTTCTCTAAGAAGTTTCTTAATTAAGAAGGAAAAATAACACCTTTTTTTTTATGAAAATTAAATTCTAATTCATTTAGTATATATGTGGGTGATTATATTTAAAGAAAAAAAACTATTTCATGCCCATAATCTTGTGTATGATAAAAATAATAGTTAACTTTGGTAACCAAATTTTAATTTACAAATTACTATTATTTATACTATATAATAATAATTTGTACTCCAAACAAAGACGGAAGTAATCAGTACACAAACTAATATTGCATTCCAAATACAAACTATATAATAACTAATTAATTTATTGTAATTTATAGATTGCAATAACCACATACTGCAATAACATACGTTCACTTCAAATGTCTTCTAAGTATGACGGAATAGGAGAGACATTTAGCACCTCTATTTATCAAGACCTTGAGATTTAGGCCGAATTCAAAGGACCGAGAAGAGACCCATATCCATCAATCATTTATAATAACTTCAACTCTACATATTATATAAGTAGCATAAAGTTGATAGAAGTTGAACATTTTCCCTAAATCAATGCTAAATTTGTTAGTGTAGATAAGAAAAGATGAATAGTAAAATTAGATAAGTATGAAAATTGTATAAATGTTATATTACATTATACGTCAAAAACTCTATTTTGTATTTCATACACCGTAACGACTCTTTCTATATTGTGTGCACAGTGAACAAAAAAAAAAAAGAGCAATTTCTTCTCGTTCTCCACCAAAAAGCACTACCGCCCTCGTAAAATTCAAGGTGGGCGACCCCTATAGGTAAAGGTGTGTATATATATATCTAATCCATCCATATATATATATAAAAGTAAAGTGAGATAGAGAGAGAGAGAGAGAGTGGATGTCAACATCTATATTTTGTTAAGTTTTGATACATCACGTAATGCATGGGAATGCATGGGATGATGCACCAAAAGATTAAAAAGAGTACTGCCAGTGCGGTCCTCATCTTTTATGTTTTCTTTGACCAAACTCTCCACTTATCAAATTATTCTAACAACTCGTCGTATTGTGGTTGTCAATTTTTGTATTCTTAATTATGTATTAGTTAATAAAAGATGTATACAACTCATTCTATAATCCATTGCATCTAACAATTATTGTGAAATACAATTCATGTTTTCCTCACACAAACTTACACATTAATCTTGCAACCAATTCCTTAACAAAATTCTTGACCATGTTTTTATTGATTTGATTTTAAAATTTTTAATGGTTTAGTTTCCAACCTCTGTTTAGTTTTAAAAGAATTTAGTTAGTTAAATAGAAACTAAGTTTATAAAATTTTATTTTCTTCTAAATCTTTTAAATGTCCCCTTTTTAAAATATCTTTTTATAAACTTTACTTTACTCTTTATTTCTTTTTTTATATATATATATAAAAAAAAAACTATCATTTTAGACTTTGTTATATCATTTTTCATCTAAAATATACTTTTCAATGTTTTATTGAAGACAAAAGAGAAGAATGACACGTCAACGAGTCTAACATGGTCATCTCTGCTAGGGAATGGCTTTGGGATTTTGGTCCATGACAAGGAAAAAGTAGTTTTTGAAGAAAAGAGGTAGAAATCGTTGCTCACGTTAGAAGATTTAGGCTTGACAAGTTGGTGTATATATATATATATATATATATAATGTGGTTGTATGGTGGTGGAAGTATAACCCTCATGTGTTGCTACTGTCGTCCGTCCAATTCTACTGTCGTCCGTCCAATCGAACATGTGAATTCTGTCGAATCACATCTCAAACTAGCCACATAGGCATACATAGGTGGTGACCCCGAGGGACTCCCATACGGTACAACTCTAACAGGCAGACCTAACAGAACACTATAGCCTATACGTGCTTATCATAACATCAATATCTTTGATCATATTTGATCATAGCATGCCTCAATAATACTGTCTCAATCATAATATGGTTACCGAAGTAGTCATTTATAAGGTCATCTCAAATAGTCATATTATACCTCTCTTAGTTACACCATTGAACAATACATAACATACATGCAACTTTCAAGTGGGGTTTAGTAGGAAAAATCTCTTACCTGAAGATCTGCTAAAATAATTCACTGGTTGGCAGTCAAATCCTCCCAATACTCAGTCTTAAACATAAACAAAATACACTACAACAAAAATGGTCTACAACGACAGTTATTTTTGCCACGAATAAAATCCGTGACAGTTATTTACAGTAATAGTATCGGAAGTCATGAAAAGTCTTTTCATGACAGTTTTCGAAAATTGTCGCAATAAGTTTTTTTATGACAGAAAATAAATGTAATTAATTACTATTTTATAACAACAAATAACTGTTATATTTTATATTGTGACAACAAATAACTGTCATCATTTGTGTATTAACGACAGTTTAAAAATGTCGCAAATTAGTTTATTATGACATTTTTTAATTGTTAAGGATATGTCAATCGTGACAGTTTTTTTTAGAAAATTTAATGTCATTGTTTTGCTATTGACGACATTTTTTTCTTGTCAAATATAGGACAATCGTTACAGTTTTTTATAACAAAAATGTCATTGTTTTAATATTGACGACAATTATGGAGTGTAACGAATTCATATATTATGACACTTAATTCATGTTGCAAATTCCTCAATTACTATCCTTTTTCCTTGTTCTCCTTGTCGCTTCGTCATTACACGAACCATTTGAATGACAATAATGTTATAATACATAACACCCATATAGAAACAAATGGTCGACACTTTAATATACATATGCTATAATACACTTTATAATATTCGTACATTTCCAATCAAGTTTGAACAATTTACAAGTATGAAATTTCAGCCTTTAATCAAAACTAGTGTAAATATCATCAGAATACATATAACATGATTTTCTGCACAAGCATAAACAACCAACAGGTAAGCCTTCTATCTCTAAAAATATTATTGGTCGCTTGAACCATGGTAAGTGTACTTTGATGGTCCAGATTAGCTTTAACATGGGAAATAGACATTGGGTCTGGTGTCTTCTCAGCCCATTTACTTTTGAACTTGATCACCCTGTTACACTGGGCTTTGGCCCAAATATCTGAATCTACAGATTTGAGCCATTAGCCAAAAGCCCATAAAATGAAAAGGTCGATCATTCATGGACCTACAAGGCAAGCCCAATACTATGTCAACAACCTTTCATTCATCATACGGATGTTTTTATTGTTTACATAATTAGGTAAAGCTGTCGACTACATTTTAAAAAATTCCTATTCAAGCTTTCAGTTTTTACCTTAATCAAATTGGGAATTTTAAATTTTTGTAACAATGAATGGATTTCAATTACCAAATTGATTAGTTAAAAAAAAGAAGAGAAAGAGAAAATGAGAACACATAACAAAAGGTTGTTGTAGTACCCTAATTCATCATCTTCTTTCCAACACTATAACCATACTGCACGTTCTTTTGTCCAAACCTAAAGTACTAATCTTGTCATTTTCTCTATCTCTCAATGCCTTTTTCCCTTCTTCTTCTTTATGTTATTTTGTGCATCTTCATACATACAAATCTATTTAGACTCATCGTAGTAAAAAAATTAAGGAAACTAGAATTACTCTAACATAATCATGTGATTCTAATGTGTGCCTTCGGTTCTTTTCTTTCCTTTTTTTAATATAAATTAAAATTGTAATTGGTGTTTAAATGTAGGTTAATAAATTAAAGATAATAATGATATGAAAATGTGAGGGAGATTTATGGATTATAGATTGATAAGAAGGGGATGTATGTATGTGAGAAGAGAAGAGAAGAGAAAGGGTATGCAATAGTAAAGGAAATGGGCCCTAAACACTAAAATTAATTGAGTCCTTAAGATTAGGACCACCCTTTTTGTTTTGTTAAGGGCTCCACCTTGCTATCACATGTAACCATGTTGTGTCCTTATCTTCCCCTTTTACTATTTGGCCCTTTCATTTCATTCAAATGCAAACCACATATCCACCTAAACCCACACCCACACCCCCCACTCTAACATTCCTTTTAAAATAAACACACATATATGTATTCATTCCCTTGCTTCTTATTATTACTTTTGGGTCCAAATGTTTTCTTTCTTTTCAAAAAAATTCAAATTGTAACATCAATCGTGGAAAGAATTTTGTGTGGGAAACAGAGACATTTATGCTCTTTTCTTCAATCTAATCCACTTATACCTTTAAAAAAAAAAAAAAAAGAAGAAGAAAGGAAAGTAAAGTAAATTTCAATCCAATCCTAAAATGAGTGGGTTGGAGTTTAATTGATTTCTTTTTAAATTAATGGGAATCATACTAGGTTCAATTTAAAATAAAAGCAGTAATATGATCCTTATATTTTATATATGTATCAAAATTTACCATTTGAGTAGAAAATCAAATCAAATCAATCGTTACGGTGTTGGTTTAAATGTTGTAGAGGTGATAAAACAAAAATTGAAACTTCTTTAAATCATCAATCGTATAAGTTTAATATTTTAAATTTATGTATAAATGTGATGTAATTAATTTAATTAACTATTTTGATATTAGAATTTATTATATGAGAATTGAGAGTGGCATATTAATTACTTTTTAGAAATTGCAAGAATTCTAGTGAAAATGTCGATTTAAAAAAAAGTTAAAAAGAAAAAAAACAATACTATAAGTTTCTTATAATAACTCATTAAAATAAATACATTATTTAATAATAATCTATTTAATTGTTTAAATTAAT
Organism: Cucumis sativus; assembly: GCF_000004075.3. Taxonomy (NCBI): domain Eukaryota; kingdom Viridiplantae; phylum Streptophyta; class Magnoliopsida; order Cucurbitales; family Cucurbitaceae; genus Cucumis; species Cucumis sativus. The sequence goes on from NC_026660.2 coordinate 12,678,576, forward strand.
TTATTTATGTTTTTTAATTATTTATTTATTTCTATAAAAGAAATTATGAGTATGCTTTTTTATTTACACACTTTTTAATTATTAATAATACATACAAATTATTTTTAAATATAAATATTAACCCTTTTAGAAAATAACTCTGTGATTTTATTAATGAGGAATACTACAATACTTGGAATATTTATTTATGAATACTAAACAACTCTTGTGTATATCTATAATCTAATATATATATATATATAAAAGGCAAATTTGAAAAAAAAAAAGTTATAGACAACTTTATCTTTCAACATTTTAATTAATTACAATTATATCATATTCTTCTAGTTTGAAATATATGAAAAGTTTGAAATTAAATACATTAAATTTATGAACTATTGCTTATTATTATTGTAAACTGATTTGTGGATTGATGAAGATTGAAGATGAAATTGAAGTTTGAAGATAAAAGATGAAGATTGAAATTGTTTCTAACATTTTTGTTTGTTAATTTTCACTTGTATGTTAGAGTATAGTTTTCAAATTTTTAAATTTTGATGGTTCAAAGGACTTCTTGTGACTTTCACTTACTTAAACTTTTAGTCATCCACGAAATAAGGTTAGTTATTATAATATAATGATAGAAACGATAATTACAAATTTATCATTTTATTTTAGTATAATTTTTCATTTTTATTTTAGTATATAAAAAAGTGAGATTTGTATAAATAGCATAATATGAATTTTGTATAAATAAAAAATTTTACCCAAAAGAAAAAGGGGGAAATGTGAGATTGTTAAGATTTTTGTATTTGAAAGCTAAATATTTGTGTTTAATGAGTGATGTAAAACAAAATATTTATAAAAAAAGAGTAAAGTATGTTACTTTGATTTTAAAATACATAATAAAATAAATGACTACTTCACGTTATTTATTATTACCGTAGCAAGAAAAAGATTATATCAATTAAAAGAAAAAAAAAAACATAAAAAAAAACATATTTACAGTATCTTTTTTAATAAAAAAAATGAATAAGTCAATAATGAAAATATCATAACATTAACAACCTACTTTACGAAGACCCTTCATCTTCAAGCACGTGATTTCTAAGCCTCCATCTTTTATCTTCAAGTTCCCAATATCTAATCCTCTATCTTTCATCTTTAAGTTCAATATACAGTCGTTCTTCACAAACTCATACACCAACATAAAATTTACTCTTTATCTTTGAGTTGACAATCTGCAAACCACATCATCTCTATTTTCAAACATAAAATTTATTATAAAGCCACTAAAACTTCATTCGTAACCTTACATCTTAAAACCAAAATCAATAAACTTTCATCTTCAAGCTACTAAATCTCCAATCTAAAGAGAAGATAAATTTTTTAAAATGTAGTAAAGACCGACTCATTTTATAGTAGTAACAAAAATGATATTGTAAAACAAGTAAACTTTCAAAAGTTTTGAAACCACTATAATTATAATTAAACTTAAAGTCATAAACTATAGAATGTTTTTGGAAATAAATAAATAAAAACATTTCGTATTTTACATTATTTTTACATTTAATTATAATTAATAATTATTTTTATTAATTAACAATATTTCATTTGATTTAATAAATAACAAAACTATCCATCAGATTAATTAGAAAGAAAGGATAAAATAAGAATATAAAGTTTCTCCATATAAGAATTTTTATATATAGTATAAATAGATTTTGAACAAGTTATACAATTGTTCGTCATAAATTTATGTCACAACAAAACAAAAACAGAAATAGAGAACTCTTTTGTGTTTGACATTGAAAATTTTATACTTATTACAGAAGTAAACGAAACGTTTTGAGTGTTGTACTTCGTAATATTTGAAATTCTATTACAAATACTTTTTTTTTTTTGAAGAAAAATTTATTCAAATTTGAGACAAAAGTTAGATTAGTATATAAATTACTAATGGGTGAATTTTCAATTTTAAAATAATATAAATAAAATCTATATAATATAGATGCTAGAAAAATAAATAGTTCAATTTTGGGAGAAAAGAAACCATTATAACAATTGTCAATATATACTGACAAGATTTAAAAAAGAATGTTTTAAAAATTAGAGATGGAGCAAGTAAAAAAGAAGATGGGTCTTATGTTTTAATACAACAAATATATGAAGATTTGAATTTTCAACTACATAATGAAAACTATGTCATAAGTACCATTATGATTGATGATCGAGTTTAATCGAACTTCTTGTTATTTATTTACTTTCAGGTCCAAAAGTTTTTCAAAAATTTTCAAATTATTAACATTGATTGCCAAAGGGCCCTACGTGGTAAAAAAAAAAAAACTTATTTTCCCTATTTTCTATCTGGTCACTATTTTTAAAAATTTATTTGAAAGGTAATGTAATTAAGTTCGTTGTTGTTTTCTTGAAATTCAACTTCATATGAGCCAAATGAGTAACACAGCTCATTAAAGTTTTGCGTCTTCAACTTCCAACTTTTTTCTTAGCCCTAATTTGAAAATGAAATGTGTTGTTTTCTCCATAAATAAAACAAAAATTATATATACATTTATTAGCATTGTTTTTTTTTTAATATTCATTTGTCCTTGTATTTTTAAAAATGAATTTTAGCCATTTTATTTTTAGGGTGTGATCACTTTTTCACCATATGTGTGTGTTTTATACACGATAAAGGAGAAAAAAAATCAAATATTTTTATTAGTGATTTAATTTATATATAGAATGGATGGACAATGGATTAGTTAAAATCATGTCTTCTATTTAGTAAAGTTTCAATCTTTTAAATTATTTGAACAAATTATTAATGTGTTGTAAAATTTCCATCATGTATCACTTAACTTACATAAGTATTATCTACTTTTCCATTTTTGAACAATTATATTACTCCAATGCTTCTTTTTTTAAAAAAAGAACTTATTTGCAAAATAATGCACCATGTGCACAATCTGTTTTTATTTACTACAAATATTTGTTAAAACTTATAAAGACACTTTTTCCTTCATCAACTTTTGTCCAAATGACAATTCCATGGGCATAACACGTAAATTCTCAAAGAGAGGATTTAAAAAAATAATAGCTCTCTTTTATTGGCTTTGAACGAAATAGTGAAAAACAACTTTGCTTAACAAATAAGACACTTGTTACTATTTCAAATATCATTGTTCCATCCCTCGTCTAATAAAAAAAGGTTTGAATGTGAAAGAAAGATTCTGATTTCACGTCAGTCCAACGGTGATGGGAAGAATTGATGGAATAGAATTAATTGTTTGTGATAGTGAACATTTTTTTTCTTAAAAAAAAAAAGGTATAATTTAACAAAGATGCAACTTTTCCCTCTCAACAAAATTTGAGGGTATTTAAATTAGTGTAGATTATAGATTATAGATAATAGAAAAGGACAAGAGCTGAAATTACTAAAAAGGACAGTTTTTGAAGTTTCCATTCCGACCTCAACTTAAATTTCAAAACATCTCTATGGGAAGAACAGTTAATTTAACAAATTGCATTCATAATCTGACAAAAATTCCAATGGTAAAAGAACAGATCAACACATCTATCAAATGAATTTGTTATTATCTTTGGCTGTTCATGAAGACAATGTAATAATTGGCTTTTGTCCACTAATGGAAGAGTGTCAGATTTCCAAATTTCCAAATTTCATCCATGCTTGGACAACATTTCAATGGAATTTGAAAAGAAAAAGGAATTTTAAAAAAAGTTAAATTAATTAACTCGTTGAATCAAACCCAAAGTGAGAAAGTTGTTTGCATTTTGATACATAATGCAAATCAACTCAAAAGCTGAAATATCAATTGAATCATAAACACCTATCTAATAAAAATTAAAAAAAAAAAAAAAAAAACATTATCAAATCTATATGTGCTCTGAAGATGGAGAAGAAGCTAAAGGAAGAACCTGTGAAGAACTTGAAGAATATGGTGAGACATGATGATCTTCTTCTTGAACTGCTTCTTTAGGAATGGACATGGCTCTAATTTCAGAACTTTGAACTGACCCATCATTTTTATTGGGCTTCTTCTGAGCTTCTTCCATTAATTTTCTGTACAATTTCTCTTCTGCCTCTCTTAAGAACTTAAATTTTGGGGGAGGTGATGATAAGAGCCTACTCAAATCCAAATCAGTTGATGATTCAAAGAGAGGATTTATATTGAATCCATGGTGTTTGAAAGAACTCAAAGGGTTTAATGGAGATGTTGTTGGCATCAATGGAGGAGAAGGCAAAGGAGTAAGAAAAGGAGTATCAACAGTTAATATAAGATCACTTAAACTTCTTGTTCTTGATCCTTTTCTGCTTCTATCTTCAGATTCTAAATCTTCTTTAGTTTCCTCTTTAATGGTGAAAAGAAACCTTGGTGGACCTGCAAGATTATGCAGTCTCATCAACTCTAACTCAACTCCTCCATCTTCTCCACCAGATGATTTCAACAACAAATCTTTACTACAACCAATTTCAATGTCAGATTCTTGATTCCTCAGTTCTAGATTCCTTTGATTTTCTCTAGAACTGTTGGGTTGTTGTAACGAAGAAGAAGAAGAAGAAGAAGAGGAACCCTTTTTCCAATTCCAACAAATGAGATGAAAAAACTCTTTAGCATAATTGGTGAATTCATCTTCAACATGTGAAGAAGTTATACTTCTTTTCTTCCACCATAGCAAATAGTAAAGCTCAGCAACAAGAGCAAATAGAAGACACCCAAAAACTAAACTCAACCCAATTCCCAATCCACTAAAAGAAGTCATTCCCCTTTGAATTGGGAACAATCTCAAATCTCTACCATTAATTAATTACCAAAACCCCCCACTCCACAATCCAAATTCCAAAACTCCATGAACAGAAATCGTTGAAATCCCCCAAACAAGAACTCAAATCACTTAAGAGAATCTGTAAATTGAGGCCTGAAACAAACGCAATAGTGAATTTGCAGCAAGTTTGTTCGAAGAGAAGAATAAACTCGTTAGGGAGAAAAAAATGAGAAATTATTACCTTTAGAAAGGAAAGAGAATGAAGGAGCAGCCACAATCAAGAGATGCAACCCAAATTGTAAAATTTTAAAATAAGAAAGAATCCAAAATGATGAACAAGTGATTAAATTAAGAAAGGGAAGGTGAAGAATAAGGAAATTAAAAAAAATGAAATTTGGGGTTTGGGGATTGTATTTTGTGGGAGTTGCTTGGATGGCAGCTCACATGGGTGGGTTTGGCTAAAGCGTGTGTATATAAATTACATATATATATATATATATATCATATATATATATATATATATATATATATTTAATTATTTTGGTATTGGTTGTTTGGCTTTGAATGCAAAAGAGGAGAATCATCCTTCTATGGTGAATCACATTCCATAAATATTTCAAAGAATCAAAATAACACGCTTTCATTTTATTTTATTTTATACATTTTACCTTTTTAGTTTCTTCATCTACTTTTTTCTTTTTTTCTTTTCAAGTTTTGTATTTCTATTTAACTTCAATTTCGGGTTTGGTTTTACTTTTAATATTTTATACTCTTAAATTTGGTAAATTTTAAATTAAATGTAGTTACCAAGTTAATTATCATTATTAAAAAATAAACATAAGATTACAACCAAAACTAGTTTTTAGTCGAGATTTAAGGATTTAGTCCATTCACTCTAAAAGATATCTAATAGATTGGTTTAAAACTTGTGATTAGTTTGTTTCTAAATTCCAAAATATGTTTTAATATATTTTTTAACTTTGGATTTGGCTCTTTAATGATTTAGTTTGGTGTGAGATAGAATATTTACTCTAACACTTTTTAAACTTTATGGGTTTAGTATTAATTAACCATAACAAGTACGTGGAAGACGGAAATGCAAATTAAACATAAAGTTTAAAATTTGCCAAGTAAAATTTATATGGAAGGTAAAAAAGGTCTTCTTATGGAGCTGAATATATAATGAAGTGTTCCATGTGAATAATAATTATTGAGATTCTATACAATTGAATGCATGTACAAATACAATATCCAATATGGGAAATGTGGAAATAAATAATCTGAACCAAAAAGCCATTCTAATGCATAGTAGTTGTTGTTTTTTCCATAATAATTTATTGTGGAAGTTTTTGTTTCCATAATGTTCATTAATTTATTGTTTTATTTTCTTTCAGTGTGATATTCATTAATATTCAGTTGATAATAATAAAGCCCATGGTCCACAATTAACTAATAATAGCAATGCAAAATATTAGATTTAAATATGTTTCGTTCAAAAAACCAACTAATTAAAATTTCCTTAGATATTAATAAGTAATATATTCCTAAAAATATTTATTTGTAAGATTTGATTGGAGGATAGATTTTATATTTAGGCAACATGGCTCTCGAGGTTTGGAAAAGTGTTTATGGGTTGATTATGAGATTGTTAATATGATTTTGAACTTCTGGGAATATGTTTTTAATAATTTGTAATCAATTTAATGTTTAATTTTACATCTTTTGTGGTAGATTGCCAAAATTGACCATGAAATATGGATTAGGGTGGCAATTGTGCAATCAATATACTATGAAACTTTCAATTGTAAAAATTAATTTATATAATTAGGATGTGATACTTCAATTTACGATAATGGTAGAATTTGAACTTCAAAACAATAAAATTTGAACATTTAAACTTATACCGTTATTAAAACTGTTATTGTAAGACCGAGACTACACTTTTAACACTTTTATAAGTTTGTAATTGTTTTTACCATTCAAATTTGATTTTGAAGTTCTAATTGTTTTTACGATTCACCCTATAGAAAAAATTCGATCTGATAGAGTATAGGGTTTAGAGTTTTACGTGCGTAATTAAGATGGGCCGTGAACTATGCGGGTCTGAGCCCAATAACATGAACCAATAAATTTCTAGCCCAAAACAGTAAATGGGCCGGAAAAGTGCTTCATTGCCCATACATTTCATTACATTCATAACCTTGGAAAGGGCAGAGAAAAAGGAAATTGAAAATACGCGCCGTCACCGCTAGCAGACGTCGTCAATGTTTTTAACCTACTCCATCAATAACTCCGTCGAAATTAAGCGGTCTGATTAACGGACACCGTTATCGTTGTTCTCCTCAAACTCTTTGTCACTTCTCTCCTTCTCGGCTCCGGTGGGCTTTGGATTGGATTTGGGGAAGGAGATGAGGGTTGTTTGTTTTTCCGCTGTGTAAAAGGAGGCTGTAATTTTGAGAATCTGAATACCCATCTTCAAATTGAAATCCCTTTTCGTTTCCCTACTTTCTCTAATTCCATACGTAATCGTAAGTTCTTTCCGTTTTTTGTCTATATTTCTTCGAATTAATTGGTTCATACAAATCTTGGACAGGTTCTCTTTTCCTTTTGTTGCTGGGATTCTTCTGTTTGCAAGTTTGTTGTTCATCTCCATCTGGGGTTTTTTTTTTTTCCCTTTTCTTTATGGCTATTGTTCATCTTTAGTTGGGTTTCTGTTTTGGGATTTTTTCCCCCAATCGAGGGTCCAAGGAGATTTTCAATTTCTGTTGTGGAAGTGGACCATGATTCTGAATGTTGGAAGTGAAAAGTGTTGATTGTAGTTGGTTTTGATTTTATCTGAGAAACTGGATTTGTATGGATGTGCTATGAGTTGATACTGTTGAATTTAGAGGAGGCTGGAGATAGTTTCTTCTTGTTGTAACTGTGGTTAACCAAGGATTCTTTCTGGGTTTCGGGCTGAGAGGGCATGGGAGAAGATTTGCTAACAAGTTTAACCATGGAAAATCACCACCCATCTACCCTTTTGTCAATGGATTCAAGTTCCATGTCTCATGAAGAACTCGAGCGAGAGATGAATCGATCTATTGTTCTTTCCCGACCGCCCGATATCAATCTTCCTCTTTCAGCCGAGCGTAGTCCTCCTCCACAACCCTGGAATTCAGACACTTTCGATATGTTGGATGTTAGTTTGGGAACCCAAATTAGTGAAGCAGATGCTCTTCTTAATCTCCCCAAGGCTGGACGAAAGTTTTCCAAGAGACTAGACAGTGTTTGGGGTGCTTGGTTTTTCTTTAGTTATTATTTTAAGCCTGTGTTGAATGAGAAATCAAAGTGTAAAATTGTTCGTGACAGTAATGGGGTTTCTGGATTTGACAAATCAGATCTAGAGCTTGAGGTGTTCTTGGTTCAACACGATATGGAGAATATGTATATGTGGGTTTTTAAGGAAAGGCCAGAGAATGCATTGGGAAAAATGCAGCTCAGGAGTTATATGAATGGACACTCTCGTCAAGGTGAACGTCCTTTCCCTTACAGCGTTGACAGGGGATTTGTTCGGTCTCACAGGATGCAACGAAAGCATTACAGGGGCCTATCAAATCCCCAATGTGTGCACGGGATTGAGTATGTTTCATTGCCGAATCTTAAAGGTGTCGACGAGGAGGAGCAAAAAAGATGGATAGAACTTACAGGGAGAGATCTTAACTTCTCTATCCCACCAGAAGCAAGTGAGTTTTCTTCATGGAGGAACCTTCCCAGCACAGAATTTGAGCTGGAAAGACCACTTCCTCCCTTGAAGACCAGCTCCCATCCTCCACCGAGAAAATTGTTAAATGGAGCTAGTCTTAACCTGTCAACACGACCAACGAACCATGTAAATGGTGGAGGGATGGATCTGTCGCCGAAAGGCAAAAAGCGGAAGAAGGATGCATTTCTACATGGTAACGATGAAGACTATTGTTTGCTCATTAACCAACATAATGAGAGAGTTCAAGATACAGAAATTCATCCAATTGAGCCTCTATGGTTAAACGATTTCAGTGGGGTAATGAGGAACATTTATGGTCCGGTTACAGCCGCAAAAACTATCTACGAGGACGAGCAAGGATATTTGATAATTGTCAGTTTGCCTTTAGCTGATCTAGAAAGGGTTAAAGTAACTTGGTGGAACAACCTCACTCATGGGGTTGTAAAGATAACATCAGTGAGCACTGGCTGTATGCCCTTTGTGAAAAGAAACGACAGAACATTCAAGCTCACTGATCCATCGCCCGAGCACTGCCCTCCTGGAGAGTTCATAAGAGAGATTCCATTGCCAACCAGGATCCCAGATGATGCAAAGCTAGAAGCTTATGGAGACGAGACGGGTACTAGTCTAGAGATAATGGTGCCTAAACATCGCGTTGGTCTAGAAGAACATGAAGTTCGTGTTTGCCTTCGCCCTCATCTCGGTGCAAATGAGCTAGTGTTATCTTAAAGGAGTGATGACATAAATTATATTGTTCATTGCCATTTTCCAGTTCTGTAGCCAAATGAAAAAAGAGAAAAAGAGAAAAAAAAAAAAAAAAAAAAACAGATGAATTTGATGAAATTAAAAGGGAAAATATGTTTTAATCCATTTTTCCTTTGATCTTAAATACCATCTGATTCCAAAGTTACCTGATCGGAACATTATGGGTTCTTTCAGAATAGAAAAATAGTTGGCTGCTGATATATGTTTGTGTTATTCATATTGAATAGATAACATCAAGCTTTTAACTGCAAGATTTAATCTTATTTTGAATGCATTTGATTTGAATTGACTGCTAAATGTTAGTTGATTATTATTTATTCATTTCTGTAGAAACCAAAATGTCTTATGAACCATTATTTTACATAATTTGGCTTTGATCCTCTGGGAAATAGTATTGTTTTGATGTTGTGTGTTCCCTTCATTTGAAAGTTCTTTAAAGATAGTTTACGTATAGTTAATTTTTCATTATTTGCGCTTTCTCTACATTTGATCAGAATTCGAAATGTTTTGCTTCTTTTAGGACTAAAATACGTGAACGGCGTATCTCATAACTCGTGGAAGTTCGAGCACGTGTGAGACCTCTGACTAAGAATGTAATATGATAACCAAACCATTAGCACAGACATTCTTTTTCATATTTATTTTTTAAATGAATTCCCTACACTTTCTTTCCCATGAAATTTAATTTCTATATCCCTACTACTCTGTTGGTTTTTTTAATTAAAAGAAAATTCTCCTCCTTTCTAGATATAAATTTTCCAATTTGCAAATTGTTACAATAGTTTACATGGGACGACTTAATCCCAATATTGTTCAATTCAACCCTAAAAATCCCCTATTCAAACGTGCTCGATTACCTGAACCCCGAGCCACAGGGTTCTGTTATGACCTTCATACTCACGTTTATCAATTAATATTCCTAGTATTTATATCCTCTTTTCTCTTCTAAATTTTTAAACCTGGAGATAAAAGTGATGTCTATGCAACTGTGTTTTGAATTTTACTTGTGGACCTAGCCCCACAACTTATTTCCAACAATAATTTTCGTTCTCAACTCATGATTAATAACTCCAGATTTCAACTCCCAATTTTCTTTCTTAACTCATGACCAATAACTCGAGATTTCAACTTCCCTAACTTCTTCCTACTGGCTTCCTTCCATGAATCATTTCATACAAAACCTCAAAGTCGCTCAATTCTGATCTAATATCTATGTGGTGCCATCCACATAAGATGTCATTTTTAGTCTATTTGTTTCTATTTCTCTTTAAAATTTTAGTTAGTTTTGTTTTTCATCTTCTTTTTTTTTTTTTGTCTATTTTTACCATTTTTATTGACATCAATTTGAAGACTACATATATTTCAAAACACATATTTAAAATATCAAAATATTTTATTGATGTCAAAATATTTTACTGGTAAACCACTCATGATATCAACTATATATTTCAAGACACAATAGAATCAAAATTGGATTGAAATAATATATTAATTTAATATTTTAAAATTAATATTAAAATACAAAGATCGATAAAATGAGAACGGTGTCCTATACCCCTAATAAATTCAGCATTGTCTATATTTCTTTCACTAGTAAACACTCTCAAATTAGTGATAGTATAGAGAGCTCGTTGTCTGTAGCTGCATTCATTCTGTAGTTGCATTCTTACTTTCATCCTATATAGGTAGTTTTCATGTTATATTACCAGTCACATCTTACATGTGCAAATGTGACATATTGCCTTCTGTCCATAATATAATTGATTTATCATATCTATACATTTAAGATTTGTTCTCCCCCAAACTCGTTTTTTAAATGGAAGGTTGAAAACATATGTTTTGAGTGAAAGCAGTATCGTACATCTCCAATTATAACACTTAATTAACTATTTTCTTGTTTATGAGAAGGGTTATCATAATCTTTCCTTAATTCTCTCCCTTGTTCGTCAATTTCCTCAACCTTCCTTATTTCCTTATTCAATTTATATTTTGATCCCTTTTTATCTATAATTAATTCATTTAAATTTAAATACTATCTAATTTTTTTTTAATGGTGTTGAATTAAGTGATCGTACTTTTTCTTCACATTACGAAAACTAAAACAATTTATTAAGTATATAAAATTTATGCACTGAATTTAGAATATAGAATATGAAAACTAAAACGATTTAGTGAATATAGAATGTGAAAACTAAAACGATTTAATAAATTGAGTATATTTAAATCGATTTAGTAAATTAAGTAAACCAAAATTTATGTACTGAATTTTTACTAAATTAAATATACCAAACCAAAATTTATGTACTGTACTGAATTTTAAAAAAAATTAACAAATTAATCACGTAACTACTTTAATGAAAAATTTAATTCAAATTGTTTGACATGATAAATTAAATATACAAGTATATTAATTTTATAATATAGATTTTTGTATTAATTTTATAATGTAGATTTTTTTAATTACAAAATGTTGAAAAAGAAAATACTGTTTTATAACAACTATGATAAATTAAATATATGAAACTCTATGAATTTATTAATAATAATGATTTCAATTTACTACTCCCTTCGGTTTTTCGTTTGAATCAATAGTTAAATATATACAAATTGTATTGCATTTAGTATATCAATCCGTTTGAATCAACGGTTAAATTGCATTTAGTATTTCAATTAAAAAACATCGTCTTTAAGATGATTAAAAAACATAGTCGGTAAATTTTATATATATATTATTTGCACATTAAAGTTATAATATGAATTATATATATACACATAATTTGCACATTGAAGTTATAATATGAATTAAATATATATAGTTTGTATATTGAAGTTATAATATGAATTTACTTCAGAAAATTAATGCAACATACTTTCGTAATTTGATAAACTAATTTGTAATTTGGTAAATTAAATATAATACAAATTCTTTTAAAAAATAATAAATAATTTTCCACGTGCACACTGTCATAACACTTAACACTAAATTGTAGTAAGTATTTAGTAACTCCTCATACCACTAAATTATGGTAAGAATTTAGTAACTCTATCATAACACTAACACTAAATTATGGTAAAAATTTAGTAACTCTTTCCCTCCCCCAAACGCCTGCCCCAATCCCCACAGAAAAAGAAGCCTCCCCCTTTCCCACCCCAAAGGCCTCACCCAAACCCCACATAAAAAGAAACCTCCCCCAAACGCGACAGAAAAAGAAAAATGGTAGGAAAGTTCAATGTATTTATAAATAATTTGGTCCATTTTCTCTTTATTTAAGAAGTTACTACTAAAAAGAAATTTAAAAATGAGATTAGAGCAAAATATATATATATATATATATAGTTCTTTAATTAATTTCGAAGAATTCATGGTTTTCTTTTTTTCTATTGAACCACATCAACATGCATTAATGTCAAACGAGTAAGTTCTATCAAAAAGATTTATGGGGAGACTAAAATCAGACAATTCTTTTAAACCCAAATTGAATCACTCTCTCTTTCAACTTGATATCTAACGTCATCGGTAGAGGACTTGGACTAGGGTGTTTTGGTGTGTTTAGGACTCATACATTCAACTACTTTAATCATATTGAACTTGAAATCCATCCATAAACTGAAATTGAAATCACAGATTCATTCATACTTGTTAAGGTTAATTCATCTTCACTAAGGTTGAAGAAGAACACCACCACCCAGTGATTCAGCTCTGTTTTGGATGATTCACATGGCTACCCATCCGCACCACCATTCCATCAATATCCCGTACATAACCCACCTTCTGATTCCACTCTTTCCCCTCCGGCCGACTCACCTCCGCCGCACCATTCTCTACCGCCCGCTGTTTATTCAACCAAAATCTTCTCAGATCCCTATATTTCGATCTCAAATTACATACATGAATCCAAATGTGGCTTCTATTTTACCTGATACGCTGCATCCACATCCGAATAATCGATGCAGATCTCGATAGGGTTTCGTTCGCGATTTGAGGATGGGGTTTGAACTACGCCCGTCAGATCCTCTGTTTCGTGCTGGTGTATAGGTGTCAATGCGATTGTTGTTTCTCCGCTTACGAGCTCTCCCCACCTGTATCAAAAAGTTATTTGATCGATTTTTGCAGGCTTGAAGCCATTGAATTTTGGTTTAGGGCTTTTGTTTTTTATTTACCTGTTGGAATCGTCGAGGCGACGAACGGTGAAACCGAAGGCTTTGGAGTAGAAATCGACTGATTTAGCGACGTCTTGGACGTAGAGAATTATGTATGCGAGTGTTGGTTTGAGATTGGACGCCATTTTTTGTGGATTGAGAAAGCTCGAAGGGAGGGTTGGTGAGAGCTTGAGGATGAAGATGATGGATAATGCGAAGATGAGTCGTTATAGGGATGTGCAAGTTCGAACAATATAAAAATCGCACACGTGGAGGCCGATATGGAATGTGGAAATGTACACGTAGAACACTTGCATGTTGTTAGTCCACTGATTGGCGCCACGACGCATAGTGCATCGTCTTGCTTGTCTGTTTTCTAAACTAAACAAGCTAACTCTTAGCAAATAATTATCATAATAACAATCGTGGATTTTGTAAAATGTACAAATCACATTACTAACCTTTCAACAATGTGGTTGCTATACGTTTAGATGATATGTCTAAAATTTTAGAAAGATTACAATATTGAAACTTGTTGTCTCAATATTGTTTTTGAAAACAATATAAGCCGTTGTATATATCTGCATGCATCTCCTTTTTGCTTTATGCCTCTCTTTCTTGTCACTCTCAAATCAATAAACAATTAAATTGTTTTTAAAAATTGGTCAATATAACAAATTATGATTTGACTATTTAAAAAATTCTCTTATAAACAAGCTAACAATTTAGATTTGATATAAAAGGTAAATAATGGTAGTAGTCCTAATGGAAAAGTGTCAAAAGTAATATTTATTTAGGTACAAACAAAGCATACATCTAAGTGATATTCCTAAATTAATGCAATGAAAACATGAGATTGAAAATAGTTGGGCAAATACGGTCCCGAATTATTTTAGAACTGCATGTATATTATCGATTTGGATTTTTTTCGTGTCTTTTTCTCAAATAAAGTAGAAAGTTGAATTCAATATTGTTTTTTAGTAAATTGCAAAAACCACCTCTAACACTAGTTAGAATTATTTTCTTAAGTTTTTTTTTTAACCAAGCCGTCAAGCTTATCTAAGTTTTAAAATTAGACCTTCAAACTCATACATGTAATGATTCAATTTTTTATCATTTGTGAGTTTTTATTTTTATAATTATCATAAGTTTGAGGGTCTAATTTGAACATTTGTAGAAGTTTAAGAGCGTAGTTGTGTTTTTAGGAGCAATTTTTACAATTTGTCTCTTCTTCTAGATGTATAGCAAAAAGTTGGACCAACAAACTAATGAATCTATTTAAGTTGGTTTGATTATTCAGTTTTTTTGCTACACCTTTACCCTAAAGTAATCAATGAGTAACCTAGTTAATTATTTTATCTACTATTCATTTGCCAATGAAAAAATGCACATCTTCGTGTTTCAAATCCCATTGTTTATGTGATATATTAACACATAAATTTAATATATGAGACTACGAATTTATTGATGCGTGAGTGCAGTAAAATCTTCAATATTTATCTATTAATATGTGTATCATATTTAAAGTTATACAAATACGGAAACGAAGACTCCAAAAGTTACAACAATATAAACTTGAAGGTTTAAAATTTTATCATTCCAAGATCCAATTTAGTACCTAATTGTTAGTTTGATAATCAAGTTTTGAAGTTTAAAAAATGGATAGTTTAATTTCTACCATTAAAAATTTGAAGCCAATGAAAGTTAAGAACAAAAAAGTAAAGGCAAAACGTGGAAAAGGTCACGTGAGCTCCAACATCATCTTCTTTGAGTCTACGGATTCGCACCTTCTCCCGCAGATCTCCTTTTAGCCTCTTCTGTACCGACCGAACGGAAAATTAGGCGCCTAAAGGTCACGTGCATCCCTTTCCACCCTCCCGCTTTTTCCTCCCTTCACCCTCCAATTTTCCTCTCTCCGATTCTTCACTTTCCGACGTTAATGTCCTCCTCCGATTAGAAATTACGTCTCACTCTACTCCAAAGGTACTCCTCTTTCCCTTTTCCTTAATTCGCTGTTTCTCATTCACTTCTGAATTTCCAATTTCCTCGATGCTTCCTCCGTGGATCAATTTCCGTTGAGAGATTGCATAATTCCTGTTATTTTTTGTGATCTTCATCGATATATTCTTTCATTGTTTACTAATTTTTCGTTGTAATGCATTTGATCGTCTCACGGATGGACGTGTGGTAATTTCATTTCTGTTTTGTAGGTTGGTCTATATTCGGCAATGTTCATTTCTGAAGTCTGTACAGTTATCGTCCGTTCATGGTTTTTCTACGGGTGATACACGAGGATTCTTTTTCTTTTTATTTAATGGCGGTTCTTCCTTTTTTGTCATCCTGTAAATGTGTTTTTCATAATACTTTGCTCTATATATATAGTTATTTTGTGTAGGATCCAGTAGCTTTGTAGTAATTTTAGGAAAAAGGATAGCCGATCATTTTGTCTCTACAACGGTGCTATTGTCTGAATAATAGTTTGGAAATTTATAATACTTTTCAATGGAAGGCACGTTACAGAGTTCAGGATCAGGCATGACATCTGAAATGGATGTTAGTGGTGGAAAAAGAAAACTTCGAAGATGCTTTATTGGTATTTCTCACTCAAAAGCATTGTCAAGGAATGCTATTTGTAGTGTAACTTCACTTAGACAGAGCAGAATTGCTAACGGTGCAGTTGGTCAGGCGACATTTTTCTTGCTCAAAATTATTGCGCTGGAGACAGTTCGAAGATTCTCAAAGTCTAGGTGTCCTTTTGCTTGGCGAGGTCTTCAAGCTCTACAGATATTTTGCTACCCACCATTTAAATGGATTCAGAGATGGGCACCTTTCAGAGGTTTAGTCAAAGGCATGCAGGTCCGTGCTGTTAACTTCTCCTTGATTTATTATGACCTTCATATTAGAATTCGATGGACAAACCTAGGTAGTATACCCATATGATCTTCAAGTACTTGATCAAATGTTTGCTGGCCTGTTATGTGTGAACAAAAAATAGAGCGTATGTCTTGAGGATTTACCCTAATTAAACATGTCTATATTTTCAAGCTCACACGACTTTATTGATTGTAAGGTGTTGATTTGTGTTTACTATTATGTGCAACATGTGTATTAGGCATGTTCACTTTTATGCCTTCATATGTCATAAACTTCTCCTTGGGGAGTGTAGACCCTATTCTCCACTGGACATGATAATGAGGAGTTCTTACTAGTTACCACACTTGGCCTGTCTTCAAAATAATGGTTCAATCGTGGAACTAAAGGCTATGCTAATTTATAAAATATGGACTAGAACCTAGTCGTTCCTTCCCAACTCAAAACTTCACTTCCTTTCCACTTTTACTTCTGCAAGCATGTTCAAGATCTACTTCCCCCAGTTGCTTTTGTCAAGATGGCAAGATGTGCAGTCACGGGTCACCTGAACTTTGGATTACTAACGAATGATTCCTGTTCTTCCCGTCTTAAATTCTTAATATACACCTTTTCTTCCACAACTTATATATTACCTTTATTTTTCCAGATGTTGTCAAAGCCACTACTTGTCCTATCAATAGCAACATCGCTCTCTGACCAGTCAGAGTCTATGGGGGGAAGCTCAGATGGTATCAATGATTCCCCTTCATGTTCTGAAATGCACTCAGAACTATCCTCTGAAAACTCTTCTACAGATGCAAGGTACTGTAATGAGATGGCACCAGGGTGCTTGACTTTTTCATTTTAGATTAATATTCTGAAAGGCCCTTCATTGTTTTTACTATGGTCTACAAGTAGAATAAAAAATTAAAGGTTGGCTGATATGTCAGGCGTTCCAATATTTCAATGTGTGTGATATATCTATACAGAGAGAAAGTATTGCTTCCTCAATGTCGATGACATGTTGACATTCTCAAAATGTTAATGACATAAGACATGTCAACCATTGTATCAATTCCTTGTCAACAGACAACTAAATTTTCTTTACTTGCATGTGCTGTTAAGCTGAAACCCCATAGCGTATGCCCACTCAGCAGTCCTCAGTGACCAAAGAAATGTGAGGTTCAGGTATTATGAGATATGAGAAGCCTTTACCTCCAACATGGTTTTCGATAGGGGATAGAACCCGCATCTCGTCATTGTCCTGTTTACTTTTTCTACCTTGTCCATCTGCTTTCTCCGTCCTTTCCTCCCCTATCATCCTGCCCTCTCCATCAGTTCTCTATTTTCTCTCTTCATTTTACTATCTCTCTTTTCACGATTAGATCTATGCCTGTATAATGTATTCTTAACTCTTCTATTCTTTCACTGCCGTAATTACTCGCACGCTATTTTTTCTCATAATCTTTGGATATTCAATATATTTGTTAATATGTAATGTATATAATTTATTTGAAATTAACGTACTATCGCTCCCCTTAAATTGAGTCTTATTCCATTTTATTCTCTATACTTTCAAGTTAGATCTACAAGTTAGTCATTTTACTTTCAAGAAATGTTAAAATTAGTCCTTATTGTTAGTTGGAGGTTGATGGTTATCAGGGCTTGGTGAAATAATGAGAATAATTTTCATTCAAGAAAAGATAAGGTCAATGTCCATCCAAAATGTATGGTGGGAGGACTAATTTGAATGTACAATGCCTTCAATATGTGTAAGTGTGTGGCTAAAATAGCACAAATCCCAACATAATGGACTAAAATGATATTAACCTTTATTTAAATGTAAACGTTAACAATATTTCATCATGTATGTGAATTTCATTAGTCCATTTTGATTCTTATCTCTCTCTTTCTTCCCGTCACTTCAACACATTTTTATTCCTTTTCAGGTATGTAATCATATCATAAAATATTTCAGTTTTTCTTTTTCAAATAGTGTATAAGTTTAAGGTTCTGGCTTTCAAAGTATTTAAAAGATTGAATTGTAGCCAGCTAACGAGGAAGTTCCATTATTGATTCCAGCAATTTTTATTTCTGTGGTTTCTCAAGATTTTTTAGAATACCTCCATTAGTTCTATTAATACTTCTTGTAAAATTAAACCTTGGCATGTTCCATATCGTCATCGATATTCTGTGTAACATTTTATTCTCCAATTTCCAACATTTCAGGAGTGCTATCTCTAATCAAATTTTGATGATCTCTTTAGAATCTTTTGTTTAACTTCCCCTCACGACTTTCCCATGTTCTGTAATCTCTGCACTCTGTTAACTTTTAATAGTTCACATGGTTTGCAGTACCTGTGACGAGGCTCCACAGAGTTGTGAATCTGAAAATTTGTTGGTTCGTCTCTCTAAAGAGCTGGAAAGTCAGGGCTTCAGTTTGCCAGAAAGGTAATTTTTTATTTGATTTGTTGAAGGTTGTTGTACCTGCTGTTGACTGAAAAGCTCAACTGAAGTTTTAGCCTTTAAATTTGTATGATTTAATGTGGAGAACTATGTTGATACTAACAACTTTATGCGTCTGACTTAGTTTAACTTGACTGTGTGTTTGTGTGTATTTTGGTGGTTGTTATTTTATTAGTGGGATTCTGCATGTATTCATGGGCTTCTCTTAATGCGCTATGTACCACATTCTTCTTTCAAACAGACTTAATGAAGATGAGCTTCAAAGATTCTATACAGCTGCTAATGGTGACTTTACATTATTGTTATCTTCTATTAAGAAGACAATTCGTTGGAGAGAAAACTACAAAATTCTCTCATCTTCAGAGCTTGACATGTGGTCACACATGGTTTTTTGGCATGGATTTGATCTGAAGCACAGACCTTGTCTCATTGTACGGCTTGGGCTAGCTTGCATGAGCTTGTCATCTGAAGACAGACCCCGTTTTACACAGGCCATCAGTATGTCTCTTTATTTTATCAACAAACTTAAAACAGTTTCCATCCATGTAACTTCTATGTCTCCACCCTATTTCTTAGAAATCTCGTTCGTTCACAGAGGAGGAGCATTTTACTTGCTTGATTCTTTTAGGGTTAACTTTTTCATAACATCTCTAAGTTGCTGAAATTTCGAAGTTTTTAGCTGCAGATGGGTGTTCTTTTAACGATCTATTGAGTGTTAGAGAGCTAGTTCCGATTAAAACTTACTGTTGCTAGAGGTTGATTATATTGATCTCATAATTTCTAACAAGAATCTTGATTACTTTTAAACTTTTGTTTGGCAATATCAACCAAATTACAGAAAAAACTGTTTCTGATTCGAGTATTTTGATGGTTTAGCATTCAGCATGGCTCTTACATGTTACATCGTTAATTATGTGATTTACTTTCCATCTTATGATTGTTGTTTAGCGTGTTGGCTGTACAATAGACTATTTTTAATTCGTTCTTTACCTTCCAAAGGAACACTGTTTCTTTTCTTCTAGTTCTCCTGCTTTATTCAGTTATCTTTAGGTAAAACTAAAATGCTGTAATTGCAGTATCTCAGGTAGAACACGGAGTCGTCGAGTTAGTCGATGCAGAAAATCCCCAAATAACTGTTTTAGTGGATTGTGAAGGATTAACTCCTTTTAAAGTTCCCATGCAAATGATGAGATATTGTTCCTCCCTTCTGCAAGATCACTTCCCTAATCGTCTCGGCTGTTTGTTCGTCATTCGGCTTCCTCCAGTCGTCCGTCTTCTTGCTCAAACTTTTATTCAAGTAAGATTATCCTCCAGCTTTTGCACTTTGTTTTTCTTTCCGGATAATTTGATTATGAATCAATTATTTGCAGTTGTGCTTAACAAATGGTGATTTCTCTTTCAGATTTTGAAACCTGTTACCCGGAAAAAGTTGAAAATTGAGGGAGAGACTACATATCAAAAAGTTCTTTCCGAGTACCTAGAAACGCTTCCTAGATATCTTGGTGGCAAATGTTCCTGCACTAGATGTTCACAAATAGATTTCCATGATATACCCCGATTGAATACAACCGAGACGGTAAACAGAGAGTTGATAGCTGATGGAATTCATGGAAACAACACAATTTTACCGTCTCAAATGGTGTATGAGTTTGATAATCACCTGCATGAAAACTTCGATCAAATGGTAAGAACTGGCGTGATAAGTGTCCTTATGTTATGGGCTTTTGTAGCCGTTATTGTCAGTGCGTATGATCCCGAAAACCGATTCTTTTTTCCTTTATGATGAAGGAACGGCCAAGTGGAAGTTGAAGGAAAAAGAAAAGGAAAAGGAAAAGGAAGGGATTATTCTCATACGTGTTTAATAATGAATGATATTGTTGTATCGTTGATAGTTCATGAATTTGTTGCAGCAGATTAGGAATATTGGACTTCCAATGTGTATTTATTTACGCTTCATAATTTCAAATAATTGAATTAAAAGGGTGTCTAACTTGGTATTTTCGTTGGGCAAATTACATAAACTAAACCACCATATTTAAGTAGGTGAGTTACAATTATATCCTTAGATATTGAAAATTAAACCTACAAATTACATAAATATTAAAATTTGATCAGTTATAAATCGTAATATTTGTATAAGTTTAAGAATTTAATTTTTATTATTTATGAGATTAATATCTATGAATTTACTAAGTTTGAAAGTCAAATTTTATCCTCAATTTTTCATTTCTTAAGTTGTTTTTAAAACCATTTTTAAAGGCTTTTGTTGTCAAATTTATAGAAACATTTTGTATAAGATAATAATAGGCATTATTTACAACGTTACGTTTTTTTATCATTCTTTTTATGTACTTGGGTAGATACGTTTATGAAGATAATGTCTATGAATTATATATAAACCCTTTAAGTTTCAAAATCTCAATGATAACGTGGATGAATTATATATAACCTTCAAGTTTCAAAAACCCAAAAAATGAAAACTTTTAAAGTTATATGTAAGAAGAATTAATTGCAAATGAATAATAGACGGAAACGTATGAAAGATTTTCAATTTGATTACAAAAATATGTAAACAAGTGTCAACAAAAACAATAGAAACATGTATTAATTAAGTTGGCATATCAATA
The DNA here is from genome assembly GCF_000004075.3 of Cucumis sativus. NCBI lineage: Eukaryota > Viridiplantae > Streptophyta > Magnoliopsida > Cucurbitales > Cucurbitaceae > Cucumis > Cucumis sativus. The sequence goes on from NC_026660.2 coordinate 12,699,936, forward strand.
AAATGAAAACGATCTATCAAAAGAAATGAAAACAAACGAACAAAATTAATGTGGCTGCTGGGATTCGAGCCCAGGTCTCCACGGCCACAACGTGGAATTCTCACCACTAAACTACAGCCACAATGTGTGACTAGTATCTATACGCTAACAATTTAAAATGAGACAAATGGTTATAATCCAAATGGATCAACATCAATTTCTTTTTTTATTTAATTTTTAAAAACCCACCCACAATTAAAAAAAAAAGTTAAGTTGAAAAATAGAGTGGAAACAAAGCATACATCTCCAAAACATAAATAAATAAATTAGCAATATTTATTGACTACTTATCAATTTAATTAATATAATAAATACGTAGTCCGATCACTCAAATATATAAGCTATGCCATGGAATCATTTTTGTTAAATAGGTTAATGGAATCTTTAGGTCAACAACCATAATAAGCTTTTTAAACAAGTTTTCATGACTAAAACATCCGTTTTCAAAGGTCTATGGACCAAAATAAAACAAGATATAAAGTTTAGGGATTAAGATAAGATTTAAACCTAATATTATTTATTTCTTATTAAGCCATACTTACGATAATAATAATTGAGTTACGCCTCTCTTGTTTTCACGTGATTAATTGGGATTTTTTTTGGAGGTAAATTTATATAAATTTAGTTAGTTTACAAAATATTGTAGTTTAAAAAATATTTATTTAAACATTGTAGATTTGTACTCTCTTATGTCTTGGGTTCAACCTAAGACATCGGAGAAAGTATAAGAAGGTTCTCTTCACCAAAATACTTTTCTCTCATTCTTTTTTTTTTTTCAATGTCGGGTTTTCAATCTAAGACGACCTTGCCTTCTTTTTTTAATATTTAAATATGTAAATTTAAATAATTACATAATGAGGATCTTTTGCTTTTCAAATCAAACCATATTGAAATTTGAATTGTATTTTATCTTTCAATCATTTGTCACGAATTATTATAATTGTATTTTTACTTATTACAAATATGATTGTTGAACAGTTCTTTTAATAATGACCTATAACTAACAAAATTAAATGTAAATTAAAATATCTATTAATAATCAAATTAAATTTATTTAAAAGATAAAATAAAATAAATGTATTCCACACAGCCTGGAGGTTATCGATTTTGAGCTACTTATCACTGTTGACTCTGAACTTTTGTGTTGTCTTGGCTCCTCTTGATTCTATGATTCTTGTTGGTACTCTTGTTGATATGAAACTTGTACAGGTGCTTCATAGTACAAATATTCGGACCCCTGAATCATAATATCACTACAAGGATAATGAGTATTCCCGACGCAGTAATGTATTAGAAAAATGAAAAAAAAAAAACATTGGCAAAAGTTCTCTTGACATCAGAAATAACTTCGTCAGCCAAAAAGTCGAAAGTAAAACGTCGAGAGAACTTTGGCCGACTCGCTAAAGGAACGACGTCAGGTATGTATTATCCCCAACGTCGTTGATGTCGGCGTAAAGATTACGTCGACAATGGGGTAAGCCTGACATCACCTCCTCAGGTTAGATAATGATGTCTCGAGCGACATCGGAAAAAGGTTTCTTCGATGTCATGGAAAAGACTTCGAGGGAAAAATCTTATGCCGACGTATAATATGCTTTGAGATAAATTTGTATATATTTTGTAAATTTATTTTATTATTATATTGTTATTTTTTTGTTATTATGAGTAATAAGTTTTGGTTATGCTTCGAAAGGCAACCATTAAAATGTATAAAAAATTATTATAATAAAAATTACAATTACAAAATTGAATTGGGTAGGTTGATTATCTAGGTAGTAGATGATCATTTGCATGTACAAGTTGTGGAGTTGTTGTAGAAAATCTTTCCCAAAGCTCATATTTAAAGAAGTATCAACGGATCAACAATTTTACGAACATCGCGCTTCGAAGTTTTGCATAAAGATTTAATTTATCTTCAATTTTAAAAGTCTCATCTTTGGGATTTTTTTTTATATAGTATATATCTAATTTTAAAACCTGACTTAATATTAAGGGCTCATTTCAACGTTTATATGATTTTTAATATACGAGCCCAAAATATGATAGATTTAGTAGTATCTCTTTATAACTTATTATCATAAAAATAAAATTATAGATCCACTACTAACATGTAAAACCCTAAACTGTTGTAATATACATTTAACATAATTTTAATATCAAAATTAAAGGATAGATCTACTAATAATAATATTAATAATATGCTTCTAATTAATAATTTTCTTATTATAATATTATAGATCAATATTAAATGAAGAGAAACTTACAAACTCAATAATAATTATACTTTTTACTCAAATTATTGATGATTCTTCTCTTTTTATTATTTTTTATATTAATTCAATCCAATATAACTATATATATTATTAAGAATTATTTTTCTTTAACAAGAAATTAAAGTATTAAAACAACCTTATTATTTTAATCCATGCAAAAAAGAAAATTTTAAAACATATTTATTATTTTATTCAATTTTTAAAACATATTTATTATTTTATTCAATTTTTAAAACATATTTATTATTTTATTCTTCGTTATCCATCTCAAATACGTAGGTAAAAGAAAATGAAAGATTGATTTAATTTATTTTATTATTTTATTCTTCTTCTGTTTGGTGTTTGTAAAAATTACAAATTTAAACATTTGTGTTTTGATTTTTTTTAGTTCATGTATATTCCACAAATTTGACAATTTAATTTAATAGAGTAATTTACTTGAGGTGTGTTAATGAATACTATCGATGAATCATATATTGCCAAATCATCACAACGAAAAGTACAAGTTATTTGTCAAAATTAAAGTGGACGAGGTAAAGTAACTAAAGTCGTTTGAACCCAAAATTCAAATCTCGTTATAGAAGCTTTGGCCAAATAAAAGAATCGAAGACAAACTTTAACCTCAAACCCACTGTACGAAAGATCAAAAATCAAATTGCCCCAAACCCACGAAAGATAAAAAAAAAAGGTCTTTACAAATAGAGGTCTTACCCCTTTATTTTGAGGAGGTTGGAAGAATTAAAAGCCAGCGCTATATGAAAGTTGAAGTTCTAAATATTGAAAATTCAAGGATACAAAGAATATAACTCTCAGTTTTTGGAGACTAATGATGTGTTTGGATTTTTAAGTGTATTTTAAACTTTAAACAACTTTTAAGAAAAATAGTTTAAACAAAAAATAAAATCTTGAAAAATAATTATTTTTCTTAATTTAATCCAAACAAACATTTAAAATATAAATACGTGAAGAATATGAATTTTAAATTCGATCCAAGACGATTGATAAGCTAGAGACCGATCCAAACTAATCAACAAAATCAATTAGTGTAAGAATCAATTATTCAAAATAACTTAATAAAGTTTTCGAAAGAAAAAAGAAAAAAAGAAAAAATATTAAATATTATACAGAAACAATACAAATACAAATTCATTCTACCAATTAAATTTCTTCAAAAATTAGGTCAAAATATGACGTTTTTTAACTAGTTAGTAGAATACTTGTTTTGTTTTTTAAATTTATTTCATAATTGGAATAGTTAGTTAGTAAAATGAAAACTATACAATAAATAAGTTGTAATAAACAAGTGTGATTTAATCCAAAAAAAACTCCTCAATTAAGACTAAATTTATAATTTAAATTAATTATAATAAATGTATAATTTTGAGTACAAAACAATAAACAAAAGGGTCAGAAGAATAGCAATATTACGTTGGAAATACCAAAGGGGAGTTTGCAAAATATACAAACTGAGACTTCTTTCAAAATTGGGCCTTCCCGCGGCCCGATATGGTAATTACACCTCTGCCCGCCCAAACAAAAATTCACTTTTCATTCCAAAACCACGATCCGCAAACTTATCACGCGGATCGATATCCACAACCGTTGATTAATTTAAAATCCGACGGACGACGTGTTTCTCGAATGAAACATAAAGAAACAAAGCTTCAAATTTCCCCTTTCCATAAATTCCATAAATTCCCCAAGTCCCCACCTCTTGCCACCAACATCAAATTTTGAGATCCACCCTTTAACGATTCGTTTCCCAAATTTCAGTTGAAGCAATGTCTGGACGAGGTAAGGGAGGCAAGGGATTGGGAAAAGGAGGAGCAAAGCGTCACAGGAAGGTTTTGCGAGATAACATTCAGGGCATTACAAAGCCTGCAATTCGTCGTTTGGCTCGTAGAGGTGGTGTGAAGCGTATCAGTGGATTGATCTATGAAGAAACCAGAGGGGTTTTGAAGATTTTCCTTGAGAATGTGATTCGTGATGCTGTTACCTACACAGAGCATGCTAGGAGAAAAACGGTGACTGCCATGGATGTGGTTTATGCTTTGAAAAGGCAGGGAAGGACCTTGTATGGTTTTGGAGGTTAAGTTGTAGGTTGATTTTACGAATGATTGTATATCTGGATTTTGGATTTAACGTCATTGATGTTCATGTTCATGTTCTGTTAGAGAAATTTGGAACTTATTTACTGTTCTTGCAATGAAATTCTAGTTGATCATGTACTTACTGTCTCCAGTTTCTTTTTACTTTATATATGAATATTTACTGAGCATTGATCATCGGATAGAAAGTTTCCCTTACCTAAGATGTGTTGCATTCATTATGTTTGCGAGATGGTAAATGCAAAGCTTAAGTGTAAAATCTGTAAAATTTGTATTTAAATATATTGAAACTAAAAATTTAAGGTCTAAATTGATGCACCACCACAATTTTAGTTGTTAAACTTTATTTCTTAAAAACGCTATTAACTTATAAATACAACTACAATAGATATGATATTGAGTCTGTTGGGTGTTTGTCAAAATTACATATTTGGACTTTTGTGGTTTTATTTTTTTTTAATCTAGGTATATTTCATAAATTTCGATTTTTTATTTAATAAAGTAATTGGATTTTAGAAAGTTTGTATTTGTTAGAGACTTAGATTGATAGACCTTTTTCATGTTGATTTTGGAAAATTAAGTTAAACCCAATTTTATATGTTGGTTACTAAATTTATTTGAGGTGTGGTGAACGAATAATTTCGATGAATCACAAATTGTCAAGTCGTCTTAACGAAAAGTTTAAATTATTTGCGATAATTTAAATTGGATGAGTTTGAGTAACTAAGGTCGTTTGAATCCAATTTAAGCCTATATCAAAAATTTTGGTTGAAGAAAAGAGTCGAAGACCAACTTTGGCCTCGAACTCACTACACGAAAAGATGTAAAATCAAATCACCTCAAACCCATAAAATATTCATCAAAAGTCTTTATAAATAGAGGTTTTACTTCTTTACTTTGACGAGGTTGGAAGAATTAAAAAGCCAATACTATACGAAATTTGAAGTTCTAAGTATTTAAATTTTAAAGATATGAGGAATATAACTTATCTTAAACTATAAAGACGAAGCTCTAAAACTCTCAAATTTCAAAAACTAAAACTATAAATATATACCTGAAGAATATGAATTTTAAAGTCAACCTAAGACAATTAATGAATCAGAGACTGATGTAAACTAATTAACAAAATCAACTAGTCTATTTAAGGATTAAACTCAACATTTTTAAAGAAAAAATAAACAAACAAAAATAAAAGTACAAATTCATTATATAAATTAAATTTATTAAAATATTACGTCAAAATATGGTGCTCTTTAACAAGTAAAAATACTTTTTAAATAGAAAAATCGTTAAAAATAGCAAATTTGACAAATTTTCTTTTAAAAAACAGCAAACTTTTCAGATTTTATCAATAATAAACATAGATAATCACATATATGATTTTATCAGTGACATTGATAGACACCGACAAAAGTCCATTAATAATAAATTGAAAATTGTGTTACACTTTATAAATATTTTAATTTATTTGACTATTTTTAACTATGCCTTTTTAAATAGTTTTTTTTTAAAATTTAATCCCTAATTCGAGTAATTGGTCAGTAGAATGAAAACTACACAAAATAAGTTGAGTTAATCCAAAAAAGTTTATAAAAAAATCCCCCAAAATTTATAATTTAATTTAATTATATAATCTAATAATTCCAAATTTTGTAATTAAATTCAAAATAATTAAATATATAACAACATTTTAAAAATTTTACGAATATAACAGAATTTATCAAATTCTATCAATGATAGAATCTATCACTAATAGACCATGTTATATATATTGATTTATCATTTAGAGATCATACAAGTCTATCAAAAATAGTTTTACTATATTTATAATTTTTCTTAAAATATTGCTACGTTTTTAATTATTATTTATAAAATAGTGATCAATTATAAAACAAATAAATAAACTTTTCGAAAACTAAAACCGTAAAATATACAAATGGAAACTTCTTTCGAAATTGGGCCTTCCCGCGGCCCGATATGGTAATTACACGGATGCCCGCCAAAAGAAAATTTCACTTTTCATTCCAAAACCACAATCCGCAAACATATCACGCGGATCGACATCCACAACCGTCGATTAATTTAAAATCCAATAGACGACGTGTTTCCTCGAATGAAACATAAAGAAACAAAGCTTCAAATTTCCCCTTAAATAAATTTCCCTAATCCCCACCCCTCGCCACCAACATCAAATTTTAAGATCCACCCTTTAGCGATTCGTTCCCCAATTTTCAGTTGAAGCAATGTCTGGACGAGGTAAGGGAGGCAAGGGATTGGGAAAAGGAGGAGCAAAGCGTCACAGGAAGGTTTTGCGAGATAACATTCAGGGCATTACAAAGCCTGCTATTCGTCGTTTGGCTCGTAGAGGTGGTGTGAAGCGTATCAGTGGATTGATCTATGAAGAAACCAGAGGGGTTTTGAAGATTTTCCTTGAGAATGTGATTCGTGATGCTGTTACCTACACAGAGCACGCCAGGAGAAAGACGGTGACTGCCATGGATGTGGTTTATGCTTTGAAAAGGCAGGGAAGAACCTTGTATGGTTTTGGAGGTTAGGTTGATTGTACGAATGATTGTATATCTGGGGTTTGGATTTAACGTCATTGATGTTCATGTTCATGTTCTGTTAGAGAAATTTGGAAGTAATTTACTGTTCTTGCAATGAAATTATAGTTAATCATGTACTTACTGTCTTCAGTTTCTTTTTACTTTATATATGAATATTTACTGAGCATTGATCATTGGGTAGAAAGTATATAACTATTTGGCTTGTTGTAATGTTTTATTCATAGAAACGACGATAAAAAACAAATTAATAGTTCACGCTAGAAGGATATCACATTTTTTTTTCTTTCGATTTCCTGATGCTAATTTGTTGGGTGACTTTGTAGTTATTACTATCTCAATTAATTTTGTTTTTATGTTTGAATCTTGATCATTAACTATATATATTCTTCGAGACTTGGATGTATTTATGGAACAAACCCGATCCAACTTTGGATCGAAGAAGCCATGTAACACCCAATTTCTTAAATTATTTACGTTTTAGTATATGAACTAAATAAATTGATTGGTGGGTAATGTAGCTTCTCTTCAAGAAAAACTAAATGATTACAACCCCGCTTCTGCTTGATAGCTATGAATAATCTGAGTCCTTAAAAGAGATAGAATGTGAAGGTTGAGAGGATGTTGGACTTATTATCGAGAGGATGGTTGGTGGATGAACAGCTTCAAATGAGATATCTTGTTTGCCCTTATTTGTTTGGTTTATTATTTAACTTGTCAATGGATGACTTGTTGGCGTGTTGTGTGTCCATTCTGTTTTCTAGTCTTTTTCTTGTTCAAAATTGATGGGGGTAGCGCAGTGTTGAAGGGATTGAAGTCTAGACGACCCTTTTTAATTGGCAAGAAGCAGGTTCATTGTGGTGGAGCATAGATTCAAATATGGACTCCCTCCACAGTTTCAAAAGGTGTGCAGGTTGATGCTGTTAACATATCATTTATCTTTCCAAGCCGTTTTTTATTCTTATCATTATTTTGTCAAATAAGACCATCTAGCTTTACTAATGTAACACTTGTATACATCAGCTTTCATTTTTAATCTGGTCCTTTATGTTATCTTTCGAAATTTGCTGGCCTTGCAACTCATCTTTACTTTGTTCTGTGTATATCTGGTATGCAAGCTATGGCTTGTTCGTTTTCTGAAGGGATTGAAGTCTAGACGACCCTTTTCTTAGTAATGGACGTGGAGAGACTAATATTTCAAAGTAGTTCATCTTAAAACCCAATTCATACGTGGATGTAGGATGGACAAACTTTTTTTAGTTTTTGACTTATTTTCTGTCAAATTTCTGTAAAATGTGTATGATGATTCTGTAAGACTCGTATTAGCAAATTTGTATTCGAGAAGGGGTGAGATAGGGTATTTCATGGGGAACCGTTGGTTTTTTCTGCAGTGGTTGAGGATTATTTGTTATTAGGGATCATGAGGGGTTTAAAAACTTTGCTCAGGGAAGAAAGGTTGGGAAAATTTTGAAGTGTCACAGTAGCTGGAGAAGACTCTGTTATCTTTGAATAGTCGAGGATTTGTGCATTTCAGTTCCTTGTATTTGTATTTATGAGTTTCCGTGTAATTGTGGAGAACTCGTTGAACTCTTGGAATTTCCACGAGTAGATATCGTACAGGGTGAGTACTGTACACTGTTCTTGGTATATATTTGTGTGTTGTTCTGCTTGGAGCGGTTGTTAGATACCTAACAAATTCTCAATGTAATGACTGAAAACATGTACTCCCACAACAACCAAGTTGGCTTGTTTAAAAGAAGCTGCAGGAAGATTCAATGTCTAGCGAAGTGGAGCATGTTGGGATTTGGTGTCGGGGCGCTTGCAGCTTTGGTGTGCCCTTCCCTTGGTTACGAACTACTTCAGTGAACTATTCATTTCACAAGTTTTTGAACTTCTTGATTATAGGATTATAGGATGCAAGAATGAACTGGCACCAGCCAGTTTTGGGTTATTCTTTGTTGTTTTGGCAAGTGTAGTTTAGATTTTGTGACTTTTTGGAGAGATGATAGTTAACTATATTACATCAATGTATGACCCAAATTATTTTAATATCAATTTTTATTATTTAATTGATTTAAAACAAAAGTATAAATGAAAATTTTCATGGGGTATGGTTTTGGAAAGAAGTGGAAAATGTTTAATACTTTCCTTTTACAAAAATTGTGGTCTACTCCTCTCATTATACTTGCATAAGCAAACATGGGTTACAGTTTGTACTAAGAAATTTGAAAGATTTCAATGGTGAAGAAGACTTTCGACGAGCGAAAAATACAGAACTTTTCTAATAGAACTTGGATCTAAATTTTGAGGTTAGTACTGTATAGATTCAAAACATATGAAACATTAGGTATATTTTAGATATTCGATTAAATAGACAAACAAACGAAAATGTAGTTTTGAACGTGATACAAAATATTGCGGAACGAAAAATAGTTCTCTTTGAATTCGTACCCTAAGAAAGAAAATGCATGAACTAAGAGAATATGGTGCTCCACCAGGAGAGGTAGAGGAATGAAAAAAAAGAAAGGATAGCTGAGTGGCTTAATTGTAAGACATTTCTTTGCTTAAATTGACAATAGTCTCTCTTGCCCACGCAGCGATAGGCTCAATCTCTTTCTTAGCCCAATAAGGATTTCTTTGAATAAGAGTTCAGTGAGAAGTTGTCGAATAGGAAGAGGATCTTGAACAAGAATCAAGGTAATTATCTATTTTCGTAACTAGACAACTAAGAGGTAGAAAGTCGATCGCGTAGTGGGAGGAAGACAACTTATCCCTTCTTTCTTCGGGGTCAGAACCTAAGATCCTTTGATCTATATGGATAAATCAACCTCATGCCTCCATAATCAAGTAGCATCCACTAAAAAGGAGCAGTTCAATTTCCAAGGAGCTATCGCGAAGTAGGAGTAGAGCATTTTTGCACAACTTCTCCTGAACAAGGGATTACTTTTCAGTTGCCACCGAACCGCCCCTCTCCGTATCAGTTGAGTCATCCTCGAGACTGATTAATGGAAAATATAGCCACCTCCGCGAGTGATCCTATTGAAATTAATACATTAATTTGTTAAGATTTGTGCAAACCCCCTTTATGTGCCCCATGTGCGCTTTCCCACGCTTAATCACTTTACTCTGTGGAAAATGCACTAACTTTTGGCCAGCAGAGAAGGAGCATGAGTCAGAGGAAATTATTTGATTTTCAGAGTATTCCAAAGATTAGTATGCTATCTTCTCATTATATCAGTCTTTGAACTATGATTTAAAGACACTATCGCGTAGTGCAACTGCATTAAGACTCGAGCGGTAAATTTCGAAGAATCTTGTCTTCTGAATCAGAATCAATGAAAGGACTTCCCTTTACAAAGAGAGGGTAGTCGGCCTTCATCAGCCTAGGAAGGCTTCCTTGGTTCAGGAACCAGATTTGGGTCTCTAAGAAGTTCTCCTTTTCCCGCTATTTAATATAGACCTTTACAGCGACTCCCACGGGGCGGTACTTGTTGCTAACTAGAAAGCACAAGATTTTCTATAGGGTTGAGAAAATACAAATAGGTCCCTGAACTCCTAAGCTAAGGATTATTATATTAATTTAGTCTTTGAAGATCTCTCATTCATTTCAACCCTCGACCCTACTATTTGATTCAGTCGATTTATCATTATAGGACTAATTTTTATTCTCATTCAATAGTAGACCAGGATTCTGATTTCATCATCAGGAAGCTGAAAAGTCAAGATAGAATTAGTTGTGTCAATCTTGGTATGTCTTAAGAGAGTATTTTCTTTAGCCTCTGGTCTTGCCCCGTCCAAAACCTGATAATGATTCCGTTAAGGAAACCATAATCTACGAATAAGAAAGACAGATCAGACTAAGCTGCCAATACATCCATTCCATCTCCACCAAAATGACCCATATGTATAGCTTATTCCCTCTGATATTCAGTTGGCAAGTGAGCCTGAGATCTGATTTATCCAGTATTTTAGGAAATCTTTGAGATTCCCGCTTTATATAAATTATTTTGTGGGCTACAGGTGGAGGGCTATGAGATCGTTCACTCAATCCTGGAGCATGACTTTTGGATGGAAGTTAAACCAAAACTAAGAGGCTCGTAGAGAATTCGGGGATATAACAACGGATCTATGTTCCTGAAAAGTCTCGAAGAAGGCCACCAACACCCAACTTAGCAGAATATTATGTGGTAGCGCACCCATCAGTATTTCATTTCTTAAGACGAAGATTCTAATGGATCAATGCAATTTGAGAACTGAAAATCTTCTTTGAGACATCCTTCAGACTTTCCATATTAGCTTTCTTTCGTCTCAGTAGCTTAATTCTAAAAAATCCATATTAGTCGTTCTTCCCGTGTAGTGGGCTTGCTTAGCGCCTCAGTCACATTTAGTTCATATAGACCTTTGCTTTTCTTTTGTGCTCCTCTCCTTCTTAGTCGAGCAGTCTTCTCATCAAATTTCATTGATCCTCTCCTTACTGCAATATTCTCAAATTAAGGATCTGGACCTTTCCTTTTGGAGCAATATTCTTTGTGCCTCCTACAATATTCCTGTCTTATACATCCTTACTCAAATTTCATTGATCCTCTCAACAACGCAATATGGAAAGCTCTTTGTTAAGTAGTTGAATGAAAAGCTCAATTCAATTTGAGTTTGTGCCTCCAAAAACAAAAGCTCTTGTCGGCTCAAAGAATATTGAATAAAGAATGAATTTACCATTCTCGTTAGGCTCAAAAAAGATTTCGAAGAAAGGGATATTGTAGAGCGATTCAATTATTCAAAAACAAAGGCGCCATAAGCCAGGTCTGAAGTACTATCCATCATGGAGGCTCAAAATAAGCCCACTACGCGGGAAGAAAGAATATCCTTAGTTGAGCGAATATTCGATCCCCAGCTTCCTCTTACTAAATAAAGATCTACGCCTCAATCTGATTTCATAGTCATCAGCCTCAGTAGCTAGATCGAGGGAAGAAGGAAGACATGCTGCAAGTCCTTCTTTCCTTATTCAAAGATGTAATGATTCTCATGGAAATGAAACTATCAATAGGATGCTCAAATAGGAAGAGAATCTGAAGCCTCAACTTTCAAGCAGTAGAGAACAAGGCAAGAGGTTCAAAGGAACGAGTTAAAGTTAGAGTTCGAATGAGATCTTTATAGCATCCATCTCTTTTAAGCTCTCAAGACGGATATGGGGAATTTCTTTCCCGAGTCGAGTAAGTCTTGCAGCTCTCTTGTGGTACACTAAATAAGTTCTCTTTCAGCTTTCGAGTATAAAAAAATAGAAGAAAGAAAAGAAGAATTTTCGATTCACCTTAATGATCTTAAATGAAAACCCGTTGGGAGTATGAAAGGGAAGAGAATTAATTCGAAGCCTTTCTTTTAAGGAGAAAGAAGAGACAAATGTATGAACTATTATCAGCGGCAGAGTCTCTTATCAAAGATTCATTCTCCCTTTCGGCATAGCGACAAAGATAATAATAAAATAACTAAAGTATAGTTGACAATATCTATATGTAATTAATTGAAGCAGAGGAGAAAATATTAACGGTGATGTTGATGAATTCAAAAGGAAAAAAATAATGTTGTGCCCCATTTTGTGGCTTTTTTAATATCCATAATGCAAAAATGCAAACCTAAAAAATAAATTTATATTAAAAATGTCTCCTTAAAAAAACATCTAAAAAAACTCAAAGTTTCATAAACAATCCATAATACACCCAAACAAGCAAAAATATAAATAAATCTAAAATAAAATAAAAATGTCTCATAAAAAGCAGCATGCTCTTACAACAAATGACCAAAAAGACAGAAAAAAGAAACCTAAAATTTCAAAAATAATCTACAATTAGGGGCAATTATTGGTCAGACAGAATCGATTTTGTACAAAAATCGGGGTAAAAAACCGACCTAGATAATTGATTTATTTCGAGGAAAACAGACAACGATGTTCAATAGTCGTTTTGGTCGATTTTGGTAGGTTTGCCTCAATTTGGGTCAGTTTTTCGAAACCTTTTGGTTAAACAGACTATCGACCATGTCTAATAAAAATTAACCATTGAGTGTTGGTTCGATCGATTTAGGTCTGTTCGTATCGATTTTTCGAGTGTCGATGCTAACCCCTATCCATAATACAAAATATAAGAAAGCTAAAAAAATATTCAAAACTATGATTGAATAAAACAACGACAAGTAGAATGAAAATATACAAAAGAAGAAAAAATACATTCACAATAAATGAAAATAAAACTGAAAAGGAAAAGTTCATCTTCTGAATTAAAAGAAAAACATAATATATGCAAGCAAACTAAGAAATGATAAATTTTAAATTAAAAACGTGTCATCAAACAACATTGTTGGATCAGTATGGCAACCCTAGAGGGGGGTGAATAGGGTTTAAATAAACTTTTTGACCAATAAAAAGTAAAATCAACTAATTAGATACTTTTTAAATTTAAATAAAGAACTTTGTAAACTTTGTTAAATAACAAGATTGATAAAAATATATGAATGGAAGTATGCAATCAAACTCAACCAATAAGAGTATGTAACTAAAATTAAATTAAAAAATAATTAGAAAAGAGTTAGAGAAGAAGACACCGTAATTTTACAGTGGTTCGGTTAAACTCAACCTACGTCCACTTTCCCAAGCACCTCTTGGGATTTTGATTGAAAATTTTCTTTGGACTCTTTCCACGGATTTGAGCCGAATCGATTCTTGCTCCTTTTTCGGGTTCAAGAGCAAACCCGATCCTTTCCACGGGTTAGGATCCAACCGTTACAATATGTTGAAGTTTTTAAATCATACAAAAGAAAACTCTATAAAAGAGTGAGTATACAATTTGAAGCTCACAAATTTAATCCTCACAATACAATAAGAAGCTCTCAAGAATAAGATGAAAAGAATAAAAATTGGAAGCTTTAGAGAGAATAACAATGTTGGCTTTTTGCTTGAGGATTGTAAATAATTTTCATGATCTTGTGTAAATGTTAAGTATTTAAAAAGAGAGGAAAGATAAATTCAAAATCATTTGGGTCATTAGATAGAAGTAAAAGAAAAATGAATGGTTGAGGTTTAAACTTAATTAGCCGTTAGACACAATACAAATAATAATATAATAATATGTCTTTTCAAAATACTTTGTTTAAAAAGAAATCAATAAAGCAACTTCACCATCTTTTAAACAACTAGCCGTTAGACACAAGGAAAAATAATAATATTAAATTCATTTTCTTTTTAAATTCATTTTCTTTATAAAAGCCAATAAAACATAACAAAAAGCCACATTTGTTACTCCTTCATTGCTCCAAGTGGCTTTCTCTAATTGATTCAAATTGAATGCTTGGTCGCCACGTCACCATCTCGGGTATTTTTCCGTTAACCTTCTTTTAGCAATATTTTCTTCATTTGAACTTCGATTTGGGTGATTCAAGAGGCGTTAGAATCATTTTTCCAAGCTCTACGATATGGTCTATTCAAATTAATAAAATTGTCAATAAAAAAATATCAGATTTGTTATCATCAAAACATAAATTAATTGAATAATTAAAATAAATTAATTTGAGATTAGGGTTTAGGGTTTAGGGTTCAAAGACGCATTCGTTTGGAATGGAATGAAGCTCTTCGGAAGAGACTCTAAGATAAAACTAACTTGATTAACCTCTTCGATGGGACCACCATTTACTTCAGCGATGTTGAAGTGCATCATCATGTCCAGAACATGTTCTCTAACAGAGGTCCCTTCCTTCATACGCTTAGTGTAAATGTATTTGACTGCCTCGTGTCTTAAGGACCATTCTGGTTGCCCAAACATTCCCCTTAATGAATCCATAATCTCTTTAGCCGTGGCTAAGGATTCATGTTTCTTTGCCAATACATCAGACATGCTGGCAAGAATGTAGACACGGGCTTTTTCATTAGCTTTTATCCATCGATCATATGCATCCCGACTAGTTCGGTTAGCATTAGAGGCAGGGTTTTGAGGACATTCCTCAGTTAAGACAAATCTTAAATCGTCAACCACTAGTATTGTGTTAAGATTTGATTTCCAAGCCGCATAATTATCGCCATTAAGTTTTTCGGAAGCTAAAAGTTGAACTATTGAGCTATTCATGCTGAAAAACAAACATATTCTTTTTAGGAAAAAACTATAATCATAAAAAATATCCAATCTAATTTAGCAATTACTAATAATGTACCCTTTCATTATTTGTATTTTGCAATAATATTTCAAAGGTTTAGAACAACCTTCTCCGAAGGGTAGTTGATTATTCCTCCTTTGAACCAAGACAATCTTGACTAGATGGTATCTCTAGAATAACTCTTTATTCTTTATAGCACTTAGTTATCGCTACTTTAGTCAATAATATACTAACAACTTAGTAATTCTTGTAAGTGTTACCCACCATTTTCAGATTTCATAGATTAGAATCATTTATGAAAACTAATATAAGAAATCCTATCCAGTTTTGGAGTTCGCGGTGTTCCGAATCCTATAATACAACCCTCCGAAGGGAACGTCGCTCTAGGGCAGACAAGCATGCATATTATAGAAATCTCACGGTGCGACCTAATGGAAGAGACCGTGGGATGTGCTGCCACAAATCCCTCACCCACTTACTATGAACTACTTCCCCTATTCACCTTGATTTTGATCCATGCAAACACTCTCCAAAGGGAGGCCGCTCCACGGCACAAAGCCCTGCATGGACCTCACGGTGTGAACTCTTAGGGACACTAGAGCTAAAATACATTATTTTTCTCTAGTTGAAGTGTTATAAAGAAGAAAAAAAATAGGGTAATCCAAGCTTCAAGATTTATATTTAGGCTAACTTAAACAAATCTTAAGTCTAGATAAAACATCCAAGTATAACCATTATACAGGATTTTAACCTATGATGTATAGGTGATAAACCATTTTTATTACCTCACACCTCGTTTGTACTACAAAGTGGGCCGCATCCATATTTTCTCTAAATAAGACGCCCAACCTTTATTTCATATACTATAGACTATTTAGGCTATATACTCGAACTTGATCCACGTTTATGTTTACACATAAAGTTCAAGTTTATTCAAAAAATAGCATTGGAACTTGATTTATTGGTTTTAAGATTATAATATTTAATTTCTCAATAACAACTTTATTGAACAGAATATGATTTACAAACTACGAGTTTTAGGACAAAAAATTCCAACAAATGAGAGGGTGGGGCCCCTTGTTCAAGACTTGGATTCAGTGCTTAAGAGAGCAACCTATCTACTAACCCTAAAGTAGGTAGGAGAGAATTCCATCTTGTACCCTATGTTCCAGTTATCCACTCGATCTTACCTCTGAAAAGGGAGGCTTATTGGGCCAACACTGATGAAGTGCCCTCACCTATACAGATCTAAGGATAATCTCGTGTGAACAGGAGTTCATAGTTAACTCAGGATTAAGATTAAGTTACCTAGGTCATCAATAATCGAGATAGTCAGTTTTAAACAGTAAACAATGTTATAACGTAAAAACAAGACTAATTCATGGTTTAGTCTTATGTAAACACTTTACATAGGATGCCCCCACTTTCACGTCTCTACATGAACGATTCACGATCACCTCGTTTGTACTACAAAGTGGGCCGCATCCATAGTTTCTCTAAATAAGACACTAAACCTTTATTCATATACTATAGACTATTTAGACTATATATACTCGAACTTGATCCACGTTTTATGTTTACACATAAAGTTCAAGTTTATTAAAAAAAATAGCCTTGAAACTTGATTTATTGGATTTAGGATTATAATATTTAATTTCTCAATAACAACTTTATTGAACCGAATATGATTACAAACTACGAGTTTTAGGACAAAAAATTCCAACAAGATTGTCTTTTGATTTGTACGGGTGAGAGTGGCCAAATTGCCGACTCAATAAACTTATCATTTTGGGAACACAAACATGTTTGATAATCATTCTCATTCCACGTTCTCAAAATTTAATGTGTTTTTAAAAAATAAACAAAAAATAGAGGAAACATACAAAACAAAAAATAGACATGTTTATTAAGGGGTTAGAGGCACGCATCCTCTTCACATTCATGGTTTTTGTATTTTAATATAAGAACTAAAAACCTATCCGTCCTTCGCAATATTCTTTGCACCGCTCCGTGGGTCCTATCCATTAGAGAATTTGAGATTAGGTCCATTGAATGAAGCTACTTTATTAACGGGGTGATGAGACTATCCATTAGAATGACAAAGGGAGAGATTTCAGAGAAAAAGCGAAGCAAGGAATCCATAAAAAATAGAAGTTGAGAGAAGAAGCTCTGATTATTTCTTTCGAATCTTGGATCTCTACCCTCGATCCAGTTATGATAAGAAAAAAAGTCTCCTCTTTAATTTTGAACAATTAAATTACAATATATATTAAATAATATTTTTTTATTATTAAATTATGTATATAGTAGAGTGGCTACGTCCTTTTCAAAGTTTCAAGATTTTGAGTTCATCCTTGATAAACTAAAACATATTTTGTTGTATATGATAATATTTTGAATATAGTTGAACTGTTTTTATATATATGTTAATGAGTAAGATCGAAATGCCAATCAAATTTGTGAGTATGAGTATAATACATTTTTTGTTATGAAATTTGGAATGAGTGTCTAATTAATATTGAAGGTTTTAGTTAGTTAGTTGTAAGGAAAATTGTAAATGGGCAGCAAATTTGGAATTCCCGCTGCCCGACTCACAAATTTATCTTTGCCCGCCAAATAATTGAATTAAAGCGCATTTTCAAACCTCGATCCGAAAAGGCTTCACGCGGATCGTCCTTATCAACCGTCGATTAGATCGATAATCCAACGGATAAGGTGCTTCGTTTCCGAACTCCAAATCCGACTGGAATTCGGAGTTCTGTATCATCACATTCATAAATACCCCAAACCACTAAATTAGGGCATTAACTCAGAAAAATTCCCAATCAATCGATTCATTCTTCATCCCTTCAAGTCAATCAAGGAAATGTCTGGCCGTGGAAAGGGAGGAAAGGGGTTGGGGAAGGGAGGAGCAAAGCGTCACCGGAAGGTTTTGAGAGATAACATTCAGGGCATTACCAAGCCTGCCATTCGCCGTTTGGCTCGTAGAGGTGGTGTGAAGCGTATCAGTGGATTGATCTATGAAGAAACCAGAGGGGTTTTGAAGATTTTCCTTGAGAATGTTATTCGTGATGCTGTTACTTACACTGAGCATGCAAGGAGGAAGACGGTGACTGCTATGGATGTTGTTTATGCCTTGAAAAGGCAGGGAAGGACTTTGTATGGTTTTGGAGGTTAGGTTATGGTTTTGGTCTAGATAATATTTGTATAGGTTGTTTCTTTTCTGCTGGGTTTCTTTGTTTCTGCAAGTTCTTTTCTTATTGTTCTGGCAAAATGATAATGGTTCATTATCCAATTGTGCTTTTGCGTTACTACCTGTCTCTCGTACCATTTCTCTCCCTCTTCTTCCGAATTTGAATCAACAAGAACTCAACAGTTGACGAACTTAAGGTTATATACAGTTGAATGAAGTTTGAATTTCTTAAACATTTGGTATGGGATTTAAACAACGTTTAACTTGGATCTCCCGTTCCAATATTTAGGCACGCTTATTGTGAATTCAAGAATTTTTGTATTACTGATTTTCTAAATAATCAGCAATCCAATTTGTTGAACAAGTTCTGGCAGTTATCTTGCTTAAATAATTATGCCGAAGAATTGCAATCTTGGAAGTTGAAAGATCTGTGATGTAAAAAATGGTATGATGTTCCACTATTCATGGATGAATGAATCCAATTAAACTTGGACGACTTTGAACATTTTGCTGGGTGCATGTGAAAGGTTTATTGAAAGACTAGCATTATATTCAAATGATCGTCTCTCCTTGATATTTGAGTCTAAACAACATAACCTTAAGGAATTTCTAGTGCCACCAAAGAAAGATCTTTTGCAGAATTGTCAAGAAGAACAATCGTGAGTTTCTTGTTCTTTGCTGGCTTTTTGGATTGATATATTTCATAATGGCGTTACTTTCCTATCATTATTTTGGTACTGCATCCTAATTTCAAAGCAGTTCATTTGTATCAGGTGGTAGTTTTGTTAAGGGTTCTGCAGGTTGACAATCCTTACGATGCGTTTTAACATTGCATCTTCATGGTTTTAAGTAATCTGTTGTATTCACTGGCTACAGCAGCAACTTTTGTCTAAATGATGCCAATCCATCTTCTACTTAACTGGTGCTGTATGTTGAAGAGCAGCGTATGCATTTTCAATTTGTGCAGTAGTTCGGGGTCTTTTACAGCGTATGCCAATCCATCTTCATGCTTTTCCTAGATTGGGTTCTCAGGTACGATTCTTGAAGTTGATCTTTGTGTAGTCCGTGCATATTCTCAAATATGCCTTGGTGTTTCTTGCTGTAAGTTGATGTGCTAGAGCATTGCTAATGCTTAGAAAGTTCACAAAGTCTAGTTATCATTGAGGTTTTCAAGCTTTGCTACTTGCTTGCTATTCTACATTTATGTGGATTTAGAGGGGCACTTCCCTCGAGCAACAAAAGATATGCATACTGATCTGTGATCTCAACTTCTTGATCGACTATCAAAATATCATTTGTTAATGAGCATTTGATCTCAACTGGGTTAAGTTCTTGAATATACGGCCGTTGGTCCAACTATTTAAAGCGAGCAAAAGAATGTTGGTTAAGCTCTTCCTTGAGGAATCCCCATTTTGACGCTTGCTGCTTCACGAACAAATTCTTTTTCTGGACCACAACTGATGTTCTCTGTTTTAGTCTCATGACGTCGTATTTGCTTTTATCTCGTCTTTACTAGTCCATCGTTATACTTCTACTTCCTTTGGATGGCTTGATTGAGATCTTTGCTTTGTGCTTTTGGGATGTCATATCATATTTTCCATTATGCTTGGCAGATATGGGCAGCTTGATAGTAAGTTGATACAATAAGTATTGTCAGATCTGCAAATATTCTAGATCTATGCAAGTCCCATGAAGTATAAAATAAAACAATCTGCTTCTTAACTCAAATCTATTTGATTACCAATGCTACTTCTGCAAGTATGAGCATGATCCACAATGGTATCAGGAGACTTTTGTTGGAAATTGATAGTTTAGACTAATGGAAGGTAGAGTTTCATTTAGTTGATTAGGGCTATTAGCGTACTCAAGTGTGGCAGTGCTTACGTTACTCAAGAGTTTATACGTTCGAAGTTAGGAAGTTTGTATTTGGGGTGTAGAGTTGCAAGTTAAAGTTCTATATAGTGAAAAATATATAAAGAGGAAACTATAAAGTTTATCGATAAATGTACGATGTGTCGATGACATTTATATTTGAACACAAATTAAATGTGTAATCACTTGCACCCAAACAGTGTTGTGCAACTTGTATCTTTACTATCATAATATTTGTCGACAAACATCTTAAACTCGAATATTATGTCTTAGGGATGGCAAAGTAGCCATCTATGAAATTTGTTGGAGCCCAGTAACTCTACATGGGTGACTAAATGAATACAATATAGCCTCAAAAAGAAAAATGACAATATTTCCAATGTGATATATATGATAGGCAAAAGGTTTGTTCAAGCATTTAACTTTACAAATTTTGTTAACCATTTCGTTCGCGCTTATGTCTTCTTTGATTATTTGAGTTACTCAAATGAGATACTTAACATGAGCATTAGCTACAACACTATACAAAACAAAGATGTGAGATGTGAAACTTATTATGTATGTGAGAGTTTAAAGTGAAAGGGCTGTAGCCGTTGCTGCGGATAGGTCTTCTTTTTTCATTCTTATCGTTTTAGTCATCCATCCGTAAGCATGAGTCTGAGTCTAGAGGAAGAAGCCCCCAACGGAATGAGCAACCGCGGAGTGGGCATCGGGTATCTAAGGATGATTTCTGAACATATGAAGTAATTACCGGATCATATTTCATCGTTGCACTCCAATTCCCAAGAATATCCCTGTCTTATGGCACCTGTGAAAAGTCAATCAAAGAAGCTCATTAACTCGAATTCAAGAAGCTCAAAATTCATCTGCTAGATTGAAGACGGAGTTCATTCCTAGAAAATGCAAGGTTTTGCCTATAGGTTCAAAGAATATTGAAGCAAGAAATCATGAAAAAGAATATTGAGAGTTTACAAATTAGGCGCAAAGAATATTGCAAGGAGCGCAACGATGAAATCCATATTAAGCTAGCCGACCCCATCCTGCCTTTCTTTATGGTATTCCACCTGGCCGAAATCGGGATCATCGTCTAGCCAATCCTCGTATTTTTGCAAGGGTATCTACCCGCTCCTGGTCGCTTGCAATGGTTGTGACCTTCTTGTCTTTGAAAGGCGCACAGGCTTCCTGGGAGAACTGGAGAAGGGGGCGTCTTCTCGTCTTTGCTTACGTGTCGACACAAGTCAACTTATAGGGATTCTTTGAAAAAGTATGAAAAATAATGGCAATATTCTTTCGATAATTCTTTGATCCTCCGTCCTTAGTCGTTCTTTATATTCTAGTGGATAAAAACAAGTCCGGAGGACGGTCTCGCTCCTTTTTGACTCAGCTGGAACTGGAAGTCTAGTTGTCGACTTTCTTCCTTCTCTCTCCGGTCTCGCTCATCCCTTCTAGCCTTCGGACCTGTCTTATGCATCCTTACTCAAATTTCATTGATCCTCTCCGCCCCGTGGGAGTCTGAAATATTCTTTGAACCTCTCCGGTCGAGCAGCGGCTTTGCACCGCTCCGTGGGCCTCTTTTCTTCGCCTTCTTCGCAAATTCTTTGCGCCTTCTATATAGTACTTTGTCTTTTGTCCACTAAAAACAATGTAGATGTCCACAGGTCCGAAGGACTATCCATATTAACCCGTCTGTCCTTCGGACGGGGGATTTGAATACTATTACTTCTTATTTGACGTTAGGAGCTTTGAATTTGCGAAGCGGGGAATCGGCAGAAGCCCATAAAGAGCATTACGTACAAAGGCCTCACCAGCACATTTGGACTTTCCGCAATTAACCGAACTTTGACCCTCTCCTCTCTAGTCTCCCTTCTTCGAACCCTATTTAGGGAGTGCAATAGAGAACCTGAGATCCGATGCTTTCAATCAGTCGAAGGAGCGGCAAGCCTTTACTTTAGATTCTCTTAGTCAAGCTATGTATGAGTTCCAAGAAGTTCGTAGGGGAAAGTTAGAAAGAGATGTTGCGTATCGGGTATCATTCCGGGCAAGGAGAGAGCGGTTGAAAGAGGTGGAAGATTCTCGTTCTTCGATCTGTTCCGGCTCTTTCTTTCTTTGCTGGATCTCGCGCAAGAAAAAATGTATCTTCTACTTTCTGCCCTGCCTGCCTATCGTCTCCGAAGTCAAAATCGCATATTCCATTCCAGGTGAGGTTCTAAATGTCGAGTCATTTCATTGATCGGCTTGGGTCCTCGTATTCTTGAAATTCAAAGAATGAATAAGGAAGAGCTCTTACCGATCTTCTCGAAGAACCGACAGCTACTTCCTCTCAAGCCGATTCTTCTTCTTTTTTCATGCCGAGAAAGAGGAGAATGCTTCTTAAAGTAGTAGGCTGTCCCCTCCCGTCCGTCCTTACTGTGTGACTCTTAGACTGCCGATTGAGAGTTTGCGGTTTAAAGAAAAGAGCGGGTCGAGACTGAACCTCTGGAAAGAAGAAGGTTCTCCTCTTTATTCTGATTCAAGTTCATGCCGGAATCAGACCATCCGTAATTAACCGAAGTAGTCCTACGTCCTACGTCCGCAGGATTTATCCGTAGTCCTTCGAATGAGCAAGTAGGGGGCGGCAACTAAAGAGGTAGCGAGACTGACCGCAATTGCAGGAATAGGTTGACTTTCTTTCATTTTGGTTATGGAAAGTGCAAGTCCTTTCGTTTAGTAGAGGAGATCGATGAACACCTCGCGGTGCTTACACCTCTCGCCTATTCGAAGTGATGTTCAAAAACCTCGTCCGAGAACTTGTATAGAGAAGGATTTCCCGCGGCGCAGCGGTTCTTCCATACCAACTTAGTTGCCCGGCGCTGCTATTGGCATAACAACTATAATAGCGACACAAGACTATCCACTTGGGTTAGCAACTGCCACAGCGGCTGCCACTGACTCTTCTGAAACTGAGTGTGAGATTGCTTCTTCTCTCTCTCTCTCGGAAACTATTCAATTGAGTACACCCTATACATGTATCATAAATCTTTACTGAATGTGACATTGGATCTATCATTTTTTTTAAGACGATAAACGAGTCAATTTGTAAATGAATTATATATTTAGATACCAGATGACTCAGAATTTTGAGCGAGGGAAAGGTGCGAAGCCGCTCTCAAGAGTTCACCCGAAGGAGAGGTGCGAAAAGATGCTCGACATTCAAACTAGAAAGTGGAGTGGAACAGCGCGAGACTAACCCGCTGGGTTAGAGGAAGGTAGTTGTTGTTGGTGCAGAAATGCGAGGTTACGTACGAAGGATCGGAAGTGGCAGTTCTTCATTAAAACCGAAATCTTCATTCAAGCACTCTGGTCCCAATCCTTCCCTCAGATGAGAATGGCAGAGACTGATTACGAAAGAGATTAAGAATGTAGCAGTCAATAATCGTATTCATACCGCTCGGACACCGAAAGATAAGAGTTCGAGGTGAGAGTCCTACTCTTCCCCGATTGACTTCCGTAACCCTACTTATTTGTTCTAGTTTGAGGCGGCCGGCCAAGGAACCTATTCTAAGCGAAAGAGTCTTATCTTGATTTATTTCATAATGCTAAATGCTCCGAATCTAGTAATATGGAAATCAGGGTCAAGACGACCGTCCGAAGGTGCAAAGAATATTGCGGAAAAGAAAATCAGCTCATTAACCGATAATGAAAGAATAATTAACTCATTAACGATAATGAAAGAAGCTCAAAATGGGAATGCAAAATGTGCATCTTTGTGCTAGATTTCAGACATCTTTGCTTAATATGGGCAGTTCCATACTCTCTTTTTGACGGAGGGAAATCAATGATTTTGCTAGGTTTTGGGCCTATACGGAACGCAACTTTTCAAGTCAAATGCCTTCTTTTTCACTCTATTTTCGTTAAATATCAATCTTCAAAAAAGTCCTATTTAGAAGCAAAAAAGCCGGGAAATTGCAACTGGTCCATTAGAAAAATCTAGGTAAAAGAAATGAACATTGAGAACTTCTAGTTTGTGTTCCGGAGAAAGAGAGGTCTATTCTTTATTTCACTCCGTCTTCAATCTCCAAATCAATGAAGGAGTACAATGAAATATAATGATTCTTGAATTCGAGTTAATGAGTGAATTCTGATTTTCGTCAATATTCTTTCCAACCCCTCTGGTTAATGGTCGATAGCTGCTACCGGCTCCCGGGTTTTCTGAATAGGATGTATGGGGTGTAGCTCCTGGAAGGGAGCGGCGGATTAGCAAAGGACTGATTTATCCATATTAACTTCTTGGACTCATTCTCTACCCCCTACGTGGGCTATGGAAAGCAGTCAATGAAAAATCAAGCTCCAGATGAGTTGACTGATATCATAAAGAGCTTACTCTGGAAATTACCGCCTACCTGCCGTCTCGCTGCAAAGGGCGCGATCTACGAACAGATGAGTATAGTGAGAGAGCCACACCCATTCTATCGAAGGCGTCTTTCTCTCTTGAAACCGAGCTACTCTTGCTTCCCCGAGAATAGAGTGAATTCTTCTTTCTTAGTGTGATTTGTGACTTTCTGAATTATATAAGAAAATAGTGAACATTTAGTTAATTACTCCCGGGTTTTCATGGCAGTAGTGTATTCACTTCGCACAATGATCGGAGCGAAGTTGAAGGTAGCTGCGAACCAACTGGAATGGGGTCCGTCCTTCTTTTCCAACTGATCCTTAGTCCGATTCTTTCCTAAAGATTATCTTGCGGATCTTACTGTAAAATGAAGCTAATCCCGGTCGAGTATCTTATTCGAAATACAGTGGACTCTAAACCAGAGTCCGGAGCTCGATCCGTGGTTAATGAGATCCGAGTGCATTCCGAGTGGTTTGGACGAGTCCAAGAAGTTAATATGGATTTGAGAGTCCAAGAAATTGGAAGTTCCATAAAGGAGTCCTCCGTCCAATGGCTATTTTTTTCCCTTCTATATATTCTTTGCGCCCCTTGTTCATTGATTTCATGCGCTTCTCAACTCATATTAGATCTCGCCTCTCCCTATGTATGGTCGTCCGGTTTAGAGTCCTTCGGACGTGCTCAGTCCTTTCCATTAGTAGTTAGGAGCTTTTCATATTGCGGAAAAGAAGAAAGGAGCGCAAAGAAAGGTCCAGGGTTCGCAGTCCGCAGGATTTATCCGTAGGACTATCCATTAGAAGGAGGACTATCCATATGGAAGTAGTCCGGAGGTTTATCCGTAGGACCATCCGTAATTAACCGAAGCAGTCCGCAGGATTTATCCGTAGTCCGGAGTCCTACGTCCGCAGGATTTATCCGTAGTCCGAAGGAGTGGGTAGAAAGCCGAGCCTATCTGCACCTGCGCCTTCTTTTTCTTCTTCGCGCATCTGGTCCGAAGGACTGACCGCAGAGGTTAGCAGTCCAAGGCTATATGGAATAAATCAGTCGGAATATATGAAGAATTAATACATCTATTTCTCATAGATTATGATCTTTAAGAGAGATCTTGCCGCTACGTGGGAGTCCCATTCAGCCTTGCCACCTTTCTCTTTATCGCTTCGCACTCTTATCCAATTTGACTAAGCATACGTGGACCAGCCGAGATAATGAGATGAAGAGCTTTCTAAACGACGAGACTAAAGAGGAGATTTACTAGGGAAAATGGACAAAATGCAAGGTTTTGGGCTATGCTAGCTCTCCGCAATATTCTTTGCACCTCAATTCAACCATTATCGTGATATAATCACAGTCTAGAAAAGTCTTGGAAAAAGAAGCCAAAAATCCCGGGTTTCCGCAATGTGAGAATGTACCTACGGAATCGATCTCATTTGCTTAAGACATGAAATGAAATTCAATCACCTGGGAAAGTCACAGGAGCGGGTCGGTCGGCCTAGTTTGTGAGGAGTCCTCGGAGTAGAAGTCAACGGACGTCGTGCTCCTCCGCCTCTTCTTACAGTCGATTCGACTAATCCTCTCTTCGTGCCTAATCTGATACCTCCCTCTCCCGGGCAGCTGCTTCTCTCAATTACTGTAACTGTCCTTCGCACCTCTTCCCCAACTTGCCAGTCTCGACTTTTCCTCATTCTATTCTGATGAGAATGAAAGAGCAAGGGCACGGACCAGGCTGAGGCAAGGATCCGAGGAACTTTCCTTCATCCAGTATGAAAGCCAAAGGCCTATGAGAAGAAGAAGAAGTTCATTCCTTAGAAATATAAATGAGAGCGAAAGCGGCTCGCTCGCAATATTCTCATGTCAGTGGAAGGCAATATTCGATAATTCAGGCTGAGGCGGAGGAGGAGTTGACGGCTCGCCTTAGATAGGAAATAGGGGGAGAGGCGCAAAGAATATTGCCCATGGGCTCGACTGAGATGGACGGAGGACGAGGCGCAAAGTTCGGTTAATTACGGAAAGTCCTCCTTCGGTTAATTACGGAAAGTCCTCCTTCGGTTAATTACGGATGGTCCTACGGATAAATCCTCCGGACTGCTTCCTTCCATATGGATGGTCCTACTTCCATATGGATAGTCCTACGGATAAGAATCCTCCGGACTCCAGACTACTTCTGTTAATTACGGATGGTCCTACTTCCTTCCATATGGATGATCCTACTTCCATATGGATAGTCCTACGGATAAGAATCCTCCGGACTCCGGACGTAGGATAAATCCTGCGGACTCCGGACTGCGGACTGCGGACTCCGGACCCTGGACCTTTCTTTGATGGAGGCGCAATGAAATATGCGGCGTGAGAAGCAAGGTTTTAAGTGCAACTCAACCTACTAAAATAAAAAGAACCTAAAAAATACTGTTTTAAGTGCAAGGAATGATATTAATCTTTTACATAGTCTTTGAAAACTGGAGGCAAGGCAGACCAGTTTGCTCTTTTCAAACATTAACATGCGAAGCGAAGCATTAAAAGAAGAGATAAATAAAGAGTTAAGGAGCGCAAAGACGCAATATTCCTTGCGCCGGAGGACTATCCATATTAAGAAAGACTATTACAAACATTAGTATGGACTATTCCGTGCCTTTTTACATAGTCTCGGGAAAACGCAATGAAAGAAGAACTCCTAGGACAGGTAAAATCAATGAAGACTTCTAGTTTGAGTTTATGGTCCGGAGAAATACGGGTCTATTCTTGATTTCCCTCCAAGTTATTCAATCAAAATTCTTCTTGAATTCTCGTTAATGAGCTTCTTTCTTTGCGCCTGCGCCTGGACCAAAGGTTAATATGGATGGATAGTCCTACTTCGGTCCAGGTGCAAAGAATATTGCCTGGAACTTGAATAAGGAGCGTAGCGGAGTAGCGGAGCGGTGGGTTCGGTGGCTTCGCCCTGCTTCGCCCTTTGTTTTCCAGCCAGCGTAGCGGACACCGGACACCTTTCTTTTCTCTTTTCCAGCGTAGCGTAGCGGAGAAATCAAGCGGAAATCCTCTTTGAACCGCGGAGTGGGGATTTTCAGCCTAACGTAGCGGAGCGGTGGCTCTCCCTATTAATAGAACTTTGTCTTTGTACTTGGTCAAAATCAAGCAGAAATCTTCCTGTCCTCCGGACTATCCATTAGAAGCGCCTCTTGTCGAGTAAGAAAGGTTCGGTAAAACTCTCGGGGATTCCTTATCCAGTTTATTCCTTTCATATGAAACCGCGATACTTTTCATTGACTTCCTTCTCTTTCTTCCTTTTATTCCGTTTCGGATTCTAGAATCTTTCCCCGCGTAGTGGGCATTGACTTCTTCATTGATCTTCCCCGCTTGATTTATGTATGTTCATTGATTCCTCTTGTTTTTCTTTTCTTCTTATATCCTATTATGACTTGAAAACCACTAAATCTTTCTTCCAATTGAAGTAAATCATAAAAAACCTCGTGAACTAAGAAAAGAAAAGAATAATTCTGATTTCATCACCTTGTTTTTACGGAGGGAATATTAAGTCTAATATTCCCCCTCAAGATGGAGAGTATATATCTTTCACTCCCATCTTGCATAAATGAAGAGATAAAGTTATGGCATTAAGGGGCTTTGTGAGAGCATCAACAAGCTGATTTGAAGACCGTATAGTAGTTTGATAGTCAGTCCGGAAATTCTCTCATAAGAAAGCAATACGGTATGGTATGTCTGCTGAAAGGGGGCATGATCGGGCCCCCACGGAGGGGGAATCACTCGCGCATCCATCTTGCTCTCAGTTGTGCCGACCGAAGAAGAAAGAGTTGGTGGGGACTCATCATCAGTAAGACGAAAGGTGGAAAAACCCGTATTCAGACAAGGTTTCCACGGAATGATAATGAGATTTGACTCCGTCATAGCAAGCCTTCATCTATGGGCTAGAACCAACGGAAAGAGTCTGACTCAAAGGTTATTTTCGGAGAGGAGTTAGGCTCGACCCTGTTTAAGAGAAAGAGTCCGATCTCCTCTTGAAGCCACTTTTGTCTTTCTAAACCCCTTGAGAACAGGAAGAAAGATACAAAGAACAAACTATCGAGAAATTGAGTGATTCACTCATTTATGATATATGAAAAAGAGAGAATGAAAGAGTGAATAGTTCATTCTTTTGTTGTTTCATTCTATGTTTCATTCGTAACAGGGAATCTTTGCTTTCTTCTATTACGATAGTGCAAATTGTTCTTTATTTCAAGAATAAGTTGGATACAACCAACTGTACTTTTCTAGTTATAACTACGAAAAGGTGCATGATCCCGCGAATTACTTCTGACAAAATGAAGAAATCATATTGAAGAACCATAGCCATTTCGCGATTCATTGGTAAATCAACTTTGATTTGAAGGCCAAAATCAAATAGCGGACCGAGAAATGGTGCCCGAAGATGGCGATGGCGGATACTGATAAAGGGAACTGCGTGCGTTTAAGAACTCTTTACATTCTAGGTGAACTCCCACAACAATAACCAAAGATATGACAACAAAGATCAAGAAAAAAGAAAAACTTATTCCTAACTTCAAAATTTCAAACTCTCCACAATGTAATTTATCAAACTAGATCAAAAGTTCTAAACATGTATCATAACACAAGAATACAAAGTAAAACATAATGGTTGAGAGATAAAATTTTATGAGAAATTTCATTTAAATTCAAATCATGTTGTTCTAAAATATGGAAACTACAACTCCTTTTATACCAATTAAAAATGTTATATGAAGGACTTAACATTTAATTTTATGTCATTTCGATTATTCTAATAAATGAAAATACATAATATTTAATAATTACATAAATCATTACAAATGTGAATGAATGGATATGAATTTCTAGAATCATTAAGTGTTGATATGACTTTTTAAGAGTCTTAGGACTATGTTCTTTACCTAATTCATTAGTCAACTAACAAATTATATGAAAAAGAGATTGATTTTAGATGTCATGTGTGCTTAGTCAAAATGTCCCATTCAAATCCTAATTTAACTAATTACCACTTCTTTTTCTTAGCTTTCCCCCCCTCTTTTTCTTAAGGGAAATTATTTAGTCTATTACTATTCTATTTACTAAACTAAGATTTGCATATTCTGTAGTATATGGTTATATCTTACATCCATGCAAATGTGCATCACTATTTTCTTTACCTCAAACCTCGCGCCTACACAGGTTCACTTACACGATTCAAGTGTTAAACAATAAATCATATAAGCAACCCAACTGTACGAGGAACAATATACTTGAATGCTTAATTGAACTAAGTGCTTTATTACATTTGAGTAGACTCCACACAACATTAAATTAGTGCTTAATCTGATCAAACATCTTATGAATTTGACAAAGTAGAATACATATATTAATTAATTAAGGTATATAGTAATGAGTGAGAGATGAAAAGTGTTTGTGCAACTTGGCTTCGCTAAAAATGGAAGAAAGAAGTATCCATAAAAAAATGCTTAAATAAAAATTACACTTTATTTTTCTATTAAACGTTCTATTTTTTACTATTTTTCATATCCATACGGAAAACTGTCCTCAAATATAGAATTTTATTTTGAACTTATAAAATTGTATTTAAATTTAGGCACTTTAAATATGAAAAAGAACATTTGGGCATTTCCCGCTGCCCGGATTCAGGAATTTCACATTACCCGCTACCCGGGAAAAATGAGAAAAAGTTTAAAAAACAATTTACACTTTTTAAAGTACAATCCCTAAAGGAATCACGCGGATCGAGCTCTTGAACCGTTCATCTTTCAAAGATCTAACGGTGGAAAGAATACTGAGCTAAACTCGAAAACCAAGTTTCCAATTTGCACTTCCATAAATTAACCCAATCGTTTCTATATCTTCATCGAAATCAAAATCAAAACTCACAACCGATTTAGTTCCACATCGCTGTTCTAATATAACCACCAAATCACCGGCGACAATGTCTGGACGTGGTAAGGGCGGTAAGGGATTAGGAAAGGGAGGAGCTAAGCGTCACAGGAAGGTTTTAAGAGATAACATTCAGGGCATTACCAAGCCTGCCATTCGTCGTTTGGCTCGTAGAGGTGGTGTGAAACGTATCAGTGGATTGATCTATGAAGAAACCAGAGGTGTTTTGAAGATCTTTCTTGAGAATGTGATTCGTGATGCTGTTACCTACACTGAGCATGCAAGGAGGAAGACGGTGACTGCTATGGATGTGGTTTATGCTTTGAAAAGGCAAGGAAGGACTTTGTATGGTTTTGGAGGTTAGGTTTAGGGTTTGATTCCAAGAATGATTGTAGACCATTACGTTTGATCTTGTATTTTGTAGTCGAACTCGTTCTTATTGATTAATGTAAGTTAATTCCTCATTAGTTGGAAGTGATGGAAGCTTTACTTCATTGATGCCATGTGCTATAAGATTTTCGTTTTTTTCTCTCCAGTTTTCTTAATCTTCTTGTCTCGATAATTAACAAATTTCTTCGAGCTAACTGTTTAATTGTTTCCAATTTGAAACTTTACTATACGTTGATATCGAAAGAAAATGGCAGCCACAGTTTCTGTTTCTTTCATTTAATACATAGTATGGGGTTTGAACAATTCAACTGTCATCGCTGAATCTTTTAAATCTTTGGAAGCACTGCTTTGGTTTGAATATCTAGTTTCAACTACCACGCTCTTTGTGCATGGCTTGTGGAAGTATGTGTCATCTCAATTTGGCTTTTCATGAATATTTGTTAGACATGAATTTGTGCAAGAAGGCAGACATGAATTTGCTCTTACCTGCCACCGTTGTTAAGTTGGAAGGCTTGGATCAATGTTACCTGTTAACCTTTTTATTCCTGCAGTAGAAATTAATGCTTCAGATGTCAGCTTGAACAAGAAGGCACTTTAGTTATCTCCTTTTGCTTAGTAATATTTTCAGGTGAGAATCCATTTTGTGTTGCCCTTTACACCTCTCCCTGGATGATTTTTCATTGGTTGATTTGTTTGAAGATGACAATTTGCTGTAGCAGACTTCGTTCCATCCTGTTTTTGTCATGGAGCTTAGAATTTTGACGTTTCGTGATTGTTTTCGTTCCATTGGCTTAACTGTGCGTCCTATGATCTGTTAACACTTACTAGGTAGCATTCTGTAGTTATCGATATTTTGGACGTTCTTTATTTATTCCCTTTTTCTCTACACTGTTTATTTACCTTTGCCTATGTTATGGGAATGCTTGAAATTTTTTACTTTCCAATTTGTTTCTCTTGCTTTTACTTGTACCCAATTTTTATATCTGCCCTTATTTTGGTTCTTTCCCGCTTCTTTTCTGTTCTGTTTATTTCTAGAATTGATATTTTTGTCTACTGTATTATATCAGGGAACGAAGAATGCAATTTTTTGCTATTATTGATTGCTTTTCTTATTTATGGCTGGATCTCATTCTTATTTGATGTTTGCTTCTTTTGGTTTACAGAATGCTGAGTGTTCATTCTCCCTTTAACCGGTAACTTTACAATACCTGCATGTATGAAATCATGAAAGATGCTGATTTTGTTTCTTTCCCTTTCTTGCTTTCTATGTATATTGTTGAAAGCCTTGTGAGTATAGCTGCCTCTGTCTTTTATATGTGTAGTATGCTCATTGCTGCCAGTAACTTTCAATAACGATCATAATTCAAGATTACGTGGCTCTTGAAAGAGACTGCCTGATTTTTCCAATAGCATATTTTACCTAGAGCACTGTTTATAGCTTTACTGATTGATCGACATTTGACCCATGCTTCAAGTCCTTGATATGGAACAGAGAGATATTGTGGGTTTCTGCGATTTTGTATTCCCCTGAACCAATACAAATGAGAACCAACCGTGCGTCATTCAGTTTTTGCTACCCTGGTATATGTTAGCCTTTTATGTTAGTTATAACCTTGTGGATTGTGATGAAGTTTGAAGTTTGAACTCATTTCAACTTGATCAGAATTTCACCCCTTGATCAACCTGCTAAGCCATCCTCTTCTCTTTTTCGATGCACCCTTTGTCCAATGCTATAATCTTTTTACTCTGTTTTTCATTGGCATATTTGATCATTGTTCTCTTTCCTGTTGATCGGTCTCGGTTTATCTAGAATTGTCAGAACTCTTACCATCTCCTCAATCATGTGATTTTTTACAAATGTCCTTAAACACTATTAAGACCACATTGGATTTTTTCCACCATTCCATGTTTGACTTTAATCTCCGTACAGTTCTTCATCCTCTTCATGTGGATCCTCCAAGAGCTTTTGAATTTTTTTCTTTTGATCCCCAACCAGAGGTTAGAATTAATGGATCTTGATATCGTAGATTTTAGAATACCATGTATTTTGGATGATGTACTGATCTCCTCAACAACTTTGGTAGCCAACATAACTTATGCAATATAGAACTGTTGGAACATGTCGGTATGTTATCTATATAATGAAAGAAGACATCATTTCAAGATTCAAATCCTTTCAGGTTATCTACCCTTTATAATTTACATAAAATTCAGCTAGCATATCTGTGCATTAGTTATCCAAAATATTGATGCCGTGAATGTAGCATGTCATGTTATGCCTGTGAATGTAGCATTCAAATCCTTCCAGCATGTCTGTGCAGAAGCTTAGATAGGTTTGAAAATATTTGAACTGAGCCTGAAGGTTCCTACATCACAAACAGGATTAGAGGGAATGTAGAAATCCCACAAATATTGATCCTAGTTCATTTACGTTCTCATGCCTGTGAATTGGCAAAGCCTCCACATAGACCTACGATCTTATGAACTTCTCTGTTAGTACAGTATCTTCCCCAAGAACCTTTTAAAACATTGTTCCATCACATTTATTGTTCATATCTTGTTAGGCCTCCAGTAATACACACTTATCTCAGAAGGGAATAGTAACTGTTATATTTATGGTCTTAGGTCGGTGCGTGGGCTAATATAAAAAGTCTACTCGAGAAACTGGTCTGAGACTCACTGCAAATGAAGTAAATCCATATTATGTATCTTTTGATTTCACAGAGAACCTGATATCATTGCTTGATTTCTAGACATTCACAGGCATGAGAGGCCTGAAGTTTAAAAAATCCCACAAAATCACAATGCTTCCCTTTAACCACACAGTTAACTTCCTCAACCATATATATTCATAAAGATATATAAATGATTTATTGATATATGAAGACCCGATTTATTGATATATGAAGATATATAGATGAGTTCTTTTCTTCTGTGGTTTCTAACTAGCTTTATTGATATAAATGATTTAACACCATATATATTCATAAAGATAGTGTAGAACACACTCTTATAAACTCAAGATCCCAAAGCTTTTCAAATGCAGTAAATATTGAAATGAGAGATAACACACCAATTTATGTGAAAATCCAAGTATTGGAGAAAAATCACGATTGTTTGTTGTTATTATTTTTTAATGAATAATTCAATAGGTACAAGGGAAAATAAATATAGTATACAAATGAATTAAAAAGGAAATGATTTAGGAAATAAGGAAAACATTCTCATAATCTTTCCATAAATATTCTAGGATTCTAATAAGAAAAATATTTAGAAAATAATGAAATGATTCTAACACTTCCCTCAAGTTAGGATGTATTATCAATGAGGCCCAACTTGCTAACACAAAAGTCAAAGTTTGGTTGGAGAAGCCCCTTGGTAAGAACATTAGCAAGGGATGTACCAAATGCATATGCTCTATTGTCAAGTCTTTCTTTGATGAAATGTCGGTCAATCTTAACATGTTTAGTGCTATCATGTTGAACATGATTGTTAGTAATATTAATAGCGGCTTTATTATCACATAAAAGCTTCAATGGTGTCTTACATTCCTGATGAAGATCTCACAGGACTTTCTGAAGCCAAATTTTCTCATATATTCCCAATTCGGCCTCAGCACTGCTCCTGACCACAACACTTTACTTCTTACTCCTCCAAGTTACAAGATTGCCTAAAACAAAGGTACCATAACCAGAGCTAGACTTTCTGTCAACAACAAATCCAGTCCAATATGAGTCAGTATATACCTCAATGGTATTTCTGTCTGTTTTTCTAAATATCAGCTATTTACCAGGTGTTGATTTCAAGTATCTCAAAATTCTGTTGACAGCTTTCATGTGTTCCTCATACGGAGCATGCATAAACTGGCTGGCAACACTCATAGCAAAGGAAATATAAGGACGAGTATGAGATAAGTAAATTAATTTACCAACGAAGCGTTGGTATTGTTCTTTATCAACTGGAACTTGATCATCAAAGTTTTCCAGTTTACAATTGAATTCGATAGGAGTGTCAGTGGGACGACATCCCAACTACATGTCTCGGTTAGCAAATCAAAAATGTATTTTCTTTGAGACACGGAGATACCTTCTTTAGATCTGGCCACCTCCATTCGAAGGAAATATTTCAGATTTCTCAAATCCTTGATTTCAAATTCATCACCAATTCTCTGCTTTAGTTGACTGATTTCTGCCTTATCATCTCTAGTCAAAATAAATTCAATCCACATAAATTATTAGAATAACAATCTTTCCTGTCTTGAAAACCTTTGTAAATAAAGTATGATCAAAGCGCCCCTGACTATACTCTTGGAACTTGACAAAGGTAGTGAATCTGTCAAACTATGCTCTGTGAGACTGTTTCAGAACGTATAGGGATTTCTGGAGTTTACACATATGCCGACCAAACTGGGCTTCAAATCCAGGGGGGCTCATGTAGACTTCCTTCACAAGGTCTCCATTCAAAAAAGCATTCTTCACATATAGCTGGTATAGAGGTCAATATTTGTTCACAACAACAGATAACAGAACTCTAACATTATTCAACTTAACAACTGGAGAAAAAGTTTTTGAATAGTCAATACTATTGGTTTAAGTAAATTCCTTTGCAACTAATTTTTCATTGTGTCTGTCAAGAGTACCATCTGCTCTGTATTTGAGAGAGAACATGCATTTGCATCCCACGGTTTTGTTTTGTGTTCCTTGGGTAGAGTACAAATGTCCAAAGTATTAACTATTAAGTAAGTAAACACCCATTTGTTATTATCTTTTAAAAAATCGTTATTTTGTGTCCTCAAAGAAACAACAAATTCAAATGATTTTGGGAGTTTACGATTCCCGCTCTCTACCCGCCAAAGATATTGAAAATGAAATCAAACCGCTTTTTATTTCACTTTTCAAAAATCCTTTACCACCATCCGCTCTACTTTCACATGGATCGACCTTTTCAGCCGTCCATCAACAATAGATCCAACGGGCCTCATATTTCTACCCTCTACCAAATCACACATATATATTCTCTCTCCCCCCACCCAACTCATCATCGTCATCTCCACAACAAAATTTTCAAATTTTCCAATTGCCTTAATTCTTCTTCATCCCCGAAATCACCCATCTTCTCTGAAATATGTCTGGCCGTGGAAAGGGAGGCAAGGGATTGGGAAAGGGGGGAGCAAAGCGTCACCGTAAGGTTTTGAGAGACAACATTCAGGGCATTACGAAGCCTGCAATCCGCCGTTTGGCTCGTAGAGGTGGTGTGAAGCGTATCAGTGGATTGATCTATGAAGAAACCAGAGGGGTTTTGAAGATCTTCCTTGAGAATGTTATTCGTGATGCTGTTACTTATACTGAGCATGCAAGGAGGAAGACGGTGACTGCCATGGATGTGGTTTATGCTTTGAAAAGGCAGGGGAGAACTCTATATGGCTTTGGAGGTTAGGTTATCGTTCGATTGCAAGAATAATTGTAGACCTTGGCTGTAGATCTGGATTCTCCAAGAATGATTGTGTTTGTCCGTTCTTAATCATTTGAGACAATGAATTGAAGAAATATAATTTCTTAGTATGTCCACTATCTTCTCTTTCTGTCACAAACTACGAAATTTTATAGCGATTTTCCGAATTACAGAGTTGTTTATATTTTGAAGTATTGATCGGTCTAATGTTTTAATTGAATCTTCTACAAACTCACAGTTGATTGATTGTGTTAGTGTTTTAGGCATTTTGGATGATGTCTTCTCATTCCTAATTTTAAGGAAAGCGTAAGCGCGTCCCTTTCCTTCGCTATGACTTTTGGTATTGGGATGCCTTCATCTTGCGTATTGTTTCGTTGGGCGTCGACTTATAAAATGGACTCTTCCTTTAATTTCTACATAACAAATCATTTTCACTTCCTCTCTTGGTACTAAAACAAGGCTAGAATCATGACGCATTTTAAAAGATGTACAAACTTGAACTTTAATAGGTTTTTGTTTTGCATATTATGTTAACATTTTTCACATTTGACTTGCTCATATCAACCGATTTTTTACTAGAGAAAATCAAATTTATGAGGTCTAAACCCCCATTTGTTGTGTATTTTAATCCTTAGACCATTACAAAATATTTACTTTGATATTGTTAACTCTTCAATGAAATAGTGAGCTAATGGTTTTAATTAAAGGTATGCAAAATTTGATTAGAGTCGATCTTTCATCAAAATTGCAACTGAACCACCATAACCGTTGCAAATAAACAGAAAAATGACAAGTTGAATGGAAAAAATCTTGTGCAACGATTATGTATTGTCAACTAGTTCTAAATGATTCTATTTTCTGCCACATCGACCTACCTTGCTACCTCCCCATCGTCACTGGATCTTCCTCAACGAGTGCTTTCTCAAGTACGA
Source organism: Cucumis sativus (assembly GCF_000004075.3). Lineage (NCBI taxonomy): Eukaryota > Viridiplantae > Streptophyta > Magnoliopsida > Cucurbitales > Cucurbitaceae > Cucumis > Cucumis sativus. The sequence goes on from NC_026660.2 coordinate 12,737,164, forward strand.
GAATTACTACTCCTATAAGGAGTTCACATCTTCATCTAGGGATTATGTGAATTGCCCCTCAGAAATGAGTGAATTAATTAGGATTACGATTTGACGGAGTCTTAGAATTGCATAGTGTAGAATTATTTCACACATATCCAACGTAACAGAACAAGTCCGCCCTAAATTTGGGTTCCATTTCATGAACAGGGAGAATAGTCCCTCTTTTCATGTGGAGGTAAGATAGACAATCCGGAGTACAACCCGTATAATATTGATTGAATTAATAATATATTCATTTATTTATATTGAAAATATTTTATTATTTATTTAATATTTATGTGTAATGTTTGAAATATTACTTCTATTTAGAAACTTTGAATTTTTGAATTTATAATTTTTGGATGTGAGTATTTATCAACCTTTAACAATTAAAAAAGAAAAAAGAAATGAAAAAAAAGTTGGATTTTCAACCCAACTAACGCAAAACTAAACCAAAAATATGGCAAAACTAACCCAAAAATATGGATTGAAATAGAAATGCAACTCAACCCAACCAGATTACTCCCCTATAGGCAGCACCAAAGAGAGTTACAGATGAAGATTTCATAGACGGGGATTGTCCTAAATTCTTCCTTCCAGTTAATGTAACATCATGAAAACCATTTGAAATTTTAAAATTGTGACAATTTGACAAAAAAAGAAATTAGAGTTTCGTTGTACAAGGAAACCAAACCAGTATGTGTACAAGGGAAGAGATTGCACTTCTTTTATAAAAAATGCCTAATCAATTAAGTCTTTCATGAAATACTTGAGAAATATCCAGTTAAGGAAGAATGGCACATAGAGGTCAACGACATCTGATAAAGGCAGATGAGAAAAAAAAAAACAGAATATAGAATCTATGTTTACATCCATCTTATTTTCCTATTAAACATATTCTTACAAGCTAAATGCACCTATTTATAGCTTAGCTAAGACACTAAAAAGGTATTTTCCCTTCAGTTTTAATAGCAAAGATCAAACAAAACATTCTTAAATATCAGTCTACAAGAGTGAACCAAAATAGAACAAAATAGGATATAGACCGATTTAAAAGATTCCAAGCTAGTACCCTAAACTTCACCACAAAGGCCTACATGAGGACTTAGTGTAGAGAACAATGTTTGGTCGTTTGGTAAAACATTGTTCTCTTATAGTTCTATTATAAAAAGATCAAAATAAATAAACAAAGCTTCCTCAAATTAGAGTCGCGGTCTTCCAAGCACTGACACCATCTGATTCCATCGTGCAATCACATATATACATCCACATTTAACTGTGGAATCAAAAGACTTTCAGTCTGATATTCTATTTCAAATTTAACATCGCAATATACTATTAAAAATACATATATATATTAATTTGTGCTATTCATACCAGCTACGAAATAATCTATAAATTAGAACATTAAACATCCCCCCCCCCCCCCCCCCCCCCCCGTTATCTATATAAACAACCACATTCAGTCAAAATTGATATTGACATACACATTATAGCTTTTACAAATAAACCATCAAAACTGGTCCAAATTTAAATCGAAGGGGAGTATGGAAATATGAAGAAGGTGATATCAACATACCTATCTACGCTATTGATACTATATGTCAGTGAAAATAATCATATGAAAATCCAATGGCATTACTCCTTACCCCTACACATATTCGTCTCAATCCACAGGCAGGTTGTTTTCAAATATTCAAACAAATGTAAATGCATTGAATATGATTCCGAAGAGACCAAGTTTTTACCGCTCGTTGATCAGGGTCAAAATGCCATGATGCTATCCATGGTCTAATGAAGGAGATCATGTTGCAAGACTAGCACTCAGCAGTATAAAAACTTGATACTGTCCCTCAACAGTGATGGTATTGTACCTCAAATGAAGGCCTCTGAGTTGCGGCAAACTGCTCAGCGGATTCACTCCACAAGCACAGCAGTAGAATACCACCACCACGTTGCATACATTTGGACAATTACTTTAAAATAATGATATCTCACCTATTATCAGGCATTTTTACTATAAAACGCAGGCAAAGATTCCATACACCAACAAAGGCTTATTCTTCTTGCAAATTTCTTAATTTCATTCGCCTCGAGTCGGATCCCATAGCTATGAAGACTGTTCATCTTTTAGCACGTTAGCCAACTCTCGGTTCAATGCCTTACATATTAGATTTATTGAGTTGAGGTTCCCTGAGAAAAAATTAAAAGAGAAACATCATCAGTTACAATCATGAGAGAAAAATATGGAAATTAGCAGCACAAAAATATAGACATCATACCTCAATGGGGAACCGCAACTCATTTGATGTATAATTAGCAGCCAGGGTTTTATTCCAACCAATGTCACCCTTGCAGATGTGATCAGGCTAAGGGAAATAGAAGATCCTTTGATTCCCAACTCATTAAATGAAACAGAAAGGACTTAATGAATGAAAGCAGAGTACACAGTGACTACTGTTCATCAATTACATTACCGTGCTGAAGTCATACGAAAGCTAACAATAGAAAGCCCAAAAGCTGTAAAGAAATTCAAACCAATTCACGGAAAAACTATAGCCCTTTTCTGCCAAGTCTAGACAATGGTGGTGATACAGAGAACAGAGGGTGCTCGTTGAACCAAAAGCATCTATATAAGAACCAACTAATTTATCTGCATAGACTCAGCATGATACTTTTCCAAGTCGGCATCAAGATCTTCAGCAGAAACCTTTTCACTAGGGCCTCTTCCCCGCCCACGCCCTCTTCCAAAACCATGACCACGTTGACGTGATGGTGGACCACCCCTACCTTGCTGCCTGTTCCATTATAAAATGAATGTCACTATGATATGGATGGCTCAGAGGACGGTACCACTGATTATATAAAACAATGTAAAATCAAAGCCAAATAAACTGAGCTCAAAATATAAAGAGACTTGAGTAAAGGGGACACACTACAAATGAAAAAAAATGGCTCCAACCATCTTTATCGTGTATCATTGTACAAATCTGTAAAAAAGTTATTCAAGTACGAATTCATATGCCATAATTGTCTGCATCAGAGACAAATTTTCCCGAGAAAACATACAACAGCATACTCCACCTAAAATATACCACAAGTTAACTACTACAACAAATGAAGAGGCCGTAATACAAATCCTTTATAAGCAGAATTAAAGGTCACCAAAACAAGGGGAAGAAAACTTTAACAGTTATAATAAGACTTAAGAATCTGAAAACAGCTAATATCAATCTGAAAACTTTAACAGTAATACTTGCAATTCATGATATATTATGTTACAATATGCGGATGTAGTTAACTATTCCATCCAATTATAAACAAATCTGTGTTCTAATTTCAATGATTAGGCATAAAAACATAATAGAGTTTATACCTTCTCGGAGCCCCATTTGAATTTTCGAAAGGGTTCACAGCAGCGGTAGGACCAACAGCAGGCGTGGAAATATTAGTTCCAACGATCTCTATCTTCATTGGTTTTCCATCAAGCTGAACGTTGTTGTACTTCTTTACAGCCGCAACAGCATCTAGTCGTCGTGAGAAAACTACTTCCGCCGTTCCCTATAGACAGAGAATTTCTTAACTTCGCCCAAAAATAGATAATGCTCAAGAACCAGTATCTTATGCCAGGCCTCGTAAGATACCTTGGATCTCCCACTTTTGTCATAATGGATTCCGTGGCGTTTCATATCACCAACTTCAGAAAAAAGTTCCTGCAAACACGAAGACTGTCAACAAAAGCAAACAAGAAAGGAAACAAGAAAGGAAACATCTCTTCTCGTTCCACTCATCCACAAGAGTTATAAATACCTTAATATCTTCGTTAGATACACCGTAATCCAAATTAGATATATAAAGCTTAGTCCCAGTCTGAATAGCAGAAGCTCGCCCACCTTGCACCAGAAATCCAGAACTCGGATCGGCGAACATATCATGTTGCCACGTCGTCTCCGGCGCCTAACGTTTAACAAATCAAAAACGTTCAAAACAAAACCTAAATCCAGAATTCAAGGAGCTAAATCGAGACAAATCGACATAAACATCGAGAAACTCGAAACCGTACCTTGGGAGCGGAATAAGGTGTGCGGTTAGCGGCGCGATTGGGGAATCTACGGACGGGACCAGGTCCAGAACCTCTTCCTCGACCTCTAGAATTTCCGGATCTGGATTTCTTGTTGTTCTTTATGATATCGTCAAGACTCATATCCAAAGGAGCGGCCATGGTTGAAGAGAAAATTGAAAGAAAACAAAGTTGAAGGAGTAATCGAAAAAAGAAGACTGACAAGAAAATGGGAATTTAGGGTTTCGGAGATTCCTCGACGGTGTAATGGTTTGGTGAGAGAGATTTGGCGATGGAGGCCGATTTTTTTAGTCGATATAAAGACCTAAAGAAGACCGCGTAGTTTATACGCGTTGTTCCATTTTACGACGCCGTTTCACCCTCCCCAATATAAGTTACACGCGCCCGAGCGTGTATATACCGAAAATATTTAAGGAATTTTTTAGGGTTTTTCCAAAAGGTAAAAAATAAAAGAAACAAAATTCATTACATTGGAATAATATTTTTTACGACAAAAATAGGATAGTAATGAAAAAAATAAACAAAAAATGATAAAACTAAAACTATGTAAATAATAAAATAAATTTGTTGTGGAGGCTAGTACAGCACCACCTTTAATTCACAGTCCAAGTGATTGGAGTTTATGATCAAAGTTTTGTTGATCTATTAGAATGCTTGTCCACATCTCTCATCCTAAACGGATTTCTAACCGCATCACCATTTTTTTTTTTCAAAGATTAAGAGCTAAATTATACAAAGTTTCATTATAGATCTTTTCATTACTTTTTATTTTTTATTCAGATTTTCCCAATCAATTTTAAAACATATTCACATGTTGTGTGCTATTTGAATTAAATTCATTATATGATTATTTAATCATTAACTTTGAGCACTAAATTTAAGATTTACCCAAGATAAAAGCGAATGTACAACTACTAAGTGCTATATTAACCAATTTTGTATTATTGTTAAAAATAAAAACAAAACCCCACAAGGTTTAAACTGAAAGATACGGCCACCAAAAAGTTTAATCAACTAATCCAAAACTTATGCAAACCACCTCAAGGTTCAAAACAAACCCAAGTTTCTCACCATATCCAATTGAGTTTTGTCATGAACTCAATTTTGAAAGATGATTGAAGAGAAAGTTATCAAGGAGAGGGTACAATTCAATTCAGAATTAAGCTACACTAAACCCTAGAAATTTCACAAATCTGATGAAGAAATGGAGAAACTTTCAATGAACAATGCAACTAACAAACGCTACACAAGTAAAATAGTCCCAAAATGATTAGATTAAATACCGATGTGATTATCCAAAATTCAAATGGAAATTGTTCCTTAACAGAAAGTATTAAATTCCAAATAACCAAAAAACCTAGTTCATCGTCTTGACAAACAGAGTCCCAATAATGATTCAAAGATCAGAGACAAAAAATTACATGATAAACAAAATCACTTCAATTACCACCAGATGAAGAGAAGCATTTACAAAAGCATCTATATATGTGAAAAGAAATTCACAAATCCAAAAGATATTAAAGACACAAATACATCGTAATAGTTAAAAATAGAGACACTAACCCTAATTTATTTCATCTAAAACCACCTATAGGATTCCAATCCACACTAAATTAAGATTTAAGAACTTGTGAACTTAGTCACCGCCTTGGTGCCTTCAGATACTGCGTGCTTGGCCAACTCACCGGGAAGAACAAGTCTAACGGCCGTTTGGATCTCCCTGGAAGTGATGGTGGGCTTCTTGTTGTAGCGAGCCAATTTAGATGACTCTTGGGCGAGTTTCTCAAAGATATCGTTGATGAAACTATTCATGATTCCCATGGCCTTGCTGGAAATTCCGATGTCTGGATGAACTTGCTTCAGCACCTTGAAGATGTAGATCTTGTACGTCTCTACACTCTTCTTCGTCCTCTTCTTCTTCTTGTCTCCGGCAGCAGCACCGCCTTCCTTTGGAAGCTTCTTACCGGCCTTGGGCTTTTTCTCCGCCGGGGCTTTCTCTGCAACGGTTTTCTTCTCCTCGGCCGGTTTTTCGGAGGCCGGCTTCTTCTCGGCGGGCTTCTTATCGGCCTTCGGTGCCATCGGAATTTGTTCGGAAGAAAGAAAAGCGGTGAAAAATGAAGGATCGAATTGGATTCGATAAACAAAGAGCGAAATAAAGAATAATTCTCGAAGAATGGGGTTGGACTAATATATTTATACTGGCGTTCGATCTGTTCTAATTCGCTGATGGGCTAAGGCCACAGATTGCTGACCTGTCTTGAAAAACATGCGTTAGATCGTGTTTTAGATGAGCAAATAATCAACGGTTGATAAGAGGAATGACTTCAGAAAAAGCTTCCTCCTTGGCAAGACCGAATGATGTTGAAATTGGGCCGATGCAGGCCCATATTTGCGTTCGATCAGTTCTAATTCGCTAGGCTAAGGCCACAGATTGCTGACATGTCCTGAATAACATGCGTTGGATCGTGTTTTAGATTAGCAAGTAATCAACGGTTGATAAGAGGAATGGCTTCTGAAAAAGTTTAGGTTGACCAGAAATTTAACAAATTTAAAGATTTAATTTTCATAAATCACAAATTTTTATTTTAATTATTAAAATGAAAAAAATATTGTTACCAAGTTGCCTTCTACCCTAAAAACTCTTTTCTAAATTCAATCATTTTCAAAACCCAAAATATCTCACTTTTCAAACCAAACTAAATAAACTCTTTCTTTAATTTTTTTTCCCAAAACTCTAACCATTCCAAATCCTCCACCCACAAATCCCAAAATTTCCTCTCAAACTTCATCTTCTTCGTTGTCATACCCATCTAAAATACATCAATAGACAATAGCCTATGACATCATATAACATCCAACCATCTATCTCAACCGACTTAATTTCATCATCTTGTCTATTACCATCTACACAATTATAAATTGGGAGACGCTAAAATTTAAATTATTAGAAAATGAAAATAGCATAGCAACAAATAACTAAAATTAATTAAATCACAAAATGAAAAAACTAACACATTATTACTATAAGTAAAAACGTTTCAACAACTTCAAATTAAATATAAAGATTATTAATAAATAAATAATAAATTACAATTTGATTAAAAAATGCAGTAAATTTCAAATACAACCACTTCAATTTGGATAACTAATTATTTTAAAATTTATAGGATAATTTCTTCATGGAACTTAATAACATATGCTTTTACTTTACATTTACAAAACATACAAATACCTAGTCATTTAAAATCCTTGGCATCTAAAAGGATCTAAAAATTAAACCATCTTATAAGTTGGTTTAAGATTCCAATATAATTAAATAGATGTTTTCTATTTGTTGAAGTTTAAAAACAAATTTCAATATGTAATAAGCAAGATAGAAAGAAAAAATTAGTGTATTAAGGAAAGAGAAAAAATTAAACCATTGTGTAAATTGATTTATAATTCTAATGTAACTAAATAAATACATAAGTATTTTGTATTTCTTGAAATTGAAAAAAAAAATCAATATACAAGATTGAAGGGAGAAAAATAGTGTATGACCAAAAGTTAAAATTTAAGCCTACTTCAATTTTAAAGAATTTAAGAAAAGTTTATCATTCAAAAAATGAAAAATGTGAATACAAAATACCATGTATTTGATATTTAATTTACCGCGTAGATACGTTATACTTCCAGCAGCATCAACCGATACAGAGACAATAACCACGAATAAAAAGTCGAATAAGACACAAATAGATTGGAGCACGAAAAAAATTTACCTTGAATACGCTCAACAAATTGTTGAAACAAAAATTCAAATAGAACATACACCTCAACGATACGAGATACTAAGAAGTTTCTATCCATCTAGCAAAAAAAGTAGTTTTTTACCAATTGTAAAGCCATTTAAAAAACGTAATGAGAGCAAGCAAATAAATAGGTTTTTCTTAGAACATATTTGCTCTAAAAGGTAAACCTTCTTTAATGAGGATATCAGATTTGTGACGATTAAAAAGCTTAAAAAATAATTATTCTATAATCAAACTCTGATGGTTGGACACAATGTTTTGTTTCTACTAAATCAAATTTAAGTACACTGTATTTTTCGAAGTGCATAACATATCACATACTCAACAACAACACATAAATTATTTAAATCACTTAGAGGGAATTTTTATAAAAGCAACATGAGCCATGAGACAACCTTATCTTCAACAATTCTAATAAGATTAGAACTATTGTAGCCAAGCTAGTAAACCGTCAAACGAGACACAAAGTTTAGAAGAGGGAAAAAGCTTACCTTAAATACAATCTATGAATTGTTAGAATGAAGAATTGGATGAAATCTCAACAAGAAAAGGAGGTTCGCCGAGAGATAAACGAAAAAGTGTCATAAGATTCTTTTCTGATGAATAAACATGTGTCAGGATCAGAGTTGGACAAAATGAGTCGAGAGTGGATCTTTTGACGCACAAGATTACGACGTCGAGAGAAGTGTGTCGGATCTCTTGACACTTAATCTTGTGCGTCAAGAGATCCTATATTTTTTTTGTATAAAAATACACTTTCCATAATAATTGAAGGAGTTATGTATCAATGGAGAGCCTTTAAAAAAAAGTATTTCAGAGCTGGTATACTTTCATATTTATTCAAAGTTAAAAATACAAAAGTTGAACTCCATCCTTACAAACCTTTTCTCAAAGTATAGGTCTTACCATTCTTACCTATAAGTTGAAACATAACAAAACAAATCAAAGATGAACAAACCAAAATGATTCACCATAAAATCCTAAAATAAAGAACAAAGTCAACATTGCTAAATGAAAAATTAACAATCGGTGATCACTACGACATCTTCTTCTTTATTTCTTTCTTTATTCTCTATGTTGTACCATCATTCTTGACGTCAAACCCTAACGGTGGCACACGGCGTCCTCTTCCTCTTCTTCTTAGATATGGAAGAAAAGACACGCCCAAAGAAGAAAAACAGGGTAAAAGGGGAAGGAGAAGGAAGAAAAAAATAAAATAAGAAAAGAGATGGGAGAGAGACGTCAAAACAGGACAAAAAGATAATAAAATAAAGAAAGGAGAGGGAATTGACAACACTACTACAAAAAGAGCCTTTCTTGACGGTTGTTATTTTTCTTTCTTGGCGGTTGTTATGCAAACTAAAGATGACATAAACTAGGGGTAATCGGAGCATATAACTAAAGGTGTTTGCATAACTAGTTTAGGTGTTTGCTTTTCATTATAGGTTATAACGCTTGGGTGTGACGTTTTGGCATTTTCATATGCAAGCCTGCCAGAGCTGAAAATGTTCAAAATGTACTATAGGGGAGACATACCAGTTGAATCCTCGTCCGAGCATTAGTTGTACTCTTTGCAAGCAACCATTTTTCCTTGTAATTGACAGACTTTAATGTTTATCGTAACGTCTATTTTAATGTACTTCTTTCTTTCTTGCGTTTTATAAATAAAATTTCCCTAAAACGCAAAGGAAGGTTACGACATACGTCGACGTTATCCACAACTCTTAGATTTTTATCGGCTGACTTGTTCGTTGAGTTAGAACAAGTGTCGCACAATCGTCCGTCTCGAGGTTGAAACGCTACGATTGTGACAAGTGGTATTAGAGCCTAATTGGCTGACAGTTCAAACAGAGAGATGTCGACTGCAAAACGAGTGAGCAAGACCCATGAAGAACGGTTGGTGGGGATTGAAGAGCAGATGCTCCACCTTATGGAAATTCCTAATTCCATCCGATTTATGGAAGAACGAATTGAGGAAGTTTCCGAGAGAGCCGAAGTTGTTGACGCGGTGTCCGGTCGCCTGAACGGATTACCCATACAAGATTTGTTGGCTAGAGTTGACACGTTAGAGTCACAAATCCAGAGAATTGAAAATGTTCCCTACGAGCGTGGGGACAATTCATCGGGCTCTATTGCCCGAATGGAGGAGCGAGTTATGGAGAAGATAACTCTTAGAAAGACATACTGGAAATGATAAACGGCATGTCAGAGGACTTTCGAGCCACCCTGGATGTCGTTAGAAATGAAATCGTAGAGGTGAACATGAAGGTGAGCCTTACGATGCGAGCATTGGCCAATCAAGCTCCGGGTTGAGGAGCAATTACAATTGGCAAGATAAAGATCCTGAAACCCAACCCCTTTTGTGGGGCAAGGGATGCAAAGGCATTGGAAAACTTTATCTTCAATATTGAGCAGTACTTTAAAGCGACAAACACCGTGGCAGAGGAAGCCAAAGTGTCGTTGGCGACCCTGCATCTATCTGAGGATGCAAAGTTGTGGTGGAGGTCCCAATATATTGACATTCAGGAAGGGCGTTACATAATAGACACGTGGGACAGTTTGAAGAGAGAACTCCGTTCACAGTTTTTTTCTGGAAAATGTCGAGATTCTAGCTCGATGAAAACTGCGGGAATTAAAGCATACTGGAACCACTCGGGAGTATGTGAAGCAGTTTGCGGGGCTGATGTTGAACATATCCGACATGACTGAAAAGGACAAGATCTTTAGTTTTGTTGAAGGACTGAAGCCATGGGCAAGGACTAAGCTATACGAGCAGAAGGTCCAAGACCTCGTATCAGCCTATGCGACAACTGAACACTTGTTTGATCTATCTAGTGACGTTCAAGAGAAGAGACGTCATCAAAGCTCTTCACCTAGAAGAGACAGAAACAGCCGACCGAATTCTCCTGAAGTTGTCAGTGGAAATAGAAGTCCCGGTAGAGACCGCAAGCCTTTCCAGTCAAACACGGGGAACAATGGGCAAAGACCCAATAATCAGAGGACATCTCACACTTCTATAAGTTGCTACATTTGTAACGGACCACATCGGGGAAAGGAATGTTCAGATAAAGCTGCCTTTTATGCCTTTCAGGCCTCTTTAGCTGCAGACTCAGATGACACATCGAGTCAACTAGAGAAGGAAATTGGGCAAGTAGAAGGAGTTCAGAATGTTAGAGTGGGAGCCATAAGACTCTTGTCGTCCCTTCAGAAGAAAGCAGGAGAGACAAGTGGTCGTACTAAAGGGGGCCTAATATATGTTGACACCTGGATCAACCGAAAGCATGCAAAGAGCACTATGGTTGACTCCGGTGCCACTCATAATTTTATAACGGTGGCCGAAGCAAGACGACTAAACCTTCATTGGAAGGAGGATACGGAAAAAATGAATGTCGTGAATTCTACAGCTCTACTTGTCGTTGGGATAGTGAAATGGGTAGCGATACAGTTGGAAGGATGGAGCGGCTTCGTTGATTTTGTGGTTGTAGGCATGGATGACTTTGATGTAGTTCTCGGAATGGAATTCCTTCTCGAACATCAAGTGATCATAATGCTTGCAGCCAAATGTCAAGTGATCATGGGGTATACCCCCACCGTTGTGCAGACAGACCTTCAGCAACCCAAAGGACTGAGAATGATCTCGGCCATGAAACTGAGAGAGAGCCGTGTTGGAGAAGTTAGGAATCGAGTTTCTGAAACTTAACAAAATCAAGGTAAATGACAATTGAATTTAGGAATCGAAAGCACCTTAGAACCCTAGCTTTGTGCGACGTTGCGCACTTTCTCTTGTATCGATCGTGTTGTCAGTTCTCAGGCGAATCCAATGCGGGGTCGGCCTATTCTGCCTCTTCTTCTTCAAGAGCTTCTTCTTCATTCTAAAAGTCTTATGAGACAACATTTTCGACGATGAACGGTGAGTGTGGAGGGTTTCAAATAGATTTTTTCGAATGGAGGTGAGCGTTTTGAACGGATGGGCAGAGGTTTCCAAAAGATTGACTTCGCGTGCGGCTCGTCCTTTGGGGTGGGCAGACGTCGTCGACGACAATGGCAGCAAACGGTCGGAGTTGTGGACGTCTGGCGGCAGAGGGTTTCGGTGTGTGCGGGGGGTTTTGAATGGGTTTTTTCGAATGGAGGTGAGCGTTTCGAACGAATGGGCCGAGGTTTCCAAAAGAATGACTTCGCGGGCGGGGGTTCTTTGGGGTGGGTAGACGTCGTCAACGACAATGGAAGCAAGCGGTCGGAGTTGTGGACGGTCGGCGGCAGAGGGTTTCGGTGTGTGTGGGGGTTTCGAATGGGTTTTTTCGAATGGAGGTGAGCGTTTCGAACGAATGGGTCAGGGTTTCCAAAAGATTGACTTCGCGCGCGGGGTTCTTTGGGGTGGGTAGATGTCGTCGACGACAGTGGAAGCAAGCGGACGAAGAGGTGGACGGCCGGCGGCATAGGGTTTCGGTGTGTGGGAGGGTTTCGAATGGGGTGAGGATTTTCAAATGAATGGATTTCCAAAATGGTGACTACGGATGAGAGGGTATGTTTTTGGGTATAATATTTTTTTTTTCGTTTCAAAATAATCAAAATATATGTTTGTTGAGTTATTTAAATGACTTAAGTACCATATCTCTTATTCTTAAGCTTTTTTAATGAAAACAAACCTCTTATCACTTCAAATAATGAGAATATTATACTAGGAGCAAAAAATACTAGGAGAGAATAGAGGCAAGATAAATAAAATATATCTACCTATAAAAATTATATTTCCTCCTTTACTCGCCTTCTTCCTTCTCGGGTACCTTTAATATTCTTCAACGTACTGGTCAGTCAAATCCAAGTTCTTTTTTTAGTTATTTTTGGAGAGAAAGGGAAAGATGAAAAGAGAAGAGAATGAAATTAAAATTTTAATAGATTTATATTATTAAAATAATTTTTAATAAGTTTATTTTAATAAATTTATTTAATAAAATGAGAAAAATAAAAAATATATATATTTGGACAAAATAAAAATTATTTTCGAAAAGTATTAATCAAGATTTTAATGTAAAATCATGTTTAAGCATGATTTATTAACTATATAAAATATTTTTGAGAAAATATGTTTCCATTCCTACCTAAAACAAGCAATTAATTATTAAATTATAGATAGCTTGTATTTATTCACACATTGAATATATAAAACCCCAATACATATATTTGACTTGAAACAGAAAAATATATGACGTACAACAAAGTCAATCACGTCAATTATAGCATCTCAATCATAGCTCCATCATCCTACAAAACCAATATCATTAATTGTGAATATATGCTTCCAAAGTTATGCTAATTTCTGATCAAGTTGCAAGATAATGCTTATGATATTCTCTAGTAATAATAATTTTCCCATGTTTTTTAATTTCTTATTAGAACTTGAATTTCTATACTTTAGTATAGAATCATAGCCTCCTCAAATTATTTTCCTATAAATTATTCACTCAACATTTTAAATTTATTTTTTCCACTAGGTTGCTCTTGAGTTTCAGCGTAAATTTGTTGATCAGAAAGAATTTTGACAGTAAGTCCCACTGCATGATCGAGGTCTATTGTCGTCATAACTGTTGAGCATTAAACTCAAACTGTGTCAGTTTTTCAACAGGTATTTGAGAGATCAAACGACATTCAAATTAAATAGATGACTTATGGATTTTGATGCCTCAAATGTGTACTTTCTAATGGTTCAAGTTTCAAGTGATTTGAAGTTATCTAAAAAAAGTTATGACAGTTTTAATAACGAAATGTCAAGAATTACTACATCCTTTGAAATTCTATCTTAATTATTTTGTTCTCTTTAATTTTACTTTTATTAGTGATTTATTGAAGAGACACCATGTACAGTGATATTGTAACCTTTGATGGAAGGAAGTTGACAAAGAAAATACAGAAGATTAAGCAATTTTTGTTAATACTTTCTCTCTTCAAATACTTGCATGGTTGAATAGATTTTGCTATATTTATAATTTTTTAAAAATATTGTTATATATTTAATTATTTTGAATCTAATTACTAAATTTGCAACTTATCCCTAAATCTTTCATATTTATTTAACTCGATAGTTTAAAAAACAATCTTATTATTACACTTAGATACTAAATAATATCGAACCACATAGAGCTATTGAGCAAACTTCTTATTAGCTACTTCAAATTTTTAGCACTACTGCATACTTAACAATGTTAACCAGATGATTATAAAAATTAAAACTAAAACCATATAAATATTAAAATTTAGAGACAAAATTGAAATTAAGATAGAGCAAAATTACAACGCTAAAAAATAAATGACTAAATCCAAAGTAAAAGTAAAACATTAAGAAACGTTAATACAAAAGAGAAACTGGACCCCTAACCCATATGAACCAAAGAGATATTTTTTTTCTTTTGTTCAGTGCTGTTTTAAATTCAAAACTAAGAACTCAAAAAATGTTCAAAAGAATACTAGAACCAACCCTCCATAAAATTGTAGATGAAAAAGAATGAGATAGGGAACCCAAAAAAAATCTAAATTCCAGAATTTTAACTCAAAAATCAAGAGTAAAGATCATAATATTCATATTTATTAGTTTAAACAGTTCATTTTAAAAAATATTCCAAAATATTTCATTAAGATCAATATTTTAATTAAATTAAGACGCATTTTACTTCAGAAAATCAACCTAGACTTTCCCAGAAACAATATTCTAGTAAACGATTCCTAGGGAAAAATAATTGAACTACATCATCATCCATCGGGCTTGTTGTCGAAAAGCCTCCAAATAATACAATATCGAAAAAGGAAGAAAACTTTGCAGCAAACAAGATATGATTATTGTTTAACGTAATTGAATCATAATTAAATTGTACACAATCTCACTGTGGAAGCATAATCAATGGTTGGCCTCACTACTGACTGGGAGGAGGTTAGAGATGAACAAGAACACTTCTGCATAGTTCTTGTCACAAAATGCAAAGCCAAACTACTTCGAAGACATCTCGAACATTTAAATCTTAATCTATCAATGAATTGAGTGGAGCCCCCGAGTTAGGTGATGCCTGTAGCATCAGATCTGCATCTTCTAAATCCTGTGGTTGAATTGGTACATCCTGTTTGAAAAAATTGCATCATATCAGCAACAATGAGCATTTTCTTTAATTAAAGATACAAGGTAAGAGAACTAAAATTAGCCTCTAAGTTGAAGGTATATGTCTCAACAATGAGCATCTCTCAGTCGAGTTCACGTTTAAATTGGCAATAATGATATTGTCAACACACAATTTTGTTACCAGAATAAAAGAAATATATACTACAAACAAATTATATTGAAGGATTAAAATGGGAGACAAATTTACAAATCCAATCGAGTTTACTCACACTGTCAAGGAATAATCGGTTCGGTATGGATTGGTTTAAGCACAAAAAAACCATTTATTTTAAATACAAAAGAAATGAGGTTGAGGAGTGGATTTCATTTCCGCGTCCCATTGGTTGGTTCACATATAATCATAAACGCAAAAATATCTCAAAGGTAAGACTACCAAAAATTTTGAACGTTGAGTCCATTTAATAAGAAATTGCAGAAAAGGGAACTCCTTTTTTTCCAAACATGATTTTGCAGTTATGCAGACATTTCCAGAAATTGCAAAACCAAATTTCATCTATACTTAATAAACACGAGAAAGTCAAGACTCGAGAAGATAGTGGAAAACACGTAATGACATACCTGTGATGGAATTAGCTGATGTTGCTGATCTTGAGCTACGGGGTAGACTTGTGGTTGGGACATTCTATAGTAGGGCTCTTTCAGGTCAAGTTTGCACGAAGACGACTGAAGAATTCCTCCTTGCTCGGCACCAGGTCCCCACATTTTGGCTATATAGAAATCTTGGTTAGCAAGTTCAAAATATAAACCATGGAACAAAAATTATGAGAAAGAGGAATCAATCAACCTGATAGAGTCAAATAAAGCGTGTAACTCTGAGCACTGTGAGCAACCATGTGAAGTCTACCAGTAATTTCCTGTCCTGCCATGACATAAATCGGCTGGGAAAGGACACAACGTAACTGATACCAATGGGTTGTTGGGGCACCTGGGGCAGTGGTAAGCCATCTCTGCACGGTGCTGCAGGTTGAAGTGGTTCATAAGCAATCAATAATGTAGGAGTGAACTTGCTATTCAGACTTGTAATAGCAGTAGCAAGTAGCCAAAATTTTATCTTAAAACCCAATATTTACCTGCCATTAAATAATACATCAAACCAGCAGGCCAATCCATGGATTCTGGCACCCACGGAAGCAACAAACTTCAGAGGAATATCTATGTCATACAATTCCTCTTCCTGAAGTTAAGAGTGATTGTGTCAGAGTTCATCATTTCAAGCCATATATTTTTAGAGGGAATGGAAAGGACAACCAAGATGGAACTCCAACTCAGTTCGGCTTTTCTTTTTAAAATACTCCATTGGTTTTTTGGTAGTTCATTTCGATTTGCATCTGTCTAGGTCGATTTGCTCAGTTTCAATTTTAGGCAAATCGATTTCTGCGCAGATTTAAATTATTGAGGTAAATCCATTGGTATTGGTTACGTTGTGTCCACTCATTCCCTTAAAAGATCCAAAATAAATAATAAATGAAACGATAAATGAAAATAAGTGAAAGAAGTTATTTGACCAAACCAATCGCTTAACCGGTAAAAAGAGAAGGCCATAATACCAGAAACGTTCCATCAATAAGAAAAATAGAAGTTCTGGGTCAAGAGAATAACAGTACCTTGACATTTGTGAAGTCTAAAACATGAGACATTGAAGCGGCCACCAATAATCTTGGATCAAAAGCATCCACCACCGGCTGTTTGTAACACAAAACAGAATATTACAGATACACAGTTTAAATAACAGAAACAAAATGAGAAATGAGATGCTGCCGCATGTTTTAACTACAAATACTGTGGTACATCATAGTGAACAGGGGTGCATTAAGCCATTGTTTACAAATGTAATTTCCTTTGCTGTCATTCAGAAATCCTCGAGACATGGGAAAAATCCAGATTCTACTTCTAAGTTAATCATCAATTTTTTATCTATAGATTAAAAATTACCCAAATTTTCATTCAGGTTATTGAAAATAATACACACCTGAGAAAAATAGCCTTGAAATGCTGATCCATGCAAGGCTGTCAAATCAACACCATAATAATTTTGTTGCTGCCAAAAGAGTGCCTACAGAAAAAAAAAACATATTAAGTTTACTTTGTTCATAAGCATTTTGGAAGAGAAAAACGACAGTAGAAAAGACCATGACCAAGAGGATACACTTTAGTTGTCAGGATTATTTGCACGGTGGTGTTTATTAAACTATGAGCTTCCCCAATCACAAAACATTGCGTGTCATTATTTAGAGCCAGAACTTGTGAAAGCTATTAATCATCAGAGTTCTCGTTCTGCTAATTATGTTCAGAAATTGGTGGAGTGTAATTTGGACAAAAGTAATAAAAAGAGGACTAAAAAATACTTCTAACAATGTATTGAAACAAGAACAATTGTTTCTAAATTGTGTACAGGTAAAATACTGTGATACATATTGATACAATTAAAGGAGACATCTCAACAAGCAACGAAAGAAAGTAGCTTCTTACTCAAATGCAATTTCACAGACGTTCATGCTTTGTCCTTTCTTATTCTATAAAAAAAATGTCCTTTTATTAAATATGTAAGCTAGAAATAAAACAGAGCTATGATTTCTCTCAATTTTCTAAATGAATTTAGGACTAAACATATTTTGAGAAAATTGATAAATTTGACAGCAATAAAATCCTTTAGAACTCCAAGATCCAAAGTGAACAAATTTACACCTCGGAGGCAGAAAGAGTAACTTGACCTAAGAGAAACTTCATTAAATGTCTCACCTTGTTAGCTACTTCAACAAATAGATATTCATCACTGAAAGGTGCCATGTGAATCCTACATGGAAAACATCTTAACTCATAAAAACCAGAAAAAAAATATTTATAAATGATTCACAAGCACTTAAAAGTACAAGAAACAGAAAAGTGAAGATGCAGCGGAATAAATCACGATAATAAAATGGTTTACAATTAAGAAACTGTCGTTTCCTTACATGAAGATGAGAATAGCTTTGAGATAATATTTTTTCCCAAGCACATTAAAGAAATGAAAATTTCCTACAATCAGCTTACCTTCCTATTGTCGGGAACATCTTTCCATTTTGGTGCAAAAAACGATCCCTTGCGATCACATACGATTCAAGCATTCTTTCATTGACCAATAAGGTGCCTAACAGCAAAGAAGAAAAATGAGAAACCGGGCTGAATTGAACTTGTTTCCGAGATCAAGGAGGGAAACAGGAAATCACAACTTTCAAACACTTTCATTTGGGGCTTATACCTTTTAATTGTTTAATTACAGCTCATTCGGGGATGTTTACATATGAGTAAATAGCTAAAAGTTTTAGGATCATTCAAAATTGCACAACCTCCCAAGATAATCTGATAATATATGACAATTCGACTACATCTCTCACCCATTGGCTCTGAGATTAAAATGTCTGCTTTCTCAGGTAATTCTACATCCTCAACTTTGCCTTTAATTACCTGAATTTTAAGTTGGAGAATATGAAAATAACATAAATATTGATTAACAACGATACTTGGGATAAAATTATAACTTTTACTTGATTAAAAACTCACTGTGATTCGTTGACTCAAGGCAGGGTTCCCTGCAATTAATACACGAGCATACTCAGCCATTTCAGATGCTTCCACAGCATAAACATGTTTTGCACCGGCCTGTTAAAGATTTAAGGCATGAAATTTGAATTCAATTACAGAACTGTTGAAGCGAATAAAAAAAGGAGAGTTCTTATATTCTATTTTATTTTTTAAAAAAAATAAAAAATAAAACAAAACAAAACCATCAACTATAACAGAGAGTACCTGAGCAGCAAATAACGACAAAATACCACTACCAGCACCAACATCAACAACCACTCGGCCTGTGAAATCAGCACGATTTTCCATCACTGCTGCGTAATATGTCCCTGAAAAAACACAAGACCACCAAAGTTAACTTACCAGGTAATTCAGTTAACAAATTGAAACACCACCGTATGGGCAGGTAACACATGCCCTGGCCAGTGTTTTAACCTAGCTATCAGTACAATAATAATTATATGTTTCATTTGAAAATTTCAGAAAGTGATCCATAAAATAAAATTGGAAGATAAACAACAGCTAATTTATATAACCTGTCCTCACATAGTCCTGCAACATATTTTGTTGGTGTAGAAGTTGTCCATAGTAGTGGAAGTACATCTTTGCAGATGACGATTCTATTTTATCATCGAACTTGCTTTTCAAGAAGGAAATTTCACCATTTGGTAAAGGGGTGGTCCCTGAATATATAAAAAGGTTAACTTCGGAATATATAAAAAGGTTAGCTTCGGCAAAGTATTTAAAAAGAAAACGTCAACAAATTTGTACATTAAGAGCTGCAACATTAGGAGCAAACTCCAGATTTCTACCTTGGACAATATTATCCTTCTTCCTCTGATCAAAAGCAGAATGAAACGCACTGCTCTCTTCCTCATTTCTAAATTGAATGGTAACTCCTCTGGAGTGAGATTTCTGTTATAAAAGTGAAACTATTGAATGACACGAGAAGAAAAAGGCCTGACTCGTCAACATGTTAAATTGTACAGAATTACAGATGCCGAATTACCATAGCAGGGACAGATTTGTAAGGGAAGCAACAAATAATTGACATGGCAGAGTTGATCAAAATGGTGCCACAATTTTTTTTCTATTGAAGAGCATGCAAAAATTATTTAACAACGTTGTAATTATTAAAGCATGAGACTGCGATTCTTACCTCTTCACTGCCATCGCCTTCGGAAATGCAAACTGACTGAACAGGGCCTAACCGAAATATCTGAAGTCATGAAAAGAAATATAAAATTAATCATACTATATTCTCTAAATTTCTCACCATCGAGCTAAAAGGTTCAAGTATACCTAATCTTTTACACATTTTTAAAATCACATGGGTCAAGTAGTAGAGTGTCAATTCAACTCGTCAATGCCAACACGTAAATAATTGATCAATATGGGATACACGGTCGAGCAAGAGTTCAACGCACTGCCCCGTCGTTTGATACTATAGTAAATCATCATAGAGCTTAAAAGCTTATTTAGGTTATAGTACATTCAAACGTTTATGTACATTCTTTTTACAATCAATCTTCTTAAGAACGGAAATGTATGTCATTAAGCTCATCTGTAAAGCAAAAACAAACATACATTCTTACTATACACTCACTATTTCTAATTATAAAAAATACAGAACCAAAAAACAAAAGAAAGGAAACAAAAAGTAGTTCTCTTTTTCCTCTCGTCTTTATTCCTTCTAAACTCTCCCACAAACAAAACAACAACCATGAATACGTAAACTCGTTACAAATGAAACAGAACCTGAGAAGTCCGAAGATCGAAAGCAAGGTCATCAGAATCGGTTTCCTGCCGTAACCGAAGCTCAGCAGCACCGGAATCGCTGCAGAACCGTGCGACAACCGGTGAGGAAGAGGAGGAGGAGGAGGAAGACGAAGAAGCAAGCTCAGAAATCGAAACAAGAGTGAACTCCTGAGGTTTGTGCTTTTGCCCTAAAGAGTCTTCCATTAATGCAAAACCTGAAGCAGAAAATTTATGGTCGGAAGAAAAAGGAGTTTGAAGGTTCAGTAGTGCAAGGCGTTCGGTGGAGAATTAGGGTTTTGAGAGAGAAACGAAAAGGTTTTTGGAAATTCTATGGAAGCAGCCGCCCGGCAGGGAGAAAGACAGAACTGAGTGGCATTAAACCCCAGCTTTTATATGTTCTTTTTTCTCTTTTTCTTTTCTTAATTTGGTATTAATTTCTCACCAATAATATCAATTTTTCACATGTTCATACAAAATACTTTTTCTTTCCGAGAGGATCTAATTACAAAAATTATTTATAAAATATAGTAAAATTTTGTATTAGTGTTTGGGTTTATGGATGAATTAGTGAATAATTATAGAATTTAAAGATTGAACCTCTCCCGTAGAATGAAGGGTTTAAGCCCATAATCATACTTAATAAATTCGATTTGTATTAATTTAATGATAAATATTAATATCATCCGGTTTGAAATTTGAAACTTTTATGGACCGTCTTATTTGTTTTGAGGGAAAAGGAGAAAGTTTGAAGGAAAAAAAGGAAAGCAAAGGTTGAAAAAGGCAAAAAAGGGGGGTTTGGGAAGGCATCACATTAGTGAAGGACTTTGCTTTGGGTGGTGCAATTGAGGAAAAGGGTGGGTCACGTGCTGCCTCGCGTGCCTTCTGGGCTATGTTTCTATGTGAGACGATGAGACTAGCCTTATAAGTGACGTGTCACTTAAAGGAAGAATCCGGTGCTTCTGTTGGACCCACCCATGGATGGTGGATTGGTTGGAAAGCAAATTCCTTAGGGCTATTTCTTCTTTTTCCTTTCTTTTCTTTTCTTCTTTTCCTTTTCTCCTATCATTTGTATTTCTTAGGATATTTATAGGCATAAAATAGTCATTTATTTTCTTATATTTTATTATATGGGTTAATTTTGATCCATTTTAAAGTAGGTTTTCTAAAAACGTGTGTTAAGAAAACACTTTTCATTCTTTAAGTCTAAAAAACTTCAAGTTTATTAGGATTTATCTTTCAAAAATCAACAATATCAGTCCAACTTGATTGTGACATGATGTAGAGTTTGTATTTTATAAAAAACATTAAGCCTCTAATTTGTTTTATTTGGGTGTTTATCTAAAAAAATATATATCGTTCAAACTCTAAACATTGGTTTTTACGCTATGAACTAAGTCGTTAATTACTAAATTTAAGTACAGTGACTATATTGTTTTATGGTAAAATGTAGAGGTTTAATGGTTTCAAGGTTGAAAGTACAAGGCTTAAATAGTGTCAAAATCAATTAACTAAATTGTTGTTTCAATAAAAGTTAAAGAACTCGGAGTAATTTTGAACATGTGTTGAAGTAAGTCGTCATTCGTTGCAATATTACATTCATATAATATAGTTAGGTATAGATATTTAAAAATAAATATAGGTCTCCAAACAATGGAAATATATAGTGTTTTGGAATGCTTTTTTAGTTTCTTTTTTGATACATCTAATAATGTAGAACTCTTCAAGCCTGGTGCAACACTTTTATTTGATAGGTTGATTTCATTGTATTTTATAAAACAATTGATTAAAAAACTACATAGTATCTAACTAGCAATCCTGATATAAGCACACGAAAACCAGTAGGAACCGAAGAATCCTTACAAGCATGTTTGCAAAGAAGTTGGGAAATAACAAAACCAAACTTACAATTAACGTTAAATATCGAATTACATGTAAGGTGACGATCAATGCCATTTGTCAGGTGTGGATATCAAACAAATAAATCAACATGAGTGTGCATAGTTAATTAGACAACCTTGATATTAAATACCAAATGGAACAACTCATACAAGTGAACCATTGCACAGTTGACATCATCAATAAGTTCAACTCATCCAGACCCAACAACAAGGGAAGGACAAGCGCCAAACTGGTAAATAATGTTTAGATAGACCCTTTATCACATCAAGGGCTTTTCATGTTTTTAATACCTCAATTCGATCTCACCTATTCACACACAACAAGAATGAGAGACCCAACAGAGTCACAGGCAACCCAGTTGATACCACCATACTCAACACAATCGACCAGTGAGACATCAACATTTTATCTTCCAATGATTAAAACGAGAAGGAGACCACAATCCCATGACTCGACTAACTCACCACCTTATACAACATGGGAGCCTTAACAACAAACAAACCAAAACTCCTCAATGTATAACGAATGTTCCAAGCCAATAGAGCATTACCCGAAAACATAGAGCGATTATAACTCATCATATTAAGACAATGCAAGACATCCCACGTAACGAGTCTCTCTACCTAGCCATAAAACTCCTTTAAGATCCAACCCCAACAATGGACCAAACTCCAACAATCTCCGGCAAAACCCAAAAAACAATATAAAAAAATAAAAAATGAAGCTAAACACATTTTGTAAACTTACAAAACCTCGTAAGACATGAGAAGATGATTCCACGCATTTTATGCAAAACAAACAAAAGAGATTTAGTGGAAACCTCTATTTAATTTGATGATATTGCACTCAATAGGGAAGATATATCCTTACCCCATGCGAAACTCTAAGTTTCCGCATCGAATAGAATAGTGCATACTAATCAAGTAAGATGTGTTGTGACGGTTTTGAGACCAAACTCAAATAATTAGCTCAATAACAATTTGTTGGTCCAAACCACAGTATACAAACCCACTCAAGATGATAATTGGACCGAGCTCAATAACCAAACCCAAAAAGCACAAAGCAACAACAAACATATAGGTCAAACAAATTCAGTTCAAGTAAGTTTCATGTAGAGTAGTTGATCTAAATTTAAACTCTATATGCAGAATATGTGATTCACAGTAACATTATAAAGTATCTGTATACAAATCTTCCCTAAACACGAAGAGTTGAGAAACAAGGCAGTGTTAATAGTTGAATATATATATAAATAAATAAAATAGGATCTAAACCTATTTACTGATTATCAAACTCTGCCAAATGTATATGGAAATGAAGCCTTCAAGGAAAACGAAACAAAAGAAACGACACGTCGGGGCCTATAGGGCTCGTAAGTGACGTGGAAAGTAGGTCCCACACGGCGTTATTTTGGTACTGACCAATAGGAAAGCATGCACTGGAGGCCACTTCATCATCGAACGTGTAAAATGTTTGACTCCATGATGGAATTATATTACTTCACCTCTTCCCTTGTAGTTTTTCTCTCCTATACACACGCATATATATATATTGCTCAAACGTTAATATCTTTTATAAAAACGAGGTGCATATTTTATTAAATAAATCTAAATTATTAAACCATTAGCGTGCTAATTGATACGATTTTCCATCTTGAGAGTTTCAAATGTGTTTTATCACTTGTTAGTCATTGCACTAAAAAAAAACTCGTACATAAAGTGAAAAGTGGCAAATTTAGCAACCGCACATAAAACATATTAGTAGACATAGCACAATGTAAATATTTTTTTTGTAGATATATCAAATTTCAGTTTAAATTCATAACCAATTAATAATAGATCACACAGCTCGTAAGAATCATAAATAAGAAAATATATCAATGATAAAAGTCTATCGACAAAATATCTATTGTTAATAAATTTTGTTACATTTACGATTTTTTAAAGATGTTTTCTACACTACATTATTAAATTTTCAAAAGTGATAACAATGTCACAACTTATCCAACGCACTCCAATTTTTTTTCACGATAGGAAATTTTGAATAACATAATTCGTTGAAGTCGATTGAGATAAAAATTATATGTTCACGATAGGAAATTTTGAATAACATAATTCGTTGAAGTCGATTGAAATAAAAATTATATAATATTATAATAACCACATATAACTACCGTAAATATTAAATTAGTTATATAAAACATTATTACAAAAAAATTTCATCCATTACAATTTTTACTATTTTAAATTTACAATATTTTATAGTTTGCTACACAATATTAAATACTATTTTCATGTCAAACTAAAACAATTTACCCATCTCATTATTAAAATTACCCATGTAATTACCACCTCAAAAATTTATATATATATATGAATTAAAGATTTATTCCCTCGAAAATCGAATATTTAAAATTGGAACTCCACGTTCTCCAATGCCGAAGCATAAAAATGGGAATGTAACGGCACACCATAATTAAAACGGCTAAATTTTAATTTTAATTTTAACTTTACATATAAAAACTAAAAAGGCCATAGGGATGGATGGGTGGGTGAGTGGGTCCCGCAACTTTGGAGAAAGACGAGAGGGAGAGGAGGGGTTCACGGATGCTAAAACGACAGACAGGGATGTTAATAAACCCGTCCAACAGAAAAGCTAAGATATCTCATTATTAAAGACGAGCGTCGACGTTGATTGCAATTTGCAAACTGGACTTTCCAGTGACCGCCATGTGACGCTAAACCAAACTCATTACCTTGCCTCTTAATCACTATTACTTGGACTTTTCGTCACTACTAATTCTAATCCAATCTCTTCCACATGCTTCGCCTTTTTCCCTTCATCTTCACTCTATACTAATAAATCCAAAATGAAGTAAAAGGAATTTTTAATATTGCTCGATTATATCTAATTTCCTTCATTATAGAAAAGTATGTGTAAGCTTTTGTTTCATTATATAAACTTGCAAGAATATTACCTTTAATACTCGTCAAGATGATGATGAATACATTAGATTCTTATACCTTTTGCATTCATTCAGAACCTCAACGGATATTATTCAATGTTCTAAAGATTGTCACAATGGTAATTTTATGCATTTTTTCAAGATATATGTAATATTCTAATATATACTAGGTATTTAGAATTTCAAAAAGTTCTACATCAAAAGAAAAATACCTGTGTGCATTTACTATTTTGTTGCATTGTCTAATCAAAATTTGTCGATTAATGTTTTATTCTTCTATATGAACGGTGAAAAGAAATCAAGTTGTAGTAAAGAGGAAAAAGTATTCCGTAAAATTAAAATCAATCATTATTGTTTTTGGGAAGTTTCAACATTCTGTTCAGATATTAAAAAAAAATGCATCGATTCAGATAGCCCAAACGTGACAGCCAAAATTTCAACCAACGAAAGTAAATAAAAATATATAATATAATATATATAAATGAATAAATGAAGAACTCAAAATAATAATGGCCTAAGGCCTTGCAAATTCAGCAAGATCCACCAGCAATTTACACAAATAATATGTTCCTTCCTACCACTGTATTACCAATTCCAAACAAGAACAAATGATTTGGGAAATAAACGAGAGGAATCAGCCACGAAAAAGGAAAAAAAAATCATGTAGAAGACTCAGAGAAAACAGAGATGTAAATTAAATTACATTTTTCAACCATCAGTGTATATATATGAATTTTATTACTCGATCGACATGTATATCCAGTATAAACACACGAAGAACTAACCGAAAGAGTACGACGACGAATCTAACTTCCAAAAAATGAATCAAGTGAAACGAAATCAACTTCTGCAGCGAGTAATAGCGCTGCAACCACGGGTGTAAGGATTCGCCTGAGCACCTGGTCTGCAGTTGTAATAAGAAGCACCACGACGAGAGCAAGGAACATTGTTCCTCCTAAGAGCACCGTAGCTTATGTAACGAGTAGTCGCCAGAATTCGGCGATTGATCTCAGAGTCCATCTGGAACTCCATTCCGAAACCGAAATCATCGTTGTCGTCGAAGAAATCGGACGTGGTGGGAACGAAGAGAAGCTCGTGGTCGCCAGAGAAATCGACGGCGGCCGCCATGGAGAAGACAAAATGAGGAGCGAGAATGAGGAAGACGGCAAGGAGAGAAGAAACGCGTGAGATTCCCATTTTTGGAGGATGAATACAAAAGTCCCGTTGGTTTCGAGAGGAACGGAGATGAAAGTGGTGCGTGAATATAAAGTGAAGGGTTATAGAGAAATGCCACTGTTTTGCATATTAATTACGAGAATGCCACTTGACATTCACGCGCTTGAATTATAGTTTTTCTTTTTCCCTTTTATGATTATATTATGAATGTGAAGAAATTTATTGGCACCCACTAATTGCAAAGACTTTGGCCTTATTTTCGGCTTTTTAATTTGTTGCCGGCAATTGCCGAAAATAAATCAATTAAATATATTGTTTTATAAAATTTATATTAATTAAACTACCAAATTAATCATTACGTTAATTTAAACTCTAGTTTTTATAATTAAATCAACTTCAAATAATTATAATTTAAGAAAATATGAAGTGGCCAAAATTTATAATCATAATGTGTAAATGGTGTTTTTTTTAATCATTGTTGAAAAACAAAAAAGTAGTTAAAAGTATTATTCATTTCAGCATATTTTATTTCTTCCATTTTTATGAGATTCAAAATTAATCTTGCGTTTAATTTAGGATTAACTCTTAATTTTTTTTATAAGAAAATGGTCTCTCTGTCTTTACTTTATAGAGACTGAAATGTATTCTACATGAAAAATATTGCTTTTATTTTGCTAAAAAGAAAAATTAACTTCAAACTAAGAAGAGAAAAAAACGTAAAAATTAAACTATTAAAACTAAAGTTAGAGATTAAATTGTTAAAAAAATTATGTAATGAATTTTAGTTTTTAGTGATTTTGTTGGTTGGTCAAATTTTTGTAATTTTGAAAATCTCATTTTATTTTTATAATTTAGTTAATTAATATTTGTGGTCTTCTTAGGTGTGCAATACAAATACAAGGTTGGATTTTTTAGTCAAATTAAAAAGAAATGAAAAAAATATTTTCATTTGTTTTTTTTTCTTTAATATTATTGAAAGATATACTAACAAAACAATAATTTTAGAGGTAAAATAACAATATGTTTTGAATACATTATCAAATGTTTAATTAAAAAAATATGTTAATTTGAGACAAAATATAGTTTTCGACTAAGTAGTTTATGAAGCGTATTTAAAACAATTTTTATAAAAATAGTTTTAAAAACATCTGTTTTTTATAAACAATTGAAACTGATATGGAATGATACTTGATTTTCAAAAAAAGAAAGTACAAAATTGAACTCCAACCTTAAGAGATTTTTTGGTAAACAACTTTCTGTCTGTTAGAAGATTTACCGATGTGATTGAAAAATCAGCAAATGCAATGCGTGTGTTTTTGTATAGTTGAAATTCAAATCTATAGATTGGTGCTATTCATGAGTTTATCTAATACTATATGGTTTTTTTCATGATATACAAAAGGAAGTTTGGATACGTCTTTACATTACATTATATATATATAGAATTTGGAGGACAGCTCATTGATTGGGAATTTTTGAAAATTGTGTTATATATTTTGTTTGTTTATTATAAAATTGACTTAAAATAAAAGTTGACAATGCACGTCTACAAACCAACACAGCCCATTTTTCATAAAATAAAACTAGCCAATATTTATATTTACATTAAGTCGTTTGTTCAATTTCGGCTAAAGGATATGAAGCGTTGCTCACTTCTCTAAACTTTCTAGGCAAATACTAAATTATAAATCACATTCTATGACTTCAGCTTCATTTTTTATATATATATACTTCAAACGTAAATGTGATAGGGTGTATCAATTTATCAACTTTCAATTTTTAATCTTATCAAATTGAACCATAAACATTGAGGACACTCGGTTGAATTGCCTGGGCATTAATGAGAATTTTTATTTGGTGTACAATTTGCGAACGAGACGCCTCGCTACACCTTGCCTAGTTCTCGTATTGTTGTTTTTTTTACTCATATTATTATTCCATATCTCAACTATATTTAAAGTGAAAACTTGTTAAAATGACAAAAAAAAACAATTAAAATATTTTGTACAAGTTTAGTTTTAATCATGTTAATAGTTATTTACGTCGAATGCAATATCCATAAAGTCAAAAGTTTGAGATTAAAATCGACATAATTGACCGGTACAATTTTAAAATTGAATTATTTTTATATATAAATTATTATCGAATGCATATCTAACTAAAAGGTAGGCGTTAAATAAAATTTGAAGAGCCATTCATATTGATCTACCAAGTTGAGTACAGTGCCAAATCTTTCTGTCATGTTGGCTGTTCTTTCAATACACACCAAGGTTGGTGAGGATGAAGGCTTCGTTTAATCAACCACTTCACTTCATCCTCTCACCTTATAAAGAAATAGCTAGCTCTTGAATATGGATTTTAATATTTTGTTGGAGAATAATAATGTTTTTATGTTGTTGACCAATTGCAGAGGACTAAAATGGAATTAATGTTGCATACTACAGATAAAATTACAATGTCATATGGTAGAAAGGGATTAGAAAGGTTTAGATTAATGTGAAAATGAGTCGATAGAATTCCAAAAGACAGATAAGTAAGAAGAAGGAAAAGAAGAGGATGATCTGTAGAGAAAGTAATGCCAGTTAAGAGGACAGCAAACCATTGACAACGAGAGGGCAAATCAGGTGCCATCTCATTTTATGGCAATCCTACTTACACGTGTTCATTACCAATTTGCTCTTTTTATATTTATATAATTTTGTATTTGGTAAATTTGTAAAAACATTATAAACTTTTTTAAATCTATAGATATACACGTTCATAAATACTCATATATTAAGGGAATGGTTTTGAAAATTTTGGTATGTTTACATCGTTTTTTTTTTCAAATAATTTTTATTGTGATATTTATGTGTGAATTAAGAAATTTTGTTTTAAAATGACAAAAATCAGTTAAAGTATTATAAAATATCACTTTTTCTTATGGAATAGAACAGTGATAGAATTATAAGTTATAGACAACAATAATTTATTAGTGAAACAAACACATTTGTACAAATAATTAATTTGGTCAATGATTTTTCTAAAATACGGTTAAAAAGTATTTGAACTAGTTTTTTTCAAAAATCTACTTTTCAAAACTCAAAATGGATGTATTTTTTAAAATATTGGGAAGAAATAAAAAGGAAGATTTACTAATTGTAAAGTTTTAAAATCGCAATAATTAATGAGAAACGTTTTGGACACGTGGGTATACACATGCGTGGATGTTTAAGAAGGCAGCTGTTGACATCAATAGCCAAACGTGTGAAGGGTAATTAATAAGGCCTTCGTATTACTACTAACATACGCGTCTGTATAACATATATTACGTATACGTATATTTAAATAAATAGCCAAAATACCTTTTACGTCTCTTTGCTTTATTTTCTACTTCATCACAATTTTACTTGCATTTCAGTTTTATTTTAATCTACACAATAATTTTTATTATTTTATATTTTTAAGATTAGTTTTTGCATTTCAGTTTTATTTTAATCTACACAATAAATTTTATTATTTTATACTTTTAAGATTAGTTTTTGCATTTCAGTTTTATTTTCATCTACACAATAAATTTTATTATTTTATAATTTTATATTTTTAAGATTAGTTTTTATCCATAGGGACTTCTAATAATTGACATGTAAGTTTTAATTCAATCATTATACCATAATGTAAATCTTTTCGACTTTCGCAATTAAATTTGGATGGAGAAAAACATACATCCATCTATGAATAATCTTTGGAAGGTGAATGAATTTCTTATAGTTCTATTTATAGATATTATTCAATGGTGTTTAATTAAAATATTATCTTTTTATCTAATGTGTCTAATAAAATAATATCGTTAAAGCGATAAAATAGTATATAATCCAAGTATGTCACATTAATAATAATATTGTATTTAAAATAAATCTAACGTCGTAATCATAGTACATCAAATAACGTCACCTTCCATCATTTAGGAAACCTATGAATTGACCATGATTAGTAGACTAAATTGAAATGCAAAAAGGGAGCAAAAAAAAAAAAAAAAACACACACACACAAACTTGTTTCCTTGAAATTTTCTCCTTCAAAATTTATTCACATCGATGATATATGAATTTCGAATGTGTCATTTTCTTTTACGTGTTTAAAGCTCAACATATTAACTTCCACTCAATTACTAATGACAACCTAATTAAAACATTTAATCAATCTATCGTCAATGTTTATAGCTTTTGTTATAATATATATGTTGATTCATTGGTGCAAAATCTTGGCAAAGCAAGATGTATCTTATCTCCACGGTAAATTTATATCTTAAGCGGAAAGAGAATTTGCATGCATGCAATGAGAAAACATATACCATTGTGATGTAAAATATATCCACTATGATACTTGAGTCATAAGGTAATAATAAAAATACAATATTTGATATGTTCCGGTTGGAGAACTTAACTTATTCACATTGTTTTATGTTGTATTTATAGGTATTGACTATAGGGTTTCAACTTGGTTGGTTGTATGTGAACTTCTTTTTGGGTTGAAGCCGACTGAATCAATATCCTTACCATATATTTTAGGGTCGAGTCCTCTTATAACCTAGCCCACATCAGACTCTTAGCCTTTTGGGCCTCCATTAGAGGCTCACCCTTGGTTGGGATCAAGGTTGTCTTCGGTGCTTATTTTTCTTTGACCATCTTATCATTGATGAGAGGATCCACCCATAACCATACACATACATTGAACGAAAATGATAATTTAAAAAATCAAAGAATAAACAAAGTAAGAGAGTATTGGGAAACAAAATAAGTCAAATGCTAAGTCATAGATTGAAGCAAACAATAGAGAGTGACGTGAATACGTGATGGAGTACTAAATAGTTTATTTTCATCCAATGTACTGATAATAAAAATATTTTATAATTAATTAATTAATCTTTGGGTAAGGTTTAGAGTATCAATATAACTTCTACAATCGTAGTCATTACTATTCCTATTGACATACTAACAATAAGAATATACTTTTGATTATTGGTAAGAAGTTTAAAAGTATCAATAATTTTTCTTTGAAAAAGTACAACTTTAACAAATATTTTATTAAACATAGATTCTACTATATTAGTAACGATGTTTAATCTATGTAGTGTATTTTATTTAACACAAACTCTACTATATTAGCAATGACTTTTATAGAAAAAGATAAGGAAAAATACCGTTTTAGTCATCGAGTTTTCATTATTATGTGCGTTAGGTGTGTTTGGTCGATGAATTTTAAAAAAGGATTTTTTTAGTCTCAATGTTTTTAGTGATAGGTTTAATAGGTTCTTCAACACTTCAAATACAAAAGGAAATACGAATAATAAGGGATATAACAATGTTTTTATGGGTCATTTTGAGAAATAACAAAACCATTTTTTTTTTATTTCTAGCAAATGACATTTTTTTGCATGGCATGGTATTTTATAAAATACCAAAATACTCACATTCCCTAACTGTAATTATTTCGTCTCTGCATTGTAATTAATTTGTGTTATGGGTTATATATTCATAACTTCTTCCTAATATCTTCTTCTTCCTAATATCTTGGGTCTCAAATTTATTCCGTCATATTGATTTAAAATGACCAAATTAAATTTGGATTTCAAAATAACGTCAAATACTTTTCAAATTAACAAAATTATTAATTATTTTTCAAAATTACAAAATTTCAACCATAAATTTTATTGAATTTCAAAATAACAAAATTATTAATTTTGAACTATTGGATAATAATAAATTTTGTATCAACCTAACATTAGTTAAATTTTAAAATAATAATTTTGTTATTTTTCAAAATTGGAGAATCTAACCAAATTATTGATTTTAGATTAATTGTTTGAATATCAGTTAATTGTTTGAATATCAAGATAACCAAAATATTGATTATTTTGAAATCGAGAGAATCTCAACTATTAATTATATCTTAAAAGAACCTCAATAGCTACAACCGTAACTATCGTGAAATAATATTTGTGTCTGTTTTGAAGTAATTTATTAGAGGATTTTTAACTGTTCAACAATCTATTCCCTTTCTTTTTGTACTTTCTCTTTGTATTATCTTTTGTATATTTTACCTTTTTCTTTATCTTTCGTATTATCTTTGGATATTCTACCTCGTTACTATGATCTTGCGTTTTAAATAATTGCATGTAAGTTATATTATACTGAAAAAATATAAGCATTTTGATCAAAAGTTGTTAAAGTATAATTATATTACTTTTGATCTTTCTCTCTTATTCATTCCTTTTGATTTCAATCTTTATTCATTTGGTTGTTCGTTTGTAGAAGAATAAAATAAATAGATTTAAAAGAAAACTATTTTATATTTGGGTTTTTCCAACCAAATATGTTAAATTAAAGTATTATTTTTAAATTAAATATCCCATAAATCTAGTTAATCTAATTGGTATTAAAATACAAATTATTAATATAAGAACAAAATATTTTTCCAACCAAATGGAATATTCCATAAATCATTTAATTTATATTAAAATTCAAATTATTAAAAAAAAAATAAACAAAATCTTTTTACATTATGTTAAATTAAATTATTATTTTTTAAACACAAATATATTATAAATATATTATACTTTAAACTAAATCAAATTTATTAAAATAAAACCCTATAATTATTAAACCCTCCTGACCACAATTAATTTTCTTTAGTTTTTTTTTTCTTTTTAAAT
This sequence comes from Cucumis sativus, assembly GCF_000004075.3. NCBI lineage: Eukaryota > Viridiplantae > Streptophyta > Magnoliopsida > Cucurbitales > Cucurbitaceae > Cucumis > Cucumis sativus. Next base: position 12,770,272 of record NC_026660.2, read on the forward strand.
TTTAGACTTAATATATACATAATTTCATGGGCTTCCTTTTGGCACATAATTTCATGTCATGTTGGTAGTAGCTTGTAACCACATTGCTTTTCAATTTTCTTAATTATGTAATTTCATGTTAATTTAGGTTTCTTCGAGTTCCAATATAAAATTGTATCGGTCCATATCAATCTCATTTCTAACTCTAGAGGTCTATCCTACCTCCTCCCCGTCATAATTATATGAATTATAAATGAGATCCTATAACTCGTAATTAAACTGTTCATTCAACCTCTTATTTAATTCAATTTCAACTTGCACATTTAATTATAAAATAGGCAAAGTTGGTCTATCTTTCACATTTTAGAATGAAACATCTCTAGAGGAAGTTCATGACTTAATCAAATAACCTAAATCGAAAAAAATTAATAAACATAAACATTATTATTTGTGAAAACTAAAATTAAAGCTTAAGAAACAAATATTAGCGAGGCGGAGGCCGATGAAGAAAAAAATCACTACTATGAAGACACATATTAAGTAGCCATGGTTGGTGGGTTTCTCAAAACTATCTCAAGCGTGAGAAAGAGACCGAGTAAATGTGGGTTTTTAGAGTTTTATTTTATTTAATTACTAAAAACAAAAACCCACTTCGACAAGTTTTAATCTATTATTCAATATACACTGACTAACAAAAGGTAAAATTTTAAAATTCATGGACGAAAAAGGGTATTTTTCACTAAAGATAATTATAATGCCAGCGTGGAAAATTAGAAAAAATAAATCCCTCCCACCCTGGGAATGTATAAAAATCAACATTGGGCCGCATAACGGCCCAAAAGAGATATATCATTTCGGCCCAAAAGTTATATATATATATAGCATTTTAGGTTTTTGATCAAACCCTAGTTCTCTTCCTTACCTTTGCTGCCGACTGGTATTAACTATTGGACTTTTTCCCGATTCCTCTAGCTGTTTGTTCATTCGTATGTGTGTTAGAAGTTAAATTTCTTGGCGTTAATTCATCGTTTACTTGCCGAAGCAGGTTTTTATTAGATTTTTGATCAAACATCAAAGCCAAAATGCAGAACGAAGAAGGAAAGATTACCGAGCTTTACATTCCTAGGAAGTGGTGCGTAATCAACCTATTCTTCTTGATTTTTTTTTTTACTATTTCTTAGAACTCTTTTACGAATTTTGTTTGTGATATGTTATTTCAGCTCTGCCACAAATCGACTCATTACTTCCAAGGATCACGCCTCGGTTCAGATTAACATTGGGCACTTGGACGAGAATGGCATCTACACAGGCCAATTCTCCACTTTTGCTCTCTGCGGTTTCATCCGTGCTCAGGTTCGATTTCTCTATGTATAATATTGGCTGCACTTTTTCTTGTTTATTATGTGATTTTTTTAACCACTGGCTGCTTCACTCGCTTCTAAGCATTGTATTATTGGAATTGCTTTCTGTATGTCCATAACTTGATTTATTGTATGAATCGGTAAGGATAATTTTGTGTATGTGTTTATTTCGAATTTAGTTGCTAACCTAAATATTGTTCATGATTTGATGTGCTTCATTTTTATTTTTAAGATTTACATTCTTAGGAAGTTTTCTGTTGACCACTCTTATCATCCATTCAACTATTTTATCTGAGGACTCACAAATCAGCTAATATCCCAAGCCTTGCCGAAATCTTCACATTCGTCAAACCTTGGTCTATAATATTTAATCTTTAATTTAGCTCTCCAGAGAAATCATTATAGCATAGAAAGGAAACGGAAGAGAAATTATGTATTAGTATCATTGATTACAGTTTTTAAATGATATGAAATCATTTAACGGATAGGAAAAGGATCAGATTTGATTCTTATATTTGATTACGATCTCACTCGAACACAGGATGTCATAGAGGTTCTACAAATACGTCCTTTATTTTTGAAGATTCGAGTACGTTGATTTAACATACACAATTCGTGTATGATGTTGATTGTATTACCTTGTGTACTATCTTTCATATGAACATGTGAAGATAATTTTCAACATATAAATTTTTGCAAGGATGGATTTTGATATTTTGAAGTATATCAATTTAGTCTTTTGACATCATTGTTTCCTCCACACAAAATCTCATTGAAGTTAGCGGGTAAAGTTTTACATTAATTACTGTCACAATTCTCAAAAACTTGTTTGTCATACTTCGTACATATTCAGGTATGATTGTTTGAAATCCAAATGTTCTCATTGTAGAGGATAAATAAAACTTAAAGGTTTGGAAACTAAATGAATACTTGTTTGTTTTATAACACGAAGATCGTGTATGTCACGAGTATTAATTTTTAGTATATACAACGAAGTTAATCTCTTGGCTCGATATTTATTCGACAGGGAGATGCAGACAGTGCATTGGATAGGTTGTGGCAGAAGAAGAAAGCCGAAGTTCGCCAACAGTAGAAAATCCAAACCTTCTTCTACTTGAAATATTATGTTTCTAATTAAGTTAGTGTTTCATTGAGAATTTATGAATATTGAGAGAGCCTAGCCTGCCTTTTGCTGCTAAAATTTGTAGTTTTTGTTGGAATCTTCATGTGGTGAAGCTGGTTTTTGATAATTTCTTCGTGGATTCATATTTGTGCTCTTCGGTTAATCCATATTTTTCTAGCACTTGGGGATTTTTTTCCTCTTTTAAAATTAAAAGTTTTACTTTCTAACAAGACAGTCAGTAGTAGTGAAAGCAGGAAACGATCTTGTTTCTTGCAATCAAATTTTGATTATTTGAGTTTACTAGTAGTAATATTGTCCAGATTTTAGAATGGTACTTTTTATCATTCAGTCTTTGGTTTTTCTTGATTGTGCACTTGTTTACTGCAGTTTTTATGACGAACAACTAATATAAATTACTATTCTGATCTCTTCTATTATCTTCTCTAATAAATTAAAGGGGTGTTGTTTGGGAGTTGAAATGTACCAAAGCATCCCATGTAAATATGGGCTTGGAATTCTCATCTCTCGAACGTAACTTCCAACAGTAGAAAAAGCCAAGTGAAGCTGCTTCTTTCAGAATCCATATGTTAAAATCCATGTGGAAGAGATCAAAAGGGAAAGAAATTGGAGTGTAGGAAACATGGAATTTCGGAAAAATCATCATTCTTTCTCTCTTTCTAACAGTCTCAATGATGGTTGCGCGTTGTGTAAGAGGCAACGGAGGCAACGAAAATAGAGAAAAAAACGTAAAATTAGACCACAAAATCAATGGATGTGAACTTCCTGATGCATTAAATATGTGTCTTACCCTAAAAGTGTTGGTAAAGGCAGATTCGGTTGAAAGTTCAAAAAACTTCTATTTCACATCATCGCTTTTTTTCATTTTTCCTTTAATTACAATTGAATTGAATTTTGAATATTCGAACTAAGCTAACTTCCAACAATTTTCTTTTTAGCATAAATCAATAACTATCATTAATATTAATAAATTAATCAAATGTTTCCAAGTCTTAAAGTGTTATTGTACCTTTATATAAACTTCTAACATATCTTTTTTTGACACTCTAAAAGTTGTAATTAATACGTACTAAGTAAAAGTTGTGACCAACGTTAATGAAATCTCTCTGTTTATTATTTATTATTTTAGCATTCATTTTATTTTTAAATAATGTGTTTTCAACATAATTACCCTAGTCAAATTGAAAATGAAAAGAAAAGAAAAATGAGTTGGCTTAGTATAGAAGAGACAAAAACGGACTTAGATTCAACTTTGGAAATTGATCCAAAAGAACTTACTGACACTGAAATATATATATATAATGTCGGGAAAAATTTAGAAATAATTAGGTAACAAAGGATATTAGTAAGGAAAATTAATTCCAAATATACACTTACCTTATATCATAATTTTTTTAAAAATTTATAGGTTGTGAAAGTAAAAACAAAAGTGAGAAGCTTTTAAGAGTAAAGAGGGAATGATAGTGGCACGCAAAATAAGGCACCTAATCATTTTTAATCATAATGTTTTGTTAGCAAAGAAAAAGATGCTAAAAAAAAAAAGGGTTCTATTTAATAAAGTTTGAATTACAAATTTCAATTTGCCATACATTTCCCAAAAAACAAAGTTAATTAATTGTCATATATATAAATATATAAAAGCATAATTGACATATTTACTTCGATTTCAGATGTGGATTCCTCCCTTCCACGTATTTAATACACTATATTTATAAAAAAATGATATTTATTAACACATACACGTGAAAAATTAAATTGAAGTGATTGGACCTTTGAACTCGAATATGCATAATTTGTTATTTAACAAATGTATTTTTACATGAAATTCTAAAGTTACCTCCATGTACACAACTTCTAAAATTTTATCAAAACAAGTTAATAATTCATTGGACATAGAGTTTCTTTTGAAACACGAGTCTATTAAACACATAATTGAACCATTAAATTTATTAAAAAAACAATAATTCAATTTGGGTAACCAAACCATGCCTTTAAAGTTATTTTCTATCATAAAATATAAAAGAAAATAAAAATAGAAATTAAAATGTGATTACATGAATACCTTATAATAATAAAGAAAAAGAAAAATATTTATATATCATATAACCTCATCATCATAACAATCATATAAAATTTTAAGTGTTTCTTTTAAGATACGATATCTACTTGTCTAATTGATAAAATTATCTACGTTATAAAAATAAGAAAAAAAAAAGTCACCTAACAAATTTAATCAATGAACTTTTAGGACTTTTAGTTTGGTTTGGTTGGTGGATTATTAAAACTATATATTTATTCCTTCGACATTATTATTTTGTTATACTTTAAATTTAGAAATGTATTAGATTAGTAAAATTTAAAGAGCATAATTAAACACTTAAGAAACAATGTGTTAAAAGAAGTAACAAACATAAATATCCTAAATTTAGAACCTCTTCAATTAATTAATTAATATTTAAGACGACCCTATTACGTAAACTTATGACCAAATGTTAATTATTTGACCATTCCCCTAAATCTTTGTTCTAATCATAAATTAATTAATAGTTAAAGTGAGAGAAAAATAACACAAAGAATTTGGCTTTCTTCGTAAATAAGGAAAAGAAAAATACACACAAAAGAAGAAAAAACCAAACACTCACTTTTTTTTTTCCTTTTTAAATTTGATTAATTTTTAAATTAAACTTTTTTTTTATCGATTCCCCAAAAAGCAAAATTAAATTAAATTAAATTCCCCAACGGCGATTTCTCTCTCTCACTCTCTCTTTCTTTCTCTCTCGCGGAGTCCTCTGTTTCCTCTTCTTCCGAGTTGGCTCAGTCGCTCACTCACCTCGAAGAAGATGAGTCAAGACTCGTTTATTTACAGCTTCGTGGCTAGAGGAACCATGATCTTGGCTGAGTTTACTGAGTTCACCGGAAATTTTCCAGCGATTGCGAATCAGTGTCTTCAGAAACTTCCTTCTGCTAACAATAAGTTCACTTACAATTGCGACCATCATACCTTTAATTTCTTGGTTGAAGATGGTTATGGTAAGGATGCTTTAATTTACTTCTACGTTTTGATTCTTTTTCTTTTTGGATTTGGGTGTTTTTGTGTCAGTTTTTACACGGTAATTGGATTGAATGGGAAGTTGAGTTTCAGCTGGAAATTGTTGGATCTAGTCTGGTTATTGTTGGATTTCTTTTGCTCTGGTGTTAATTTCTTGTGAATTTGTTTGGAATGATGAGGAATTTGGATTTGGAAGTGTATTGATGTTGTGTTGGGTTTAATTGATTGTGGATGTTTAGTATAGGTGAAGGCTGTTCGATGTGAGTTTCCAATCAGTTTTTGTTTATCATCTGAGTTGAAATTTTGTTTTAGTGTATGCCATACATTTCCAAACAAAACAAAGAAAATGGGTTGGTAAAGACAGCATAATAAAACTAAATTGTGACCAAATGGCTCTGCGGTAGCTAATTCCAGGTTCTCAATGTGGAAATGTTTCTAAAATGTAATTGGTATTGTAAATTTTATGTTTGTTAAGAATAGCTCAAAGTATGTTGACATAACATGAAGTTTCTGAGTTCAAATTTGTAAATTTTTTGTTTCTTCATGCTCATTTCCAGTATATAAGTAATTGTGTAAGTGTGTTATTTCCTCCATGAAATTAGTCCATGTTTAGGAGTGATTTTGAAGAGTTAAAATCACTTTTTTCATGTCCAAAATCAATCCAATGTTTAATTTTGTTATTTTATAAGTAATTTTCATTCTATTAAAATTGTTTTTGAATGATTAAAAGCGTTTTTCAAGTGACTTTGAAAATGACAGCGATTCTAACTATTTCAGAAGAATGTATCTGTGTGTGGGCGTTCAAAATGTCGAGAATTAGCCTGTTTACTGTCCTGAATTTTTGGGAGCAATAATTTCTTTTACATGAATTTAAGTTCAACGAACTCTGTCTTGTTTTAATTCCATATAAATGGTACCTTCATGGAGTTTTGCAGCTTACTGTGTTGTGGCGAAAGAATCTCTCAGTAAGCAGATATCTATAGCCTTTTTGGAACGGATGAAAGCTGACTTTAAAAAAAGATATGGAGGCGGTAAAGCCGATACTGCTGTTGCGAAAAGTCTCAACAAGGATTTTGGGTAAGCTCAAACACGAAAAAGCTTTATTTTGATTGCATTTGGTTGTATTTCCTTTAGCCCAGTATCAAGAGACGTACTCCTGCGGATAATTTGCAGTCCAATTATGAGAGAGCACATGAAGTATATCATCGAGCATGCCGAAGAGATCGAAAAGTTGATAAAAGTGAAGGCTCAAGTATCGGAAGTTAAAAGTATAATGTTGGAGAATCTCGACAAGGTAAAATCATACATCAACATGGGTTTGAACCATATTGGATTTATTTGAATTTGAATCTCTCTAATAGTTGTCATATGACATTTATCATTGTCATTTTGTTTTATAAAATTTCTGGTTTGGCAATCGCCTCAACTTCGCCTAGTCAATAGGAAGTTGTGAAGTCAATTACTTTAAGATGCATGTTTGTGGCATACCTTAAATCATTAACACTATTTGCTAATAACTAGCTAATGTGCATGTGAAGCTGAATCTACATATTAAGTGGTAGATACAACAGCAAAACCATCTTAGAGCATCTTCTTGTGGTCTAGTCAGTTAACTAATCAAACAACACTGAGCGGTTTGACCGTTTTTGTCAATTGAAGTTAGTTTCTAACTACATGAAAACCAAGAACGTCTTCAGTTAGCTTCGGTTTGGACGGTTTTTGTCGCCATCGGTTGGGCAGTCAGATCACGTTTGGGGATAGTTCCACTGGAAAGTCATCCCAATGTCGGCTTGGCTTGGGGCATATAATTTGGATAACTTCTAAATGCCTAAACACCATTTTTTACACTTAAAAGTACTTAAAAAGTCAATCCAACTAGAACCTTAACACAAAATTAGCCCTAATTACACCATCATCCTCTCCACGAAATCGAGGATTCTCACTTTCTTTCTTTTTTCAATTGTCATTACGAGATCTTTCCACGTTTTTCAGGCTTTTGAGAGAGGAGACAACATCAATACTCTTGCTGACAAAACAGAAAATCTTCGAGATCAGGTAAATAAAACCGAACCCGTCTATTCAATATCAGTGGAAACAAAAGAGACCTGAGAACTAATCATAAAATTTTGTTGGATTTCGATAGGCTCAAACTTACAGAGGACAAGGAACTAAACTGAGGAGGAAAATGTGGTATCAAAACATGAAGATAAAGCTAGTTGTTCTTGTGATATTGTTAGCTCTTGTGCTCATAATCTGGGTTTCCATTTGCCATGGATTCAACTGCACCAATTAGTTTTTAGTGTAGAGAAACAATGGCTGAAGTGAAAGAGAAAGTTTTAGCCTTTAGGCTTGTGTTCTATGGCTACAAATTGGGGCATGAATTTGGTAAAAAATTAATATTATTTTTATACATGTAAGTTTCTATTTGAATGGATCCCATTTTTTGTTTCCTCTTTTCAAACAGAGCTTAAATTATTAGGAAGAAAATTCTATTCTTTGCTTCTTCTATACTTCCTAAATAATTGTTTTTAAAATTATTATATTTTAAAAAATTAACTATTTTTAGGGTAAAAACATTTGTGAAAGACGGATTTTTTTTTTAAAAATAATGTGTTTTTAAAAAGTATTTTCAAAATTAGGGTAGTTGGAAATTTATGTTTTTGTTTAAATGTTACTTTAAATATGTGAAAATTTTAGTTTTTGTTTAAATGGCCAAATTTTTGGTAATTTATGTTTATTATGAACAAATTAAAAAAATAAACCAAAGGTAAACATATCATTAGTGATATCTTATAAGAATTTTGAACGGTTTTTTTAATACTTGGTTCTCTACTTTTAAAAAATATATATTATATATTGATATTATTAAGAATACTCCTACATCTAAATCATGTATTAGCAACTTCTAATTTATAATTAATTTAAAAAAGTTCAACTTTTTATTTATACAACTTGAAGGAAGAGGAAAGGAAAGATGAAGGAAGAGGAAAGGAAAGAGGAAGGAAGAACGAAAAAGAGGAAGAGGAAAAATTAAGAGAGGAAGGAAAAAAGATTTGGAATGAAGGCAGAATGAAGGGATTCTAGGGTTTTTAAAATAGGCGAAGTCGTGTACCCCGTACACGACTTCCTGCATGCGCGACACGTGTCCACACCTTCTGAACCCTACGTCCACCCGTGAACCCTACGGTTGACTGGACTGTTGACTCGTTGTACGAAAGTCGTGTACGGGGTACACGACTTCCACCATACGCGGCAAAATGTGCCAGCTGTACGGGAGTCGTGTACCGGGTACACGACTCCAGTCAGAAAACGTGGGCCGGGTCCACGACTCCACTCGAATATCGTAAGCCCGATCCACGACACCATTTTGATTTGTGGAAGTCGTGTACCCCGTACACGACTTCAGTAACCTATTTTTGAAAATACTTTCCCAACTACCCTATTTTTGTAAATACTTTTACAAAACACATTATTTTTAAAAAAAATCCTACTTTCACTCAAACGTAATGGATGAATTTAAATTATAATTACATTCTTTCTTTTGCAAATTTTTGTTTCGTTCCATTTTTGTTTATCAATGTTATCTTTTCATTATATTGAAGAGAAATAATGAATTAAGTTGAGGCATAAGCTGAAGTTGTAATTAAGTAACTTCAACCAAAGTTAAACTAAGAATTGATTAATGCATGAATCTACCTGATTTAATTTGTATATGTCCAATTTGGAATGAGGTGACATGTATAAGTATATAACAATGAAAACTGTATATGGGTGTGGTACTTGCCATACTATCTTCAATGAAATTAAAAGAAAATGAAGTTAAGAGATGGAACATATATAGTTTAAGGTTAGAAGAGAACGAGTTTGTCATTACATTGATTGGAGCATAATTTTCAAATCAAAATGAAGAAAAATTGAAACAAAGTTGGGAAGAAGGTGTCCGTGGATCGATTGAACATCTAGAAGGTTTATAGTCTAAAGAGTTTAAGCGTAAGGGTCGAGCTGTGAACTCCATCTCTTATTTAGTCTAAGAAGTTTGTAATCTCACCGCTAAAAAGGATTATTTTATATCTTACTATCTCTTTACTTGTGACCTTGGAATATACAACTTCTTAAGAGTTTACCATTTCATTCCTTACCTCTTATAGTTGATACCTTCTTAGATTATGGTAAGGTGAGTTGGTTGGAGCCCAACCTCGACATCGACTGAAGTGTGGCCAACATGGACTTTTTGACTTATGTTCGTTTTTTTTTAAGGGTTTGTGACACTATTATAAACTGAACAAGGTCATTTATGTGTTTTCTAAATTAAAATTGAAGACATAAGTTTACAAATCTCGATAATGCCACTGTAATTTTACCATTGGATTTGAATAAAATAATTTGATCAATTTAATTTAGATATTAATATTTGAGCTTTAAATCTAATCGAGCTTAAAATTGTGCTTGATTAGGCCGAAAAGAAAAAAATAAAGCCCAATATTCAATTAATCAACCCAATTAACAAATCCATACCAACTAAGTCCAAACACACAAGACTCACCTGAAAACTTTAAAACATAGAGAAGTTCTCCTCCGTTTGAAAAGTTAGAAATTTTACACTTCAGATAAGTTAAAAAGAATTCTTTCAACAACGAATAAACTCCCTGTGCTTTTGAAGACGGTATTACACTTGAATTGAAGATACAAACATCCTTAAGAGAGCATATACATCCAACATAAATAATTAAAAAATCAAAGTGTTAGAAATTGAACCACACCCATACCAAATCAACACAAACTTAAATTTAACAAATCAACACAAACTCAAATTTAACTTCACGAAATACGATTTTTCAAATGTAATGTGATCATGGAATAAGATGACTTGATAGATTGTATATAAATGGGTATTTCTCCCACGTGAAGTTAACTTTATTTTTAAATTACAAAAAAAGTTTCCTAGAAAGGAATACAATTCGTTGGCTAACACACACAAATATATATCTATATATTCCCCTCCAATCTCTTTAATCAATAAGCAAAACCCTTTTAACTTTGATAATACAAACGTTATATAACAAATTGAGTTCCTCCTACAATCCTAAACTAATTTCAATTTGATGGGAATGTTAAAGAATTTGAAAGGGTAAAAGATTAAAGTAATAATTTCAAAAGTTTAGGATCTAACAAGATAAACTTAAACTTAATATATATATATATATATATATCACTTAAGCCTATTAATTATGTAATAGAAATTAAAGTAATAATGGATCCCACCTTGTTTGTTTGTTTGCATTTTTAAATGGTTTGAACTTTTTAGTATATTAATAATTTAATACAGAGAAGAAGAATCTCTTAGTTTGATGTATTTATGTTATCTAAAGTAGCATATATATAAAAAGTAACAAAAGCATGCACTAACCCATATTTATATTCCATAAAGGCTTGTTTATGGATCATTAATTCCTATTAATAAATAAAACCTATCACAAATTTCATATCACTTCAAATTTGGTTTTAAATTTGGTTAAAAGATGATGTAGAAACTATTTTGTTTCATATAACAAATATAAAAGAAGGATCGAACCTTTGATTTCAAAAAAAAAAAAAAAATCATGTCAATTAATTATAGTTTTATACTTTTGATGCTTTGAAAGTTAAGCAATTAGAAAAAAAGAAGAAACTTTTCAAATTATGTTGAGTTTGGGAGTTTTAGTTCTTTTTCTTCCTTATCTTTCGTCAAAATATTGTATACTTTTATGAATGAAAAACACTTTAATTTATAAGATTTGAAAAACACTTCCAAATGAGTGTGACTTGAAAGAAAATAAAATGTCCTCTACGAATTGTAAATGAGGTAGCAATTTATTTTACTATTTTTCTGGTTTTTTATTCAACTAAAATGTGAATTTTCCTTTTCCTCTTCTCCTCTTGTCTTTTCATACTACTTCTCATTTTCTCCCTCTTTATTTTCGATCAGACAAATAATATATAATTAAAAAGTTACACCTTTACTGACACTTAGTTTTTAGGTCAATAAATGATTTAGTTAGGTAGGAGTAAGCAACTGAAGCATGATCGGTTTCAATATATATTTAAATCGACCTCGATGATGAAAGAGTACAAATCGGCTGTTAGTCGATTGATCGATCAGTTCAAGTCCTTCAAATATTTAAAAGTGTTCGTCGGTTTTGATTTTTTTTCAAATAGACACCGCCAAACCCTTTCGTATCCTCGACTAATGTGTTCCATTTCGTTGGTTGGCTCTCGGACTTCCATTCTAGCTATCATGCTCAAAACCCTAATAGCATATTGGTTCATGAGATCTCATGTTATTAGACCTTTCAAACATTCTAAACTTACTAATAAAAAGAGTACATATATATGTGGTCTTTAATCTCTTAGATTTAGGGTTTAGTTTGTTGTATACCGTTCATTAAATTTGTCGTTATATTTTAGTTTAATTTAGATTTTGTTTACCAAATTCGTTGAACACAATAATAAAATCTTTAAAATAAAAGAGTGTCTAAATCCAATTTAGAAAGTGAAAAATAAATCCAATTACATTTCGTGCACCGAACACAACCCAAGGGTTTTTGGCAACCTTCGCATCGTGAGTGCATGGAATTTTGATTTCAAATTTTATTTTATTTCTTTAATTTCTTTTCGAATTTAACTTTCATTCGTCAAATTGGTTTTGTTTCGATTTATTGTACTATGGTTCTAAATGGTTTAGATTTAAGCCAATTGAGTTGGTTTCAAATTTATTAATTAGATTTAGGAGGGCCACTTAGTGTGTTTCAAAATGTTAATATTTTAATTAAAAAATTATAAAAATTGAAATATCAAAATTGGAACTATTATGAAACTAAACTTAAAATCTCAAATGTACACACTACCCATTATACCCAAGGGTTTTGGCATCGACCGGTGCCACATCCTCGACGCATGCAATTTGACATGCAGCCACAGTAACGTCCTCCCATGCTAGTAATAAGGGTTTCTCGAGATTTCTTGATTTTCAGATTCTGGAATAAAATAAAATTTGATTTCTTTCATTTTTTTTCCAATTTAATGTTCAGTGTGTATTGGTTGAATGAATTGTAATATGATTTTAAGAAAATTTAGACAACTATATTAATTAATGATCTAATTAACTTAGAGAAACGGTTTATAAAGCATTTTTTTGAGCAAATAAAAACATCAATTTTAAACTTCAAAATTTAAAAGTACATTTAATTTCTTTTTCGTCGTGAATCAAATCAAATTCCTTTTTAATATTGTCAATAGCATCGACCATCTTTGGGTTGACCTTTATGAAACCAAAAACAACGTCAACCAGATACTTTTGTATCATGTATGGGGAGTTAATGGGGTTTGTTAATAGAAATGAGATTAGGTGAAACAAATCTCATGGCATTAATCTCTCCTTCTAAGCCAATAAAAACAATACAACAATTCAATTTTTTTTTTGTAAATTTGTTTTAAATGATATCATCCACAAATGTATTTACAAATATATAACAAAATATCACAAATTCTCAACAATAGACTGTGATAGACTATTGTCGGGGTCCATCACGATTTATCATTCATAAATAGTTAAATTTTATTATATTTGTAAATATTTTGATTCATTTTAATATATTTAAAAACAACGATTTTTTTTTTAATATTTGTTACTCGATAAATATTTATTTATGCTAACTATATCTAGACAACAAAAATAACACTCAAGTTTGTGAAATGGCCGCAGTGTTAATTGGCAACAAAGTGACCATCCTCTTACTCATTGGCGGATCTATTAAGGGGTCATGCAAACTCACATTCCTAGTTTTTGTATTTTAAGAGTAGTTCTGAAGTGTCAAGTTACAATATATATTATAAAATGTATTTTTTAAACTATATTTTGTCTTTGGTATAGTGGCGTGTCCTCTTTTAAAATGCAGTCTTACTAAAAGGTGTTGGACCTAATTTCATTCCATTTAGTAGAGAAAAAAATGTTTCCTTATATGAGAATTTTGGTTGTTTTTTTAAAAAAATTAAACTCTGTAAAGAAAAGATTGGAAATCTTAAATGGATTACATAAAATTTTCACACCAACAACTCAAACAATACACAAATTATCATAGCAACTATATCAACTTACACAAACTCAATCGATTACACACAATTAAATCCAAAATCCCACAAGTATTCAAACGAGCTAAGTAACGACCAACAAATATAGATCACACATCATAACTTATATAAACTTACACAGACAACAATCAACCAAACAGCCGATTGGAACGATCATCACATCCAACAAAAATTCAAAAGAAAATATGAAGGTTTTTTCTTGTAAAATTAGAACTTTATTTATATTTATTTAAATAAAAATGAGTTGAAAATTAAGTGTCAATAACTTCGAAATGGTTTCGATTCTTAACGACGATGTCGTACATATGCATGGATTTGAACTTAGCAAAATCTTTGGGGAGAGAGATAAGGTGGACCGTTGATCTCTTATGAAATTGCAACAGATTTGGATCATCGTAATACCGCTCCCATCCCAACGGCACCAACTTCTTTTCCAACGCTGCGTACGACGTCATCACCTCCGCCGTCTGACTGAACACCAGCGCTTTCCGCCGGAGTTGCGACTGCTGACCCCCGCCCTCCGCCGCACTGCCTCCCCCGTTTTCCACTAACCGAACGACGCCGTTTCTGAACACCCAAACGCCCGACATTTTCTTTTGTTCTTTGAGATATAGTTAATTAATTTGGGATTTTAATTTCAAGGTTTTGGTATTTATATAAGTGGTGAGAATAATTAGTGGGTAATTAAAATTTTTATTTTTGATCAAATCACGTTTAGTTCCTTTTGATTAATTATTTGCATGATATTAAAAAAGATATTCTCTCTCGAGATTATTAATATAATTAAAAAGATTAGAGAATATGTGTTGGGGATGGAAGTGTTCTCCAGCACTTTATTTGTTCTCTTTTATAAAAAAAAAGAAAAGAAAAGAAAAGAAGAAACTTTATTTGTTCTCTAAATATATATTTTTATTAAATTTAAAGAACCCTCCAAGTATTTAATTAAAAAAAAAAACGAAATAAAGGATCTTAAATAGTAAGAATATAAGTGTAGTACACTAATCTGAAATTAGGTTTTGCTTTAAATTAAAATAAGTACGATTAATTAATTAATAGTTAGCATGAAAAGAAAAGAATACAATATATACTTTTCTTTTTATTTTTCTACTTAAATAATTTTTAGAAAGAAAAAAATGTTGATGAAGAAATCTCTTGGACGACAATTCCTAACATACATATGTAAATTTAGTGGATAAAAAAAATCTCATCCAATTTAATTGTCAATATTTTTTACTACGATTGATCCATGTACGTAAGTACGAATTTTTGAATTAAAATATTATAAAATTCAAAGTATGGAAGAACAAATTAAATTTCACAAAGTAAATTATTACTTACATATATAAAAGTTTCCGTGGTGAAAATTGATTGTTTACTTTAAAATTTAGTTTCTATAAATTGGTATATTATTCAATTGTATCATATTTTTATAACAAAAGATTAATATAGTTTTCTTTCCTAAAAGAGACATGATTTAATTTTTAAAGCTTGTATCTATGTTTTTAATCATACTATGACCCCCTCTACCCAAATATGAACTTATTATCTCCACCATTAATGCTCTTAATGAAAAGAAAAAAAACACTAATATTTCAATTGGGTAATTAAGTTTGTGTTTAATTTATATGTTTCTTAAAGAATGAATAATCGATGAAACATTACTATATATATATATGAGAATAATGCACAAAAATTTAGTGGTAGGGTTGGTGATGGTGTGCCTAACTTTGATTTTTGTTGTTGGCACATAAGAAATAACAAAAGGAATAATAGAAATGGGCATTTTCATTTTGTTAATTATTTATTTCCAAGTTAGAATAAAGCAGTAAGCAAAGCAATGAATTAGGATATATTCCTTTGATTGGACAAAATTAGGAAATATCTTACTTACCTTAATTTTCTTTTCAACATTGAATGAAAAGGATTATACAATCATTAATCATCAAAACTTTGATTGTATTATTCAATAAATAATTTTCATTGTTTAGAATAATTCAAATGTGACATTTTAATATATATATTATGCTCATCTTCAATGTATGCATAGCTCCACTAAAACTTTGAGAACTATATATTATGCTGATATATTTTCAAACTTTTAATCGTCAAACAATATAATTTCACTGTTAGATTTGAAGGAATTATTATGAATTCCATTTGGATAAATAAAGTGTTTCAAAAATTCTTTTATTAGTACTACAAGTGGTTAAAAAGAATTTAATAATTGAGTAAGAAATAAAGAATACATATTAAAAATTATTCATTGTTGAGTTATAGTCTTAATCATTGTTGAGTTCTTTGTAATGATTCGGGTTATGTTTATGGATTGGCAATAAAAATTAGTGATTGTAATAATAAAATTTCTATGATAGGTCAATTGTAGCGTAGGGCAGTAGTAAATGTAATTAAATTATTACTTTTCATTACGTTTATCTAAAACTATATGAACTTCGCAAAATTTAATGTTATTCTTATGGTTACCTCTACTTTTCAGGTCAAATCATAATTACAGTAACGATTGTTATAAATATGCAAAAATTGATTGTTATTATAATTATCTTGATCTCTTGAGATCAAATTACGGATGGATTAACTTATATAAATACAAAATATAAGACGATAAATAAGGGTATTGATTTTCTATTTAATCCCGGATAGTGATCACTTTTTAAATTTTAAATTTTATGATATTATTCTAAATCCAGTTATCATTTTCTTTAAAATCATTATTCTTTGTTTAGTTATAGTCTTATGATTTGTATTAATACTATCAAACTCTTAAAGACATAGAACGAATTTTCACGTAACATTTTCACTATTAGATTCAATTTTAGGTGAACATATTAATAACGACCAAATGAAAAGTAATTAATGAAAGCAATTGATCAAAGGTGTCACTTTATTTTACATATATTAGATCTTTGTTACTTTATTTGAAGTAATGACATATATTTGAATCTATACAGAAACTTAGCTCAAAATCAAAGAAATAAACGATAAAGAGTTTGTTGAGGATGAAAGAAAGTTTGTAATATGCTAAATAAAAGGATATTGCTTGAAGGTACGTAAAAGAGAACACAACTATAACTCGATTCATACAAGAGTTTTTCGGGATATTGAATTAAAAGCAAAGCCATAAAAAGCTAGTTTGAAAGTGGACAATTTTTATCCAGTGTAAAGATAACTGTGGAGCCAAAGATTTTAAATAAGAGGAACATTATGTGTACTAGGGTTGACAACAAGGGTTGGGTCAGCCAGTGTTGAAGGGTTCACATCTCTATCCTCGTGGGAGTATTTACCCTCATGCCTGCTGCCTGCCTTGCCATTTGAAGGCGAGAATGGAGGGAAATGGACCCTGGTGGAGACCCATTCTCTACGTCAATTGCTCACTAAATTTAAATTTTAAGGATTAATTCAATTGTAGATAAGTTAACTCATTTGACTTATTAATAAATGGACATATTTGAAATTTATAACTTTAAATATATATGCAAAAAAGATTTAAAACAATCATCTCCAATCTAAATTTATATGTGTAGTTATCAGTTTGATTCAATTTCACGAATTTTTTTGTTTTTTTTAAATTTATATGTATTTTATATTTTTTACATCTCTATGGTTTGAACTTGAGTAAAATTTAAATTATGAAACAAAATAATCAAAACACTAACCAAAACGACATCGTTAAGAGCTCCAATTGAATCTCAAGAGGATAAGCACAATGACATCAAATACAAAAATTAGTATTTGTTTTCAACATCTCAATAAGACCATTTCACAAACACCATGCAACCCATGGTCTTCTTTTTATATAAAAATTACCAACCCAACCACCACCACCCTAGTGTGTGTATATAATCTTTTTTTTTTTTTTTTCTAATTTGCTCTAAGATCCTAATTGGTTTAATTACTTTTAAGTATGAAAGAGTCAATGAATTAAATTTGGTCGTCGCCCCACTAGTATGAAACAAAATCAATATTAACTTACTTCATGTTGTACGTATTATGTATGAACAAACAAAAATATATAATTATTATTATTGAAAAAATCAACTATGGGTATCAACTTGCTTCTTCACCATGATTGGGACTAACAAACAACCAATTTTTTAGATCAAATAGTGTATCGAAAATGTAAATAACTGAAATTTTTAAATATATATGTTAGAAATTAAAGATATGAATATCTAATTTAATTTAAATTGGTATGTTTGTTTTGTAGGAATATTTTTGTATATATTTAAAAATATTTTTATAGTTTTTTTACAGGATCTCTATTCTATTCGATAATATCTTAAATTTACATTTAATTGCAATTACTATTTATAAATTTATAATTAGTTTAATACAATTTGAACGTATATCACATTTTTTCTTAATGTTTTTGAATTATTTTGACAAAATAATATTTCATTATAGCTTTCTTCAAATGACCAATTAGCAAAATGAAAAAATAAGTTCATAGTGACATTTTGCTATTTCTATGCTATATTTAAAAATATTTGGAGTGATTTTTTCATAAAATAAGGATTAATTGAAATTTAAATTTAAATTGAAATGACTTAGTTAAAAGTTTTTAGAACTATAATAACAAGATGAGACATAAACATGGTTGATAGTATTTATTTTAGTTAAATAATGCATATATGAAGAATGATATAAAAGAAAAAGAGGAAGAGCTAGCAAAAAAGTATACTGAAAGGGAATCAACCGCAAAACTTGTACATGTTTAGAGCAGATTCAAAACTCTTAAGATGTCGGATAAAGACATCGATCTCACAGAATGTCCATAAATCTCCATATATTAAAGCATCTTAAAATAACTAAAATAATAAATACGGTAATTCATATCCATCAATTCTCGTTTTATAATTACCGTGTTTAATATTTGTTAGAATGTTTGCTATTTCTTATGTAAACTAAAATACCATATCCATAAGTTTTTATAACTAAATTATTTTGCATTTCAAACACATGCTATTATAACCCGCTCACAACGCAACACTCAAAATGTCAACTTAAATAAACTAATTGATTGAAATCAATAAAAAAACTACATATATTTGAACCCTATATGTAAAAAATGATCAACTAAAAGATAGATTGAAAAGTTTATGGATGGTGGACTTCCCTTCCAATTATAAATTAGGAATACTAAATTGTATATATACACATCATTATTATTTCTCCTCTACTTACTTTCAAAACAATAACTCTCTCAAATAGAAAGAATGGATCTCATGAGTTTAGAAATGTGTGTGGAATCTGCTGAAGATCTTAAAAAATTTGATGATGATCTTTCCTCCAAGATGAAGGTATACGTCGTTGTTTCGGTTACGAGTGGCGTTTTCAGCGAGCAACGAGCTCAAACCAACGTGGATATGGAAGGAGGTGAAAATCCGAGATGGAACTTTCCAATGAAATTTCTCATTGACCTAAACGCTGCAAAACAAGATCTCAAATCTCTTCTTACTTTCACTATCAAATCTGAAACCCCACAAGTACACAAAAGCATTGGCGAAACCAAGGTAAGGATTGTAGAGCTTTTGGAGACTGTTGGAGAACAAAAATCCATGCGATACATTTCCCGTCCAATCATGGATACACTCGGACAAACCACAAATGCCAGGTTAAGTATTCATGTAATCAAACTTTACTATCTAAATTAAAACATACTTTCAGAGAAAGTGAAATAGTAACAAATTAGAGATAGCTTCGTTGAAAAATAAACTCCTATGAGTTAGATAATTAAATTGAGCCAACTTACTATAGATAATCAACCAAGAAACTAATTAATAATACCCAATAACAATCCAACTAATTAAGTTTACAAAGGCTCTAGTATTAGCTATTGACATTTAGGGTCAATTGATTTGATATTACGGGTCAATTGATAATTTAAAATTAAATGACATTAGAGTAGGGAGGTCTAGTGCGTTTGTTAACATATTGTTTATGGTTGGTGTTCCTCTCCAATAAATATTGATTTCTATTTGTTGTGTCTTCTTCTATATCGAGTCCACGAGCAAGGAAAAACGTTAGTGATATATATACATAATTAAATTTATCTTTAATTTATCTATTAGCTCAAGTTTTTTGGTAAATTAAAGTACACTACAAATTCTATTAGATTACTTATTCGATCTCTTAAGTTGATTGGTGTAATTTAATATGTCAGGTTGAATTTTATAATCAAATTTAACAAGATAGAATTACACGGATCGGTGACGGGTGAGAAGATATCACATTTAAATGAAAAAGTTGATCAGAATGAGAATGTGAAAAATAATACGGCCAGCAGTGAAGTTGCCCAAGATGTGGCCATGAAATTGACCATGTGTGTGGTTGAGGGTGGTGTCACAGGTGTGAGCAATGTTGTGGCCGAAAATTTGATGAAAGAGTTTGTTGAGGGTTCGAGTTCCGATACAACTGCAACATCTATAGTTGAAACTGAAACTTTTTCGGACACTTCGGTCGTTGATGAGTCGATAGATGATTCTAGTTCCTTCCTTGATATAATTTATTTCTTTTTTTTTTGTTAAACTTTACTTTACCGTTTAATTATTGTGTGAAATATAAATCTGATTTTGAGTTAGGAGTATTTATGTTTTGGAGTTTGTCGTAGAATAATATTCTCTAGCATTGTGTTCATAATCATGGATCGTATATGTGTTGACAAATTCAAGTGGTAAGTTTTTGGAGCTACTTACAATTATAAACGAATGTGATATATTATGTTACCATTTGTGTACTAAAAAAAAATCTTGGAGTAATGTTAATAATATTTTATAAGTAGCTTCTTTATCGGAATCTATTTTTCAAACAAATGTTACCACTTTTTTAAATTATCAACAACCCAAAAACTATAGGTAAATTTAATATAATATCTAACATTCTCATTTACTCGTGTGAACTTGCATTATGAAAAAAGACAAGTAATGATATGGTCTTGTTCTAAATCTCAATGCTTCCAAATAAAGAGTAATTAAGGATGATAACTAGAGCAACCAGATGAATAAATTTAAGGGTCTCATAATTTAATTCATATATGAAAGGCTCCTTATCTAATATCATATTGTATTGTATAATTTGAATTACATAATATATATATATATATATACCTAAAAAATCGAACAATGGAAAGGACGGTAGAAAGAAAAAATATAGAAGGAAAAGATCAGAAAATTAGTAATTGAAATAAAACCCTAACTATTTTTTTAAAAAATCAATTATTGGTTGTTTTTCTAAGGGTTGGAATGTTATAACTAATTCTAACCAACATTTAATACAAGCTCCTTTGGAAAGTTTGAAGTTATAACCAATGATAAAAATATTTAGAAAAAACAGTTGATGACATTGATTTTTTTAATATTGTAAATATGACAAAATTAGTGATATATCATACAGTAATTATACGGCTATTAGAGGATTATTAGAGAATCTATCACTTTTTAATTTGTTATTTTTACAAATAAATTTTGAAAATGGTGTGACATAAATTCTATTATCTTTGTTTTTTTTTTTTTTTTTGCTATTTTGCAAAAACCTATTCATTTAATGATCATGGATAAAAATAAGTAGTTTTAGAAAAGATCAATTTATAACTCTAAACGCTAGAACTCGTATCATGTTGAAATATGACTATCCTTTTTAAATTTTAGTGTAACATGTATAATCCATCTCAAGGGGGTGCACTAAGGAATTATCGGGCATTATCATGCTAGTTATAGTTGTTGGAAAAATAAATGTCAATCATTATTGTGCCGTGTCTATCTTGAAAGCAAAATTCGTACTAAGATTAACACAACTTTTCAACTCATGCATGCACTTGTGGGAGTATAAAAATGAAATCAAAACAAAATATTGTTCAAGAAGAAACTAAAGTTTTAAAAAAAGAAAATATCGTTATAACGGTTATCATATTTATAACTATCAAAATAATAATAATAATGATCGTATTTACCCTTGAAACATTAACTATAAATCATTACTTAGTTCCAACGATACTCTTAAACAGTTTATTACACCAACACAAATCTCAAAACTCACAAATTCGTAATTCAATAATTTAAATTTCTTTCTTAAATTTTAAATAATAGAACACACACAATACGTTTAATTTGTTCAATAAAAAGAGGAGAACAAAGCATCGACCACAGAATCAAGTAGGGTAGTGGAATCACCATCGTAAGAAGTCGTACGGTAGACATCGTCGATGGGTGCATCAGAGGAATCATTAGACGCCGAGGTAGCATTGTGTGGAAAACCGGTCAATGGTAAGCCATCTTTGTAAAACGACGACGTCGCCAAGTTAGAGGCGACCAAGGTATCGGTGTCAGAAAATGTGGTCAATCGTGAACCACCGTCATAGTAAAACGACGACGTGGATGCTGGAGCAGCGTCTTGATAAGTGGAAATTGGTGGGGTTTGATTATCATAAAAAGAATTTGGAGAGACAGAGGTACCATTAGAAGAAGAAGAAGGGAAAGAATCAGTAGAGGATGAACCTTTTTGACCATGTTCGAAGATTATTCTTGATATGTATCCACCCCCCACGCTTACACCCAAACCCGTCATTACTTTTGTCACTATGGCTTTCCGTCTCCCACGTTTCTTTACGGATTCTTCCTCTTCTTTTGCCTGTGTAACTCCAGAACTTATTCAATATATAAAATCATTCCCAACCCTATAGCTCATCCCAAAATTTGTTGTCTTTTATAATTTAATTAGTAAAAATAAATATAAGAAATGGAGTTTAAATTTGAATCTAGAGAGGGTTAGATGACAAAAATTTACCACTACCCTAGATACGGCTACTAGTATTGAAATTAATGAGTTTGATAAATATTTTTATACTATTATATTTAAATTTTAATATGTAACTAAAAGTTTAAATTAGCATATACAACATTAAGTAAAGTCTCTTTTGAATAAAATTTTAACAAGAAAAGTTCCTACCTGAGATGTGAGGGCAGACGATGATCGCGATAACGACGTTAGTGTCGATTGCAATTTAGCTTCTGGTTCTACAAATTTGAATGCAAATCTGAACGTTCCATTAGTGATATGTCCGGATGAAAATTTCTTGATAGGATAGGAAATGTTTTGCAAGAGTTTTGATGTTTAAAAACTTGCAAGAGCTCTTCCATTGGCACATTGATTTCGCCAACATTTGTGTGTTCCTAATTGTTTTTGGATATGATAGTGAACATAAGTTGAGATTTTAGAGCTTGAATTTGCTTACTTGTATCAATGACAAACTTGACCGTATAATTCCATGAAGGATTTTGGCCTCCTTCAACCATGTTGGTGTTTGCATTTTGGTCCTTCAAAGAAGCCCCTTTTAGTAGAACCATCACATAAACACTCAAATTTGGAGAAGAAATTTGGTTGAGTTCCTCAAGCCCTTCCACACAAATGACATTCATTTCTAGAATAAAGTAACTCATTTTTATGATATATATTGTTTTGAACAATATAAATGAAAAGATCAGAAAGTTGAGCTTGATATGACCAAAATGGTTGGGTAGCCATTTTAATTTTTAGTGTAGCTAGTGTGGGAAGGAATCCCATCTTTCCATGACTTCTTCAAAGCCTTATAGAAAATAATTGAATACCCTAAACTTTAGGAATTGCATTTATTTAAACTATGAATCAATAATTATATTAAGTAAAACATAAATTTTGTAAATGTATCAACAATATTTATGTTCGAAAAAGTGTGAAAATTATGATTGTATTAATTTACATTTGTAAGCTTTCAATAAATCAATAAAATTATACTCTTTACGCATATAATTAATTTAATTGGAAGATAGTCTATAAATTGCAGCAGGAATGATTTTGAGTGAAAATTGTAATTGAAAGATAATCAAGGAAGATAGTCAAGAAAAAGCAATCAACCACGTCGAAGATGTTGATTTATGAAAATTAGAAGTTTATTTAACTCAAATTAAATTATAACTTTGATTTAAAGGAGAGGTATAAATTGATATACTTCAAAATTTAAATTGATATACTTTCTAGAGTTAATTTGATATTTGGTCCTAAAATTTAAAATTAAAAGTAGCTACGCTGGTTTTAATTAAAATCTCTAGTTTTTAAAAGTTTTATTTTGATTGTTGATGTTTGAAATTTGTTTTAAAAAATTTATAAAAAAATTCTGATTAAATTCAAAGACGATAAAAAAGTTTAGTTCTAGACGTACAAAATAACAAAACATGAAAATTTTAAAATGGTTGGGATTGTGACTAGTAAATTTAAAAATGATTGAAAATTGTTTCACACTTACTAAATCAATATAAAAAAGACACCTATAAATTTCATAATATAAATATTTATTTGTTTGTTTATTTATTTATTTATAAATATGTTGAAAATGAATTGAAAAACAACATTGAGAGAGAGATTTGAGGTTCAATCATCCACCATAGGCGAAAACCATTAAACAAGAAAAGACTAGGCTCAACATACGCATACAAAGCTATCACGAAGCAAAACAAGAACCTAGAAATTTAAAAAACAATATGAAAATAGAACTCATATAGATATTCTATCCCATCTAAACATGAGATAGATTCAAACAAAAATCCAATAACTACTAGTTAGTACTTCTGTATGTCAATTGAACTCTACTCGATTGATATCTAAGTTTCGAGAGTTCCTATTGAACATTTTTTATAAAAATTTAATATCCAAAATCAGTAACTGGACAACGTGACAACTTTATGCCTTTGATCTAAGACAAATAGAATACTGAGTCAAAGTTAATTCCCCATCAAATCCATTCCCTAGTCCTTCATCACTTTCAAACTAATAATCTATTTTTTCAAAATAAATAATACATTGAATTTAAGCTAAATTAAAATCTAACTACTCAAAAGAGAGTGTGAATTTTTTTTTGTTATATTTTATAAATAGGTTGATTTATTATGTTATATTTATAAATAAAAGTCAACCTTTCTTAAAATTAACATTTTATATAAATCTGGCGGTGAATGTATCTATAAGTTTTTTACGAATATGATAATTTTATGAATCTTAAAAAAATTCAAGTGCTATTTATAATAATATGTACCAACAAGGATATATGAAGAAAACTTAGTTATAGCTGACCAAAGAAGGTGTTAATTTAATATTTTCTTAAGAAAATAGATCGTTTTTATATTTGAATGATAGATTATATATTTGAAATACATAGTGAAATGAAGTCATCCGGGATGAGCTAGGCAGCAAACGTCACCCCTTAAGCAAAGACTAAGGCAACTTTTGACCATGGACTTTTTGATATA
Organism: Cucumis sativus; assembly: GCF_000004075.3. Lineage (NCBI taxonomy): Eukaryota > Viridiplantae > Streptophyta > Magnoliopsida > Cucurbitales > Cucurbitaceae > Cucumis > Cucumis sativus. The sequence continues at coordinate 12,795,220 of NC_026660.2, forward strand.
TTTTAGTTCGAAAAGAAATTATAAGTTTAGTCCATATTGATTTTAAAAATTAAAGAGATTGTTTATGAGTTTTTTTTTTCTACAATGTAATAAGATTAAATTGATTTAATTATAAGTTAGGGTAGAGACTAAATTCTTTTGCATACTAATTTTTGTATGTAAATATACAGTAACTAAAGCTATAATTTAAAACATTTTGAAACTATTTAATTATAGGCTAAATTGAAATCAAACCTAAAGTATAAGGACTAAAATTATATTTTTTTTCAATAAAATTTTAATAGAAGTCGACATGTAATCAAAATGGACAATTCACCAATTTCTGTTAGTCACCGTTTTAGTTCAAATTTAAAATGCTTTACCAAACCTCAAGAACTAAAAGACATTAATACTAAATATCATAACAAAAAATATGTTATATTGACATATTTAATTGGCATTTGGATTTTAGATGTAAAGATTCAAATTATTAATATATATAATAATATTTATAAAAATTATAAATACAACAAAATTTGTTATATGAGTGATAACTTACCTAGCGTATTATAAATATTAGTATTGTAGATATCGTATTTTGTCCTGCCTTTTTTATTTTTTTCATTAATTTATTTATTATTTTTTTAAAAGAATTTGAATTTAAATTTAAATTTAAATCTTAATATTTAAATTTACGTTTTAAAACAAAAACAAAAATAAAAACATATTTAAAATTAAATTTAAAAGTAAAGATTTATTTTTCTCAACCATCACCTGTTTTCCTGAGTCACAACCCTCCCACTTTCTCCCACTTTCTCCCAATCTCTCACGTTCTCCCACTCTTCCACCTTCTTCCCCAATCTCTCACGTTCTCCCACTCTTCCACATTTCTCTGTACTCCATTTCACTATCTAAACCTACTTCACTTCTATCTAAAAAAAGGAGCCATTTCCCTGTAAAAAGAGAAGGAGAAGATTCAAAATGGGGGAGAATTTTTTTTGCTGCAGAATTATTTGGTAGAGAAGAGGGACACGTAAAAGATTTTTTTTTGGAAGAGGTGAGGAGGATCAACCCATAACATTTTGCATTTAAGGCAGACCTTGTAAGTTTTTTTTTTTTTTATTAATGTTTGATGATACTCGCTTAATTATTTGGCACCGATCTGGATGCTGTCTTAATTATTCATTTAAATCACTCATTAATTAGCTGGTGTGTTAATCATTTGGCACTCATTAATTAGCTGGTGTGTTAATCATTTGGCACTCATTTCACATCTTTTAATTATTTGCATCATTTGAATTATTTGGCACCCATTTGACTCTTTGATTGCTGCCCTAATAATTAGTGTTTTGCATCTGATTACACTTATTTCTGCACATCTATTTGGCCATTTGACTATTTTGATGGATGAGTTCTGCATCCGTTTAATTATTTGGCTGTTGTGAGTTAATTATCTGATTTGGCATTAATTATTTGGTTAATTAATTAGCATACTGTCAATGCTATGTTAATTATTTGGTATGTGTTAATTTTCTGCATCCTCGTTAATTATTTGACATCCATTTGGCCATTGGAGTATTTTGATTGCTGAGTTCTGCATGCTAATTAATTTGACACCCATTTTGACTATTTGATTGCTGAGCTGATTAATTAGTTGTTTTGCATCCTTAATTAATAAGTGTGTTCTTGATTAATTATTTGGCATCCATTTGGGTGCTACGTTAATTATTTCATTTGGTTAATTAATTAAATGATGTGTTAATTATTTGATTGATGTCTTAATTATTTAACACTTATTTGACACTCATTTGGCATACTGATCTAATTATTTGCTATCTTTTTAATTATCTAAACACCCATTTTACATTCTGTGTTAATTGTGTATCTATTTGTTATCTTGCTTTAATAATTATCCATTTGGCATATATGTTAATTATGCATTTGAAAATAACTATTCATTTGACATACTCTTTTAATCATGCATGGTTAATTAATTAGTTAATTAATTAGCGCAATGTATTTGACAGTTTTAATTTTTGACATCCTCCCTTGTGAGCTAATTATTTGCATATCGTTAATTATTTTGGCACTCATTTGGTCTCTTATGTCACTTACTCATTCAAATTATTTGTATTCTGTATTAATTAATTAATCACTAAAACTATTTGACATCTATTGGCTACTGTGATTATTTATTGGCATCTTGCATTAAACCTACTTTGACACTCTACAGTTAATTATTATTTCACCCATTTGACATCCTCAAGTAATTATTTATTACTCTGGTCTAGCATAATTAATTATTTTGCATATTTCTGAATTAATTAATTATTTTGCATATTTCTGAATTAATTAATTAATTTGCCTATTTCTGCATCAATTAATTATTTTTCACCTTTCTGTATTAATTAATCATTTTGCATCATTTTGAATTAATTAATTATTTTGCATTCTTTTGAATTAATTAATTATTTTGCATCATTCTGCATTAATTAATTATCTTGCATGTGCTGTATTAATTAATTATCTTGTACATTTTGCGTATTGCTTACATTATCCTGTATTTGTTTTATGCATTTATTTTATCTCAACATATTACCATTTAAGTATTTTTCAAATTTCATAATGTTTTGTCATTGTTATTATTCATTTTTCAATTTAAATATAAAAATATAAATTGGAGAAAAAATATTGTTTTTTATGGATTTTATAATTTAAAATCCATGAATACATGAAATTTTTTCGTTTGAAATTTAATTAATAGATTGTTTTTAAATAAACACATTTCATATTTTAAATGAGACTGAGTAGATGTTTTCATTCTAGATACATGAAATTTTTCATTAAACACCTATGATAGAGATTAAAATATCAAGTTTTGGTATCTTAATATTCTTAAGGTGAATAAAAATCTTTTAAAACAAAAATAAACTTAATTTTTCTAATGGCTCCTATGTCACTCATAATCATCAATTCATGCTTAGGTTTTACTTTCTTCGATATGAATTGATAAACATGAGATATTTAAACAAAACCTAAATAAAAACTTTATTTTGTGAATCTGTATAATTTAATTTAAAAGATAAAATTGGGTAACCATTTTTTTGGGTGTTGTAGGGTGCTAACACCTTCCCTACACACAACTGACTCCCGAACTTAAATCTCTGAATGTACGCAGACCATTTTTTTTTTCTTTTTTTGGGTGACCAATCACACCCTAATATGGTTGGTGGCGACTCCAAAACTATTTATTAAAATTAAATAAACGGGGAGGTCGGCCGCTCCGCGTAGCGATCACGTCGCGACAGCTTGGCGACTCCACTGGGGACATTGCAATGTGTAAGAGAGTCAAGCCAGTACATTTCTTATCTTTTATTCTTATTATATTATAATATGTTGGTTCACTTAATTATTTGTTTTTTTATTGATTCATATGTAATATTTTGTACTATGTTATTGGTACATTTTTTTTATGCCAACATGCATTTACACACACTCACAAGCCCTCTACCCGGGCTACAACCTTATAGGACTAGAATTGAGGATGGAGTAGTGTTGACCTTCGAGGGGTTTCGACTCCCGTGTAGGCACATGAAAAATCCTCGCTCAGATTAATTCTTTTGTTATTTCTTAAATAACATTAGAATAAGTTTGAGGGCCTTTTAATTTATAAGAGTTTAGATGATACCAACACCATGTCATTTTCTTTTTGACATATTTTATCCAAAAGTCAAATATTCAAATTATTTTTATTTATTTATTTTAACAAAGTTTCACATTTTCCTAAAATTTTAAATAATACATATTTCATTTTAAAAAAAAAGAATTTCAATAATAGTATTTTCTATATTATTATTATTTTGAGTTTGATATTTAAATTTTATTTATCTTAGTTCCCTAGAAATTGGGTCATTTGGCTTCATGCAATACTTTAAAGATAAGTAATGTTTACATTGTAGAGGTACATGAAAACCTTTATATTTTCTAAAATTAACTAAATATTAAAAAACAATTAAGCTAAAGTACATAAAATTCTTATTTCTTTTCTTTTCATGTTTTTTCTTTCTTTTTGATTTTTGATTTTTGATTTTGATTTTTGATTTTTGATTTTTTTGAATTTTTAAATTTTTTTAAATTTTTTCTTTCTCTTTCTTCCCTTGCTCTTTAGTCTTCAAAGTTTTCAAAATAATCAAAGTAAAACATAGCTCACCCTACTCCAATTCATCATCCTTACAATACGATGCATAAAAGTCGAATCATGGAAGAACAAGATAAAGACATGGATAAAATGAGACAAGATATTAATAGTCTTGGGGAACAAGTTTCAAAAATACTGGAATTGCTTTCAATAGGAAAAGGAAAAGTCGTCATAGAAACAACACAATCAAGCAATCCAGTTCAAGACACCAATGATCCCATTTATCCCCCAAGATTTATGTCACGCCACATGAACGTTACACAGTCTCAAACTGCTCGACACTATGTTGCTATGAATCCACTTTTTGATGTTCCACCTCCTGTCCCAGATATAGAACAATTGGAAGCTCAGGCTAAAATTCAAGACATAAGGCAAAATGAGAACACTTCGGCTAAGCAAAAACTAGATGTTTTGGAAGAAAGATTGCGAGCAATTGAAGGGACTGATGTTTATGGAAATATAGAAGCAACACAGTTGTGCTTAGTGCCAGACTTGATCATTCCAGCAAAGTTTAAAGTTCTCGAATTTGACAAATATGATGGATCATCGTGTCCAAGGAGTCATCTTATAAGGTATTGTAGAAAGATGACAATGCATATTGGTAATGATAAATTGTTGATCCATTGCTTTCAGGACAGTTTGACTGGTCCAGCTACTCGATGGTATATTCAATTAGATAATACACACATTCATGTTTGGAAGGATTTAGCTGATGCATTTCTAAAGCAATATAAACATAATATTGATATGGCTCCAGATCGTTTAGACTTGCAACGTATGAAGAAGAAGAATTCAGAAAACTTTAAAGAATATGCTCAACGATGGAGAGATATGGTCGCGGAGGTTCAACCACCATTAACAGACAAAGAAATGACGTCTATGTATATGAATACTTTGCGGGCTCCATTCTATGATCGAATGATTGGTAATGCTACAACCAATTTTTGTGACATTATTGTTATTGGTGAAAGAATTGAATATGCGATAAAGCACGGGAGATTAGCAGAGGCTTCAGCTGAGTATGAGGGATTAAAGAAAGGAACAACATCTAAGAAGAAAGAAGATGAGGTTCATGCATTTGGTTTTCCTAATTTAGGGAACCACAAATCGTTTTTTTAGCCAAATGAAACATGACCAAAATTTTTCTTCATATATAAGCAATGTATCTCATGTCCCTCATAACAACTATGTACCAACTCACTCTTTCTCTAGAGCCCAAAAGCCTATTAATTCAAACTCTTCTCAACCATTTGTACAAGGTCAAAGTAGCGAGACCAACTCAGATACATGGCAATTTGATCCAATTTCCATGACATATACAGAACTTTTACCTCATCTAATTCAAAATCGACAGTTAGCTCCTATCCCAATGAATCCTATACAATCTCCTTATCCAAAATGATATGATTCAAATGCTCGATGTGATTATTATGCCGAAGGAGCAGGACACTCAATTGAAAATTGTTTGGCTTTAAAAAGGAATGTGCAATCTTTGATTAATGATGGATGGTTAAGCTTCAAAAAAGTTGGTGAGAAGCCGGATGTCAACAACAATCCACTGCCTAATCATGAAAATCCAAAAGTGAACATTGTAGATTGCTTTGTTTGAAAAGTGCAAAAATGAAGGAGAAACAGTTTATGCATGTCCACCTGATTTCGAGCTTAATACTTGGGATGTTGTAGATATACCTACATTTTCAAAAGAATTTCAAGAGTAATGATTAAGCTTTTATTTGTCAAATTCCTTTTATTTTATAGTGGCTCTACACAAGGCCACAATGTTTTATTTGCTTTACAATATGAATGTACTGTTTTATTTGTTATTTAATGAAATCTTCGCATTTTCCTTTCGTTCTTTCCAACTTCTTCTCTCTGCTTTCTTTCTTGCATTTGGCAAATTAAATATAACAGTCCAAACCTTTTCATAGACAACATTCATAAGAATGAAGATGTTAGTAATTCCAATTATACCCTTGATACCTTAATATACACTACGAAATCTGACAAAGAAAGTGACGATGAAGATGCCAGAGGAATATCCTCAAAACTGTTAAGAATGGTAGAGGAAGAAGATAAGGTCTTAGATCCTCGCCAAGAGCTAGTTGAAGTAATCAATTTGGGTTCTCAAGAGGAATCAAATGATGCAAAAATTGGCACATCAATGACTAGTGAAGCGAAAAAATGATCAATTTGTTACGTGAGTACTCAAATATTTTTGCTTGGAGTAATCAGAATATGCTGAGATTAAATACGGATATTGTAGTACATTATGAAGACGGAATGCAACCTAGTAAGACAAAACCTACGTAAAATGAAGCTTGATATATTATTTAAAATAAAAGAGGAAGTACATAAACAATTTGAAACAGTGTTCCTCACAGTCTCCAAATATCCTGAACGAGTGGCAAACATTGTTCCAGTATCCAAAAAAACAAACAAAAAGACAGAAAAGTGAGAATGTGTATGGACCATAGAGATTTAAATCGAGCTAGTCCAAAGACAACTTCCATTTACCTCATATCGACATGTTGGTGGATAACACTGCAGGATACTCAACTTTCTCCTTCATGGATGGTTTTTCAGAATATAATCAAATTAAAATGACTGAAGAAGATAAAAAAAAAAAAACAACATTCATTACCTGTTGGAGAACATTCTGCTACAAAGTAATGCCTTTTGGTTCAAAAAATGCTGGGGCAAATATCAGTGAGCAATGGTTACACTTTTTCATGATATGATGCATAAGGAAATAGAGGTGTATGTTGATGATATGATTGCAAAATCCAAAGCAAATGAAGATCATACAACTATACTCCAAAAATTATTTAATTGGTTGAGAAAGTATCAATTGAAATTAAATCCATCCAAATGTACATTTGGGGCAACCTCGGGAAAACTGTTGGGATTCATTGTCGGTGAAGAAGGGATCAAAGTAGACCCAGATAAAGTGAAGGCTATCATGGACATGCCATCCCCTGAAACAGAAAAAGAAGTTCGAGATTTTCTTGGAAGACTGAATTACATATCCAGATTTATCTCGCATTTAACTTCAACCTGCGAACCAATCTTCAAGCTTTTACGTAAAAACAATCCAAGAAAATAGAATGAGGATTGTGAAGAAGCTTTCAACAAAATTAAGCAGTATTTGCAGAGCCCACCTGTATTATAATAAGCCATGGTATTTTGATATCAAGCAATACATAAAGTGTAGAGAAATATGGAGCTTCAGAGAATGACAAGCGCACAATAAGAAGGTTGGCCATGAACTTTTTCTTAAGTGGTAAAGTTCTTTATAAAAGAAACCATGATATGGTACTCCTTCGATGTGTTGATGTGGAAGAAGCAAAACAAATTATGACAGAAATTCATGAAGGAATATGTGGAACACATGCGAACGGACATATTATGTCTAGACAAATACTTAGATCTGGTTATTATTGGACAACGATGGAATCAGACTGTATAAAATATGCAAGAGAATGTAAAAAGTGTCAAATTTATATGGATAAGATTCATGCAGCAGCATCTCCATTGCATGTCTTGTCAGCACCATGGTCGTTTTCTTTATGGGGAATGGATGTTATTGGACCCATTGATCCTAAAGCCTCAAATGATCAACATTTTATTCTTGTGGCGATTGATTACTTCACTAAATGATTAGAGGCAACATCTTACTGCAATGTTACAAAAGGAGTGGTGCTCAAGTTTATCAAAAAAGAGTTGATCTGTCGTTATGGTCTACCAGAGGGTATTATTACAGATAATACCAAGAACCTTAATAACAAAATGATGGACGAACTTTGTGAGAAATTCAAGATCAATCACAGAAATTTGTCTCCATATCACCTCAAGACGAATGTGGCAGTTGAGGCAGCCAACAAAAATATTAAAAGAGTCATTGAGAAGAAGACAACAACATACAAAGATTGACATGAAATTTTACCATTTACACTGCATGGATATCATACATCAGTTCATACTTCAACAGGGGCAACACCATTTTATTTGGTTTATGGTATAAAAGTTGTCCTACCTTTAGAACTTAAGATACCTTCATTGAGAGTTATCATGGAAGCTAAGTTAGATGAAGTTGAATGTCGTTATGAGCAGTTGAATTTCATTGAAAAAAAAATGTTTGGCAGCATTAAGTCACAGACAACTTTACCAAAGAAGACTAATGCGAGCATACAATAAAAAATTGCACCCTCGAAGTTTTTGAGAAGGAGATTTGGCGTTAAAAAGGATATTTTCATTTCAAAAGGATCATCGAGAAAAATGGACTCCTAATTATGAAGGTTCGTTTGTGGTGAAAAAGACTTTTCCAGGAGGAGCTTTGCTTTTAACCAATATGGATGGTGTTAAGCTAAAAAATCATGTGAATTCAGATTATGTTCGAAGATATTATGCGTGAGGCCTTTTCATAGAAAATTTCGTAGTGTTGAAAGAAGTCAAGGGTATTTCTAGGAAACTTACATTTAGTTCTTAGAATGTTATTTCATATGTATAAATTGTCCCTTACCTCCTCTCTTTGTACTCTTATTCCAAGAATCGTTGTTATCTTTTCATTTCTTATCATATTTATCAAACACTTCTTTACTTGTCAATCCATTCTTTCATTTTTTTTTAAATATCATCAACTTATAGTAAACATCAATTTATTCATTAGTCTATTGTTCTATCTATTTGTTAATTAACAATGATTCAGTACAACTTATTGTATTTGCAAACCAAGTAAAAGCTATGATTTTCTCTTGTTAAGACTTAAGGAATTGTAGGTGTTTACAAGTCCAGACAAATTTCTCTATGATTGTGAGTTGCTGCAATTGGAAGTCTGAATCCTAAAGGATTCATGTTTTGTGAAGTCCAAGACGAAAACAACATTATGTCATTACAACATAGTACAATCTTTCGCAGTTTGGATTCATTTGTTTGATACGAAGAGAGGCGAGTTCGACAGCTTAAAAAGTTCTCGTGATACATGTCTTATTCTATCCTACGACGATTATGCAGATAGATTGTTAATGGTATTGGTAAAATGGAGTAGTGAGCTATTTATTCCTTTGAAAAGCATAATATTTTTAAATTAAATTTCAAATATGTTTTAAAAGAAGGATGAGTCCACTTTATCAAATCTAGCCCTAGAGCTAAGATTGGTGTTTTTTTACAAATTTGATCAAATCGAGCTCAGATATGAAGCTGAGGTCGAAGCCTGTTTATCAGGTCCTTTCTCATTTACCAAACTTAGTCCTAGAGCTAAGGTTGATGTTTTTCTTAAAAAAAAATTTGATTAAATCGAGCCCAGATATGAAGCTGAGGCCGAAGCCTGTCTATCAGGTTCTTTCTCATTTATCAAACCTAGTCCTAGAGCTAAGGTTGATGTTTGTTTTTTTTTTAAAAAAAAAAATTGGTTAAATCGAGCCCATTAATTTGGTTGGCCATTTTTTTTTCTTTTTTGGGTGACCAATCACACCCTAATATGGTTGGTGGCGACTCCAAAACTATTTATTAAAATTAAATAAACGGGGAGGTCGGCCGCTCCGCGTAGTGATCACGTCGCGACAAGTATATATTTAATTATTATCTAAAAATGGTTTAGTGTTATAATTATAGAAAGGTATATTATCTTTTTTACCCATTTTATCTATTGAGCATGATTTCTTTGTAATTAAATTAGAATAAGATAAATTTGAGGCCAGTTTAGTTAAGTAATTTGTGTGTTACACGGTGAATGAGAGGCCAACTACAGGAAACAAAACCAATTATATTTTAGTTATATTCATCCAAATAATTATAAATAATTAAAATTATATTTTAGTTATATTCATCCAAATAATTTATTATAAATATTTATAAATTCATAATTAATCACAACTAATGATGATTGTAAATATTGATTATTATAAATGGTTACCGTTAATGTTTATGTATTTGAATTTGTTATAAGATACTATCAACAATCCTTTTCATATTTTGCATATGTGTTTATTTATGGTTGTTTACGATTTTGATCCAATAATATCGTTTGTATTTAAAAAACATTATCTATAATACTATTTTCATCTATCCATGAACTTAGTTAGTACACTATTATTAAACTACTTCCATTTGTATGTCGATTTCTATACGATTTTCTTATTTCTTAATTGTTGAATTTGCAGTAGTCAAGTGAGCTATGTCATATAATATTCATTTTATTTGTAAAAAAGTATAATATACAAAATAAAAAAATAAAAAAATTTATTCATCACTTTATTCATTTTCTAAAAAGTGGTAAATTTTCTATAAAAAAATAAATAACAAATTGCACATTCAAACTTTTAACTGTAAAAATTTAAGTTTCAAAACGGTGAGCGTACAAATTGAACCTTAGTCTAAATTGGATGTGAGTCTATAACAATTATACAAATTGGACCTTAGTCTAAATTGGATGTGAGTCTATAACAATGATACAAATTGAATACTTAAATAATAGAAATCTGAACATCCAATTTTATTTTTTTATTAAGGTAAATTAATACAAAAAAATCAACGTTAAAAATATCTACAAAGACATTATAGTTTAGATAAAGGGTTAAAATGATTATTATTAGAGATTTTAATCACACAATTGAAATTACTAGAGATAGAAAATTTAACTCAAGTAGTCAAAAGAAACTATTCTATTTTTTTTGTTTAAAGAAAGAAAGAAAACAAAGGGCGGAATTAATCACTGAAAAGACTACGCTAATGGAATTAAAAGTAAAAAAATAATACATTAACACACCCAATTTGGCTCCATGAAAATCTCTCCCCCTCACTCCTTCAATCTAGCCTCTTTTTCTCCTTTCCCATTTCTCATCTACAGACCTCTCTCTCCCTCCTTCAACGTATTCAATGGCGGCTCTTCAATTCTTAGCTATTTCAACCGCCTGTTTCAGGTCTCTTTCTTCTTCACTTTTCTTCTCTATAATCATTTATTTATTCAACATCGTTTGTCAGTTTTAATGATTTCTGAATTTGACCTTTCCCCTATCTCAGCAGCCTTCTTTGATTTTTCGTGATTTCATCTCGCTTTTCTTTTTTCTATCTCTGTGGCGATTCGATTTTGCTTTTGGTTACCGCTTCCTTTTTGTATCGCATTGATCTTTGAAGTTGTTCGTTGGATTATCAAGTTTGAGCTCTTCGTTGTTTTCACCTTATTTGAGGTCGTCGATGTTTTAGGTTGTAGTTCGAACCTGAGGAGGCATGGCTTCTCCGCCGATGGAGGAGCCAGGACAATTGAAGCGCGCGATGATTGACTCGACGGCTGGCGCAATTGCTGGTTGTGTATCTCGGACGGTCACGTCTCCTCTCGACGTGATTAAGATCAGGTTTCAGGTTGATTTTGGTTCCATTGGCTGCATTTGTTTGATTTCTAGGAAAAGTAGAACAGAGAAGAACGATATGTTTTAAGCAGCGAATATAGTTTGTATGCTGTTGGCTGTAAGAACGAAATTGAACTTCGTGTTTTCTTCTCCTCTTGCTGGATGAGTCCGTGGTTGTTTATGATTTCAATTGGAAGTTTGAATCTGTTTCTGTTCTAAAAAATGTATAGCGTACTTTTTCTTTCTTTGATGTTGTTCGTCTCACTTCTTCTGTTCAGCGTCTTTCTGTGCCTTTTTCTTACACAGCGTGCATATGAAGATTTTGATTGTTCCAACTAAACTCTTTACGCATGGAATTTCCGTTGTAAAATAGTTTCTTTATTTAGGATAGTTGGTTTTTCATCTAATATAACTGTGGTCTATCACTAATAGTACTTAAATGTAGATCCCATTGATTGACAGCTTCTTCTTCTTTTTCTTTTCTGCATTCTTCTGTGCTTGCTACAGAGTAAAATTTCCTGTGTGACTGTCTGCTATATTACGCCAATTGTGCTCTCTTGCGCTGTAATGTATGCTTATATTCATGTTATTTTTGTAGGTTCAACTGGAGCCAACAACTTCATGGGCTTTGGTTCAAAGAAGTTTATCTGGACCATCAAAATACACTGGCATGGTCCAAGCAACAAAGGATATTTTCAAAGAGGAAGGTTTACCGGTTGGTTGTTTATGCTTGATCTTATATGTATTCTGCAATCGACATGTTATGTTGGAAATATAAAGTTTAGGAAAGATTGCCGTTACACGAGTTTGCCTATTTACATTATGTTACTCTTATTAATGCAAGAAAGATTGTATGCAATTGGAAAGATAAGCGAGGATTTTTTTGTGGGTAGAGATACTTGAGGAAATTAAGTTGTTTACTTGATAACTGATAGTGGAGGAATAGGGATTGGGAATAAGGAAGAGGAGAGGTGATGTATTTGCTGATCAAATCGTCTTGAAAGCTCTTTGATGAAACCAATGTGGAACTAGGTAATTGCAAATATGGTGATTGGATGAAAATTGGTTTACAAAATAAAGATTGACTGGTAGCTAATGCAGAAAAAATCCACACAAAACAAGGATTTTTCAGAAGATTATCCAGTGTACCTTTCAAAGACATGTAATGCTCTAAGTTTGATTATAAATCTGGAGGGAAAAAAAGCTTGCCAAACCTGTACATCTGCAAGTTTCTGAGCTTAAAAGGCTTGATTCTAACCACTGCTTACTTCATTCTTGGTTTTCTTGAGACCTAATTTCTTTGTTAAATCACACTAACACTGTGTCATACTTGATTGAGTAAGGCTTTTATTTTGCATTCATTGCCTTTAATGTTTCAAATCCCTATGGCTTGTTCCTGTTCAGTTGTATCTGTGTGCTTCCTACAGCTCTATTCTTTTGACATTAGAAGTTAACACTGTGCATGTATTTTGTGACTAAAGTAACCGATATAATTTAGTATAATTTCTGAATGGTTTGACCATTCCCCCTTTCCTCGAATTTGATGAATCCTGGAAAACGTAGCATGGAATACTTTTGTTTACTTGGACTGTTTCCACTTCTATTCAACATTCTTCTGGATATACTGCGGTGTCATATATATCCCAGATTTTTTTTTTTTGTATTTTTTCCTTCTTTAATTTAAGAGTTATCTATTGCAGGGTTTTTGGCGTGGGAATGTTCCTGCTCTGCTCATGGTTATGCCATATACAGCTATACAATTTACCGTTTTACATAGACTGAAAACATATGCCGCTGGTTCCTCGAAGACAGGTACTATTTAGAATATACATCAAATAGGCAGCCTAAGCACACTTAAACTAGTTAAGGCATATATATCTTCACAAACTGTGTTATTTAACCCCCCCATTCCACCCCACACACACACACACACACACAAAGGAGAGATGGTTGAAACCCTAATAATAAAAATAATAAAGAAATTATGGAGGTGGATAGGGTTTAGTGGGGGGATAGAATTAATGGAGGAATCTAGATATGGATTGTGCTCTAATAACCATCCTAAGTCAAACCAGTCAAAGGGATAAACTATGAACTAAAGCTTTGAGGTTCAGATCATAGTGGCCATCTAGTATAATACCAGGTCCATTCAAGTTCTATGAGATAAAAATGTTGGAGGATCAAACCTTTTCCTGGCCTCTGCCTAAACTAGCCAGACATCCATAGTTATTAAATAAAATGATGAACAAATCAAATGTTTTCTCCCTTTCTCCATCCCCTCATCTTCCTTCCCAAAAATTGGAATAGAGCAACATTCATGTTTTTTAGTTTTATCATCTAATATCTAAAGAAAAGAACCCATATAACCAAACAAAAACATCGACTACCTGGTTTCATGTAAGAAAATTGATTATCATTTATGTCATTAACAAAAGAGATCATTTTAGAGTATCAAGTGAAGTTGGAAAAATACAAGTAAAAACGAAGAATCAATAAATGTATTCTCCCTTCCTCCATCCCTTGGATTCATGTTTTTTAGAATTTCAACTTCTTTTTTTCTTCTCACTGGATGCATTATTCTCAAAGTGGTTTAAAGAAAAATTTGAGCTCTCTTTTTCCAATTTCATTTGATACTCTAGAACAATCTCTCTTTTCTCAATGAGATAAATGTACTCAACTTTCTTGCCAACCAGGCAGTTGATGTTTTGTTTGGTTACATAGGTTCCTTTCTTTAGATATTAGTGCTAAACCTACTTGTGAATACTTGTTTCTGTTTTCATTTATCAATCTTGTCTATTTTTACCTGATGCAGAGGCCCACAAACAGTTGAGCCCATCTCTCTCTTATATTAGTGGGGCACTGGCGGGGTGTGCAGCAACCATTGGATCATATCCATTTGATCTTCTTCGAACTATACTGGCTTCACAAGGTGAACCGAAGGTATCAAATTTGATGAACGACTCATTTTTTCTTATGGCACAACTAGAAATTGTTTTTACCACTGGAAGAAATGCTTTTGAGAACTATGATTGTGTTTATAAAGAATCATGCTAATGTACATGGTTTTGATGGGAAAAATAATTTCACTTGTGCATACATAAAAAGAACATGATCTAACTAACTTTTTTTTTTAGAACAGTTTTTCTTTCTGAAAGATCTCAAAAATATTCTTTAGCATTTCAAGCATTGAGCTAAATTGGGGATCTCTATGCTTTTTGTAATTTAAAAATCAATATATCAGTCTCCCATATGTATAATTAGACATAGACTACATTGTTTTGAAGAGAAAGGGATAAAGACGATGGGCGTCGTCAAATGTACTCTAACAATTTTATTTGGACACCAGCTTCTTAAAATTCTTTTATTTCTATGATTCTGCCAAGGAGCATTTGAGTCTGCATTTTCAATAGTGTTTCTGTGTCAAATTAATAGTAACATGTTTGCATAAATTTGTAGATATATCCAACCATGAGGTCTGCATTTATTGATATAATCCGCACTCGAGGATTTCGAGGAATGTATGCTGGATTGTCACCTACACTTGTTGAGATTGTTCCATATGCGGGTCTACAATTTGGCACCTACGACACATTCAAGCGATGGACTTCAGCAAGTCTACTACACCATTCTTTTATTTTTTCATTTGCACGTTTTCTTTTTGGTTGCTTATCTCTCCCCTTATCTCACAGTTTCCCTCGAAATGATATTTGCAGTCATGGAACCTCCGCCACTACCCAAATTACGGACTAGGTAATACAGAAGATGACCTCTCAAGCTTCCAACTTTTTCTTTGTGGATTGGCTGCTGGGACATGTGCAAAACTTGTTTGCCATCCACTTGATGTGGTTAAGAAAAGATTCCAGGTACGCACAGTTTGCTCTCTGCTGTTGGATGAATGACTTCAAAATAGATTAAGATGATAATAATAATAGTGTAATGGGGTTTTCAAATGATTCATTACCCGGTAAAATTGGCTATGGAGTATATTAGAATGAGTTTGAGATGAATCTTTTTTAGTGTAATTTTTTTCTTTTTAATATCTATTTGTGAATGTCCTTAGTTATCCACACTTCGATTAATCTCACGGAACACTACAACACTTAGCCATCTAAGTTCATTTAGCCATCAAGAAAACTTAGAGAAAATTAACTTTTAGATACATGGTCACCCTTTTTTAGAAAAATATCATAATGTGCTTTCTTTTTGCACATAAATTAAATGCTTTCTGAGAGTATATATTATTGTATGGGAAATGCTTTGAAAATATAGATTTAATATTTAATATTTTGAAAGTATATTGGAATTTGAATGCAATTTAATATTTTGCTTTGCTGAATCATTAAAAGTTTAGAAATGTACTTTTAGTTCGTTGGTTAAATTAGAGTTTTGATTTCTGTCGAGTAGGCTTTGAACAACTTTCAATCCAAATTCAATTTTGCTATATTTACCAATTTGATTATTGTATATGGTTGGTTGGGTAGATAGAAGGGCTACAAAGGCATCCAAGATACGGTGCAAGAGTTGAACAACATGCATACAGAAACATGTTTGATGCTTTGAGACGAATTTTGAAAAAGGAAGGAACCGCTGGGCTTTATAAAGGCATCATTCCCTCTACCGTCAAAGCTGCTCCCGCTGGCGCTGTCACTTTTGTGGCTTACGAGATTACTTCTGATTGGCTTGAATCTATTTTAACTTCTTCTTCTTCATGATTCATTCTCTTCTAACCTTTCTCACTTATTACCTAAATTCCTAAATTCTTTTCTTCAGGTTTCAACAATAGAATGCCCCAAAATAGAAAAAAGTTAGGGCTATGCCATTTTTTTTTCATTTTCTTTTTTGTTTTGTTTACATCACCCATTAGATTTTGAGTATAATGTAGAGATGTCGGTGATGGTGCTTTCGAGATAGAAATTTTATCGAAAGCACAACATAAACCTCGAAGGTTTATTCTCATAAATTATGAATTTATTCACATTTTTATTATTAATGAACATCAATCAAACTAACACCTTTTTTCTTTGTTTTTGTTTGGTTAGTTTTCTTTGATTATAGATCTGTTACTTTAGAAATAAAAAAAAAACTCAAATAAGAACCTTCAATTTTGTATCCACTATAGGCCTATGACAAAATATATATATATAAAGACTATTAGTTGTGTGACCAACCAAGCAAACAAGAAATCTGAAAAGGTTTATAATTTCTTAAATTAAGAGTTTTAAAGAGCTAATAAACGCAAAAGGTTAACAACAAATTTTAGATTTGTGTTCCTACTTGGTTTTAAACTTTAGGAAGTGCCTAACAGCCTCATAATTGTCTAATTGGCCTTTAAAACTTGACATAATCTATTTGATATAGAATTGACTTTTAAGTCTAATCCCTTAAACCTATAGATTAGAATTTTTTGTTAGGTGGATTAGTGAATTTTTTTTTTAAAAAAATGAAATTAAACAAGCCGAAAACTCTAGTGGACATAAAATTGAAAAATTCAAGGACTTACTGTAATGTACATAAAATCAAGAGTTTAAAGACTCGGTATAAAATAATTGAGAAAACTTTTGGAACCTTTTATTATTTCTTCTTAGGAGCAAATCGCCCCTACCGTTGTTTTCATGGCTCCATTCCTGGACGGAATTTCCAAGTGTTAAAAATAACATTCAAAATTTAGTACATAAAAAACTAAACTTAATGGTTGGTTAGTCCCAAAACACAAAAAGAGAGTAAAAAATAAATAAAAACCTGTTCAATTAAGAATCCTTGATTTTGTCTCTAAGACTGTCCTCTGGAGGCAGAGACAGAAACTGCAAAATGGTTTGTATTTGAGCAACACTAACATTATACCTTTCAGCAATTTGGTGAAGTCCCATTGGCCCATCATGATCATCGGCCTTACCTTCGTGTAAGAGAATTATTTGTCGCATCTGTGCTACGTTTAGTGTTCCTGGTGGGGCTGGCCGATCCTCGTATTTACTTGAACTTATATTTGTATCTCTTAGCTTTGGCATTGGTCTTCCGTATCTCTCCACCACAGAGGCCTGTTACATTTATCAAATCACAAATCACTATCACATTAGGACTTTTTTAAATGGTAGGGGCATATTTAGAAATGATTTTAAAATGTCAAAAACCAAACTCGTCTAACAGAACTTTTTCATTGATTAAGAGTTTGAAACAAAACATTGAAGTGCTTTTAATCACATTTTTTCTTCTTTTTTTTTGGAAATAGTCTAATTTTATACTTTACAAAGCAAATTTTATTACATGAAATATGATTTTGATTTTTTTAAAAAAAATTAACCATTTCTAAACCACTCTCAAACCTGTCCTAAGTAATTAACTCATTTGAGCATAACTTAGTGAACAAAATGCCAATTGTCACCTCACACATCAATGGATATATATATTACACTTGTCTTTGCAAATGATCATATGATTATCAATTTGTGTAGATAGATAGATGTACAAATACAAGAGACTATCCAGAAAGCCAAAGAGAAGAGGAATCTCCTTGCCTAGATTACTTACTTAGACCAAGGAGGCTCAGAAAATTTTTCTTCTAAATAAAATAATAAAACTTGCCTCCTCACCAATATATATAGAGAGAGAGAAAAAAATAATTCTCCATATTTCTGATGTGAGGTACCATCACGATTTTGAAGGAGTTATTATAAAAAAAAATTATCCATTGTGTGTAGCTTGGACTTTTTTCTCCTAACAATTAAAGACAAAGACTATTAACTTATAGTCTTCCGAAATCACAAATTTAAATAGTGTTTCGATATAGATGATAAAGATTGACTAGTTACCAAGTGATCAGTTATTTGCTAACAGTTTAGATTAATCTTTATGAAGTTATCAGTAGGATCACACCAGATTCCTACAATAAGGATTACTAATGAAGTAAGGAATCGAGCATCGGATCATACTCAACCGTTAAAAGCAGTCTTGAAATTATATTCAATGCCTAAAATTTTGAGAGTAATTTAGCAGTTTCTTATGGAAACTTACCTCCCCCATCTCAAGTTTTCCTCCGGGCTTTGATTTTATCCGACCCACCATTTGGCTAAGCATGGCATCAAATTGGGGATCTCGTTCTTCAAGCATGTTTCCCGAATCACTTGCCGGGACATCACCTGAGGGAACAATAGAAAGTGGTTATCATTCGATTATATTGCATTCTATGAATCAATTCCTGTCAGCAGAAAACACATCACACTGATTCTGAAGTGACTTTCGACAACGTTTTGCAATTCACATGCAAAAAAAAGCAAGCTCGTTATCAAAATCCGATTATATAGATCTCAAAGGAATTCTGTCGAGCTGCATTTGGTTCAACCGAAGAAAGAGAATCAAACAAAAAGAGCATACGCAAGCCTAAATCATTTGGAAGTTTTTTCATGGCCTCTGTTTTTTTCTTTTTACATGTTTAGACACCGGAAGTCTAAATCAACGGAAGCTGACGAAAAACATACGCAATAGAAGCAGAGGACAAAAAACTTCTAAACTTTGTCTCCATAAATGCAACTAACAGAAATAATATAAGAAGACAATCACAATCTAATAAGCAAGTGAACTCAATGCTTAGGATAAAAAAGATCACATAAAACCGTAACCAGAAGGAAATGCTCACATTCAACAGTAACTTCGTCCATAATTCTACTTCTACAAAATCATGCACTAAGAAAAAAGATAGACGATAATGAACAGTAACCAGGAGATATTTCAGTTCAGAAAGACAGAAGTCGTGAAACAAGAAAAAAACGGAAGGAGAACAGTTAATTAAGTGATAATGATCAGATCAATAGTAAATGAACTTTTAAATTCAGATCCTAATGGAGAAATGCTGCTACATTACCTAGGGAAGATAATCAATAACAGCAAAAGCTAGTGGGAGAAAGCAGAAGGAAAAGAAGTTATCCAAAAAACTGAAGCTCGTTATCGAAATCGGATGATAAACAACACATACGAATTCTACAAAACTGCATTTAACTAAACAGAGAAAAATAAATAATCCTCGTGCATGAATCTCCGGTCTCAATTCTCAAGACACCACAAACGATTAACAAATGACAATTACCGGAATCAAGAGCGCCACTCTCCCGAGCCTTCTCGGCCACACGCGGCGGAGGCTTCCGATCGACGATGCTTTCCATTTTCAACGAAGAGGCGGTAGTGGAATCAATACTCGAAGCCGGTTTGATTCTTCCAGCTGCTCGACGAAATGCCTGTCCCATCCTTTCCTTCTTCAAAAAGAGCAACGATCTCACAAAACGAACTGGAATCAGAGGTTCAGATTCGTACAAAAATTGATCAGAACCCTACGAGACGGAGGGTTTTACGAGAAATTTTCAGGGGGAAAGGAGATGGAGATGAAATGAGGAATCGGGTGAGTCGTGACTCGTATTTTAGTGAGTTCGAAACTCGTGGGGCTAAGAAGAAAATAAAAAGTGTTAGGAGGGCGAACGTTGCCGATCCGATAATTCTCCACGTAGTGGAACTTGGCGTGGTCATTGTGTATTTATATGTCTCTTCCTTATGGGTCCCATCCCATTAAACCAAGCTTTTTGATTGGAGAAAATAAGACAAATTTTATTATATAATTTTTTTAAAAACGTTAAATATTTAAATATTTTGTAAACTTTTCTATGATTTTTTTAAAAAATAATGTAAAATTTGAAACATATTTCAAAAATTGATTGTTGCAAAACTATTTTTAAAAATAGGTGATTTGAGGTAAAATCGTGTATCCTATACACGACTTCGGACTCCACCTCTTTTATTTATTTTTTATTTTTATATATATACTACACTTGGTTCTATATTTTTTTATTTTCTAATTATTTATATACGTAGATTTCGTACATTTCACTTTTTTCTCATTATTTATATATATATATATACTCACATATAAAAATATATATTAAATATTTAAATTCTAAAAATATATTTCTTTACTAAAATTTTTTTATTTTTTTATTTTTTCTTTATTTATATTTAAATATCTCAAACTTCAATTTTCCTTATTAAATTCATCTTTTATAATTTAATTTAATTTAATTTTACATTATTTAAAAAAAAATCCACTTTTCTATTTTAAATCATTTGTCAATTTTATTTTAATTCTCATAACAAAATATACAAGCATCTTGGATGTTAAGGGATATTTTATAAGTTTTAATTTTGGCTATAAAATGATGCATAATATATAAGCATCTTGGATGTTAAGGGATATTTTATAAGTTTTAATTTTGGCTATAAAATGATGCATACTAGCAAGTTGGAGTCTCTAGGTGACTTTCAAAATTCCATCGTTAAATTTCCCCATTGGAATTCTTTGAATGAACAAAAAAAAAGAATTTTAAACAAAATAGTTATAACTAGAATTCTACTTCTCGATAAGGGATCCCCAACTCTAGTTGGAGATGTACTGCAAAAAAGGACTCAATTATGTATATGTAATGATGAAACTAAAAAAGAATATTTACCAAAAATATATGATCCGTTCTTGAGTGGTCCTTACCGGAGACGAATCAATTTACTTTTAGGATTCTCAATGCTAAATGAACATCAGTAGCAAATAAGTCATTTATTTAACATTTTGTAAGTATATGTTACGTTTCAATAAATTGGTTTTTATGAATGTGACACGTGACCCATAAACATGTAAATAAGTGCAAATAATCATTGAAATTTTGAAGTCTTGAAAAGCTTTTACCAACTCTAGTTCTGTTTCCGTGTGGAAAATTACAATGAATATAGTTTTAGGTTTCTCTTCAATTTATTTTAAGCTACTTTTAAAATATCAACTTTAATTTTTATTATTTTTAAAAAGTGACGAAATATAGACAAACCACCTCTAAGTTTGTTGAAATTAAGGCCCCACTAATTTTTAATTTAATCAAATAGTCCTTATAGGTTGCTAATTATCGTAATCAATTTATGGTAGTTTGTTAAAATTGTATCATTGAACTTGATGAACCAAAACCAAATAATAAAAATAATAATATCATTGAACTTCAAAACCAAATCAATTAACTCAAAATGTCATTACAGCAACTTCATCAAGAACAAATATCCCAAAGAAAAAAAAATCCAACATCCCTAAAACAAGGATTCAAACATGAAACAATCAAATTACAGTGAGTAAAACCACAAAGTAAACAAATAGGAAAATAAGAAATAAAAAAAGAACTTATACTGAGAAGGGAAAAAAGTTATAATAATAATATTCAACCTCCATTGATAGAAAAGAGCAGCAAGAAATCCAAAAGCCAACGTGATTGAAAACACTTTTAGAAAAAAATTCTGAAAAAGGAGTAAACTAAGTCCTCAACTTCAACTGATGATGAAGAGTGAAAAGAATAAAGAAAAAACAAAAACACAAATACGAACACGAACATATATACAGTATATTTTGGAAATATTAATTAAAAATGAAGATGAAAAAACACGTACCTGGGTTTCAAAAACAAAGCTGAGGCTTCGGTTTCATGCAGCTAATGAAGAGGCTGAGAATCGAGGACTTTGGAGGAGGGAGGAAAAATAATAATAATAATAAAATAATTCAAATAAAATTTAGAAGGCAAAGTCAGAATCATAAACAATAATGTAGATTTACCAACGAGTGCCACGAGAACTCGACAACAACACGAGAGCGAAAGATTAGCTACGGGTTTCGATTAGACTAGCCAAGTTTTGTTGGTGCATAGAAAAGAGAAGACTTCCAAATGTTATAATATCGATATATACCGGAATAAACTATGGCAAATCAAGAAGTAATATCTTTTTTGAAGGATGCTAACACCCTTTTCCAGGAATCAAGTTTCAAGCTTAGGTAACACCTCGCTATTGCTATTACTATTGCTATTGCTATTACATGGACTAACAACTACTGCTCTATCTTCAATCTTGAATTTTTCAATGCTAATTTCCAAGTTCTCAGTAGGTCTCACCTTTGGACAACCACGTCGTGATGGCTTAATTATCGAGTTCCCATCCAGAAACGGATCTTTATGCTTTCGCTTCTGTTTGACGTCCAACAATCCTAAAGCTCTTGCTTCTAGCGCTCTAGTTGTTGGGGGTCGGTTTCGACTACTGACTCTCCTTGAATTCATATTAAGTTGCTGATCAGAAACGTTCGAGACGACTTCAGAATTTTTAGCTATACTAGGATCGTTTGGTTCCTTGCTTCTTTGGTCAGGTCGTTCTTGTCTGATATGCATTATAACAGGTTCGTCAGTTTCAGCATCGAGAGGAACGGGCAAGTTTAAGTCTATTAAAGCACGAGATTGATTGAGGCCGATTTCCTTTGGGTTTCCATCAAGGCTAGATATGGGACTGCATCCAGATGAACTAGAAGATTTCTCCTGCAATGGATCTGCAATAGGCAGGATGTTTTTGCTACTATCGGAACCGTCTTTAGAGCAGCAGGCATCCTCCTCTTTCGGTTTGCAGCAGGCATCCTCCTCTTTTGGTTTGCAGCAGGAATCCTCCTCTTTCGGTGTGCAGCAGGAATCCTCCTCTTTCGGTTTGCAGCAGGAA
Organism: Cucumis sativus; assembly: GCF_000004075.3. Taxonomy (NCBI): domain Eukaryota; kingdom Viridiplantae; phylum Streptophyta; class Magnoliopsida; order Cucurbitales; family Cucurbitaceae; genus Cucumis; species Cucumis sativus. Next base: position 12,818,281 of record NC_026660.2, read on the forward strand.
TCCTCTTCTTTCGGTTCGCAGCAGGAATCCTCCTCTTTCGGTTTGCAGCAGGAATCCTCCTCTTTCGGTTTACAGCAGGAATCCTCGCAGGCATCCTCTTTTGGTTTGCAGCAGGCATCCTCCTCTTTTGGTTTGGAAGGTACAGAAATATTACTTGTACACTTTAAACCAAAAGTATTTAATTTCCTGCGTTTTTTGGTTGCATTTGTAGGTTTCCTCTTATTGTCCAATCTTGATTTTTGGCTAAACGGGTGCATAATACCGTTCTGAGATCGTGTGCTATCCAACTTGACGCAGCTGTGATCCTTCAAAACTTCTGCAGGTGAATCCATAGAATCTGGTTCACAACTAACCGGAAGCACTTGGTTTGACTTTGAAACATCTGAAGGAGAATAATGTCCATTCGAGATTACTTTTTGTTTCTTGTTTTTCCTCAAGGCATGAGAAGTATCGGCAGTCTCAGCCTTGTCGACACATCGGTCCTCTTCAGAATCAGACTTCTCCATTGACTCGCTGGAAGAACATAGGGCATGATTTTCGAAATAAGATCTCGATGAAGAAACAGTTAGTAAGTCCACTGGTAAACTTCTAAGTTCTCGAATTTTTGAAGCACTTCCGTTAGCAAGACTGGTGTCAACGATAGTAAACTTCACAATATCAGTGTTGGCTGGAGTTCTTGGTTTGAGATAACAATGGCGTTGCTGAGAAGGAAACTCCTCTTGGTCCACTTTGGAGTCATCAGTCCACCCGTTTTCTTCATTGCTCTTACCATCTTTATCAACATTACTGTCAAGCTCAAGTAGTCCAGGATCCAAAGCAACTTTACCAAGGACGTCACTGACTGAATCAAAATAGTGGTTACCACGAACCAGCTTTCTCCTCGAAAACTTTTTGATACCTGGGACAAGAAAGACCAATGAATGCTTCATACCAGCAGTAAAACCATTACTCGGCTGCTCAGAATGCCATCCACGAGCAAGCAAACGGGGCCAAACAGCTTCCCAGAAGAGATCACTCGATCGAGCTTTGCTCAACCTGAAATCTCCTGTTAGATAGTTGACAATTTCCAGTGGAGTAAGGGCAGAACATGCTTTCCCAGAAGGTATTTCAGGGCGGAGAGAAGCACCATGGTTCGACTTTACTGGATCCATGGAAACGCTTGTAAGATCTTGCTTCTCTTTACCAATCCCCACTGCCTCCACAAAAGCTTCCAATCCAACTGTGGCCTTTAAAGCAAACACGTATTCTTCAAAAGAAAATTTGCCATCTCCAAATGATTTTGTGACCTGACAGTGCAACCATTTTTTAAAAAAACCATACTTGCATGGAGAAAAATTAAAGAATATGCAAATGAAACAAAACATTCAATGCCTTACAAAATTGATTAAAGAAAAAAACAAAAAGCAAAGCGCATTGTATTGGATTATGGTTGAAGAAACTCAAAACTATATGCAGTAATAGAGTGGTTATGTTCTAACAGATGTCTTTATGTTTAATCTTCCCAAAAATTTTATTTCGAGCTACTGCAAACTGACCTAGGCAAGTTAAAGGCAGTACACTGCAAAGCATAAAAGTACCTCCACTAATGCATTCTTGTTATCCTCTGCTACATGAAGAAGCAACCGAGAAACCAATTCCTGTTGCCTCCAACCTTTAAACAATCTCTGTCCATAGATACATTTTCTACCTCGAGTTTTTCGACATTCACACCATCGGCAGTATTTTTCTGATCGATAAAACCTTCCATAGTAAAAGGACAGAATATCCCCCATCTGTTTGCTTCCAACAAACTTCTTCACTAAAACAAGGTTTTTCCCAAATATGTATAAACCAAGAAGAAAACTGGCCTCTTCTATATTAGTCCAAGGCTGACCCGAGACACCAGGAACCAGATGGCAACCGTTGATGTTATCCTTCTTATCCGTGTCAATTGCAAGTACTGTTTCTTTTGGCAAAGCTAAATCTGCTGCTTTACTGACCTTTATTGTACTACTTGTCGTCATTTTCGTTGCCTCAATGATCAATTTGGCACTATCATCTTTCTGTTCATCTTGAAATGATTCACCCTTCAAGTCCTCCTTTCTACTGCATTTCTCCACTGTATCCTCACGTAGCTTACGCTCCATCCAATGAGCTTCCTCGGAAATCCACATTACCTGGACAGGCAATCCCACAAAAAAATCATGGAGGCTGCTACCCTGAATTTCTGCCTCCTTGAAACTCTGGAGCCAGTTTATATCTGATTTCAACAATAGCGGAGGAACTTCAACTTGATATTCTTCACCGACTCGAGGAGAAATCTCTGGATCTGAAAATTCATCACATATTTCAGAATTTTCCTGAGAAACCGACTGTTCGGGAGATCCATCTTCATTCCCATCAATATCTTGGTAATTTTCTTTGACCAAATCCATCTGCCAAAAAAAAAATCAGTTCAGCTCAAGATGTGCCATTTATGATCTTTTCACTCACAACTCTGTTTCAGCTCAATATATTTTAACCAAAACATGCAAGATCCGCACATGCTCGTAATGATCTTAGCTTTACACTGTATTCCATTACTAAATTCTAGAAATCATCTAACGAATTTTCAAGATGACAAGAAAACTAAAGCCCCTCCAGTATTAGTATCACAATGAAGTAAGTTCTAAACATAAAAAACTACACAACTTTTTAAAGCTTTAGCATCTCCCAACCAAAAATGTCAACCTTCAATGGCAAGTTAGAGACTCTAAAATGATGCTTTTAAATTTCCATACTTAAATTTCTCCAATGCTACTAAGAGATAATGTACGTATAAAATCAACAAAAAAAAAAAAAATCACAAGATAATTCAACTGTCCAAATTTTACATTGTAATAAAAACTACAACTCCTATATTTCATATACAGTGTTTACAATGTCCTAGCAAGTAATCAAGAACTCAATAGAACCAAACAAAAAAGAAAAAAAAAACAATATTCATAAAAAAACCCAAATTCTCTTTCCAAAATCAATACAAATTCAGAATAATAGAATAACCAAATATCCCAAAAATTCAAGAGAATCCTTACAGACAGATTCACAAACCAACTCAAAAAGAATAATAACAACAACAACAATAACATTAAACTCCAAAATCAAGTCAATTAACTCAGCCCAGATCCACTTTCCATTAACAAACCAAAGAAACCCAAAGAACCAAACAAAATCTTACTCAAACAAATGCCATTACACAACTCCATTAAAAAAATATATACCCAAAAGAAAAAACCCAACATCCCAAAAACAAGAATTCAAACATGATCCCACCAAATTACAGTCATTAAAACAACAAACATCAGTAAACGAACGAATCCCAGAGTAAACAAATAAGAAAACAAAAAAAAAAAGAACCTAAAATAAAAGGGAAGAAAAAGAAAAGAAGAAAACCCCATTTATAATAATAATATCCAACCTCCATTGATGCAAAACAGCACGAAAAAAGCTCAAAAACAAACGTGAAAAAAAGAAAGAAAAAAAACAGCCTGAAAAAGAAAAACTTAGTCCTCAACTTCATCCGATTACGAAGATTGAAAAAGAATAAAGATAAAAAATAAATAAAAACATGAACATGAATATACAAATATATACAATATATGAATTAAAAACGAAGATGAAAAGAGAGAGAGAGAGAAAAAAAGGCACCTGGGTTTCAAGAACAAAGCTGAGGTTTCGGTTTCATGCTGCTAATGAAAGAGGTTCAAAATCGAGGACTTGGGGGGAGGGGGGAAGAATAAAAAGGGAAAAGATAAAAAATAATAATTAAAAAAATAATTAAAATTTGGAAAGCAAAGTCGTTTATTTATTTATGTGAATTTAATAATATTATTATTTAAGGAAATAAATCGAAGGCGCAAAGTGGAGTTGCTTCACTGCAGTAAGTGAGTCGTGGCACGTAGGATTCTTGATTCCCGCTTCGGTTTTTTTGGATGCTTTTATTTCTTTCTTTCTTTCTTTTCTTTTTATTTTGTCTTTTTATTCATTCTTTAAATCCACTATTTTTATTTTCTACGTTTTTTCCTTTTTTTTCCCTTTTTCCTTTTTTGTTTATGTTTTTGTTTCTAAATTTTTTCCTCTTTTATTTTTTCCATATATATAGTGTTTTTTTTTTGTTGGAAAATAAATTGAGTTGTGAGTGAAATTTGGATATTTGACTTTTACATAAATTGAATAATATATCTTCTCCATAAATTAAGTTTGAGTTGGAATTTTGTTTAACAATTTCAATGCATGGGGAAAAATTGTGTTTAGTTTGGTTATGAAATTATGTTTTTGTTAAAGTGTCCTGTGATATGATTATTTGAGTGTTTGTTTGTTAATTATATTAATGTTTTCTTTTCTTTTTAAATTATAAATTTGTTGTTATGAATAATAAGTGCGTTTCAATTAGTTGTTATTTTTATATTCCTCAGTTTTATTACATGATTATTTTGTGTTATTAAGAGTTTAGTTTGATAATTATTTGAAATTTTGCTTTGCTATCATCTAGTTTTGTAGTCGTTTTTAAATATAGCAAAAAAAAATTAAAACTATTTACAAAATATAGCAAAATTTATCAAATTCTCCTTAATATATTTTAGTTTTTTTTTTTTTGCTATAATTTGTAAATAGTTTCAAGTTTTTTTTTATCTATAATCATTTTTTTAATTCTCTCACTTTCTAATTTTTAACAATATTGACTAAATATCATCCAAAGTTTTTGAAAAATAAGATAATCCAAAAATAAAATGGTCACTAAATGAAACTTTGATTTTTTTTCTTATTTTCGAACTTTACTTTTTTCTTTTTCATAGAGAATTTTTAATGTATCAATTGCATTTCTATATTTTGATGTCCATTTCTTAATAATGTTTTTTTTTTTTTTGTAAATTTTGTTTTACATCAAAACTTTGTTAAAACTCAAGCAATTTTTTTTTAAGTCATAACTAAAATTTTAGAAAGAAACATATAAATCATAATTGCTACACAATTCGACCTTCACTTAATTAAATACATAAACATGATTTTCCCCATAAATTATTGTTATTGTTATAATTGAATAATATTGAATGTACGAGCACGACGTTGCATTAAAAAACTGATTTGGTTAAAAGTTGGGTTGGTTTCATCACGTGTTAAAACAAAAACAACATTAATGAAATGGCAGTTTCTTATGATAAGAGGTTTGTGGTGGAAAATATTATAGTTTGATTTGTAATTAATAATCTGTGGTACTACTATTCTTAATATTCTTTTTTCAATACAATTAAAACTATATATATTCCATCAATATATATAAAATTAAGTGTATTTTAATTTATGTTTAAAATAAATTATCTATTTGTATTATGTTGGGAGCAAAAAAAATTGTAGTAGATGAGTTTTGAACCTAAGACCTTGAAATTTCAAAAAGAACACAATCACTATACTACATATATAATATAATAAAAAACTCAGTTTTTAAAATATATTGTAATTTAACACTTCAAAACTAATATTAAAATACAAAAATAGAAAATATGAGGAGTATGTCCCCTTAATAGATCTACCCGTGAATCGGAGCTACATTAGTTAACATAAAATTGTTAAAAATGAACGGTAGGGATGTAATTCATGTATTTTATTCCTAAAGCTCCTTCCATAAATCTTATATCATACTAGCATTATATCATAAAACATATCAAAAATGTTTTTAAAAAATTGATTTTTATTTAAACTATTTTGATAAATATTCTTTACAAAAAAAATTGAATGTGTTTGACAACTCTTTTTAAAAGTGTTTTTTTATTAAAAATTTGCAAGTTTGACTGGTGGCAATTGAAGGTTGGTTGACAGTTGTCGTCGAAAGTTTGTTGATGGAGTCACTGGAAGTGGCGTGTGAAAGTTGGTCGATGAAATTTTCAGTCTTGAAACAAACACCCATTTGGGACTGAAGAAAACTATAAAAGTAACGAGGGTTATTTGAAATCATAATTCTAATCTCATCTTCCAGTTGATTTAGTTATTACATTTCAATTCACTCCACCTTACTCCATGCCCTAATGAATGATTTTAGATTATCTTTTAAGCGTGGTTTGGATATATAGTAGATGTTACTTCATGGATATTGAAAAATATATGAAATTTGATTGAAAGAATCGTCATAAATAGCAAAAAGTTAAAATTATTTACAAAGAAAAAACTCAAATAAATTGTAGATAACTTAATGATTACCTCATAGTTTGTAAATAGTTTAAATTTCTTTACAATATTTGAAAATATCTCATTTCATTCTCTATGTTTTAAATGTCTGCATTTAGTTGATTTATGGTAACTAGTTGTTAGATGTCTGCATTTAGTTGATTTATGGTAACTAGTTGCTTAATTAACAAAATAAATACCTTTTAATTATACACAATTAAATTTATTACGAAAGTAATTCCAATATTGATAATTAGCAATAACAATGGACATAATATAGCAAATATATATATATATATATATATATATATTTACAAAGGTAAATCGTTTTATTGTTATTTAAAAACTTGTTTATTTGTTTGGTTAAATTACAATATATATATACACCATTAATTTTTGTAGTTTGTATAGAAAATGTCAACTTAAAAAAAAAAAAGTTAAAAAAATATTATTATCTCGTTCAAATTTTGTTTCAAAAATACTTATGCCCGGTTGAAAAGTTTTATAAAAGTTTAAAAATTTTATGTATTAACTATGGATATTTAAGAAACTTTTTTTTTTATAGTTTAAGTGTATTTTTAAACAAAACTTTAACGATTTTCCTCTAAAATTAATGATAAGAGTATTTTTAAACTATTTTCAAAAGTTTGAGAGTATTTTTTAAAATTTTGAAAGCTTAGAGGCATTTTTATAATTTATCCTATTTGTTTATTATACTGATATTTCATGTGTGATTTACTAACTTACTAGGTTCTCTGTGCAAAGTTTAAACATTTAGAAAACTTTTGAGGCAGTGGACTAATTATTATAATCATACACTATTAAATGACGATAATAATTTGTGTTTGAGGTGTAGATTATTCAAATTGAATTATAATATAATGTATTTAAAATGCAAACTATTTTAGTTTGAGAATAAAATAATAAACACTATGCCAAACACTAAAAGATTAATATAAAATAATAAAAATAATAACAAATTAATTAGAGATTACAAAATAATATTACCTTGATAAGAATGTAATAATTATAATCTTGAATACTTCTTCAAAACAATGTTATGATACTAATAGATAAAATTTCCTTTTTAAAAATAATAATTAAATAGGAGTTATTCATGCTTCATAACAAAAGTTACTAAAAAGATAAAACATCAATAACTTTCATTTTGTCATACAAGGTAAATATTTTGTTGATTTTTGTCATTTTTTTTACCATTTTTCAAATAAAATTATATTCAATAGACTAACATCAAGCACATTAAAAGTAAACTATTTTTTTAAACAAAAAATATGGCTTAAAAAGGTATGGCAATATTTTTAGCTCTATATGTTGAGTTAATGCTTGGAATGTTTTTAATTTTATTTTTTCTAAAGGTTGTCCATTATGCATCATTGGCATGGTGTGAAACTATTTCAAGTAAAGATGGATATTATGGTTAAAATATATAGCAAAAAACTCCATTTAATTAAAATAAATGCCTTTATATAAATTTGTATAGTAAATTTTTTTATTTTTTTTTTATTTTGAGTAGCCAAAACCTCTTATTAAAAAAGAAAATTAACGGACTCGTTATCTATAGAATTCAAGAGAATAAGCCAATTGGAGAAGACGTCATTTCAACTACATGATAAACCCATTATCGATAAAGCATGTATCGTGTTATTGTGAGCTAACTTGCATTCTCTTCTAGCAAAAGAAAAACCAACAATTAAATTAGCAACTTCTTCATAAATAATTGCGATAAAGATTAAATGAACTACTTAAACGTCAGTCTCAACCCAAATCAAATTCAATCTCCTATCTTCAACCACCAACAATAACCTTTTCAATATGCATAGAAATCTTCGATAGCTTCAGGTTCCATGCCATCAGGAAGATATAAAAAGTATAGACCACAACAACAACAACATCATGAATTGCGATTCCAACTTCGAAACCAATCATTATCTGACACACGAGCAACATCAACATATTCATTTTATGACTTGACACAGAAGGGCATCAACGACACACTTCACAAGAGCTTGAAGCATGATCCACGATTTGAGGCACTCCTTACTGACTGACAAGAGGTGAAGAAAAGAATTTCTCACTTAAGATATTCCACGTAGAATGGATATAAGAACATTAATCACATAAGCGTTAATTCAACCGACATAGCACTTGATTTCAATCATATTCCAAATAGTCCAACAAGTAACACCAAATTTCAAGAGCTCCATCTCGCTTAGCCGTTTGACATAGCACGACCTCACTGTCGAACTTGATTAGCCCTTTACATTTTAATAAGGCATGATTTTCATATTCTGTCACCTTACGAACAACACACATTTGTCATCAACACAAACATGTATATGAAATGAAATTTGTAGAAACGTGTCAATTTAATAGTAAAAACTACAATATTCATTTACGCATTTATGATTAGTAAAGTTAAAAGTTTCAATAAGCATCTTCATTGATTGTATCATAATCTATCAAATCAGAAAATACAATCATTTTTAAGAAGAAAAAAAATTAATTTATCCATTCAATTATTTATTTATACCAATGTTTAAACTTTTATCATAACATATGTTGAGTTAATGCTTGGAATGTTTTTAATTTATTTGACATATTTTTTCTACGAAAAAACACCTCACACGCCTCGTTTAGAAAGAAAAGACTCTAAATAAAATAATATCCCATAAAAAAATTTCGTGGACCAAAGATATGCAGACTTAACTCGACACAAAGTAATCATAAAATGTAACTAGATCCAAACTCCATGTGATGGCCTAGCTTGCAATAACAAATTTGGGTGATGGCTAGATCCACACCATAAAAAGTTTGAATTTTATCGACTCGCTTTCTCTAAATGATTTCTTGAAATACTGTTTTCCATAGTTAAACTCAATGACTAGGAGAAGTTGTCACGCTATGAAGTTAGATTTTCAAGAAATTAGAAAACAAAATAAAGAACTTTTGTCCGTTTGAATTCTCAAAAATTTTCTTATACTTTTTAAAGTTTCAAGGTTCTTATTGGTATCTTATCTAAAGATTGTTTTCAAAAACAAATAATTCAATAGAAAACAAAAACAAATTCTTGTTTTTATTGTATTCAAAAGCATTCTTGCTCTAATTTTGAAATTTGAATTCAAAATTCATTACTTGTTTCTATGGTGAATTTTAAAATAAAATAGTGTATTTCATACACTCATGCTCACAATTATATAAAAGAAAATTATTGTTTTCTAAACTGAACTATTTGATCGATTGTTTTTAAAAGCCATTATTGAAAACAAATATATCAAACATACGTTTTAATTGATTTTGTTCAATTTTTATAAACATAAAACTAAAATGAATGACAAACCAAACGAGACCTTAAATTTAACCTAATAATTTTATTTAGAAAAAGCACGTTATTAAGTCAAACTCATCTTTTAAAACAGTCGAACCAACTCTTCACTAAGTCAACAAATGAAAAATGGTTCCAAAGATCATTTAAAAGTATTATTCAACTACTATTTTAAAACTTCAAATAACCAAAGAGAAACGCACCACACGTTTTGCCCTAATTTTTTTTAAAACTCACAAACTTATTGTTATTATTATTTGAAATAATAATAATAAGTTTGCAAGTTAGAAAAGAAAGTACATCTCATCTTTTAAAGACAATGAATAACAAAAGAGTACAAAACATTAATTTTGTGTATTTGGAGTGTGGAGGGTGTGGCCTATATGGGGCCATCTTCCAACCATCACACTCCAATTATTCTAAACATTGTCACACTTTTTCATTCTATACCATTTAATTTTACTATAAGATGTATATTGTAACAACTAAGGAGGTAAATGTTCCAATGTTATTAATTAATTTATTGATGCTTCATTGGTACAATATTCTTTCCTTAAATATCACATTCCTTCTTAAATTTCAACAATTTTTGAGAAGTAAGATAATTTGATTTCCAAAAATATCACATTTGTTCTAAAAAGAAATATCAAATTTATTCTTAAATTTCAACGAGACAAATTTCTAAAAAGAGGAAAAAAAACTATTATATAACCCTAACTAACTTATTTCCTAAACCTCATTTGTTATCTAACAACAACAAATTACAAAAATGCAACAAAGTCAGTTATCAAAACTTCTACTTCCTCAACAATATTTCATGAAAAATGTATTATTGTTTCTTTTTTTTCTTTGATTTCTTGTATGCAAATTTTAAATTCATATAATTACATTATAAAAAAAAATCATTTGAAAATTATCGATCTTTCTTTATTGCTACATTGGAGCATCACTGAAACGTCGAGATAGTGTCCAATGCTCCCTATGTAAAATTTATGGATCCACTATTGGATCTACGATCAATTTATTAAAATATTTAATTTATTTGGTTATATTTTAAACCATCCATGTGTATAAAATGAACGAAACCGAAACCTTTTCATCTAAAGGTAATGAAAGTGAAAACTTAATGATGGAAAAAAGCATTAAACTTAATTATTTCCTAAAAAAAACATTAACTTAATGATTAAGTATAAAAATGGCAAACAAATCGACCTTTACTTAGAAATCAGCACCATTATCTCTCTCTTTAATGCAAAAACCTACACTTACATTAATTTTATATTAGTGTTTACATTTTGTAAATATCAATATAGAAATCTAATCATGAAGTTTAGTTTGTTACAACAATTTAAATTAATCAGTATAGTAATAATTTCTCAATTTGAACGAAAAATAAATCAAACAAAATAAAACAATGGTTGATTGAACCTATCTTATTTAATAAACATCCTGTCCTCCATTGATTAAATCAGAGTAGTTTGGATTCTTTAGACGTTTGAGGTCATATTTATCAACTATTTTTAAGGTAATAATTTAGAGTAAAACCAATAACGAAGAAAGTTTGTTTTTTCCCAAAATAAAATAGCTACTATTTGTACTCTCACGCTTTGTTTCAAAAACTTTAACATAATTATATTTTAGCACAATTGAAAGTAGAGGTGTGCATTGGTCTCTCGAAATCAATTTTATGATAAAACTTTTAAATGAGATTGTCGAGGAGAGAAGTCCAACACTTGGTTGGTAACATTTTGAAAAATATCAACTTAGATTTTTTTCAAACTAATATGGATCAATACCCTCCTTGTATCTAACTAATCGACTTTGATTTGAATTTTTGATTTATCATGCTTAACCCTAATTGAAAGACAAGAAATAGAAAATGTTCATATTTTTATAGTCAAAACTCCATGAATCCTTCATTGAACAAAGAATCTTAACTTAGACTAAGAATGGAGGTGGAAAAGAAGCACAGACTGAAAAATGAATTTTAATTAAATATTTTAAATAAGAGTAATTATAACGAAGGATAATTATAAGAATAATAAATAAAAATATAACAGAGTTTTAAAAAAATTACAAATATAGAAAAGTTTGTCAAAATACTGTTATAGTATATATATAACAAATCAATATTTATAATATGATTTATCGATATAGATTGATTTTGCGATATTTGAATTTTTGTAATTATTTTGAAATATTTGAAATCCAAATAATTATAGGGAGAGAATATGAAATCCCCAAAATTATCCATGGAGATTCCTTGCTCCGATGCCCATAAAATTAAACGGAAAATGAATGTAATCTAATTTTTACGTATAAAACGGCAATGACAACAAATTAGGAAGACTATAGGGGTCAAAGACTAAAAACAGGGAGTTGAAGCCCTTTCTTGCAAGAAAAGCAATTTAAAAATCCACGCGAAAATGCGAAGAATTAAAATTGGTAAGAAAAGAAAAAAGAAAAAAGAAAAAAAAAATCCTTAAACGCGGAAGAGGGTCATTCATTCACTACCCATCCAACGGGGGGGCCTCGAGTCTTTTTCACCTTTCCCCGACCGCTATCGCATTTCTCATCTTTTTTCGTCGTTGAGATTTTTCCGGCGGAGCTTCGTCGCCTTCTCTCTTTCCTCTCCCATCATTTATAGGGACTTCGATTCTCGATTAGGATATTAGGGTTTCGTCGACGACCTTTTCAGGTCGTCTTCTTTTTCTTGCTCCGATGATTTTTTTTTATTTTTATGGTGTTTTTATGTGTGATTCTGGATCTATGTTTAGATCATTAGGATTGTATTAATTTATCGTTTTTTTATATTTTGTCTTAAATTTTGGTTCTCGTTGTTGATTTTACGTGCTTTGATTTTTCGTTGACGACGATGTATGATAAAGAACGAAAGACGATGATGCCTTGGATTTTGTAGGAGTTTGTTTAATCTCGTCTTCTCTATGATTTATGGAGCTTTTGTTTTTAAACTTATGTTAATGGAGACGCTGCATTACTTTTGATTATTGTTTTATGTATGGATGGAGGGGGTGAATTATGGATTTAGGGTTTTCTTTCTGGCGAACCGTTCTTTATCTCCTGCACGAATGCTAACATCGAAGCCTGGTTTTATGATCTGCAGGTATCTTTGAGTATTAGGTCTCTTGGATTAGGAGATTTGCATCGACATGACAATGGGCGAGCGGAAGACTATTGACTTGGAGCAGGGATGGGAGTTTATGCAGAAGGGTATCACAAAGTTGAAGAACATTCTCGAGGGCTTGCCTGAGCCTCAGTTCAGCTCCGAGGACTACATGATGCTTTACACGTACTGTTTCTTGTGTTGTTCGAAGTTTCTTGTTCAATTTTCTTCATATGATCGCGCCGTGATCTTATTATGTTCGGTTTGTTTTCTTCTGGATTTCATCTGCAGTACCATATATAACATGTGCACCCAAAAGCCGCCGCATGATTACTCCCAGCAGCTGTATGATAAATATCGTGAATCTTTTGAAGAGTACATCACTTCTATGGTGAGGAACAAGTTCATCTGAGACATCCTTTCCGATCTAATACATATCACTTATCAACAACTCGCGATTATTGCGTCATTTAAATGAATTTATGTTGAAAGTACAGAAAAGAAAGGAGTAGAGATCACTTCAAAGACAAGGGAGCTTAATAAAATTTGTTCCATTGGAAATTGTTGTGGTTAAAATTGAAATCACACACGCACAGTTTGCACTCCATAAATTCAACCTTCACACTTGCTTGGCAATGGAGGGTGTGACCATATGATTCTTGTACATTAATTTTGGTCTATGAAGACTACAGAGTTAAACTTACCTATATTCATCAGACCACCAATGCATGTACTTACTGCAATTTTTATCAGTTTGCCTTCACCCATGTTAACATTTGTCACACGGTGCAATTTTGGAGTGCTTACATGCTTGACTTCGTTTGGAAAACCACATGCATGTGGCCGTGGTCACATATGCACATTTCTAAATATTTTTTACTTTCATTTTCTTTCAGGGGATCTATTGATGGAGACTTTTGAATTCTAATAATTTTAAACATAACGTTCTCTTTTTGTTAATTATGATGCACTTAGGTCTTACCATCCTTGAGGGAGAAGCACGATGAGTTCATGTTGAGAGAACTAGTAAAAAGGTGGACAAACCATAAAGTCATGGTGAGGTGGCTTTCTCGCTTCTTCCACTATCTTGATCGGTACTTCATCGCTCGAAGGTCACTTCCACCTCTAAATGAAGTTGGCCTCACATGCTTCCGCGAATTGGTATGCTTCAACTTTGAATTTGTGGCTTCATTTTCAAGTCCATGCTTGAACCTCTTTGTTCCATTTCAATTTACTGATAGATTCGTTTGAAATTTTAGTTAAAATTTTAATCTTACTCATCTCAGGTGTACAAAGAGCTAAATAGTAAAGTGAGGGATGCAGTAATTTCATTGGTACGTCTTCCCCCTTCCTCCCTCTCATTTTCTAATTTGTTTTGAGATTTAGACGTGCCTAATAATTATGGTCTTGTAAATCAGATTGATCAAGAACGTGAAGGAGAACAGATTGACAGAGCTCTACTGAAGAATGTACTAGATATATTTGTGGAAATTGGTATGGGGCAAATGGATTACTATGAAAATGACTTTGAAGCTGCCATGCTTAAAGATACTGCTGCTTATTACTCTAGGAAGGCTTCCAATTGGATCCTAGAAGATTCTTGTCCCGATTATATGCTTAAAGTAATTTATTTTCCTTTTTCTTAAAGAAATAAAAATCAGTTGTGTTGAACTACATTTTACTAATGCATAGAAATGGGTTCTTACTGATGCGATTGATGTTATAGGCAGAGGAGTGCTTGAAACGAGAAAAGGATAGGGTTTCCCACTATTTGCACTCTAGTAGCGAGCCAAAGTTGTTGGAGGTTTGTGGTGAACTTTTGTGATATCCTTCCACTTTCTTTATATATTTCAATAGATCTCTCTCTCTCCCTCGTTTATTCTAGTTTCCATTCTTGTAGAAAGTTCAACATGAACTATTATCTGTTTATGCTACTCAACTGCTGGAAAAAGAGCATTCAGGATGCCATGCATTGCTTAGAGATGACAAGGTACTAACTATGAACTATGTTTTGTATATTCTTTTCCCATATTTGAAATAATATATTTAATTGTGATTCTTCCTTGATGTCGTTTGTTTTCTCTTGTCTTCCATTTCCCTTTTCTTGACTTCGTTCGGCTCATGGTGATGATGAATTTTTTAGGTGGAAGATTTGTCAAGGATGTTCCGTCTATTCTCCAAAATACCGAAGGGACTGGATCCAGTTTCCAACATATTTAAGCAGGTTGGTAGTCTATGTCTATTTTCTCTTATGCTTTTTGTTTGAAGGGATATCATTTGTGTTAGAATAATGCCTTGTCAATTTTTAAATTACACTCTACTTAAATATCTTTTTCTTTTATTATTTATTCAGCATGTAACTGCTGAAGGAACAGCACTGGTCAAACAGGCAGAAGATGCTGCAAGTAACAAGAAGGTTTCTATCTCAATTAGTTTGAATTTTTTGTTGACAGACCAATTTCTTTGATTTCTTTATTCATTTAATGGATAATATGCAATGCAACCACCCTGTTAAGGATTTTTACTCATTTAATGGATAGTATGCAGAAAGGGAGTTGTTGTTGATGTGTTTTACCTTTCTTCCTTCTTTTCTATGGAATTGTTGCAAGGATTAATTTGTTGGGAGTGAATTGGAGATTATGGTTTTATTTTAAAATGGCCCTTTTTTTTACAAATCATAATATTTCTATACAAGGCTTTTTACATGACTCTCTTCTCTGTTTCTGTGTTGTTTCTTAATCTATTAGGCTGAGAAAAAGGACATAGTTGGTCTGCAGGAACAGGTGTGTCTTTTGGCTTCAAATTTCTAGATTATATTTTTTTAGTCTTGTTGTGAATGGTAGCTGAGATAAATTTTTGATTCAGGTTTTTGTAAGAAAAGTGATTGAGCTTCACGACAAGTACTTGGCTTATGTGAATGATTGTTTCCAAAACCACACACTTTTCCATAAGGTACGTGACTTTGCCTTCATTAACACTTGGTGTGGTAACATTTGCATAATTCTACCCTTATTTGAAATGTATTTGTGTGTATAGGCTCTCAAGGAAGCTTTTGAAGTATTTTGCAATAAGGGTGTTGCTGGAAGTTCTAGTGCAGAATTGCTTGCTACCTTTTGTGATAACATCCTTAAGAAAGGTGGGAGTGAGAAGTTGAGTGATGAAGCAATCGAGGAGACACTTGAGAAGGTGATTTTTCTATTTATTATTCATTTGAAGTTCATTTTGTGTTGGAACTTTGGATTTCATATGATTTAAAAATTCAGGTTGTGAAGTTGTTGGCATACATTTGCGACAAAGATCTGTTTGCTGAATTCTATAGGTGAATGTCGATACTCTTTATACGGTTGTTGCTCTTGCAGAATGTGTTTTCTTAATGACCTTGATAAGAGTTTTTCAGTGTCATATGTTTTGTTTTGTTATTTTCAAAAAAGTTTTATCTTGAAAGTTTAAATAACTTATTTTATACCACTGGGTCGCAGAAAAAAACTTGCCCGAAGGCTTCTCTTTGACAAGAGCGCGAACGATGACCACGAGAGAAGTATATTGACCAAATTGAAGCAACAATGTGGTGGTCAGTTCACTTCTAAGATGGAGGGAATGGTAAGCATAAATTTACTATTTTTTTTTTTTTAAATGTTAGACAACTTTTAATTTATCTCAATTTATGCAATAAGGTTTCTACAAAAACAATAATCCATTATCCATTTAGACAATTATTAACATTTCAAACGGAAGGAAGAATGAGCTTGCTAATGTTAAATTCATATGTTTAGGTTACTGATTTGACTTTGGCAAGGGAGAACCAAACTAGTTTTGAGGAGTATCTGAGCAATAATCCACAAGCGAGTCCTGGCATCGACCTGACTGTTACTGTTTTAACTACTGGATTTTGGCCAAGCTACAAGTCTTTTGACCTCAACCTGCCGGCAGAGATGGTATGCATTGGTTTCTCTTCTATATATAGACATATATGTATATGTATGTGTGTGTGTGTGTATATATATTTTTTTTGGAGGGGGGATTACAATGCGATAGTTTTGGTTGTGCCGTAAAACTTGGACGCCTGACATAACAAACCATGTGTTCTTTTTGATTCAGGTAAAGTGTGTTGAAGTTTTCAGAGAGTTTTATCAAACAAAAACCAAGCATCGAAAACTTACATGGATTTACTCATTGGGTACTTGTAACATCAGTGGAAAATTTGAACCGAAAACGATGGAGCTGATTGTGACAACTTATCAGGTGAAATGTTTATAAAGTTGTTTTGACCTCTTCCTAAAAAATTATTGTTTTGTTGATATGATAAGTTTGCTTTCTGTTTGTTAAATGTAGGCTTCTGCCCTGTTGCTATTCAATTCTTCGGATAGACTAAGTTACTCGGAAATCATGACACAATTAAATTTGAGTGACGATGATGTAGTTAGACTACTCCACTCGTTGTCATGTGCCAAGTATAAAATTCTTAATAAGGAACCAAATACGAAAACCATCTCTCCGAACGATCATTTTGAGTTCAATGCAAAATTCTCCGACAAAATGAGGAGAATAAAGGTATATGGATCATCATATTGTCTTGTCAGTCCTTTGTTAAGGTCCTCTCCAACAATTTATTTGCCTTACTTTTTTTTTTTGCATAATGAATGTGGTGTTGTTTATTCTGTAGATCCCTCTTCCGCCTGTGGATGAGAAAAAGAAAGTCATTGAAGATGTTGACAAGGATCGAAGGTATGCTATTGACGCCTCAATCGTGCGTATCATGAAGAGTCGGAAAGTTCTTGGTCATCAGCAACTAGTGATGGAGTGCGTCGAGCAATTGGGCCGTATGTTCAAGGTTAGTAATCCAGCACATCTCTTTCAACTTCATACAAAAAATCTTTCTGAGCTTGTCATAGTTTACTGAAACACGAACATTATGCAGCCCGATTTCAAGGCGATAAAGAAGAGAATTGAAGACCTGATCACTCGGGATTATCTAGAGAGAGACAAAGACAACCCCCACTTGTTTAGGTACTTGGCTTGATCTTTGTCTTACCACCACAGGCGAGGGCGGTGAACTGGTGCTATTCTTTGAGATAGCATGGAAGGCTCGTGGTGTAAGTGGGGCTCGAGCACGGGTGATGTGCTGCCTGCTGTAGCCTCTGTAGTCTGTGTGCCGCTTTTTCGTGAAATCTTAAAAAAATCCCAGGAGCTGATGGAATGAAGATTTGTACATTTTGCCATCCGAACGAGGTTAGAGAAAACCCCCATTATAATGTTTATGTGTGCACTTCTGGGAGGAGAAAAAGGGGGGGGAAGTAAGATTTGAGTTATTTTTAATATAAAATGGTCCGATTTATATAATGAGTGATCATTCTAAGTCAGTGTATTACGAGGACGTCTTGGACTTTGGTTGATTTTTAGTTCAAATTGTACATCTGTTGCTTTTTTTTTTCTTTTATTATTATTATTGTTAATTTTGAATACTAAGCATCAGGTGAAGTAAAAAAAATATATATCTGGAAAAACCTCCTTGTTCTAGCTTGTTTCAAATGCTTCCTACTGTTGATCTTCGTCTCTCACATTCTGAATCTTGACCTTGTGGTCATCCGTTGGGTGCAGTTATGGACAAAAATGGATGGTTTTCTGGAGAGACTATATGGTTGAACATTTGGTTTCTAACATTATTATTATTATTATTTATTTATTTGATGACAAAGTAGTATTTTTTTTTATTCTCTTTATTTTTCTGATTTTTTTTTTACAGTTTTTGGCTTCTTTTTTTAAGTACTGTTTTTAGCTTTTTTCCGTCCTCTCCATCTAACTTCGATAAATGCCTTATGCGGCTGTTATATAACACCCAATAAGCAGTTGGAAGTGGCAGAAAAAACATGTAGAAGTTATCGGTTCCATAATCCATATCTTGTTCCACAGTTTCAACAAAATAAAAGTATGTTTAATATTGGTTGAATGGTTATCTTTTTGTTCATCTCAGAATCTCTTTTACCATACCATTGATCTTAATAGATTCTGATTGATTAATCTTATTTTTCTTATTTATTTTGGTGTCAAAATTAAAACATATATTTTTAGTATAACAAGGTAAAGAAATTTGAATTAATTGGGATGCGACTCTTGGTATAACTACTTATTGATCCCATTCATTCCTTTATCGTACATGGTCTTTTTCTATTTATTTCCTTTTACATAATTTAATGAAAACATCTTTTCATTCTATATTTTTTTAATTTAAATTTGATAAAAATAAAATAAAATAGAACCTCTTCTTTAGTAACCTGAAAGTTACATTTCCATAAACAATTTTCTTAAACCAATTCAAGTAATGATTTTTAAAGATTTTGATTTTAGAATTTGAAAGAAATTTAATTTTAAAAAACAAGAAATCTTAAAATTGAAATACTTTCCCAAACGGGGATAAGAAAATGAGCAAGTAGAGAAAGTGAACAAAGCCGACGTGTCCAACTCGTTAGAGGCAGCTACGTAAAGGAGGATAAGGAATCACAACACAAGAATTCCAGAAGGTTCTTTTTGTTACAATTCGTTCTAGGAGAATATTGGGTTTACCTATTATTATGTGCCACGTGTATTTTAATCTATATTTCTTCTGTATTTATTTACTCGTGCTCTAATTCAAGGCTCTTGTATAAATGACAAAAGAAGAGATATATGAATGATCTATTCAAAATTTCATGTCATCGATCTCGCCAAAATTTCTTCTTATTCTTATTTATTCTAATATGCAACTCCTCATTTAGCAATATATCATGGTTACTCACCACATAGAAATTAAAATAAATAAATACATTGAAGTTAATGGGCAGGAATTAAGGGGTTAAGTTAAAAGTGACCGAATTTAATATTATGTAATTCAATATTCATAGATTGGAAAATAACAAAATTCAAAAGTTTAGGAATAAAATGAAATTTAAGTTAGACAATTTTGTAGGTGGTAATAAAAAAACTTTGAAGTTTGTTATTTTTATCTATTGAGTCATATATTATAGATTTGAATGCTAATTTAGGTACAACCTTTTCACTTGAAGAGGTTGAATCTTTATACTCAAAATTTGTTACATATAAATACAACGATACTAACTCCAAATTAAATAACAATAGATTTTAAAACAATCATTCGAAAATAGCTTTTCAAATATTTGAATAAAAGGTAAATATTTTCTATGGTAAATCGAACATTCTTTTTAAATTTTAGTTAAGGGTTAAAACGACAGCGGTTAATGGATGTAACCTACAAACCCTCTTCGCCTGATGGCGGAGTTAAAAAGAAAACGATACAAAAGGAAAAAGAAATACAAAAAGGATTTTTATTGACTAATGTTGAAACGAAATCTCTATTTTGCCCTCACCAGGCCTTATCTTTCCCGCGAAAACGAACGGCCATTTCTTCAAACCATTGAAAACCTCAGTCGCCATCTTCGAAATTGCAACGATTTGATTTCTTCAATCTCGACTCACTCCATAGCCTTAAAGCTTGGATTCTTAAACAACACTGTCAATGTCAACCATCTCATCAATTGCTATGTCCGATTCCGCAGCATTGCAACCGCACACCAACTGTTCGATGAAATGCCCAACCCAAATGTTGTGTCGTGGACCTCACTCATGGCTGGTTACGTCGACAACGGCCAACCGAGTACCGCTCTTTTTCTTTTTGGGGAAATGTTGAGAAGTCCGGTTGTTCCCAATGACTTCACTTTTGCTACTGCCATTAAGGCCTGTTCGATACTTTCGAATTTAAGACATGGTGAAATGTTTCATGCCCATGTTGAGATTTTTGGTTATGGAGGTAATATTGTGGTTTGTTCTTCTCTTATTGATATGTATGGGAAGTGTAATGATGTTGTTAAAGCTAGGGGCGTCTTTAATTCCATGTCTTGTAAGAATATAGTTTCTTGGACTTCAATGATTGCTGCTTATGCTCAGAATGCTCATGGCGATGAAGCATTAAAAGTATTTAGGGAATTCACTAGTTTAAGTTCTGAACATCCAAATCCTTACATGTTAGCTAGTGTGATTAGTGCTTGTGCAAGCTTGGGTAGGCTGGTTTCGGGAAAAGTCATGCATGGTGCAGCTATTTCTCTTGGCTGTGATTCAAGCGAGGTAGTTGCGAGTGTGTTGGTTGATATGTATGCTAAATGTGGGAGTCTTGATTATTCTGATAAGGTTTTTAACAGAATCTCAAACCCTTCTGTTATTCCTTATACTTCAATGATTGTTAGCACAGCAAAGTATGGATTTGGGAGAAAGTCTCTTCAACTCTTTGAAGAAATGGTTAGAAAAGGACTGAAACCTAACCATATCACTCTTGTTGGAGTCTTGCATGCTTGTAGCCATTCAGGGCTCCCTAATGAGGGCCTTTATTATTTGACATCCATGTATGAGAAATATGGGATAATGCCTGAGACTAAGCACTATACATGTGTTGTCGATATGCTAGCTCGAGTTGGAGAGCTAGATAAAGCCTTTGACCTAGCGAAATCGATGGATGTAGCACCTGATGACAAGGCATTGTTGTGGGGAGCATTGCTTTCAGCTAGTAGGTGTCATGGCAGGGTAGACATTGCAGCTGAAGCTTGTCAGCAACTTGTGAATTCCAATAGACAAGTTGCTGGTGCATATGTTACGTTGTCAAATGTTTACGCTTCGGCTGGAGATATGGAGAAGGCTCACAAACTCCGAGTTGAGATGAAACGTACTGGGGTTCACAAAGAACCAGGATGCAGTTGGATCGAGATAAAAGATTCAAGTTATATATTCTACGCCGGGGAAATAACTTCGTGCCCAAGAGGCGATGAAGTGTTGTGTTTGCTGAGAGAGTTGGACCAGAAAATGAAGGATAGAGGTTATGTAAGAGGAAGGAAAGGGTTGGTGTTTGTTGATATAGAAGAAGAGGCAGAGGAGGAAAAAGTTTGGTTGCACAGTGAGAGATTGGCATTGGGATTTGGTTTGATTAGCATTCCAAAAGGACTTACTATAAGAATAATGAAGAACTTGAGAATGTGCAGTGATTGTCATGAGGCTTTCAAGCTTATAAGTGAGATTATGGAGAGAGAATTTGTGGTTAGAGACATTAATAGATTTCATCATTTCAAAAATGGTTGTTGCACTTGCAATGGTTTCTGGTAATTTGTTAAGAACACAGTGAATTATTGAATCCCAAACCCAATTTTGTTTTGTTTTTTAACAAGAAAAACTTGTAAATCACTGTAAATACTTGCTGGAGGATTGGTTACATTATAATGTTAGTCTTCCAACTAGCTTTTATAGATTTAAACCTAGTAGGCTACCAGAACAGCGTTATAAGCTCTGAGTTCGATTAGAAATAAAATCCTAATTAATATTTAATGACATTGGTTTGTTTAAAATTTTTAAATATAATAAAAATTTATTAGACACGATCGAAAATTCAATCATTTATATTTTAAAAGTCTATATTTAAATAATTTTGAAATTACAAAAGCTAACTACTACATACATTAAACTGACTTTTACTACAACTTTATCAACAATGAACCCAAATAGTTGACTCAAAAAAAAAAAAAAAAAAAAACAATGGATTCAACTTGTACTCACAACATAAAGTTACTGCAACTTTATCAACAATGAACCCAAATCGTTGAATCAAAAGAAGAAAAGAAAAAGAAAGAAAACAATGGATTCAACTTGTACTCACAACATAAAGTTAATTGGTCTAGAAACAATCTCCCAAACAAATTCCAACCCAAATTTAAACCTTTGAAAAATGAGAAGACAAAAAAAAAAGGAGGGGAACAAGGTGCTTCAAAATAACTTGTATAGCTGTTAATGACTGGATAAATACTTCACTATGGTTGCCAAATGAATAGATATTATTTGAACACTTGAATATGTGGTTGGCCTAAAACTAAAAGGCTGCAACCTTTTTTTTCTTCACTAGAGCTCCACTTTTAGGAGCTAAGATATCAAAAGCCTTTACAAGACCCTCAGGAGGGTGGGAAGAAAGAAGGAAAAAAATTTCCTCAGATCAAGAATAATTAAAAATTACATTTTGAATTTCCTAATTGATCTCGCTTTGTACAAAAGTATTGGTAAGTAACGAACTGTGTAACATCCTAAATGTTCCTAGCCAATATCATCAGGTTGAAGTCAGTTTCATTGCCTTAGCTTTCTCAACTGATCACCTCAAGGAAGAATAATCCAAAGAAAAATAACTATTTACATCTTTGACCTAATCTCTACCACTGCAAAATCCCGAGTGAGTTATCGTCTGTGTAGCAACCCGAACCAACTGTACGAGTTCCCCAACATCTTGGAAGTTGAAATCAATCACTTTTTTAACTGATGCAACGTAGTCCACATGCTTTCCTTCACTAGCACATGAACTGACTGCCAAAAATGCATTTCGAGAATTTTTCGAGGCCTCCATGGCTGAATTCATATCACGAGCCTGCAACATTGAAACATTCCCCAGATGTTCACATTCAAGATTTATATTTATAAAAGGAAATAGGAATTGACAATAGCAGTACAAAATTTCTGGTGAATCTGATAACTGAAAGTTATTTGGATTCTAGTAGAAATTGGAACTTACAAAATTGAGGATCCGAGCAAAACTTGTGCAGGTTCCAGCATTCCAGATCTGGCTTCGAGCACCGTGGGAACTACCTCTGTCAAAAGTAAACCTATCCATAGCTCCATGGTTGCTTAAGTTATCGACATCTGATGCAGAAGAAGATGGAGATTCGCCTGAAGAAAGGATACATTGAAGACCATCACAATGTTAACTAATTGATGAGAAAAAAGTTGCAAAAAAACCAACGAATCCAGTTTTGTCTCCTTTAAATATCATTATCTTTTTCCTATTACCTTGCACAATTGAACGAAACGAGTTCATCTCTAGTCGGTCTCCATTGATGCTTGAATGTTTATGGTAAACTATCCTCAAGTAAGCTACTTCAATACATTTAAAAGCTAAAGATGCTGCAGCCATTTCTTGCCGACGTTCATATTCAAGAGCGCAGGACCTGCGAAATGATTGGGAGTTCACAGGTTGAAATAAGGTTTGAGTCATCAACATGAAACACTCTTCAACATTTTCGTTAAATAAAAATTCAAATACATCTATATCCATAAAATAAAACAAAAGATAAAAATGAAACTCATTGCAAAGATTTCAATGTCGAACTCAGGACTGGCAAACACTATCCAAGACATTTTGAATATATGTTTAAATCAATGGGTAGAGAACTCTCATAAGAGGGAGTCCAAAGGTTTGTAGTATTGACATGGTTTATTTTAAGCTGCCACAGTCAAAGGTCAAGCTGAAGTAAGTTAGTGGCAGCAGGACTTTGTTTCAGGTACAAAACAATGTCTCTTGTTTCATTTACAAACTTATCTCCAGCCTCAAAAGTCGGCATATGTCAGATTGGCTTATCAGTTAGCACCATTTAAAATGGTTGTAAGAACAAAGACACCAGAAAGCAAACATGAGCTAATTGGAAAGGGTAAAGTTAAAAATGAAAAGCCTCATGATTAAAGACCAACCATTGGAAAAGTAAAGTTTCAAACATAGAAGAACCGAGAGCTATCAATTACTTGCATTTAAAGGCTATAAAATAGACCCAAAAAATGAAAAAGAGGGGACAAAATGATCATTCTTACTTACCCGCACAATTCGGCTGTAGTGCTATACAATCGTATGGGAGAAATATCACCAGGCTTGCCACTTGTATTATCAAGAGTCTCTAGAAGGAATGCTCCATGTAGATACTTCAGAGCAGATTGGAAGTAAAGTTCGTTACTTTCGAAAGTGAATCCAGAATTCTACAGAATACATAAGAAAACAACGTAAGAATTGGAAACAGATCCCATCCTAGCAACAATGTTGCAAGAGAGTTGCAGCAATGAGGGAACCTTCAAGTGATCTGCTTCGTCTCTGAGTTTCTTGGCATCTTTCAATGTATCACTAGCAGTTTGATTAGAGGATTTCGTTCTGTTGATATTTGAAGCATTAACATCTCTAGATCGGTCAGGTGTTTTTTTGGACACCACCACATCATCACTGGGGGCATCAGCATTAAGCTGATGAGAATCTCCCACCCTAATAGAAACTCGTAAAGGATCAGCAGCAGAACGGGATGGTTCTACTTTCCCATCCTTCTTTTCTAGTGTTCTCGGATCACCTTTATTTCCTGCTTCAAAGTCCTTATTTTGCTTTGACGTAAGTCTGGCTGCTTTATTTGATTGCAATAAAGCATTGGATCTCTGGTTTTCAGCATCATTGCCCTTGAGATTTTGAGGGGTTCCCAATCCTTCAGCACCAACATTAATCTTCTCTTTCTTATGCTTCTTGTGGCTGGGCTCTATACCGTCGTCTATACGATTATTGCACAATCTAGGCTGCTTAACAGCATTTGCACCGGCAGTAACAAAATGGTGTTGAACTACAGGTGAAGCTTTGATTTTCTTGCTGTTCATGTTGAGAGCATGAGAATTGGGATGAATATTAGAGGTAATCTCCTCTTTTTCTCCTCCCAATTGATCGAGTCCGGATGACCTCATGGGGGATGATGAAACTGATTCAGCAGGAGATACTTTCACTACGGCTTTCATTAAATGAGATTGCGAAACATTTGAAGAGCTAGAATTAGCTGCCGCTGAAACTTGTCGAACAACTAAATTTCTTTTTGGTAACTCCTTACGAACTGAAATTTGTTTAGCAACTATCTTCTTGATTTGCATTTTTGCCTCCTTATCCTTGCTGATTTCTTCCATTCCATCAGTGAAATTATTACATACATCAAGCTTCTTTCTCTTCTTCAACTTTTCACAGTTTTCTTCCTTCAAAAGCACGGATTCATGGACTCCACTATTAGGAGAATTTTGATCATCTTGCCAATCATTCAGTTTCCTTTTCTTTGTGCAGGCACTTTTACCACTTGGTTGATTAACAGAGGACCTAACAACAGAGGAGATCTCGGCTGTTCCTCCCCGTTTCTTTAATGAGATTTGCATTTTATTTTCCGTGTTCAATTTACAGTGCTTCTTCGAGCCAATATCACCCTGCTTCAGCAATCCTTCCCCACCTTCCATATTTGTCAAACCAGAATTTGAACTGTAACCCAACTTTCCAACATCCATATTGAAGTTTTGATGATTATCGACAGGGCGCATTTCTTCAGGTCTCCTATTCTTCCTTTTTAATTGGTCGCAGTTAACTGCATAAGGATCAAAAGATCCAATTAATTTACTTCTTTTTTAAAAAAAGTCAACTAACCATACAAAATTGAAGATATTATATACCATGGACAACTCACCTCTATCAGTGGACTTTTCTTTCAGTTTACCTCTGTTCTTCCCCTCTGCCAAGTTGTACAGGTCACTGGAAGATTGATCCATTGAATTTCTCAATTTATTTGGAGGATTACTCAAGCCATTAAGACTCTTATTTTTCCTCGACTCCAGCTGCTGGTCTTTCAGAGAGCTTTTGCCATGAGTCTGGTCATTTCTGCTAACTGGATTTTGTATTTCTTTCAAAGCTTCTTTCTTTTTTCCTTGATTTGAAGTGTCAGCTGATATCAGTCCATTGGCATGATTCTGAAAAGCATTTACACTCTGAGGCAATGGTAAATGGTACAAAGCATAAAGCTTTTCTGTTGTCTCCTCCTCACTAATGTCACAACGGTTCATCCCAGGCCTACACAATTGCAACAGTAAATTAACTGGCAGGATAACATGTGCAAAACTCTTGACATGAAACCACGGAATAAGACATCAATAAAAAATAACCAAAATCAAATTAAATGTTTAAACCCAGAATCACGATCAACTTAAGTTATTCTTTCTTTTCAGAAAAGAAGCAGCAAACTTACAGCCAATATAGCATGCTACACAACCATTTATCAGGAAGTTGTTCTGGTTTTGTTCCAAAGGGCAGAAGGCGCCACTTCTGGCAAATGTCACAGCATACCCATTCATCCATAGGAGCCACCCCTGCTGGTTCAACCACCTTCGAGCATTTGGACATTTTGATTCCACTGTCATCTAGGCCTTTAACCTTCTGAAAGTCAACAGAGGCCCTCTCAGTTGCATCCTTGCTTATACGGTTCACATCTAACCCAGAGCTGTTAAAAGAACCCACATTGTTTGCTCCTACTTTTTCTTTGCTGTGAAGTTTTAACCTGTGCCTTCTATTTTCGGATTCAGGAGTGTCAGAATCAGTGTTCTTTCTACATCTTGATGCTTCACTTCTAATCTTGAAGCCTCCCTCACTTGAACCAGCTATTTTCCCACCAGCAGTCTGTACCACTTTAAATTTTTTCTCGCCCACAATTTCAGGCTTTTCTTTCTTGATTGATGCCTTGTGTTTAACTGCTTCATGTGGTGTAGCTTTATGAGAAAGCTTCTTTTGTGAGTCTAAGTAAGCACTGGACTTTGTACCCTCTGAACCAGGTTTGCATTGCAACTCATTAGACAAGAATTCCTTGCTTTCAAAAGCCTCATTGTCTAATTTTCGTTTTACAAGTGTTAGAGTAGTTTTCTCCTCCCTGCTAGAAGCATTAACTTCATTCTTAAGATTGACTTGCCTTTCTCTATGCACCGCCTCCTTTTTCTTCTTCTTAACCAATGTCTTGTCATTTAGCTTCAAGGTTGTCTCATTGGCTAGCTTGGCCAAACCATCTTTTTTATTCTCAAGAGAAGGCACAGGTTTGAGTAATGGTAACGGCTTTTCCTTCCTTGACAACCCAAGTAGGCTGTCATGAAGAGGTGATATCAGTAATCCATGGGGCACTGGGAAAGAAGTCATTGCCTGTTCAAAGGAGAAAGAGAGCGGGATAAGCATATAAATACAATATGAAAAGAAAGAATAAAAAAACAGAAGAACTGTTACCTGAATTATCTTGGAAGGAGACTCATCAGGTGGACCTTGAGATAAGGGAAGCATTCCTTCACTTAAGTCCGAGCTGTTTAGTGAGGATGACTGTGGAGAGTCATCAAGTCCAAGGCCACTGTATATTGCAGCATTTTTCAATCCAACACAGTCAGAACCAACTTTGATTCGAAATTTAAGTGATCCGCTGTTCATCGGGCTGCCTAACCTGCCTGAAGCTTCACCTTTTGAAGAGAAACTATTAGTAACTTTAGTAGCTGCCAAGCACGAATCTATTCTCCCAGAGATACTGCCAGTCATTTCCTTTGTATTACGAGAGGAAATAGTATTGCATACAAAAGCTTCTGGTCTCTTTGTTGGTGGAGCTTTTGGATTCTGAGAAGAACCCTGCATGTACATGGTCATATGGCAATAAGTTAATATCATTCATATATAAGGAGGTGTTACTCCATAATATTTTTTCACACCATAGCTAAAATAAATGGAAAAGTTTTAATTTAATATCATGTGAGCCGATCGCCCAGATATTAAACTGATAAGAACAGATACTACACTTGATCTTAGCCAAAAGGCCAAGAAAGTTATAATAATTGGAAAAGTTTTCATTACCTCCAAGGGCAAATTAACAGGATTTGGTGCTGCATTGCAGTCTCTCTGTTGATTTACATTGTGTGGCAAAATTGAAGAAGCACGTTCATATGTAGGCAAAAATGAGCCATAACCACCATACTTCGCCCCTAATAACAATTAGAAACCCATATATGATTATTTCAAAAACATAAGGTTCGTCAACCTAACAGCAGTTTGTGGTCTATAGATCTGAAAACTAGGCAACCCACCTAACTTTTCAGCTGAAACTCCACCTTCAAAGTCTTTTTGGAAGTGACCAAGAAAACGCTCGATCTTCTCATCCTAAACATGATAATAATAGGCAGTCTGGTTAATCAAATAAGCAAAAAATTATGAATATGTACAAGTGGTAAATAAACAAAAACAAATTAACTTCTTTTTCAGGGTAACCATGGCGTCCCAGCTGATCAAAGAAAGAAAAGTGCCAAAGTTATTATTTAGGGATTCTTTTCAAGCAAACAAAACCCGTGATGTTATACAATTTTGAGTACGATCTCATTTCATTTCAACTGATCAACTAGGAAATTTATTTAGCAAGTGAAGTCTATTCAAACATACAAAACTAATAATTCAACTTCATCAAACCAAATAATTCTACCGAGCCTTCACCTGTTCTGTTTTTTTCCATTACATTTTTAAACTGAGGCTTATTCCCTAAGGCTCATCTTAAGCCAACGTTTTAACTTTTAGCGTTGAAACCCGTGTCTCCTTTGAACCACAAGAAGCTTATGCCTCTCATAGAAGAGGCAATGTAGCAACAATGTTTTAAACAATTATCAAGACTTACATTCAGAGGCTCATTGTGAGGCAACGTTCTAACAGTTACCCTCGAGACTGCACCTTTGAACCACAAGAAGCTTACACTTCCCATAAAAGAGACTTATACCCTTGTGGAAACATACTGTGCTTCATGTACTAACGACTAGAAAAAATAATATTAATTTGCCTCATTCTAAAAGGATTATAAATGATAATAGTAGTGAGGCTAAATAAATCCTTTTAGAATTATTGTTCAAGTGACAATTGAGAGGGTTAATATTTATGTTCTCTTTATGACTGTCATGTTTAACAATAATTGGTTTCACTCATTTAGGATTTGTTAGATGATTTTAGTTATGATTTACAATTCATACTGCCTCAAGGCTTATGCCTTGCCTCTTCAAGGCCAACATTGTGCAGTGTTTTTGGTTATATACCTCAACCAAGAAGCAAAAGAGATTGAGCATTTTGGAGAAACCCCATTCATTGATATGATGAAACAGACTACATAAACCTTCCAAGTAATCTAGTTTAGAATGATTTTTGTTCACTGGGTCATTCAAGAAACAAGTCACAATCCGGCAATAAATTCTAACACTTAAGAAAAAATTCTTACGATGTAAGAGAGATTAATGTCAGGGTCAATATCACCGCCATTATCCTTGTGATAGCAAGAAGCTTCGCCTTCTTCCATCTCAATGCAATCCCCCATCATCATCGGCTCAACAGAGCTCACCATTAAATGTGAACCCAAAACCCTAGTTCCAATAATCATCTTCCCTAAAATCCAGTATCATTCTAATAAGAAAAGAACGACAATCAAAACAAAAAAAAACACCCAGAAACTAGATTTAATCGAAGCACTTCTCTCTCGCTACCAAAAATGAAATCGAAACCCTTATTCAGAGGAAGAAGAATCGATACCGGCTCCTCTTGAACAGAACGATCAGCGAAGACGATCGTACTGTTGATGGTTATTGGAGTAATCTAACAAAACCCCAGAAGAGATTGAAGCCGAAAAAAGAAGAAATAATGATTCGATTGGGGTTCGAAGGAGCTCGTAGTTCCAAAATTTCGGAGTTTTGACAAGGAAAAGTTGATGATCGTAGAAAGAAAGCGAACTGGGGTTTGGATTTTCCGGGATTTTTTTTCTTTTTTTTTTTTTTACTAGATTTTCAAGTTCTTATATTATTCCGATTTCCGCCTAAAGAAAAGAGAGAAAAAATTCTCCGCCCGCCGTCTGATGAAAATATATTATTTCCTCCAAAAGTTTCTCTCACTTTTCTCCTCTTCTCAGTGTGGGCTTAATTCTACTCCCACGAGTACCCTATTAACACGTGGCATTTTTTCTCTTTTTGACAAATTTACTCTTTTATCCCTAACTTTTCGTTTTCATTTTTATTTGAAATTGAATTTTGCTTCTAAAAAATTAGTATAATGAATTTTGTCGTGATTTTGTTTAAATAGTTTATCCATTTTTTCTATTTTAAAAATAATTAGTTTATTGAGTTTTATTGTATTTTATAATTATTCAAATTAATTTTCAAATCTTTTTTTAAAGAAAGATAAATCTTTTATCTTAATCTACCTTCCTCCAGGGAAGTTTGGGGAAAAAATCATTAGATTGAAACCTTTTATGCCAATAGATTTTTGCGTGAATTTTATCTTAGTTTTGATTTGGATTTTGTTGACTTTGGTTGAAGATTTCCACTTTTAAGATATATATAGTTTATTAAGTTTTACTATAAAGTTCTAATTTTAAATTAAAATCTGAAAGGATTACTTTATTCAATGAAACATTGGGAAAAAAGTACTAGACTTAATTTTGTATACAAATAAATTTTAGTGTGAACACAAAAGTTTGTATATTTAGGCTATAATTTTGGCAAAGACAAAATTTTTAAGCTATTTTTTATAAAAAAAAAAATAAATTTTATCCTTTGATTATATTTTGGAAGCAAATATTATTATAACCGTAATGCCTTTAGAATCTATGTATGTGTGGCATGATAAATTAGAAGTAAATGCATCAAAATTTGAAGTTATGAACAAAGCTAACCAAATGAGAAAAAAAGCAAAACCAAATTTTATATCAACGTGAACACACAAGTACCAACCATTCTTAAATTTTAGGTATGAAGGTCCTACAACATTTTTTTTGTAACCAAAAAGTACATACATACTGAATCATAAAATAAAAAGTATTTCTAGAGATGAATGACCTAACAAGACATTGGGCTCTATCACATGAGAACTCGATTCATAGAAAACAAAAGTATCGACGAACCAAGGAAATAAGCTATCATAGGAACTTACGTTGAACATGTGTATTGTTTGAACTTTTAGAGGAACCCTCAACGGACCTGAACTTCGTATATTATATAATATAACATAATATCAATATCACTAATTGTGGGTGTAATAAGTAAACGCACCCCACCATATACATTAAAAAAAATTGTCATCAAAATACATAAATTACTTAAAAATAAAACGAAAGTAGTTATTAATGTTCGAAAAAGTTATAGAAAATAGCCAAATTGCTACCAATTTCAATAGTTTAAAAACAACCATAACACATGCTAAAAATAGTTAAAAAATTTGTTTAGCTTGTAAAAATTTTATTTAAAAACACGTGAATAAAATAGATATAATAACAAGACACAATGCAACTTTTTTAAAAAAACATTAAAATAAAAAGGATGTTAATTATTAATAACAAATTAGTAATTCTCGCCAAATGATATAATGAATTCGGGCAAGGCAGAGGTCCTATTTATAAGAACTTAGAAGACCTAATTTCAATCATAATCAAATTAAAATTCCAATGTTAAAAGGATTTTGTTTTTTCTTATCTCGTAAATTAAATATATACATATATGCATGCTTTAAGGGAGGTTACATTATCTCATCGACTAAATCTCAAATCTAGTGTTTTAACTTTTAAAAATTAGTACTTTAATTATTAAATTATTTAGATAGCTTATAAAGAGTAAACTTGTTTTAAAAAAATAATAATATTTCACAAAATATTTACACTTTAATTACGTAAATTTAATATAATATAAATTTTGTATTTTTGTTTTATGACGTCAATTTTTTATATTTTTGAAAAAAATCCCTCTACTATACTTTGATACAACGCTTGAGTTGTTTGGATTGCATTTACTTCGTTCAATTTTATTAGTTTAACATTTTAGGATTTTTTTTTTGTGAATTTAGTACGTTACATTTAATATATTTGTGTTCAACTTACTTATATACCTTAGACTTTTTTTTTAAAGAAAAAACGTATCGAGATTCTAGTTTTTTAGAAATTGACACATGTCACCATATTTTATCGTATACGTATTCATGTTTGTGCTTTCTAGGATAAACAATTCAAATCAATTATTATAAAAAGTGATTTATAGATTTTAGTGGTTAACAATCTCTATAACTGTATAATTATTAAAATCAATAAAACTCTCTCAAACGTCATTACCTTATTTATACTATTTTTCGTCTAGTGACACTCTCCCCATACCAATTATGGCCACCACCTTCCTTCACTATCGTTGTTGGTCAACTCCACGAGTGACCACTCTAAAGCACCACCAACTCTAACATCAACCATCCTATATGTTTCACTATAGCAACCGTTATTTTAAGGAGAATCTACATAAATAGAATAAAATTGAAAGTATTTATATCCTATAACAAAAAGTAAAAGTTGGATACTTTAGACTTAGATTAAAATTTTGGTTATCTATTTTGGACTTGGATTAAAATTTTGCTATTGGCCGTAAATAGTTTGTCGATTATTATGTTTTTACAAATTTTCCTTATTTTAAATTATTAGTTGGTATATTATATTATTAATCATGCTTTAAAGTAATTTAACAATATAAAAACATTTTCTTTAGAAAAGTTACAAATAATTTGTCTACAACAGGAAAGAGTGACCAAACACATCTATTTTCTTATTGAAAGCATTTTTAATAAAAAACATTTTTTTCAAGTAATCTGCTTAAAAATAAAACAAAAACATTAATGTGATTTTATATACAAAGTTAATTAGATTGCTATATATATATATATAAGTATTTAGTTAATGTCAAATTACTATAAATGACCATTATTAAACCCTATTAACTAATAATTTAAAAACAATTTCAATTTATGTATTTAAAAGCATATGTTGAACTATCTAATTAAAATCAAAAGAGTATTGTGTTTTTATATACTAATTCTCTTGGTTTGTTATATATATTAAAAAGTATTTAATTAATGTCAAATTACTGTAAATGACAACTATTAAATGCTAGTGACTAATAATTTAAAAACAATTTTTTTGCATGGTTGAGTTTTTATTAACTGTTTTTAAAATGAGATGTTGATCTATCTCTAATTCGACACTAGAGTTAATCGAAAAGAGTTGATAGTTGGAAATAATCAATGAAGTTGGTTGAAAAGTTGGTCGCTAGAGTTGGTTGTCAAAAAATATTTAATTAATGTCAAATTACTATAGGTTGTCGAGAGTTGATCCCCATAGATTGTCATTCGTGAAGGTGGATAGTATGTAGACAAGACACGCATTGGCTAACTGTAATATATATTTAAACAACGAAACTAGAAAATGTAATATATATTTGTCACACACAACACATACGTTTTTTTGGTTCCACAACACGTGTGGTGAAATATATTCGAATCTCTAGTTAACCTCATGGTATGGAAGGCACGTGTCTAATGTCAGTTAGTTGTGTCCGTGTAAGCTCAAATAAAACCATATGTAGAAGCTTAAAAAACATTGTTTGTATAGGCAAGATTTAGAATGCGGATGTCTAATGAAATTTTAAAGTCCCACGTTTACAAACTTTGATGGAAATATGGATAGAATGTCAATATCGATCAATGTTTATGAAAAAATTATAAAAACGAAAAAAATAAATTTAAATTATTGAGGAAATATTTTATGATTTTAAAATAAGTTAACATGTCACATTTTTATGTGTCGTCTATTTCTTTTTTGATATAATGAAAATGTTAATTTGCCCTCCATATCATGTCGAACCAATAAAAATATAGAAATATTCATGAAAGCGATCAAAATTTAATGTTACGTTTATAGGCAATAACCACATGAATTGGAAAATTTTCAAAAAGCTTGTATAAATATGAACCAAAGTCAAAAGATTTATTCTCAAATTTCATAGATACAATCGAAGACATAATTGATGGATTGTTACTCCCAACAAATTAATTTAGGCAAAAAAATGTTGATCGCGACTTAGGTTTTTGGACATATTCCAAGTTGTGTTGTTTAGAATATTTGGTTTAATTGAATTTAAAATTATGTTATATATATATATATATATATAACATATTTGATAGTTACATGGTTAATTAATGTATACAATTGACCGGGGTCAGTTAAAATAGACATAATTACTTAATAATAAAGTTAATAAATGCAAGTCAATATTTATGAGAGTGTGTGAGAATGACAAGTTTGTTTATCAAGTCGATGGAAAATGTTAGAATGACTACATCAACTATGTCCAAACGTATTTTCATTAATTTTAATTAACAAACAATTTAAATAAGGATCATGAAATAATGAAAATGTTTAAAATCCGACCAACTTGTTTTAACCATGCAAAAGCTTCTTTCCTGCTTGACTTTGGAAGTGAAATTCAAAGGCATGTGATGCATCATTGTCAAAAGTAGTCTTTGTTTGTCAAAGCGTGTGAATGATTATTTAGCAACGAGTGACGATGTAGTAATGCTAGGATTACGTTGCTCATTTGTTTAACATTATATAATTACGGTATATTGTATTTTTATATAACACAAATTAGTTTGTTGTTGATGTTGTATGATGGTTTGAGTCGTACCACTTTCACTTGCTCAAGATTGAGGTCATGACATATGTTTACATTGTATGATATGGCAAACAGGTTATAGTATATCGTTATATTTATTTACTTTGTGTTACGAATTGAGAGTGATATTATAATATCAATACAAAATAATTGAATGGTGTAATGGAAATAACAAAATAAAATGGAAGGATGTGACTTCAACTTTGTAATGATTTAGGAATGATTACAAAAAGAGAGTCGTGAATGGTGAAATGTAATAACGTAATGGAAAAACACATGAACGTGAAAGGGGAAAGTGATAATAGAGACACTTTTGTATTATTGTTTTCGTTTGAAAAATGATGGTTTATCCCCCATGTAACATTTAAATTTAAGTAACAAATTGCTTTTTACTTACTCGTGATTTTCATATTTATTACGTAAATACATCAAGTTATTTAAGATTACCTAAAGCAAGTTCCAAAACTTATAGGCGAGCATAAGAAAGGAGGCACAAGAGAACGTGCAAATTCCAGGAGAAAAAAGTTAGTGTCTTAGGGTTAGTCGACTAGTTGAGTTGATACATATTGTTCGTACATATATGTATCAATCGAAAAAAAACTACATTGCGCTTGATTTAGCTCTTTGCATCGTCAACATGACATGTATTAGAGCAAGTGTCATACGAGGGCTTATAAAATAAACCTACTCGACAACTCTCAAATGGAAAAAGTACGTAATCTTCAAAGAAGAGCTCCAAACTTATTTCTTACATGCTTAGTTGAACTATACACTCACAACATTAACTTGGACATTTGAGTGCATTAAGCTATACACTACACTAGTACAAGGATATCTTGCGCAAGGTAGCTTGAAAAGCAGAATTGGACTAAGAGAAGAAGATCATAGGTCAATCCCAAAAGGGGCCAACAATGACAACACACATGTGCGAGATTTTAACTCAAACCAGCGTTATCAGGAACATTTATAAAATATATATATATATTTTTGTAGTTTTCAACTTTTAACTACGATTTTGAAAACACCTCTAACATATCGACAATAAGATAAGAAAAACATTTGATAAAAGTGATGTTTATAAACTTAATTTTAAAAAACATAAAAATGTGATAAAACGATGTTTGAATTTTTAAATTTCTAAAAAATGTAATTACTTGTTTTCTATTTATGCTAAAATTTGAAAACACATTTGACCTCAATACCTCATCGTGAAAGCAACAATTAAGTTGTTGAAGGGAGACAAGCGCCCAAGAGCGAGAGCTAGTTAGCAAGAATAGGATTTCAATGAGGTATTATAGATGTGACTAACTTAAGGTTGTTACATCGGGACTACAGTCACTTTAGGATAATTATATAACATATCAAGTAGAGGGTGTGTCAGATCAAGGTCGATACGAGCACATTTCCTACGCACCTTTTGATTATAAATGATGGTTTGAGCCACTGTGAAACATGTCTCGCTAGCTATATTTTAATAGGATTGGCCTCGACTTGAGTTAGACATACAAATAAATAGTTTGACAAGTAATTTGCTATATAAACCGATCTTTTTGTTTATGAAAAAAAAAGTAGTGGTTATTAACAAAACTTTATATTTTCTTTTAACCAAAACTCAAATGTAGTAATATTTAGATACGACAAAGGATTCTCATAGGAAAAAAGAAGAAGAGAAAATCAGTAGATCAAAATAAATATCTTTAAAAAAGTTGGATGACTTGAAATTCTACTTTTTTTATATATATCCGAATGGAGATCGACCTTCTCATCTTTAAAATGGAAGTCGTGTTAACTAACTATTATCTAAATTTACCTGAACTGAAATATGAATTTAAAAATATCGAGAATCAACTTATTTTGTATTATTATTATTATCACTCTATTTTTCTTAAAGAAATTATTACTATTGGTATCATTATTATTTGGGGAGAAGGGCAAACCATCAATAGACTTAGATCGTAAGGTCATCATTTAATCAATGATTATTTCATGTAGAAAAACATTGTTGGTTGGTTGGTTTATTTTCTATATTTTTAATTCAACCATTCTATCATATCATTAGAAAAGGTTAGTTTTTAGAAATTTATTTACCAAATATAAGCTAAAATTATATAAAATTTGATTAATTTCATCATAGTTTAAATGTTTGGTTATGTTTTAAAATATATTCTCTTTCTCTATAGAACTTTTGAAGCATTGTTTTTTTTTTTTTGAAAATTGTATAGACAAAAATATTTAAAAAAAAACAGTGTATCATATATATATTATATATTACAAATACGACAAATATAATAAGCAATTAGTGTACGTAATTGATAATCAGTTTTTAAATTTGTTATTTTTGCAATTTATAAAATATATGTGACATGAACCATATTATTACAGTTATTTTTTTTTACTATTTTTGCAAGTACCATATTTTATTTTCTCAATAGTGTTTTTAGAATTATTCTTTATTTCACACCTAGAATATTCTTCTATTAACAAAATACTAAAATCACAATGATTATTATTTTTTCTTTACTATAAAAGTTGACTTTTTTTAGTTGAGTGGTATTATCTAAATATTCGACTTATTGATTTGATAATTTATATTTATATTAATTGAGTTATGATTATATTAATTAAAAAGAAGTTTCATTCAAAATTCTCAAAATTTGTTTCACTGATTTTGCATAAAAATTTGCAATATGCATTTTATTGTGTTAACTCCATATATATGTTTTAAAGAAAATCAAACAAACTAATCTTAAATAGTAGTGTTTGTTTTACTTGTATTAGGAAAAATTTAATTTGATAAGTTACATTTTAATTGTAATAATTATAAAACCTTGTGGCTATATGTTTGTATAACAAAACTTTTGATACATATATTTTATTTTTTAGTACGATGACGGCAGAACGAAGATCAAACCTCTATCTCTAAAATGAAATATCACGTCAATCACTACCATTACTTTTAATTAATATTTTAATATTTTATTGGTAAGGATAGACAACTCTATCACTTTACAATATGCCAATATTAATTGCATCAATAGTTAGACCTCGGCTTCATATTTAATATTACAAATTATTTTCTTAAAAAGACGATGTATTTTTTCTAAATTTAAAAACTTCAATTTTACTTCCATTTATTGATTCATTATTATTATTTTGTTACAGTTTCATTTCATTATTTTCCATAGAATATTTTATATGCATGTAAGTGTATATTTTAAAAAATAAAAACAAAAACAAAAACATTATTTTTTAAAATATATATTATTATTATTTCTCCCCCTCTACATCTCTATCAAACCCGTTTCTGTGTTCTAGGGTTCGAAGTTAGATTCCGATCATATCGCTTCTCCATTTCGATTCTCTCACCCACTCTCTATATTGTCTTCATCTAAATTTTCCATTTTACTTTTCGGTTTTTAAAAATCTCTGATTATATTTAGGGTTACAGATTCTTGTTTTCGAGTTCGCATTTGAATGCGATTCATATCCGAAGGTGTTTGGCTTCAAATTTTGGTGGGTTCTTGCTCCCGTTTGTTTAGGGCTAGGGTTTTTTTTTTTTTGGGGGGGGGGGGGTACAATTCTGCACTTCTATGTTAGCAATGGCTGCTAGAACTTCTGATTTTTGATTGCGGAAGTCTGTTGTAGAATAATCTGGTTTCTTTGCTTCCTTTTACTTTTGCCTTCCACGGTTGACGAATTACTTTTGAGTTGAGACTAGCTTGTTCGTTTGGAGGATGATTAAGTTGTGAGATGTCAGATTTGTAGATTTCTATATTGTAGCGTAATTTGCTGGAATTGATTTTGCAGTGTGTTGTGGTTTAAATTAATGGGGACGCGGTAGAAGTTTCATTTCCTGAAGACTACATTTGGGGAACTCTCTCATCAATTGAGCGTCGAATGTTTGCTTCCAGTATGGATACTGTGCGGGACACAGCTAGAACTGCGGGAACCTTGTTAATCCCAATGCGGTTTGTCTGGCCTTATGGGGGAAGAAGTGTGTTTCTTAGCGGTTCTTTCACCAGGTGATGTTCGGGAGTTCATAGTCTTTTGTACTTCGATTCTTTCCTGCATGTTCTATGGTTGTGGGACGTATCAACCGAGTTTGGATTTTCTGGTTTAACATGCGTATGTGTGTTATGTTGTAAACGATTTTTGTAAATTATAATTGTATTTTGATGAAGGTGGTCGGAGCTTGTTCCTATGACGCCTATGGAGGGTTGTCCCACTGTTTTTCAGGCTATTTACAGCTTAACCCCTGGATATCACCAGGTCAGATTGTGGTGGTTGAATAGGACCTTTTAAATTGTTCATGCTATTTTTCACGGGCACCACAGATATGTGATGAAACTATGGTGCTCTTTAGCTGTATGCAGCATAATTTTGCTATAATCTTAGATGTTAGTTTAGTAAGCATTGAATAGTAGTTGTGCTGCTTGGGTGAAGCTGATGTTTGTCAAGGAAAACATGGGTTTCTGGAAGAATTATATTAAACAGAATCACAACTATATTGGATTCTCCGACAATTTTATGTTAATGATGACCTTGGGTCAAGGTTAGAATGTGTAGGAATGGCTTTTCAAAAAATTAGTTTTTCCGGTTATTGCTTGCGCGATCATAGAATTTTTGCTATACTAAGTAATATTGTCAATCGTTTTATCTTTATTCAAATCATCTGTGCAGTTATTATGAGTAGCAATGACATTTTTCTTGTTATTTCCAACTGACTTCACTATGTTCTTCAATATTGAGCAATTGTCATGCTTAGCTATTAAATTAGAATTATACAACTAAATTTTATTGAAGATACTTAAATTGGTTGATTTTCATTTGTTTTTGAAATTTACTAATGTGCGCACAAAGGTTGTCTTGTATGCAGTATAAATTTTTTGTTGATGGTGAATGGCGTCACGATGAGCAACAGACTTGTGTTTCTGGGGAATATGGGGTTGTAAATACTGTTCTATTGGCTACAGAGCCTAGTTATGCTGCTCCACTTGCCAATCCAGAGATGACCCCTGGATCTAGCATGGATGTGGACAATGAGGCCTTCCGTCGCTTGGTTAGAATTATTTATTTATTATTGCTCTATTAATTTTATTTTGTTATGCCATAGAGTAAAGGAAGTCAAGGATCGTGGATTTCTTTGACAGTTCGATCTATGATATTGATCAGCTGATGGACATGCATATTGCAATTACTATTTTCTAGCTTGAGCCTTTTATAGAATAATGGCTGGTGTTATCTGATTTATTTCTGTCGTACTTATGGATTAGGTTTTTGATGTATCTTACTTCTATTTACTGGGATTTCTGCGTCAGGTTTACACTCTCACTGGTTCTTTTATTGGCTAATCAAAATTCTTGTTATTATCCAGGTCCGAATAAATGATGGACGATTGTCTGAGGCTGTGCATAGTATATCAGAGGCTGATCTGCAGTGCTCTCGTCACCGCATATCTGCTTTCTTGTCCACACATACTGTTTACGAGTTGCTCCCGGAGTCAGGCAAGGTTTGGATTCTCTATCTTTTTCTTCTTCCTTTTATTTATTTATTTTTTGCATGATACCATATTTTTACTTCTTGTTTTATTTGTGCTTATTCAATTATGTTACAGGTTGTAGCTTTGGACATTGACTTACCTGTGAAGCAAGCTTTTCATATATTGCATGAGCAGGTATGTCCTTTTCTCCTGTCCTCCCATACCCTCTGTTCAACTGGTAAAACCATCAAATGAAGAAGGAGAAAATAGAACTTCCCCTCTCCGACTTCTTTTTGTGACGTATTATCTTTCAACTATTTGGGGACATAAAAATCATACCATTTCATATCCAATATGATTCATAGGTTTAGTCGGAAGAGTGCTCTTAAAATTCCAACTTTGAAATTTGATTGGGAGGGGTGGTTGAATGTACTTTGATTTGATTTTTTAAGTACAAATTACACGTTAGAAGCTAGTTGATGTTTGTTCAAATCTCGTTTTGCCCTTTTCTACAAATGAAATAATTGAGACATTTCTTATTTTCTTTTTATCACCTATTGATTTGTATTTGGTTGTTCAAGAAATTTGGATTTGTGACTTATCTATATTAACTCTTTGCAGGGTATCCCAACAGCTCCACTTTGGGATTTCAGCAAGGGGCAATTTGTTGGAGTTCTCAGTGCTTCAGATTTTATTTTAATATTAAAAGAAGTATGTCTAGAAGCCATTTCCCCCCCTGCATTTTATCTTCCCCCCAATTGGTGTTTAAATCGATGATGATGCATTTTTTTCTTATTTTTGTTTTGGAGATTTTTTTGTCTCTGAAAACTCTTGAGTATAAGCATCATCTCACTGACAGGATCTATTATTTTGATTTATCTTTGTTTGGGCATCATAAGTATGCTTATAGAATTGTTGCTGTTTCTCATCCACTTATATCCTGTAGTTCATTTCTTTTCAAATATGCTAATTTAAATTTGAATAGTAGCTTGGGAAGCGTGGCTCAAACCTGACGGAGGAAGAGCTTGAAACACATACCATATCTGCTTGGAAAGAGGGTAAAGCATATTTGAATGGTCGAGTGGATGGACAAGGAAGGTTTTTGTCAAGACAGTTCATTCACGTGAGTAATATATTTCTCAATTTTTAAAACTAATTTGTACTATTTTTATTTCTTCATCACAAGTTTTACAAATTCTTGAACTTTAAAACTCAAGGACACAAGTGTACAATCTATAGAACAGATCTTGTTCAAGTAAGGTCGTCAAATTCTTTAACTTAGATTACCGATTAACAAATTCTTGAAATATGTATCTCATCGCCTTAGATGAAATGTGATATCATGACCGTGTCATTTATACTTGTATCAAAGATCTTGACTTTCTTCTGGACATAGCACGGAACTCTTGAACCGCAATTGGAAAGATTTCTAGGAAGTTCCTAATTTTGGATTTCAGGGGGTTAAAGTGCTTTAGCATTGTGTTAAGTGGTTTGGTTTCATGATTTCAAGCTAAAGCATTTACCTACTTTGAATTATTAGTTTAAACGGAAAATGCCATTGGCTACTGTCTTAATCCATTTGCACCTCTGTGTTCACACCATGTAATTGAGGGTGAGATTGCACTGTTTACTCTTTTGTAATCTCCCTTTTAAATATATTTTGTATTTTTGATCAATTCAAAGTGTTTAAGCAATCTATACCACTTGAAGTCTTTGTTTTTTGACCCAACCTGCCAGAAACGTGTGCTGACTCTGTTATTGTTGCTCATGTAGGCTGAACCATTTGATAATTTGAAAGATGTTGCTTTAAAGATCTTGCAAAATCAGGTGGCTACAGTTCCCATAATTCATTCATCTGCAGAAGATGGTTCATTTCCACAATTGTTGCATCTTGCTTCACTTTCTGGAATACTAAAATGTAAGTGTTCTCCTAATTTCTTATTTTAAAAATGGAGCTTCCGCTGATACTAAGTAGTGGGTGTTAGTTTCCAGGTATCTGCAGGTACTTCAGGCATTGTTCCAGCTTGTTGCCTGTGCTTCAACTGCCAATTTTTGCGATCCCAGTCGGTACGTGGGTCCCAAAAATTGGAGAATCAAACGGAAGACCATTAGCTATGTTGAGACCTAGTGCTTCTCTTAGCTCAGCGTTAAACTTACTGATTCAAGGTTTGGACTTACACTTTCTTGTTTCTTCTATAGATGGTTTTACTTTGGGGGTTGTATTCAGATAGATGGCCTTTCCTCTTAAGAAGGAAGTGGGACTGCTTCTGTGGATATCAGATAACTTGAGGGTTTTTAGTAAGGGTTCTTCCAGATCTGGGCTTCTTTTTGGTCTTCCGTCACTCCCTTGACCCAATCTATTGATGCAAAAATGAGGTCAGGTTACGAATGGGAAAAAGCTGGGTTAGATTTTGAACTTAGATTATGAGTGGAGAGTCGAGGGACTGTAATTTTACATTATCCAACTTATTTGATTAAGTTTGTGTGCGCTCTTTTATGTATGTGTTCCATTGGCACTTTCACATACTCGTGGACCATATTTGTTTTTCTGGTGAGGTGTGCTAACATCGCTAGATTGATCTCATAACTCTGGAGTAGACTAAGTAAGTGGAACTGTTGTACTGTAAAAAATAATTACTCAAGCCAAGGGAGTTACAGTATAGTGTTTCGAAATTGCAGAAACATCTGGATAATCTGCATCGAGTTGTATCGATAATCGAAACATTTGGATAATCTGCATCGGGTTGTATCGATAAGAACATCACATATAAGAATTCAACTCTCACCCCCAGCAGATAAAAATTCTGTTGTTTCACTATCTGGTTTGAATTTTATCTCTTGTTTGGGACGTTTCTTTAACAAAGTTGTGTCATTGGACTTTGGAGGGCTTCTTTTGATGTGCTTGGGAATTACATTATTTCAGGTTGTTCAACGCTCTATGAAAGGAAATATGTTGTCTATGAATCTGGTTTTCTGTTTGGATGCATACTTCCACTCTGATAATTGGGCACTGAGATTTGCAATTGAAGTAATGTGTGCATGTCTTATGATTTGTTTATCAATTGCACTTGACATAGCATTTTGCAACTTGCAGCTCAAGTTAGTTCAATACCCATAGTTGATGACAACGATTCATTGCTGGATGTATATTGCCGGAGGTTATTTGTTGCAACATCTTTATTTGGACAATTATTTGTTTTTTAATTGGGTTTATTGGAAAGGAAATAAATAACTATGAAACCATTACAATTTTTTTACAGTGATATAACGGCTCTTGCAAAGGACAGAGCTTATACACACATTAATCTTGATGAAATGACCATTCATCAGGTAACTTGGTTTCGTACTCCCTTCAATCTCATTTCTAACACACGTTCTTATAAAAAAATCTCATTTCTAACACACGTTCTCATAAAAAAATCTCATTTCTAATACATGTTATCAAGTTGAGGACATTGTTTTTATTTCCTTTGATGGCCCTTTCTTTTCTAGCTGTAGG
This sequence comes from Cucumis sativus, assembly GCF_000004075.3. Classification (NCBI taxonomy): domain Eukaryota; kingdom Viridiplantae; phylum Streptophyta; class Magnoliopsida; order Cucurbitales; family Cucurbitaceae; genus Cucumis; species Cucumis sativus. Next base: position 12,862,046 of record NC_026660.2, read on the forward strand.
AACTTATTGTAAGTTTATTGTCTCTCTGTTTTTTGTTGGATTTTTTTTTTAAATGTCATTTTTAATGGGTAATGGAACTTTTGTGGGAAACATGCAAAAATACAATAGGCCATACAGAAAGTCAGCCAACAAAAGATCCAAGCCAAACTAACTGTACAAACGAAGGGGGCTCTTTGGTTGGTGAAGCCTAAAGAGAGAGCCTTAGACCTAGCAAGGATGAATTGATTTTTATATGTTGAAAAATGTAAAATTGATTTTAGGTTTAATAAAATCAATACAATTGCAATGTTAGTGAAAAGCAAAACACTTGGGTGTAGCATAGGAAATGAGGAATCAGGAGTAACTGAGAGATGTAAGATGATAGTGATGCTATCCACACTCCATGGATGTCTCATTTAATTTGTATCAGTATCCATGTCTGTTTCTTATTTATTTGTTAGTACCCTTTAAAAAATGGTTGCAGGGAGTGTTCCGTTGTTGAGATTCTTCCTTTTCCATTACTTGGAGTCTCAGACGGAAGGAGGCTCTAGCATTCTGAAAAAACTTGATTACAAACTAGTTATCGTCATGAAATAAAAGCTAGTTAGTTATTGTTAAATTCCCATCTCATTTTAATGCAGTCATTTCCTATATACAATCCGATGTTGAATGAAATGGTGGAAACTTGTGGTTTTTCTATTTTATCAGTATTCTTATTTTTCCATTGTTCTTGCATCTGCTTCCTTTCAGGCATTGCAACTTGGACAAGATTCTTTCTCTCTTTATGAGCCACGAAGTCAACGATGTCAGATGTGCCTGCGTTCCGACTCATTGCATAAAGTGATGGATCGTTTGGCAAACCCAGGTAGAGATAATTTTTTTTCTTGTTGGTATTGATTTAATACAGGGAGATACCGTTCTATTCTTCAATTGTATGGGTGATTCAACTTTGAAGCAAAACCCCCATTCCTTAATAATGAACTTTCAGGTGTTCGGCGGCTTGTAATTGTGGAAGCTGGCAGCAAACGAGTAGAAGGGATTATTTCGCTAAGCGACATATTCAAGTTCTTGCTTGGTTAGGTGAACCCTTTGACGATCCGGAGGGGTTTGTGCAAAAGGACGGCGTAAAGGAGGAAGAATTGTACACTATCCATCTGCATAGTTGTTAGTGATGGGGAAGGACTCTCTTCTCTTCATTTGGTTGGGTTTTAGCCTCTCAATTCTATCGCCTGGCTTTTGGAGGAATTTTAGGGCGGAGTGGAGAAGAAGAAAAAAAAAAGGCCACAGTAAAAAAAGAAAAAAAAGAAAGTAAAAAAAAAAGTACAATTGGGAGGAACTTGAATAGCATTCAAATTTCTCAACTCCCCCTTTTTTCCATTTATTATTATTTATCAGTTTATTAAGATGCCTTTGCCTTTGCCTTTGCCTGCTACTAATGTAGATTATTGGAGATGATGATGATGGTGATGATGTTGGGGATTTATTGTTACCAACCTCTGTTCTTTCCTAAAAAAGAAAAAGAAAAACAAAAAACAAAAATAGAGGTGCAGAGGGGAAATTGGGAATCCAATTGAGGGGTGACACTTTGAAAGTTGTTAATTCTGTGCTTTTGATTAACACGTCATTGACTTTTGTATTACATTTTTGTTCTGTTTTGTTTTTTCTTTTTGGATTAAAATCTTTTTTTTGTAACGTGGAAATTAAAAGAGCTAAGGCAATTGTCTCCTAGTGTAGCATCCCATCAAACCAGTTGAATGCTATCCTTTTTTCTTCATCTTAGAGTTAATTTTGACATTTCCTCTAAATAACTTGTAAATGATTTGACCTCCACAGTACCATCTAAAGAAATTGAAGGATTCATTCAGATTAATAATTAGAATAACTAGGAAAGAATAGTATTAGCGAATGCATTGAATAGGGTGAAGAGAAATTGAGAGAAACGTTGCTGAATTGCTTATCATTCATCGTGAAAAGGAGGCTTTAAATTTTGATGGTCAATAAATGCGAAGATTTCTGGATCATAGGATTGAAGTCATAAAAGATTTTGACAGAAATACTTGATGGAAATTAATACTTCACCATAGGCTTTTTTGGACGGATTGTAGCTTCACCTATTCCTTCTTGAATTATCTTCCTCAAGGTGGTACTATACTACCTATGGTTTGATTGCAACAAAAACTGGAAAAAGAACTGTTTCGGTTTCATTTTTTAGTATAATATTGGACAACTTGATTTGTACTTGAAGAATAGAAAAAAAGGTTGGTTTTAATCTAAAAGGAAAAAGGAAGCAGACCTAATTTTAATCTGAAAAGAGTAAAAATGCCAATTGAAATAAAAGAAAACAGAGCAAATGAAAAGTTGGAAGGAAAAAGGCCACAAATTGAGAATTAAACCTAATCAAAACTGATTCACGGGTATTGTTATTTATTTTAGATCAATTCAGTTTTTGTTGGCCCTTAAATATTAATACTAAAATGGGCTAATTTTAAATATAACAAAATAAATCAAAATATGACAATATATCACCGTTTATCTATGAATAACCATAATAGATTAAGATATATTAATATGTGTTAATTTGTAACTATTAGTAGTTTTTCTTAAATATAATAAAATAAATCAAAATATGACAATATATCACCGTTTATCTGAATAACCATAATAGATCAAGATATATTAATACGTGTTAATTTGTAACTATTAGTAGTTTTTCTTAATTTGTAACGATAGATTTTGATATTTTACGATGTTCGTAAATATTTTCAGAAGTTCTATATAAAATATTTTTTCATATAAAAAACAATTGTACAGATGAATTGTACTCAGGTTAGTACCTAATTCTAAAGTTGGTATTAAGAATCCTTCTTACATTAGAATTGATCTAGAGTTATTTTTACCTTGTCTAATTCTTAAAAGATGAGCAAAAATTTGTTGAAAAGCAGAACCCACTAGATGTACTATCCACTTTCCAGGGTAGATATTAAGGGAACACCTATACTCTCCATTCTTGAAAGATCTAACCATCAAAAGAAAAGTGACTGAATTCCTAATTGACAGAACAACAGAAGAAAAATGGACAGAAAATTTTGATAAACTTAGTTTCAATTCAAAACATCTTCACAAAGAGTTCCCTAAATCAAAGTGAAACTGAAATCCCCACCACAAATACTTAGTTTCTTAGTTTCTTAGTTTTTTTTGGGTAAGAAACCGTGTTTAAGTACGAAAACAAGCTCTAATAAAGAAAGGGAATATGACCCTAATTACAGAGAATGACTCCAACCCGAACGAACAAAACCACGTCTCTTCTCACCCGATCCCTCCACCTTTCTAAAAGTTCTTATTCTTCTCAATCCATTGCCCCTAAAAATGCAAAAGAACTAGCTCTTGCTACCTAACTTTACTCTTCTCCTTGAAGGGAAAACACAAAAGCATTTCCACTCCAGCTGAGCCCTGCCATCTTTTACCAAACACAATAGACGTCAATTGCTCAACTACCAGTCCTAAAAGGAGTATTCCCAAAACAAATGATTCCGGTCGTCCTTCTGCCTCCTACAGAGAACGCACTTTTGCATAAAAAATTATAAGAACAACTCTATGCGTTTCAAGCTTAAACTTTCAAAAGAAGATTAAAGATGTCCTCATGACAAGTTTTAAAATGGAGGAGTTAATACCAACTAAATCATGGAATCCCTTCTCTCTGAAACTACATGTTGGTTTCATCATCAATAGGCTCTTTTGTAACCATGACCTTGTGTTAGGATGACCTAACAAGAATACCCAGGAACACTAAAAGATAGATTTATATTGCACATCAATCGAAAAACTACGATATATCTGTAACCTTTCGAGTGGGCTACTCTCTCCCTAATTCTCCACTGGAATTACTACCTAGGTTCTTCACCCCTAACTCCCAACCCACTCCTATTTATAACTAAAAACCCTAGCCAACTTGCTATTTAATTACTAGTATGGGCCTTCTAAGTTCTAATAACCATACCAATTACAAGTATTCAACTTATAATCCTACCATTTCCTACACAGGATATTACACCTTGCTTTGATTTTAGTGATTGGGGGTCGTTTTGATTTTCCTCCTACTCCTTACCTCTTGCAGTTTTGCTTCTATTGAGCTCTTTTTGTATACTCTTGTAATCATTTCATGATTTCACTATTTCCCAATGAAAGTTCAGTTGGTTGAAAAAAAGAACGTACATGTTGGTCTCAAAAAAGAAAAATAAGACTTGCTACTTCCATCGCTTCTCTACTAAAGAGAGGTCATCGGAAACCTATAGAAATTGAAAAATTGGAGAAGGTAACACCAAGATCTCTTGTTTAAGAGAGGATACACCCTCAAAAACAAAGCACAAAGAGACTCACGCTCCACTAAGTTTACTACGAGGAGTCGAGAACTAATCATTAAATAGCTTTTGAGTGATACATAAGTGATATTTCAATCTTCAGCGAACCAACAAGTTAGAAGAACAGGCACGGGAAAACCTTGGCAATGCTTTTACGTTAATCTAACGGTTGAGTAAAGGGCCAAGGGCCAGTCTCCGCAGCAAAAAACTATCATAAAATTTGAGTGAAGTTTCCCTCCAGATATTCAGGGCATTGCATATGGTTTAACGTAGCAAAATAAATGCAATGAGCAATCTTACTAAAAAGCTCCACTTGGAACTCACCACATAAAGAGAATGCTTCAAAATTTATGATCAATTAATCCCATCATGCACATTTGCATGATACGACTTTGATAGCCGAGGTACCTTTTTCAGATGAGGATGAAAATACTTCCCCAAGAACCGACTTTCAGTATACCTATATGGGCTTACCAACATGAATTTTTTCCTAATCAAACCATTCTGAAACAGACACAGCAGAACTGAAGCTCTTGGAATTATTGTATTTTTTAAACTAAGTGAAAGCACATCAGGCCTTTTGATAACAGCTGTAGCTTCCCAGCCTAAGTTATTAACAAAGAAATCCATTCCCGAAGCAATTTTTTCCTCTGATATTTTCAGACACCATGGATGACACCTAAATCCAGCAAGAATTTGTTCTTCAGACAAACCCCAACTCTTATAGACTCCAAGCTTCCGTGCCCATGTCGATTTGTTCAATGATTGTTTACAATAAACAGCTACAACAAAGCTTCATTTCGATGAATCAAACCCCATTTTCAGCACATCATCCAGAGACTCCCAAAACCTGCCTAGATTCATGGTGAACATTCTCGGCTGATAAAAAATAAAATACATGACATTCGCCTCAGACATACCAGCATCAAGCAACATTTTAACAGAACGAGGAAATGCGACCATCAGAAAGAAAAGTAGATAAACGTTTGATAAACGCAGTAGTCGGTCATTCGATTTAAAACAACCCTTTAAAAAATCAAAAGTAGGAAGAAGACGTCCTCGAATTTGGAAGTCGAAGCACCTCTGGAGTAAAGAAACTCGAGTTTGGGCAAAAGGGTTTTGTTGGGATCAGATAACAGAAGCCTAGGGAGTTTCCGAACAATGAAGGAGATATCAGCATTGAAAAAAGCTTGATTCTTGAAGAAGGAGATGACGGAATCTGGTTTTTCAGGAGAATGGAAGGTAACGTGTTTTGAAATAGATAAAGCAGAGGCAGGGGAGAAGGAACATGAGTTTATGAGATACGTAACTGTAAAGGAATTTGAATCGGCAGTGGCTGTGGAATAGGTTAAATGGAGAAATTGAAGGCAGCGGACGTCTGGATATGCGCGAAATTTGGAGGAGATGTGGAACGCAAATTAGAGTTTTGCAAAGGAAAAAAGACATTGATGCCAACAGGCAACAGTGAAATTAGAGAATGAATTCTCCTTCTGATGGCCTCACTTGGAGAAGGAGAAGATTTGGAAAATTTTCAAATTCAACGTTCAAATACTTCCCACATACCTTATTTTATTTTTCTCTTCCTCCATCACCATTTTTCTTCTCATCTCTCTTCTTCTTCTTCTCATACTCCGACAAGCACTCAATTTTTTTTTTTTTTTTTTCTGTTCTTTTCTTCTTCAGCAATTCATCAACATTGTAGAAGATGGACATCGAAGAGCATGAGAAACAAGACAAATGAGAGCGATTGAGAGAAGGAAAGCTAGAGAGCGAAGAACGAAAAGCAAGATTAGCCATCTTTTGTTTGTGCGAAGATTTTGAATAAGAAAAAAACAAATTGAAAATTTTCACATAGCACGACCTTAACAGAAGCTCAATTGATAAGGATATATGCATGAAATAATCAAATAACATTCTAATTATTTAAATGCTGTCGTTTTTTTCATCTAATAATTCAAGAAAGTTATTACAACATGTTTTTCGTAGAAGTTTGGGGTGGGAGTAAGTTCTTGGTTCTTACTACATGCATCTACATACATTTGTCTTTTCCGCTCGTTACAACATGCTCTCTAAGTGCCACACAAGGAAGATTGCTTAATATTCTACGAAGATCCCATTTCCAATCCTTCAAACTGTGTTCAACTTCCACCGTAATGATCCATCGTATTGCTACCTTCAAACCAGAGACCATCTTCAGAACCTTATGTGGGTCCGAAACTCTGTCTTCATGTTTCTTTCTTCAAGTTCATGCTCGAAAAAGATGACCCTGAGAGAGCAATAACACCGACCTCATCGAGCAACAACTCTAATCAATTTGTTGTTAGGAATACCTTTCCATGGACGAAGTGAAACCAATACATAATATTTCCCCGTACAGAGTTTTCTCTTCTTGAGATGATCTTCAAATCGAAGGAAGATGCTACTTAGTTATCAACGTGAAGCGACTCATGGGTTGGATCAAACTAGCATATCCAAACTGCATATCTCTTTAAAATCCTTGGCAGCACAGAGATTTCTTAGTCTCATATAATGGTTCTTTCATTCAGGGGTAAGAAGGAACTTGAATCCAAGCCACAACTCTCCTCCCTTTCTAGCTAAATCTTTCCTTAATATTAATGTCAATTTTCATTTAAAGAATAACCAGCAACCAACAAGGGAGAAGTAACGAGTACAACATATTTTCTTCAAACAGATTCTTCTCTTCAATTAACCCACTGTTCTATATTCAACCACTGAGTCATACTCTTCCATCCGCAATGGACTTCCTGCAAAACATCTGAAAAAGAAAGTTTTTTCAAATAAAAATGGTAGCAGAAAAATAATGAACACAAAAATTGCAGCCTGGTAGCAGGGGTACATAAAAACAACTGCTTTGAGAAAAATGAAAAATACAAGGGCATACAAAAATACCCAGTCCATAAAAGCTCCACTAAAGAAAGGGGTTCCAACAAAATTTCAGCCAAGCATTGTGATGAAGAAACAAAAACAAACACAAACGCATAGAGTGAAGTAGCAAGGACTATGTTCGGAATACCATTAGGATAAAAAAAGGGTTCCTTTGATGTTAAAGAAACTCATGGGATTTTAATTTCTTATATATGTAACCACCGTATTTTCTGTTGGGGTGAAGGCAGCAGTGATTTAGTTGTTTAGACATCAATTCACTCAGATGGCCTCAAAGTCGAAATGCTTGGCAATTCTTTTGTACTCTCTTCTTTAGTAGCTTTTTCCCTTTTTCTTTTTGATATCTGTGAGGGTTTAGGTTACTTGCATGTACCTAGGTAGGTGACCACTGTAGATTGAACCCAGGACCTCTTAATTAGATATTGAGACTATGTCTCCCTTTTACCATTAGGTCAACCAATGATAGTTGAGTAATATTGAAAATTTAGTAGAGCTTATAACTTGGATGCTCAAGAAATCTTACACCCATTTCAAAATTTAGATGCATCAAGGAAACCAACCACGAGGATTTAAATTATTGAACAATTAATGAGTCATGTACCTTAGCTCATGCCAAAATAAATCAGTCTTTTCAAAGAGGAAGGGACGCAAAGGTGAAAGAAAGTCATCTTCCGCATTAAGCTGTGAGGAAGTAGCTTCAATTCTCGCCACAAATAGTGAGATAACCAGATGAACAATTATAGTTGGATCAGGGTCCTCGAGGATGACCTGTAACTCTCTTTGAATCCATGGTTTAATCCTCTCTAGAATCACTTCTTTGCCTCCACGACTTCCTAATACGTTCTGCACAGCTCGCAAATTCGCAATCACAAACACAGCATATGAAGAACTAAATAACAGAATTGCATTTGCAGCCAAGAGAACTTTGCAACATCTTTTTATGGAATCAAAGAGAGAAATTTAAACTAATGTTGACAACTTGAGTATGGTTCAATTGGTTGAGTATTAAAATACATACCAGTTCTAAACATGATCTGACCGAAGATGGAACAGCTTGTATACATCGGTTGTATATGCTTTGTCAAAACCCAACAAAATATTAGCAAAAACATTCAAGCTCTAACTCTAAAACATGGAGAAAAAAGTGAGGTGTAAAACCCAACCAAGAAATAAAACCTTGAAGTTACCTAGCTCGCCACTGACGTTTTCGCCGGACAACAACATCAGCAGGCAAAGAATCCGGCCCTCGCCGTCCAAACGATCGCCGCCATGTAAGTGATCTTTCCGACCGTCTTTCTCTATTTAATTCATACCTCGTGCTCTGAAGAATCCTACATGAAAGCAAAAGGAGCAAATATAGTTCCCAGTTCAATGTTCAAATCCATTCCTCCATTACAACAAACTAGAGAAGCTCTCAAGAAAACAACGTTCCATATTTACTTCTAACTTCAATTCAAGTATAAAAGGTACAGTTGCAAACAAAATCAACTACCAAAAAGATGTATCAAAACCAGAAAACACACACCCGCGAGCGTCTATCTGGGAAGATCCAACTCCAACCTTGAGCTTATCGGAACAATTCGAGGTTGTCAACCGTTCTTTGCGGAAGCTTTGCGATGAGAGGTTGATTTTGGTAAACCATGAATCGAATTGAGCGTTACAAAGAGGGCAAGTTCGCTTCAAATTGCTCCATTTGCGAATACAGCTTATGCAATAGGCATGGATACACGTTGTAAGCACGGCGGCGGTACGATCCTCCAATTCTCTGAGGCAAATTGGGCAGGTTTCTCCACAAATCGCCGGCGAAATTACCTTTGTTATGAAGTTTTCGCCGTTGAGCTTTCGCGCCGGTTCTCGGGTCGAACTCGAACGCTTCATGACTTCCGCCTTCAGCGTTCTGTGGAAGAGTAGGAGACAACACAAACTTTCAAGGCCCAAATCACTCCTTACAAATAAGTATTGGGCCGAATTGGGGCCTACTTTCAAATGAATTTTGGGCGAGCTCAAATGGTCAGTATAACTGCTCATGATCTATGTAAATTTGGGCCTTCTAGAACGTAATTTCGGCCCATATTTGGGCCTCCATTTGATTGTTGGGTAAAAAATTTGGGCCTGGTTTGAATAATAATTTTGGCCCAGTCCAGATTTGCTCTTCCTCTGCCAACGAGAGAGTGAGAAGAGAGCGGGTTCCGTTGAGGTTTCAGTGACAGCAAAATTGTTTCAAAATTTTGGAGTTGTCTTCAGAACTAGAACTGCTGAACAAAAATGGAGGTTCCAAAGGATCAAATCTCCACTCTTCTTGACCAGGGACTCTACAGTTCAGCTCAAATGCTGGTAAGTTTTCGTTTTTCTATCGCTTTCTCTTCAGTTCAATCCACTCACTCCATCGCACAAACAAGCAAATTCACCTTCTATATATTCGAAATTGGAGATCGGACTCAATCTGTTCGGTGATTTTGATTATCTTGTTCAGGGTTGCTTTCTTGTTTCATCGCCTGCTGCTAATGCAGAATCCACTCCTCACCTCAAGTCTGAAAGCTTGGTTTGTAGTTCTGAATTCATTTACTTTCAATTGTACTCCTTTACTGATTACTTATTTCATCTTTAATCGCATTGTTTTTTTTAAATGAATTTCTGCACTCTAATCCGTTTTCTAGTTGAACCCTTTTTTGCTCTGTTTCTGCTTTGTTAGGTGCTTCTTGGGGATGCATTGTTTCGAGAAAGGGAGTATCGAAGAGCAATTGTAAGTTTCTGAGTTGGTTAGATGCTGCTTGCTTCAGGATTAGTTTTATTTTTAGGGGTGTTTTTTTTTTGTTCTTTTAACTTTATTGTTTATCTTGGCAGCATACTTACAAGCAAGCCTTGCAATACTATAAGATTATTCCTAAACAAAATTCAACTACTACTAGAAGTTCTTTGCAGTCAAACAGGTCATCTTCTCCAAACTCTTTTAACGTGTCGGCCATTAATGAAAATGAGGTAGACAATTTTTTTTCCCAATATACGGCTCTATTTTTTTATTCACTTATTATGTATGTTCTGTTTATTTTCCCTCATCAGCTCTTTTTTCTCCTAATTTTCTTAGATTAATTGTCTTTGAGGAGATTTCTTTTGTCTTCATGTTTCATATTATACCATCATGTTGTTTATACGGCAGGTGAAGTTTAAAATTGCATCGTGTTATTGCGCCTTAAGTGACAATAGAGCTGCCCTTGTAGAGGTCTCTCTCTATCTTTCTTTATAAGACATGTGGGAATACACAATCTACTTGATGTTAGATTTCTTTCAGTTGTACTTTGCAGATGGAGGGAATTCCGAGTAAAGCAAGAAATTTGCAAATGAATCTTTTGCTGGGAAAGCTTTATAGATATGCCAGACATAACCGTGCTGCTATTGCATATTACAAGGAGTGCTTAAGGTTAGTCAGTGAAAACATCTGGGGTTAGTCAGTGAAAGCATAACAACTTGAATGGTTGCTATTTTTCTTCAGCTTACTAATTTTGTGTTTGTCAACTAAAACTATTACACACCTTCCCATTAAAATAAAATTCATCTTCACGCTCTAATACTTATTTATTTATTTATTTTTACAGACACTGCCCTTATGTGTTTGAAGCTATTATTGCTTTAGCAGAACTTGGTACTACTGCCAAAGATATCATTTCCTTGTTTCCTCAGGTTTGTTATCAAAATATTGATAGAAAGGACTAGCTCAATGTAGGAAAATGTAGTTATTTCTTTGTTTGAAATTGCAGTATTGTATGTCTTTAAATGTCATGTGGTTGTCTTGTATTTCTCTTAGCATGACGAATTGGCAAGTTCTACAGTTAGGTTTCAGAAGTTGCTGCCAGTATTAAGATAGGTTTCATGAGGTGTCAAAACCTGGAAGTCCTTGCAGAGAATTCTATTAGCATGCTCACTGTTAAACTGTTGTGTGAACCCTGCACCTCTTATTAAGTGTCCACGAAGATTCTTATGCTGTCTTAATGATATTTACTTGCAACGTTGATGTAATTCCCATAATTAATCTAGTGTGGAGACTGAAAGAATGACTACAATTTATGCATGTAGCATGAAGATCGTTTGCATCAATGCTGGGTTTGTCTTATCATAATTTTTGTTTATAGAACATTTAACATCTGTCTTACAATTTTCCCCTTTTGGTTTCTCTTGAATTTTATTTCAGACGGCAAACAGAAGTGGCAAAACTCCTTTTGATCACTTCGATTCTAATCGCTGGCTGCCAGTAAGTGTTAGAACTAGAAGATATAGCAACTATCTCCCAATGTCCATCTTTTACCATTAGCTTTAATTGTTAAATGAAGAAGCTCTTTCTCATTTGCTTAATTAGATAGCTTTTTCCTTTTTATTTTATTTTTGAGTCATACATCAGGTTGTGGGGATTTAAACCTCTGACCTCAAGAGATAAGGTAGATACCCTTGCTATTGAATTATGTTCACATTGGCTTAATCAAATAGTTTTGATCTTTGTAGACTGTTAAGCTGCATGTGCATGTGACTTTAGAAGCAAACTTCCACCTAACAAAAAGAACGGAGTTTCCAATTATTACTATCCTTGTTAGCCAGATGAGAATAGGTTAGCTGGATTTGGTATAACATGCTTCTCAACTCAAAAGTTGATCCTATGCTTGTAATTTTACCAGTCCTTTTGAAAAAATGTAATGGATAAGTACAGCCTAGTATTTGATCACAGGCAATCCAAATCAGAAATTGGCTTTTGAAATAGTTGTCTGGCAAATATTTGTGTTTGCTTTGATTTTGCAAGTACAAACAAATTGTGCAATCTGCAGCAGATCATGGGCAAAGAATCAGTTTAAAACTTTTACATTTATTTTTCACTCCTGCTAACTTTTTGAAGTTCATATTGCTTTCTAAATTATTTATTTATTGATATTAGTATTTAAAAGAAATAAGTGCTAATTAGTTTGTTTAATTTTCTGCAGCGCTATGTTGAGGCTCAGTGCTGCATTGCTTCAAATGATTACAAAGGTAAATTACTGTCTTCCCGTTCAAACTATCAAAGCTAAGCATAATTAATGTCATTTTGTCCTGTAAGCACTTGGTATGGTATTATCCATCCTCTTCTTCTAGAAATGCATACGAGAAGTTCAGACATCCTAGCTTCCTCATTTCTCTCTATATTTATTTATTATTCCTTTGTTTTAAAACTCTTGCAGGTGGTTTGGAGCTGTTTTTGGATTTGTTGCAACGTTTTCCCAATAATATTCATCTGTTGCTTGAAGTTGCAAAGGTGGGTTCTTGTGATAAGATAACAAATCTAAGTTTAGTGATGTTCATTCTTGGGCAACCCTTTCCCCTCAAGCATATTCGTGGTTCATTGTGAAATGTAATGTTGAAGTTGGATGAAGTTTCTCCCTTCTCTCAGTATTGAAGTAGCTTATGTTGCTTGTAGCCAAAGGAGAGAAACATCCATAATCGTTTTAGCAGTAGCCTTTACGTCACCTGTGTGTGCTCTCTTTCATTTTTCTCGTATTCTATTTTTGCTTATGGTGCCCTTTCATAACAATGCATATTTTGTTGCAAAAAGGCATCCTCTTTTCACTTATTGAATGTTCTGAGGCTATCTGATCTTTTCAAGTCTTCAATATGGTGATGTTCTATAGGCGGTAAATATAAGAGGAACATTTTCAACTTGTCCACCTAACTGACATGCTAACAACTACGTGCCTAGGTTGAAGCCATCATAGGAAAAAAAGATGAGGCCATCATGAATTTTGAGAAGGTAAAGTGAAATGTGAGCATACTGATGATAATGATCAACTCTTTTAATCACCCATTGACATTTAATTTAATGTTATTATAGGCACGATCAATTGATCCATTTATTGTAACATATATGGATGAATATGCTATGCTTTTGAAGATAAAGTCTGATTATTCAATGCTAAACAAGTTAGTCCATGACTTGTTAAATATTGATCCTACAAGACCAGAAGTTTTTGTGGCTTTGTCTGTACTGTGGGAAACGAAAGATGAGAGGGGAGCCTTGGCTTATGCTGAAAAGGTTTGTTGTGATGATAGATATTTGGAATTTGTTTTATTTTCTATATTGACTAACATTCATACTGCTAATAATCAGAGCATCCGAATCGATGAAAGGCACATAACAGGTTTCATCATGAAGGTACTTATTAAATATTCGTATGCAGAGAGACCAGAATAGAATGCCCACCAGAATATCAAACATCTCAGTTTTCAAGTTTCTACTTTCAGGGAAACCTGTTGTTAGCCATGAAGCAGCCAGACGCAGCCGTTAGTGCTTTCAGGAATGCTCAAGAACTGAGACCTGATATTCGTTCATATCAAGGTGAGACCTCCCATTGTTGCATTTATTTTATCATTGAATGCAATCCCACTGTTCAAAAATGTATTTTTGTCATCTAAGATGCTCAACTTTCAAATGGTTGTGAATTCACTTTTGGCTGCAGGTTTGGTCCATTCTTATCTGGCACTGTCTAAAATGAAAGAGGCATTATATGCTGCCCGGGAGGCAATGAAAGCGATGCCTCACTCTGCAAAGGCTCTAAAATTAGTTGGAGATGTACATGCTAGTAACTCAGGTGGTAGAGAGAAGGTACATGATTTAAACATTTTTTCTGTAGTAGTTCAGCCTTTGAAGACTGCCATTTGCAAATAGATTTCATATGTTGGATCTGGTATGGAATTTTTAATAGGCCAAGAAGTTTTATGAGTCAGCACTTAGGCTGGAACCTGGTTACCTCGGAGCGGCATTAGCTTTGGCGGAGCTCCATGTAATTGAAGGCCGAAATGGGGATGCTGTATCCTTACTGGAGAGGTACCTTAAGGATTGGGCTGATGATTCTCTTCACGTAAAACTAGCTCAAGTATTTGCCGCCACAAATATGTTGCAAGAGGCTTTATCTCACTATCAAGCTGCATTAAGGTGAAACCTTACCCGATACTTTCTGTTGTTTTGCCACCTGTTCTCCCCCCACCCAAAAGAAATGACAATAATAGAAAAATAAAATAACCGAACCTATCTAGCTTACTCGTAGTTATGTATGACTAACAACCTCACTGGACGTTGCTCTCTCACCCCTTGTTGGGCCGATTCACCAACATTATTCTATCACATTCCCTCTCCCCTTCTCCCTTGCAGACTTGGGCTGTGTTTGAGAGTGATATTAAGATAATTAAAATCAGCTTTGAAACATTCTTCTAATCATCAAAACTATTGATGATATGGAAATTACATTTAAAAGCGTAAAACTACCTATTAAATGAATTTGGAGCAATCAAAAGTGTGTTTTAAAGTATTTCAAACATGATAAAATTGATTTTATCAATTTCAAAATCACTTCCAAACATACATTTTTGTTGGTACACCATCATCATTGGAAGTCGAGGCCATCCTCCACCCCACCACCCATCACCAAGAGTTAAAAAGGACTCAAGGTCTTGAAACTCTTAAATCAATTATTAGCCCAAACATTAAGCTGATGGGTGTATTAATATAATTAGATTATTCTTAGGAGATATTATTTGATATTATTTCCTTAAGTGTATTTCTCTATGGTTATATATAGGCTTGTATCTCTACTAAATAATGGATGAAATATAGATTTATTCCATAAAATCAACATGGTATCAGAGCTCTAGGGTTTTCGCCTTATTGAATTCTAGTCTCCACATCCCGTTTGATCTTCATCAACGGAGGCAGAATCATCTCCCATTAGCCGAAGCCGCCCCTTAGATCTGCAAATCCGCCGTTGTCGTTGCACCTTCCCTTTGCCACTCATTGCTGTTCAAATCTGCCACCATCCAAACCCCAGAAACCCCATTCGTTTTTCACTAGCGTCCGCGGCGCGGCCATCTCCTTCATAGTTCTTCGTTCGACCTCTTGTTTTTCCGTTAGCCAAGCAGCCGATTGAACCTCTGTCAGTTGAAGCCGAACGCCCAGCCGAAGAGTTTCGGTTTTGTCCGTTGTCCAAGAAGCTCCGCTCGCCGCTGCGTTTCGTTGCCGTTGCTCCATCTTCTTATGTTGTCCCGACAAAACCCATGAAACCCCATGTCCTCAGATCCTCGCGTCCGCCTCTAATCTGTTCCAGACCTATCTGATTTCATTCAGACCCATTCTTCATGTCTGCCTTTGAAGTTTAGATCGAAGCCCAGATCCAACGACGCCTCCATTCTGTTTTTGTTCAGATCCGCTAAGCCTATCTGCTCTATTCAGTTCAGTTTCCGTTCTTTTCGCCCCAGATTTCCCGTTTAATCTGATTCTGACTTGCTCTAGTTTAGTTCGTTCGGTTCCATTCTGATCCGACAAAACACTTTTGTCCAATTCCGACCCTGTTTTCGTCCAGCTTTGATTCTACTTTGCTTCAGTTTTGCTCTTTCATTTTGCCCCTCGAAGTTCTTGTTTCGTTCTTCCTAGGTTCTGTTATAGATCTCTATACGAGGATCTATGTTTCTATCCCAGAAGTTTTTCGTGGGTTTGTTCTAACCTAGAAGTTCTTTGTGTGTTTGTTCTTTGGGTTTTTATTCTATTCTAGATATATTGTTTCTTTTCTTAGTTCTTAGCAAACTCAAGTTTGTGATTTCAACCTTGAGTTTGAGGGAGGGTATTAATATAATTAGATTATTCTTAGAAGATATTATTCTGGAGATATTATTTCCTTTAGTGTGTTTCTCTATGGTTATATATAGGCTTGTATTTCTACTAAATAATGAATGAAATATAGATTTATCCCATAAAATCAACAGGGTGAATGTAAATTTAATATTATATCATCTAATAGAAACATTAGGTGCTAACGTGCTATCATGATTCGTGATTTTATTTATCTCAGAGATTCCTTTCACACGCTCAATTCTCTGTATAATGCATGCGTGTCAAAAAGTAGTTCCTCCAAAATCTAATGATCAGCGAAAAGTACTTAGGATCTTTAGGTTGAAAACTTAACACTTACGTTGCTGTGTAGACATTATGTTCTTTTTTTTACCGAAACAGTCTAGCTGCTGCAAGCTCAATAACATCTGCTTTCTTGCTTTTGGAGTGGTATTTGCTGACAGCTGCCTATATTCATATGACATGTATTTATTTTCTTTATTAATCATATACAGGATGAATCCCCAGAACGAAGCTGCCAAAAAAGGTCTAGAGCGGTTAGAAAAACAAATGAAGGTTTGTTTTTAAGCTTTCAAATTTCATGATATTTATAACTCCTAAATGCTTTCAACTTTTCTTCAAAGCAAGAAGTTGAACATTACTTCATTCAAGCATGGCCCAGTCCTAAGTAAGAGGGCATTAGAACAGGAACAGCTCATTGAAATGCTATTGCAGGGAGTGGATCCTGATGCACCTGAAGATGATGAAGACAATGAGGTCGACGATGCCGATGGAGACCAAGAAGAAGCCGAACTCTTATGATCACTAACAATCCAACACACGATGTTTACTTTTGCCAGTAATGTTTCAGACAATGACTCTTCGATGTTTTCTTTCAGACAAGAGTAAGTAGTAGTAACTCGTACACGTGTGAATGCCAAATATTTGGAGTTAAAAGTGCAAATTACCTGGTTTGGAAGCGGCATTTTGAACTGTTATTTTCAGAATTGCATTAGAAAGAACTGCAACACGAAGTCACAATCATTCACGCAAACCTCTCACCATTTTTCACCCTATTTCACATTGTTGAGATCAAGCAGAAGAAGGTTGCGAAAATCATGGACGAAGAAGCATTCCAATTGGGTAGCTACGATTCCATGACTACTAAGCTTCCATTTCTGTCCGGTCGTCTTTAACTGTGAAAACTATAATCTGTATGTATTTGTTTTACCTAATGAAGTGACAAATGAAGAGCGGTCTTTTCTTGTAACTTATGTACACAAGATCATTGATTGTATTCAGCTAGAAGCCTGTATATTCATCTGTGTATCATCCACACTTAAATCCTCAGTTTTGCATTGTTAATGAATTTTAAAGTTAGTTTATCAATTGACATATATTTCTTAGCAGGTGGAAGTTTTGGCTTAGTTTTTGTACTAAAATATAATATTTATTACTAGGTAAACCAAAACATTACATTACATTGAAGTCACCAAAAAAGGACTTTACATAAAGACTTTTATAAGTAAACTCTCTGTGCCATTTCTGCCTATATATATATATTATAGGAAAGCTTGGCTATGTCAAAGTTACATCAAGTTAGGGAGCAAGAAGGTTTAAACCCATAGAGCACCGGCCTTCCTAAGCATTGGGATCAGGTTTCGCTTAAGATGAAGACTCATGACTTCGTTAGCACCACCGACCAGTTCCCCACCAATGAACACGGCAGGTACGGCAGGATTACAGCCAATCCGAAGAAGAGCTTGCTCTATCTCTTTCCCTCTGGGAAGCTCATCAAGCTCGTACACCGTCGGGTTAACTCCGAAATCACACAAGAGTGTCTTGATAGAGTGGCTCATACAGCAACTATTCTTGCTGAAAACTACCACCGGCCTATCAGAAACCAACTTGTTGACAGTCTCCATTGTATATGTAGTTTGAGAGGTTAAGAAAACAGAGAAGGAAATAGAAGAAGAAAATGGTTGAGAATGAAGTGAGGAATGAAGAAGGGAGAAAGGGTTATTTATATAGGATTTTGAGTGATGAGAGAGAAAGAGGGAATGTTGGAATTTAAGAAGGAGAGATATTTGGAAGAGCTGGAAACTTCCAAGCCACTCTTTTGAAGGGGTTATAGTATAAAGTTGGGATATCGAAAAGAAAAAAAAATGCAGAGTAAAACAGCTTCGAATCTTTGCATAAATATGTGAAGAAAAAACAAACAGAGACGTGTCCTTTGTACGGTTTCCATTTACAAATCTCTCCAGTACTTGTTTAAATTCCTTTTACAATATCAGATCACATTTCCTTTTTCTTCAATCTTTTCACCGTCCAATTCTGTTTATTCTCTCTCTTTATACACACATATATGTTGAGAGAGATTGATTTTAGTGGAAAGTTTGGAACAACTGATCTCTTAGTTATGACATGTTGGCTAAGTTATGTTAGCTTTGGTTTAAAGATATTTTATCTTCTTCTGGACTTAATAACACATTCTGTACGCTAATTCAACTATGGTCGTTATGAATTTTTCTTTTACTTATACATACCCCAAGTTAGTTGAGTTATACTATTATTCGCTCTAGTTTAAAGAGAGATTATCTTTTCTCTTAGTTTTACTAACACATATTATATACTAGTTGAACTGTGCTCGCTTTACCTGAAATGAATTTTATTCTCTTATTATAAGTTTGACTAATATATACCTATATATTAGATATGTTAATTGAGATATCTTTATTTTGGTTGGAAGATATTTTATTCTTTTATAGGTCTCGTTTGTTTTACATGAATTATCGGGAGATTTCAGATAGACATTAATTATCTTTATTTGTTTCAACTTTCAAATTTTAAAACTTAGTATATTATTATCCAGAAAACGTTAAAACTCACTCGACATGGGTAAAACGTCCTCCAAACTTATTAAATTTTTATACCTAAAAAATAATGAAGCCTGATTAATTGATAAATTAATATAATTTAATCATGGTTAAGTTTAACTAATTATTGAATATAAATATATTATTATACTTAATAAACTTTTAACTAATGCATCTATCACTAATGTTTTATGTTATCTTAACTATATAAAACTATTTAATATAGATTTTATAATTAATTATTAAATAACAGTTTAATTAATATTTAATCAATAATATTCATCTAATTTATGACTATATTACCTTTTCTCTTCCATTTCATGAAATAATTAGTTAGTCTTGGGTTCTATTTATAAATTAGTAAATCAAATACATTCTCTTTTAACTTTTGGAGTTTTTTCAAAACATACTATTGCACGCTAGGTGAGGTATATGCTCCATTTGGTTGGAATATATTTTATTTCTTTTAGTTTTATTAACACGTACTACATGCTAGTTGATGTATGCTCACTTATGTTAAAAGAGATTTCTTATCTTATTAGTTTTACTATTATATTTTTATACGTTAGTTGAGTTATACTTTAATTAAACGTGGATTTCTTTTCTTTCTCTTAGTCTTACTAACATATACTTGAAGTTAGTCAATCTATGCTTGCTTTGACTAAAAGAGATTTTCTTTATTCTTAGACCACAACCTAACTAATAAATCAAAAACTAAATTACATTTTCTTTTTAGTTTGTTTGAGCTCTACAAATTTGTAAAGTACGAGATTTGTATCCGATCACTTTCTGGTTTATGATATATATTAGTTTAGTTGAGTTATGTTTTACATTAAAAGTTATATTACTATTAGTCTTAAAACAAACCTATATGGTATATGATTTCTTTTAAAATAAAAAAGTTGAATAGACCAATGATTTATTAAACATAAAACTGAAAGTTTAAAGATCTAATAAACATTTTTTTAAAAAAAATTCAAAAGATATTTTACATCAAATTGAAAGTTTAGAAAAAAACGTTTCTCATAAAACGCATGAATCAAATAGACCTCTACGTAAATCGATAAAAACTAAACTTATAAGACTTATAACTTATACTAGAACAAACATTTTACATCAATTTGAGGCATTATAATCTCTTAAACTATTAAAAAAATATGTTTGATTATTGCCCATTTCTATCCATTATTATTATTATTATGTTAAGTAAGGTCAAAATTTGTTCCTTTTTTATATATATATTCTTTGGAATGAAATCCAACTTTATTAGATTTGGCAATTCCCTTCCTAGGTTTAGATCTGGATTTGCCAAATTAACAACATCCACACCCACATTGGGAAAAAGAAGAAGAAGAGAATCCAATTAATTATTAACAGAACATTATTTGCCCAAGAGGGCTAAAAGGGATTTGGATTTGGATTTTCTTTTGGGGTTGCTCATTTTTTTTAATCTATATATATAGTTTTAATAAATCTAACCTAGGGTGCGAAATCATCCAAACCGACCGGTGTCGACTCGACCTCACAACTCAATATAAACTTTTGATTACTCAAACTCATTAAGAATTGATCAACTTCGATTCATCAGATGGTTTGCTAATAACAACCTTAGTCGACCGATTTGTTTAAAAAAATCATTGATTCCTAGTTCTAAAGAAGCGACTCCTAAGTTTTAGTTCATCTTTAAAATTGTCTAATATATTGTTAGAATTACAATGTTATTTTCCAACAACCGAATTTATTAAAACTATAAGTCTTATAATTTTAATAAATGTTTAATCATTGTTGTTGATTTATTATTATTATTGATCCGTTTTCAATTATTTTTTTTATCAACATTTTTACTATAGAATTTTAAAACATATTTTTTTTCCTTACACGAAAAAATGGTGTATTATTTAAGCAAATTTAAGATTCATTACAAAAAAAAATATATGTATATAAAAGTAAAAAAATAGTAAGAATAAAATAGAGTATATTTAAATATATATATATATATAGTAAGAATGATTTTGGGGATGTACCTATCTTGGAGGCATCTTTTGAGCTGTAGGAAAGTATTTGGATTTATCCAATATGAAAAAAATATCCCTTTTTTATTTTTTGGATTCGCATCCAATTCAAAAACAAAGAAATTCAAGAACAAGCTGCTCCTTCTTTCTTTTTCTTTTTTCATCTTCTTCTTTCTTTTCTTTTATTTGCCCCCAGAAGAATTCTCTAGAGGCTTCAATTCTTTTTCTAAGGTCGAAAAACCGAACTTCATTTAGTAATTTATACTACTATTAAGATAAATATTGGACCGCTCATTTCAGATTATGGTATTGGAGTACTCCATAACTCAAGTGGATATTTGATTAAATAAAAATACATTGTGATTCGATTAAAAATATATAACAGTGAACCTGAGAGACATATTGAAATAGATTGATATAACTCCTCACATGCATATATATATTATTATGATAATCAACACGACGCATCAAATTAGCATAATTTTCGAGTTTAATTAAGTTTATTAAATTTCTCTTACTCAATTATATAATCTCCATATTTACATTAAATTTAACTTATTAAAGCAAATACTCCTGACAAAAAAAATCAACATTGTAAATATATTTAGCTAAGAATACATTATACCCACGTGAACACATTAGTTTTTCCATTTTGAAAGAACATATATATAACTTTTAATTTTAGGATTTTTATTTCATTTCGAGAATTTTATTATATTTGTTTCTAATCCTAGTTGAAACTCGTTAAATGTATGTTTTTCTTTAATTATTACAATTGTTAAAGTTATGTTTAGGTTGACTAATAATTGAACGGAATTCATTTACTACAGATTTAGTCAAGAAAAAGCTGACTTTAGCTTTATGTTGAGATTAAAGAATAAAAAATGAAGAGATAAGTGAGCTAAGTCCTAAGTCTCTTATTTCGCTTTCAAATCTCAGTATGTCCAATGCTGCCATCAAAAAGCAAAAGCAAAGAAATCTTTAAAAAAATATTTAAAAAAAAGAAAAGCCGTACATGCAAAAAGAAAGAGAAACTGAAGCTGAGAAAATAAAAATAAATAAATAAAGATGCTTTAATATATATATATATATATTTATTTATTTATTTTAAGTATTTTGAGGTCCCCAAAATTATCCTCAATAAAGTTTTTTAGTTTAAATATTTTTCCATTTTTATTGCTTTTTTTAATAATTCAATTCCTCTACTTAAAAAAATTAATTGTTGTTGACTCTGATAAAAGTTCCATATGACTGAAGAATTAAAAAATATATATTTTCAAATATGACCTTTTTCTATAAAGTTATTCAGATTAACTTATTGTACTAAAGGAAATTAAAAATACAGTTTATTTTAAACTAAAGATTTGTTTTCATTACATTATTAATATTTTGTTTCTATTCACTTTTACAATAACAAGAATTCTCAATGTTCTATATACAACAGGTTATATAGAATATATATATATATAGAAATGTAAATTTCAAAGCAACAGAGAAATATGGGATTGAATGGGTAGAATCTCGACCTAATTTTGTAACTTTGGACCACCTTCTTTCTTTTTTTCGTGATAACTTTAAATAATAAGTTTTTATATATCATTCATTCTCACTTCATCTCTTATTTTCTAAAGATTGACAAAAAAAGAAAATTACACTCTATCACTCTCTAAATTTTTTATTTTGTTAAAAAATATAAAGCTGAAAAGTTTAATGTTATAAGGTAGACACTCATTCTAACATAGCGGCACAAAATTATCGTTCCAAAAGTTTATAGTCCAACTCGTTAAATTTATGACTATCGTTCATTTAAAAATATAAACAATATGTGATGAAATTAAGTAAGCAACCGATTAATTACCCGTAAATGTTATTATATATAAAAGTGATGAGTTCAAGAATGTGTATTATATACTTTTCTTATTAAAAAAGAACATAAAAAATAAAAAAGCTTGGTTATATGATCTACACGTGTGTAGTTAACCAAATTAATCTAGAAAATTAAAACCTAATTTTTACTTTAAATTTAACCTATTTTTGTCGATATTTTTACTTTTCCATAAATCGATATTTATATTAAATAATAGAAAAGATCTACTAAACATAAAAAATAAACAAATATAATATAGATGATAAACCTTTTAATTTGTTTAAAAATTATAAAATATTTATTAAATAGTTTAAGTTTATTATTTATTTATTTTTATAATTTTTTTAGAAATATTTATCGATATCTACATTTTATCGATATTTTCATCTAAATTTTCATAAAACTAAGATCTCAACATTTTTCTCAAAATCAACATTTTTCTTAAAATCAACATTTTAAACCTTTATCGTGTCCATACCATATAACAACATGATCACTCTCTTTCCACGCAACATCACGAGATTGATAGTGTCCAACAAGTTTTAGGATGAAACATCCATCAAAGAGTAGGTGTAGCAACTCGTTTGATAATTCCAGCATTGGTATATGCTTCAATTATAACGTAAAATGAAAGTGACTAAACTTGTAATAATAATAATAATAATAATAAGATTTTAATTTATAAGGTTCTACAACAAGGCAAAATATAAATCAAATAAATGTGTAAAAAAGTCAATCATCTTTTCTTTTTATATTTTTCTAAAAAATTCATAGCTTATATTTATATATATTTCACCAAAAAGAAAAAAGAAAGAAAAATCCATATGCTCTAATATGATCTAATCTTTTTTAAAAAGACAAAAAAAATATTATTCTGAAGGATATATAGGTTGCTGATATCCAAATATTGCATATTAATATAAATATAATAATAATAATAATAATAATAAAATGGCATCGATTTGAAAGGCTTCTTCACTTTCTCTTTATTTATTTTTCTTTTTTCCTTTTCGAATATTTGATAAGTTGGTGATCCTCAATGCAACTTTCCAACTACGTACGTATTTTCTTTTTTCTTTTTTATTATTATTATTTATACCTATATACCTTTTACAATGTTTGGGAATATTTTGAATATTATGTATTGAAAAATAAAAAATAAAAGTGGCTCAAGACGTAGGCCAAGAGCCATATTTTTGTGAAAGGGTTATTTTTGTGTTCCATATTTCAATACGGCCTCCTTTGTTAAAAGGTTACATACTTCTTTTCATGCATGCATATCTAGAGAATTTTAAAGAGTGTTAATTAGAATTAATTATGAGCTAGGTTAATTTTAATAATACAATATTAATATTAATTAATGTAAATATGGTAATTGATGCATCTTGAGTTAAGCTTGATCAATAACCTAAAGTTGAAAAACCGATCTTACATTTATATGCTATACAAGTATATGAATTAAATTAAGATTTTATTTTATACTAATTAATCATAAATGGCAAACCATATTGACCACATGAGGTTATACATATCTGGTATATTTTCCATCCAACATAAAAATGTATAATTTCCAAACTTACCATTTGTACACTTACACTAACACATGACATATAATTTTCATTCTTTTGTGCAAACAAGTTAAAATATGAGTTACAATCGATGATTAACGTTAAATTCTATTTATTAAAGTATCGATATATGTTTGATTAAAATATGAGAGTTTTGAATCTCACCTGGTTAGGTTTGATTCTTACTTCCTGGAAAATGAGATTGCTTTCATAAATTTTCGATTAGTTTTATATTTGAATTCATACTTAATTCCAAAAACAAAATAATTATTTTTACTTTTTATTTCTCTGAATCTCTAACAACGCACATGGATTCCTTTGCTTTTGTTGTCAACATTTTAGAAGTGTTTTTGAAATCCAAACTAAGTCTTGCAACTAAAAAAGTGTTGCTTAGAATTAAAATGTTTACCGAGAAAAATTTTAAAAATGATTTAAAAAATGGTGTGAAAACACATACAATATCTACCAAAAACTTCATTTGATAACTATTTAGGGAGTACCATGAATTTCTTTTATTATAGTATATATGTATTTAAGGTGCATACCATTTAGTCTCATCGGTTAATGAAGATGAGAGGATATGGGCAAAAAAATAGTTTGAAATAGCAATATTATAGTTAAGTGTGGGTCATAATATATAGTTGGAAACATCAATTATTATTGGGTATGTTGCAAATATAACAATCAGATCCAAAGTGTTGTAGATATAGTACAATACAAAAGCATAGGTAAATACAATAATATTTAAATCTAATTCTCAAAGTCTATCATTGATAGATCATATCGCTAATAGTAAAGTCTATTAACAATAGAGTTCACTATTGATAGATTTTACTATATTTACGATTCTTTAAAAACGTATGACTGTTGTATGTTTTGCTATTAACCTTAAAACTATTATCCGACCCACTACAATTACGCCCGTTATTAGGTTACTGGCTAAAGGTCAGACATTGGATGAGCTCTAATAGGCCACTCCACCCAATTAAAGTTTGGGCCCAAACAACCATTAATTGGTTCTTTGTTTTTTAAAAAGTTTTAAGTGATGTAGCCTAAAATGTTATATCATATTACAAGATGGACCCAAAATTTTCAAAACTTTTACAAATGTCCTAAATGTGCTAATATCTTATACAAATATTGGGCCAAAATGACAAATTTACTCAACTTAATTATTAATAATATATTAAAAATAGAAAAGAAAAGAGGAGAGTGGATAATGATTAAGATTTGCATTTATTAGATATCTTATATAAATATGTTAAGTGATCAATTCTATCATGATAATATTATAATCAAAATTATCTATTAATTATTTTTCTTTGGGTTATTTTGTTAAAAACATATATGGATATATAATTTATACCATATTTAAATTATAAACAAATAATAAGTATTACATTAATAAATATAAATATATATGATATAATAATTAAGGAAGTTACAAATATATAATAAATTAGATGAGTGATAGTTAGAGATATAATTTATTTTCAAATAATTGAAAGAAACTTAAAAGTTATTTCAAAATACCACGATTTTCTAGTTTAGATAATATAAAATAATTAAACAATTAGAACATTTGTCAAATATTATTGATAATTTGGGTCTTTTTTTTTTTTACATCTTTGTATTTTAAAATTTAAGCTTATAAACATCACATTCCACCTAAAAATTTTATATGTTTTGTTTTCTTTCAAAAATCAGTCGCAAGTAATTTTCACAAACAAGTAAAAAGGTTCATAGAAAAGCAAGAGAAAACAAGAGTAAAGTTCTAAAACAAGAAACTCAAAACAAAACTATCATCAAAAGGGGCCTAAAATAGGTTATCAAAATCGAGCATTTTTTTTAGATTGAACTTAGATTTTAAAATCATTCTAAAAAATAGATAAACAAAATCGAAAACAACAAAAGTTGTTTTTTAAAAAATGGTTAATAAGCTTAATTTAAACACACAAAAGTCTAAAATATTATAAAATATCATAACAAAATAGAAGCTCCATAAAATTTCATATTTTTCATCTACCCTCCAAATCGTTCTTGAATTATTATTATTATTTTTTTTTTCATTTTACTTTCAAAAACATGTATATTTTTATTTTCTATAAAAATATTTCAATTTATATTGATATAAAAATGAAAATATTAAAAAAAAATTCAGATGATAATGTAAACTTTTAAAAGCAAGATAAGAAGGAAAAAAACATGCAAAAAAGAAAAAAGAATGTGAAAGATATGCAAGGGCGGATCGTAGCATCGCATGGTTTTGATTTTTGCCTCTAATTAATTTCTTTGTCTTCTATTCCTCATTTATTCCCATCCTTTACACATCAATAAATAAAAAACCACTTTTTTTTCTTATCATTATTTTCTAACATTACAAAATCATTTATCCATAAATTCTTTTAGTTTACAACTTTTATTCTAGCTTTTAGAAAAAAAGTATTTTCTAGTCTAAAAAAATTAAAACAATTATGTAACTCTTTCTAAAAAAATCTATATTTTTTTATAATTGATATTTTTTTTTATTGAAAAATTATTGTAAAGGATAAAAATGTTGAAAATATATCAATGATAGACACTGAGAAACTTCTATCAATTTCTATCAATGTAATCGATGGACACTGCTAAAAGTTTATCAGTGTTAATCACTGACAGAATATAAAATTTTTAAATAAAATTTTGCTATATTTAAAAGTATCTTTTTATTCTTATTTCTAAAAGAAATCATGAAACTACTCTAGTCTCGTTATTAAGAGAATGCTAGTTTGTCAATTAACATACCCATATAATTTGTATTGTTTTATTCTCTTTGAATGTAGGATGGATTCAATCCAAAATGTCATTTACATTAGAAACTTGATACTTATATATGTGTAATAATGGGAAAAATTAATTTAAAAAATTAAATATTCATTACAATTAGAATATGATAATAAAAAGTTTTAAAAATATGAAGGCTAAAATTCTATCAATATTTTGATGCAGTAGAATTCATTGATATTTTTTTTATATTTGTAAAAGATTCATATAATTTAATTTAATATAAACTTTAAAATGAGAATAGAAAAGGCATTATAGTGGGCATCTTCTAATGATAATCACCATGTTGGAGTCACCTCCCTAATCCATAAATATATCAACAACTAATATATGCACCAAAATGTGGGGTCTCTTCTCTCTTTGTAAGAATATTACAAAAATAGTTATAAATATAACCCACTTTCTTTTTAAAAAAAACTTTCAAATATAGAAAAAGAAATTAAAATATCTATTTTACCATTTTTATGTAAAACTACCATATACCAAAATAAACTAGATACATGCTGGTCTATCTTAATCTATTACAATAATTTTTATCATTTAAAATATATTTTAGTTATATATAAATTTTTAATTTAACCAAATTTAGTTTAATATTATGGTGTGTTTTGATTATTCCCAACAATTTGTTTTCCTTTTTCCTCCAAATTTAAGCAAATAATGTTAGGAATTTAATTTGCTTTTAATATCAAATTGGGATTAGGGAATTACTTTAAAAAGTTTTATTCCTTAATTATCCTTAATGATCGCCTCAACTCTATCAAATATCAACATTCGGATATATAGTTTGTGTGTTAGTGATCATCATCTTTGTGATGCATAAATCTTTGAGTGGCTGATGAATTGTCACAAATTGATAATTCTTCTTTATGATATTATTCTATATATCCAAAATTTTGACATTCCTTCCTATCATATATATGATCTTCTTTTTAATTCCTATACCCATTTGTCAAATATGTGTCGTTTATATATGTATTGCACTAAAGAAGATTTGATTGTTAGAAATTATCGCTACTCGATTTTATTCCTTACCAATAATGTCTTCATTGCTATTTCATTATTCCTCAAAATAATGTCACTCATTGTCAACTTAATACAACGCCAATATTATCGTATTAGCATAGTTCAACGATCAAGGAATTTTTATTTTCTCTGAAAAAATTTTAAGTTGTTTAAAATTTTATCACATTGCTATTTCTAAGTTGTTCAACTTAGGTTTGTCTCTAGTTTTAAAATGTCATGTTATTATCTTTGAAGAGCTTAGTTCCCTCTCGTTCTAACGTCTCAAAATTTTATACTTTTACTCCTTAATTCTCAATCATGCTCAATCTTAACTTTTAGTTACTTTAATTCCTAAAATTGAGTTAGTATGTGTGAGAATTCAAACTTCTAAAAGTATAAAAGTTTTAAAATCCTAATACTCAATTCAAAGTTATAAAAGCATAAAAGTTTTAAAATCCTAATACTCAATTAGAAAGTTGAAATTTTTACTAAAAACTAATAATATTTTCGGTTCGCATTTAAATATTGTTCAAGTAATAAATGTACACGTTTCCGATTTTACTTTTACAAATTTATATTTATTTTCTATCAACTTCTCAATTATATAATTTTTTAATTTATTTTATTTTCTATGACCCAATTTTACTAGAAAAAGAAAAAAACTAGAAAGGAGTCTTTTGAGTTTTCAAAATCTCCCTTAATTTTCTTAAGGTGCATGTAACATGTGGGCAAACTATGAATATTTATATAGCTTAATTCTAAAAAGAATTATAAGTCTACCAGTAATATTATTTTATTATATTTTAACAGTTTTATAAATATTTTTAACAGTTTTATATTATTTTATAAGTATTTTTAACAGTTTTATAATTTACAGTAATTATGATAGATGCTTATCGAAAAAGAAATTATACTTAAAATTTAAAAATTAGAAAAAAAGAAAGGAAAAAAGAACTATAAAAAAGAAATTATACTTAAAATTTAAAAATTAGAAAAAAATAAAGGAAAAAAAAAAACTATAAAAGTTGTTTATTAGCATCTTCCTCTCTCTCTCTCTATCGTGTTTTAATTTTAATAAATTAGTGTATTAGACTTTCGGCAGCCACGCGCTCATGTGAAATGCTATAAAATGATTCCCTAAAAAAGGAAAGGAAAACACAAAAAGGGCATGGATGCAAATATCTTTATATATATATATACAATTTTCTGAATTATGATATCCATTAATTATTCTATTTTAGTACTTTAAATAATAATGAAGCTTTTAGTCATTCCCTTCCTCTCCTGTATAAATAAACACCAATCCCTTTCAACTACTGCAAACCCCTACTCCACATCTAATCTCTCTCTTTCAAATTTTCTCTCTAAAGTCTCAATATATAGTTAAAAAATAATAAAAATGGACTTGGTAGCAAAAATGGCTGCAAAGAAAGCGGTAGTGATCTTTAGCAAGAGTACATGTTGCATGTGTCATGCAATCGAAAGGTTGTTCTACGATCAAGGAGCGAGTCCGGAGATTCACGAGCTCGATCGGGAGTCGAAAGGGAAGGAAATGGAGTCTGCCCTCTCGAAGACGTTGGGGGGTTGCAGCCCAACCGTGCCAGTTGTGTTCATCGGTGGAAAGCTTATCGGATCCGCCAACACTGTCATGACTCTTCATCTCAATGGTTCCCTAAAAAAATTGCTAAAGGAAGCAGGAGCTATATGGCTTTGATGTTTTGAACATAAATTATTAGTAGAATTGAACAAAAGGTCTCTTTTTTTGATCCTTTTGTGTAAAAGTATGCTACCTATGATATATAATGGTTGAAATAATTAGTAACAAGTTGATGAAACTGATGACTCATGTAATATTTGCCACTTTTTCAATTTCATCCCTCAAGCTTAATATATTTCCATTTTGCCGTTTCTATCATTTTCGAGGTAATTTGTAAAAATCATTCCTAAATTACGTAACTAGCGCTACGTTCTACACTTACACTATCAAACTTTATATTGTAAAAAATTGAGTATTCAAACATGTACAAATGTTAAAATTAGACCCTCAAAGTTATGATCGTAGTCCTTGGAACGACCCTAATCTCAAACTTGTACGATTTCTTTGCTTAATTAAGTAAGTTTGTGAGTCTAATTTTATCATTTTTATAAATTTGAGCAAATTTTACCATTTTAATACAATATGCATAAGAAATTAAACGTTGTCTACCAAAATAAAGTTGAACAATAACTCGAAAGGTGTAAAATTTTAATAGCAACAAAAAGTAAAATATATATTAGATATGTTTATCTAATAATATCACATCAATAAAATTAAGAATTAAGAAGTATCTTAGTTCTCTAAAATTAAAATCTAATTGAATAATGATAAATTCAAATAAGTACCATATAAGAAGTAGTTCTCTGAAATTAAAATCTAATTGAATAATGATAAATTCAAATAAGTACCATATTTAAAGATTATTTGGCATTGAAGAAATGGAAATTAAAAACCTCACAAATTTTAAGACTAAGAATGTAAATTGTCCCAAATGTTTAGATATAATTTTGTTTTCAATTATTGAACTACATGCATATACATATAACACATTTGTCCAATGCTTCAAGTGAAGTGATTGGTGTGGTGATAATGGTAGGCTTAACCCATTTTTTTTTTTTTTTTATAATTAAAAGGAATATTTTTAAGTATACCTAAACAAACCAAAACATTTAGAAAATATTGAGATCAATCAATAAATAGATTATGAAATTTTGCTATAATTTCGTTATATACAACATTTTTCTTATTAAAATAGAATAAATCACATCTATTCAATGGGGGTGTGATAAGATTTACTTTTATGCTAAAGTGTTTGATATATATAACTATCATAATTCATCAATTTAATTTTTTTTTTTATAGATAAGTAATTTAATTTAACATGGTATCATATTATAGAGTTTTGGGTAGAGTTTTGGGTCGTTATTCAAACTTTAAAAAGTTTTATTTT
Source organism: Cucumis sativus (assembly GCF_000004075.3). Lineage (NCBI taxonomy): Eukaryota > Viridiplantae > Streptophyta > Magnoliopsida > Cucurbitales > Cucurbitaceae > Cucumis > Cucumis sativus. The sequence goes on from NC_026660.2 coordinate 12,893,036, forward strand.
CTTTCAAATTAATATTACTTTTTATTTGGTGCTACCAAACTTAATTAATTTTTTTTAGCTTTGTTTAGTGATTTAATTAAGGATATAATATAAAGTATTATAAAAAGGGTAGAAGAATAAAATAGGCCTAAGAGAAGCTCTATCACACATAAAGGAATGTGTTAGCTAAGTATATATAACTTTACAAAGAATGTCTTTTAATTTCTATTTTTGTTAGCTAAAGCATAATTCGAAGTACCATTCTAGAGAACATTATAATAACAAATAAAATAAAGTTAATAATAACTTAGTGCCCTTAAATGCCCTACCTGCCCGAATCTCCAAAGCATAGCCTAAAATGCCCTATGCTAAGATTGGACTACGATACATATTTTTAATTGGTTAAATTTTGATTATATTTTTTTTGAAATATTAAAAAAGAAAGTGAGACGAGCTTCGAAAGTTATATGACTTTAATTTGATGAAAAATATCTTTATTAGAAAGATAAAATAGTATATTTAGATTTACTTACAAAATTTAAAACATTAATTTTTAAAATGTTATTTCTAATAAAAATTGTTTCGATAAGAATTGTTAAACATAATTAAACTTTGGAATTATTTTAAAATCTATATTTTGATTATTGACCGTTAAATTAATATTTTCAACTTTTTTAGAATTAGTTAAACACTTTTAAATTTTATTTTAAAATTACCTTTTCATTATATCAAAAAAACTTCAAAGGAAAGCAAAGAACTTTTTTGTCTACTAAATTTAAACCAACCCCAATTCTAGTTATGCATGAGTGATATAGAATGCTAATATAGTTATTTTTTAAATTAAATTTTTCCTAACCGGTCAAGGGATAAAAATAATAAAATATTTAAAGAGAGAACAAAAATTAAAAAATTAAAGTAAAAAAACTTTGATAGAATGTTTTTATTTTATATATAATTAGAATAGAAGAAATAATCATGCCAAATGATTATATAATAAAATTGTTTGTTTTCTTTGATTCTAGAATATATATATATATATATATATATAAGATTTAAGATGAATAAATCAGCCACCACTCTGAGTCTGTGGGCTGAAAAGACTAAACATTTTTATAAATATAAAGAAAAAAGGGTCAATTCATGAGAAAATGCATGAAAGAATTACATTCTCCATAGCGTTTTAAATGGATTGTTTGATTCTTCCTATGCTATATGTGTGTGTGAAACCCATCAAAGAAATTTGTAAAATAAAGTAATTTAATTAATTAATTAATTTCACTTTTGATGGAATGAGAGAGAGAAAGTGACAAATGTCAACTTAATTTATTAAAGATGGATGGATGAAATTCCTATTAGGTCACACAAATTAAATAAAATAATAAGACAAATGCATATAATATGCTCAACCCCAAGGGATATAATTTCTTTATTTTTTGCATCAAATTTGTTTTTGGGTTTCTAAAAAGCAGACTGAATTTTTCAAGAGTTTGCTCTAAGGTTGGTTTTCCAATATTTAAAATCATGAACCAAAATATTTATAATGTTTTTGGTATATTTGCATACAATTATATCATTTAGAGTAATTATACTTTATTTATTTATAATACCTGTGGCGTGGAAGACTCAAAATTTCTACTTGAAAGAGGATAGTGTATAAATTTTATTTGGATAGAGAGTTATAATTAGACTTTAGAACATTTTTTAACTTTTGAGAATTTTATTTTCACGGTTTCTATTAATTGGTTTTCTATTTGCGTCGGTCTCATCTTCAACTTTTTTTAATATTATATCTATTAGTGATCATAGTAGCGATTTTGAGTTTCGTCGATCTCTATCGTAATAGAGATCAATATGTTTATGGATTAATTTCAATAAATTCTCAACATAATTAACCTATTAAAAGGGATTTTCATGAAATTTAAACAATGTGAGACACAAATACTTCTCCTACAGTCTTAAGATCGTACACATTATTCTACCATTTCATAATATCGCAAATAGAAAATGTCACAACATGCTCCGAAATTCCTTAAAAATAATAGTGTTCAATGTTCATCCTTTTGTTCATTGGCTTACATAACTCTTTAGTAAAAGATATTTATGTGCAGCTAAACCATGTCAATTTTTTTTCCTTATCTATAGTAACGAGTGATTAGGATAGTTTATGTGTAATATTCTCTCTCATTAGGCTGAGGGTTTTTTCTATTTATTATTCCAAGCTACTAGATTCAATCTACCCGATCAAAAGTTGGACTATTTGAAGGGTGACTATATCATGGATGTGACCCCTAATGGTAATGTCTAGAAAGTTATCACAACTAAGTAGGAAACACAATAAAACCCTACTCAAGTCAACATGGTCATTAAAGACATGACCTTCCACGTGCCAAATATATATATGTTAAAAATAATTGAATACCTCATGACAACGAATATCGATTATTATTAATAATGTTAATTATAAGAGTAGTGAAATAAGAGAATACAAGGAAAACGAAAAACTAGCCCAATTGATATAAAATGCGTCAAAAATCTCTATCTCCAATTTTAAAAAGTAATAATGAAAAGAAAAATATATAATATCATGCACGATTAGAGAATTGATACTACTTTTTTGTCGTAAATGGCAAAAGAAAAGACATATTGGATATTACTACATTTGTGCACTTAAATACATATTCCATTTTGAAAATAAAAGAAAAATTATATATGTATATATGTAACGCATGTCCCTTACTTTTCTAGTATATAATATTTAAAATGATAAATTTAATTTAATAAAGAACTTTATCAAAAATAGCAAATATCAAATTTTGTTTAGTATTTTAATTTTGTACCTAAAAGATACTTAAATTTTCAACTTTTTGTTTATTAAGTACACACAGTAGGCTGGAATTTATAAATTTATTAGGCACCATTTGGTGAAAAAAATTGTAAGTTCAAAATTCAATTAGATTTTAAAATTTTCAAATGCCCTAAAACTTAAAAGACTTATTAAATTAAAGAAATCAAAGACTTAAATCTGACCATTTTTTAAAGTTGATTTTATTTATTGTGCAAAAGTTGCATATAGAAACATTATAATAAATAAACCGTGGATTCGATCATTGTATATGATTAAAAAGGGTAGGGTACTAATCAAAGCCGAAAAGGTAGTGTTCACTCTACTTTTGACCACCTTTTTCAACATATATACATTAATTAAAAAACACTCCTTGCTTTCAATATAAAAACCAAAATGGTTATTATTTTTTTGAAGAAAAAACAATACCAATTACCAGACCCCTATACGATAATTCTAATTGTTTTTTAATTGGTATGGCATGACAATCATTTTCCATCTTTAAGGTCTAACTTCAAGTTGATATTATATCTTTTTATTGTTTTAAAATAATTATCTTGAAAAATACTCTATAATTATATGGAGATTGAGATGGTTATTCAAAATATTTTCTAAAATTTAACTATTGAGTCATGAATTCTTCTTAAAATATATGAAATTTTCAATAACAAGATGAGTATAGGTCCATGATGTGAAATCAACCATTGGTCTATTGTAAGTACCAAATAAAAACTATTATAAAAAGCATGACAAAAAAGATTAAAGAGATTGTGAATTAAAAGAACTATGTAGAAATTGTGAATAAAATGTTATTTACAAGTACACCATATTAGAATTCACAACGTCAGACATTGTTAAGCGTGCACGTTAAACATGCCATTAGAAAAAGAAAATCAAGACTATTTAAACCAATATCACATTTTGAGTTTCGTACATTAACTTCTCAACTGAAGTACAACTGAGCTTCAATTTCCTAGGTTTTATTTTCTAAAATTTTCCTCAATTAGTCTATTTTTAAGTCTTTTTTTACCATTAGACATTCATGAAACCCAATGTTAATGATATCGAAACCTTGGTTTCCTCGGATCCTAGTATTGTCACTTACAAATCTTAATAAAAATCAGTGATTAAAGCAATTCTTAGAATTAGTCTTAATTAACCTAAATCTGAAGTTCATTGTATTTGATTCTGAGAGGAACATCATTGATTCTAATTTGAATTCGAGTATTAATCCTCATTAGTTGAAGCAAATAGCTTTAGTTTGCAAGTGTTTGCAAAAATCCTCGAAAACATATTGGGTTGTTACACTATTTTCACCTTTTTTCTTCTTGTATGGGATTTTCAAAAGTAACTTTTTCCTATAGTTCAAGTTCGCTCCCCAACATCTCTTTTCAATTGTTCAAAACCAATATCGATAGTGTAAAATTTATGTTGAAGACATGAATCCAACTATTAGAAAGATAATTTAAACCATTTCCTTGATACTATCAAATTAGCTAGTCCATGAGAAGTTCAATTTACACATGAATAATTACAAATTTAGCATGCAAAATAATTAAATAATAACTAACATTTTAGAAAAATTACAAATATAACAAAATTAGTCAAATTCTATAATGATATAAATCTATCTTCGATAGTCTATATTATAAATATTAATCTATCGTTAATAGATTTATAATCTATCAATTGATAAATTTGTTATATTTACAAATTTTGTCTATAAACAATAATTTTATCATATTTGTAATTTTTTTAAATATTGTTATATCTTACATTATTATTTCTAAAATAGACATCAATAATAAAAACAACTAAAAACTTCTGGCCCATTATAGAATACATTATTTTATTCTTCTATTCATCAACCAATCTAAACCTTTTGATATAAAAATAGATGATAAATTTCTTGTTCCATCACAATTTCTTATCTATAACCACTTTCGTTAGAAAAAAAAAAAAACCATATAGAAACTTTTGGTTGGCAAAACTTGAAAAACGTTTGGAGGAAATAGGCAAGTAAATTAACAAAAGAACCAAAAGGTTTAGGTAACCACTTATTGTTCTTTGTTTTTTGAAAATAAACCCTATTATAAGGACTTTTGTTCAACCCCAAATTAGGTATAATGTTTTGTTATGTTTTTTAAAACCAAGCAAATTTTGAGAACTCCAAAAATAAATAAATAAATTACAAAAACTATTTTGTTTTTTGGAAATTAACTTAAAATTTACAAAAGAAATATGCAACTCAGTGTAAGATACTTAGAAAAATTTGACAATCATTTGCTAAAACTAAAAATCAAATAATTAACACCTAAATGGTTCATCATCAGTCTAAGGCCACTCGCTTCAATTTTCTTTTTACTCCATGCAAGAGTGTGAGTCAAGTAAAGATGAGAGAATCTTCAAAGTTTCTAAATAAAATTATGTTAGCAGCCAGAAAATCTTGAATTAGGAAACAAAGTCAGAAATGGTTACTATGAGATAAGACATCCCTTACATGGTCATCAGTTTTGTCAACGTCTTTGTTCTTCATACGGCCGATGATGCAACCTTTTCCTTGATGCACTAACACCATCTGCCAAACAGATGATAATATTTTCGAACTAAAAATCAACTATGGCATACAAGATATTGGCGGAACCAAGTTGTGTTCTCTCTAATAATTTTATACAAGACCTTCCAGTTACACCTACCAATCTAATTGATCCCTGAGAAGTTATCCCAAACATATGGGGAGGGATCTCTAAGCTTTTTAGCTACCAACGTGAACTAGATTGTAGAACTCAAGAACACGTACAACTATATAACAGATCCTGTTCGAGGTTGTGTACTTCTAGATAGTAATCACGAGGCAATAACAAAGATGTGGCAGACAGACAGTTGTTTTGCCTCAACAAAAAAGATAAATTGATGGATCTTACCCGTCGAAAAAGAAGTTAAAAAGAATGTGTTACTTCCTTCGTTTTCCCTGCAAAAGAACAGTTAGGTTAGGACTATTTTATTAGTTTTGGGAGAAACGGGACAATGATTTGACATGGGGGTCATTTGGTGAACTTACGGAGTTTACATAATCATCCATTGATAATTGCTTCCGCTTCTTTATATTAGTTGGGCTCTCGGTTTGCCTTGCTAAGGAACGTTTTGATGGTGTCATACTCTGAAACAATATATAATTCAAGTTCAGCAAATTTTCCCGTCACAAAAAGATAAATAAAGTAGATTTTGATCAAAATAAGGATTGCAAACAGAACCTTCGCGAGCTTCTTTTCTTTACGGGCCTGTCTCTCCCTTTCGTCATGCTCCTGGTTTTCTTTCTCCACTAATCGGATTAGGGTATCACACCTCCTTGCAAGTTCTTGTGTCGTTCGTGACTTGATAAACCAATCAAATCGAAACAAGGGTGACGTTCGAAATGCTGCCTTCAGTTCGTCCCAGTTTCCGTAACCAAGCTTGTGAACCATGCATATCTGTTCATCATTAAGATAATACTTGTCATGTTCGGTATCCAACAGAATACATTGGTGCATTCCAGACGAGAGAATTCAGAATATCCAATACCCACCATGAAACGATCACATTCTTCGTTATATAACTTCCCTTTATTCTGGCCATACTGGATCTTGAGCTCCAGCCATGGATTTTTGTAGCGATCCAGTTTCTTCCCAATGGCTTTCATTATTTCGTCTTTACGAGAAATTCTTGCTTCCCCTCTTTCTATGTTTTTGATGATTCTATCATAATCTGCAAATTCCATATAATATGCTTAGAAACTTTTCAGATAGTAATAGATAATAACCGATAAAGAAAAAACTAAACAACATTGTTTCTAATTCTTGTGAGAAATTAAAAAACAAAAAAAACCCAACTCAGCCTTCAGCAAATTAATTTGTAATAAGTCAGCCGTGAAAATACAGTGGATACTAATAAGCCATAACAAACTAACTAGCTGATTGAAGGCTGACTTAGTTAGCTACAACAATTTGAACATCAATTTAGCTGAGCTAGAAAAGACTTTAAGTGTCACAATAACAAAGGAGCCCAGTATACATTGAAACACTTTGTATTCTCAAAAGTAGTTGAATCATTTCCCTTGAACTATACTCATCAAGTAGTCGATGGTTAAGTTATAATGAAACACTTTGAGCTGCACCTCGAACCTGAACATCGGATCTAATAAACACCTACAGCTCATTAAAGTTAGAAGAAAAACACCTAAATAGTTCGAGAGAGACGATTAACAAAGCTTTGAAACCATGATGGCCACCATTTTTGCAGTCATGGGAGAGATGACATAGAAGGAGCAAATTTACATGCAGAAAAATGTCTCATTACATAAGTCATCTAAAGTTGGTTTCAAGAAATAGAAAAATAATTTTCTCTGCTTCCTATATCCAATTATGATAATCATCAAGAACATTGTCCTATCATATCCACAAAGATGCATATTTACCATTTAACTCTTTGTATCTCTCCTTAAAGACCTTTGCATATCTCTCAACTTCTTCTTCCGTTTTTCCTTCCATCTCAGAAGCAATACTTTTTATATCATTTCGCCCATATTTCTCACAAGCCCTAATAAATGTATTGAAATCTCTGCGACTCCATGAAGAAAATCCCTAAACCAAAAAATCAAGTTCAGTGAAGTAATTATGAGACAAACCCTTGAAACATAAATCCACTTACTACCCAAAACCAAGAATCAAGTTCAATAAAGTGATTGTGAGAAAAACCCTTAAAACATAAACTCACTTACTTCCTCTAAGAGTCGCTCCTTCTCCTCTAGCTCTTCAGCAGTCAAGGGATCGCCCACTTCTAATTATCATTTCTAAGATTAGTCATCCCATAAAGGAAAAATTAGGAAATGGGAGATAAAACATATATATTAGTAACATACCTTCAGGCTCTTCGACATCTATTGTGTCTTTCAACTGGTTCTTTTGATGTGTTTGCTGAGCCAGTCAAAACAGTGATGATTAATTAAAGAATAAATATAATAATAAAGTAAGTAAAGCTGCTGAATAATAAGCACGGACAATTAATGTAAAACAGAAAGGAATACTGAAGAATTTTACACTCACCATGAGATACCGCACTTCTTTTTCATAGAGTTCACTCAACCTTTGTGTGTTGAAAAACTGGAAATCGTGCCTATAAACAAAAGTATAGTACACCCATGTAAGAGACAAATAGAATGAGGATATAAATTTGGAAAATTTAGACAGATAAGTATATAAAAAAGAAGAAGAAAAACTAGGGCTACAAAATAAATCAACCAATTCAAGAGCCTTACAACTGAGGCATGCGAGGTATCCTTGGCTCTTTTGGTTTTGTTGGACCACCCTGCCGCATCGTTTGCTTAAAGTATTCTGATTCTGAGTAACTATTAGAAGGGAGAAAACAGAAGTCAGGATTTCCAAAGACTAGAAATCAAGTATGAAGTTCATGTAGTAAAACTGGCAAGGAATTTGAAATCATTACTTCCGCTTCCGTTCTCTTTTAGGTGGTTCAATCCAATTTTCACTGACAATTTTCTTGAAGTCAAATTTATTCTCGTCCTTCATTAAGATACAAGGTAAACAGTCAGAATATTTTCTTTAATAGCCTTTGAATAATATCGGAAGTGATTTACAAGAATCTGATATAATTGCATTTACCTTTTCATCATCAAAATCGTACAATTCAGCAGCTGCCAAGACCACACATAAACATCAGTGAAAATAGTTACTCAAATATTTGAAAGAAAGCAGAAAATTAACAAACAGAAAGAGGCTAATAGTTAGTTCATGTCAGGATGTTACATACTTTCATCCATTTTAAATTTAATGGCATCTTCAGTAAATTTCTTCATCTTTGCATCAAGCTCTGCTGTTGCTGCTTCTCCCTTTGCAATGATTCTGTCAATGTCCTCTTCTGTGATGGTGCTATCTTTGGAACTGAAAACCATCTCAGCACCAAACCTCACCATTTGAAGTAGCTCATCCTTGTTGACAGCTATTATAAGACATAACAATAGTAGATAAATAAATAGGAGATATAAACGACGCGGTAATGATACATGTTAAGAGATAGAAGGAACTGTATAAAAATATTCTAAGCATTTTCTATGTTGCAGTGCTTGAAGTACACATGAAAATAACGCTCACTTTTCTGCTCCGCTAAACGTCCTTGTTGAATCACCAAAGCATCGAGGGCAAGTTTCTTGTAAGCCCTTTCTATCACTTTTTCCTCAATGGTATACTGTTCCATTGAAGAATAAATTACATTTAGCGCTGCAATAAGTTTGAGTTCTCTATTATATAACTTAGGTTACGTTGTTTACCTCAGTGCAAAACCGGAACACTTGAACTTCCTTCTTCTGACCAATCCTGTGAGCACGATCTTGTGCTTGCAGATCAACTTGAGGATTCCTGAAATAAACGTTGCATGTCAGAGAATAATAGGGAGCGACAACAGCAGCAGCAATAATCTTGATCAAAGAGATGTACCAGTCACTGTCATAAAGAATAACTACATCTGCAGTAGCAAGATTAATACCAAGACCTCCAGCTCTGGTTGATAATAAGAAAACAAATTTTTCACTTCCAGGCTTGTTGAAGGCATCAATGGATGCATCACGATCTTCACCACCAGTGTTACCATCAATTCGACAATAATAGTATCCACGAAACATTAAATAATCTTCAAGAATATCTAACAGCCTTGTCATCTGAAATTCACACAAATGAGGCTTAGCCAAAATGTTAAAAAAATAATACTAAAACCAAACAGAACAAATAGTCAATTCACAATGCTAAAGTGGCATGGAAAACTTATTCACATACGCCATATAACATCAGTAAAAATATTTACCTGCGAAAATATTAGGACTCTAGAATCACGCTCTTTCAGTTTAGGAAGCAACTTGTCCAAAAGAACCATTTTACCTATTAATGAAATTTGCAGTGTTAATGAATGAATGACTAAAACATGATCATCATCAGCACATCCTTGAACACAAAGCTTACCAGCACTAGTAATAAGATGGTCCCCTGTGGTGTAAGGAGGCCCAGGTTCAGCACCTTGAAACAAATATGGGTGATTACAGCATTTCCGGAGCTGCATTGCTATATTAAGCAGCCGTTTACGCTCACCACCGGCATTAACAACTTCAAGATCCTTCTGCAGCAAAGCACGATAGTACTGTTTTTGCATTTGCGACATGCCTACTTTGAGTATCGTTTCCTTTTTTGGAGGTAAACCTTTCTCTACATCTGATTTCAACCTCCGAAGAAGAAATGGCCGAAGGACCTATTTGGTGCAAAGTAGGAGAGGAAAAAGAATTTGAGATAAAAGAATTGAAATATCAACCAAAGATGCATGCACAGAATGAATGTAGGTATACCTTGTGAAGTTGTTGAACCACCTCCTGCTGATCATTTTCCCCAGAAATTTGAAACCATTCATCAAAAGTCTCAGCTGAACTAAATATTTCAGGCAAAAGGAAATTGAGGAGAGACCACAGTTCATGAAGATTGTTCTGAAGAGGACAATAAAATACCATTTTGTTATACAATCCAGAAAGAAAGAAATTGAAAGAAATAAATAGCTGGGAAACAACAATGCCTGACAATATTGCTCTTTCCAAAGAACATATCCAACCAGATACTGTTATTTAAAATAAATTACTAAACAATCAAAATGATTCGCCAATCTAACAGGGCAATAAACACGAACTCGTGACCTCAGAATATAAATTTGTACATGTTTAGATCCAAAACAGGCAACAAACTTCCATGGTGGGAAAACTAATTTTGGATACCTGAAGAGGTGTGCCAGTGATTAGAAGACGGTAGTTGGTGTTATAAAGCCTCATTGTCTTTGAAAGGAGAGAATTCTCATTCTTAATTCGATGGGCTTCATCAATAATAATGTAGCGCCAACTAAACCGGCGCAAGCAAGACTTCTCCTTAATGGCCATTTCAAAACTGGTAACACATACATCAAATTTCCCAGCAACAAGTAAATTTTCCCGTATATCCCTCTGCAGGAAGTGCATCAATGAAGCATTAATAAGTCTTCAGCACAAATCACAATCTAACATCACTAAAATTCACACTTTAAAGAATGGAGAAAAATACCCTTTCATCAGGATTTCCAAGAAACTTTACAGCACGCAAGACAGGGCAAAATCGACGAATTTCATTCATCCAATTTCCCAGAGTAGATTTTGGAGCAACTACCATATGGGGACCTGTTATGCCTCGGTACTCATGTAGATAGCCCAACAAGGAGATGGTTTGTAATGTCTTGCCCAGCCCCTATTGGAAAAGCACCATCTATTAGCACTGATGAATGAATGAATGAAACTGTCAGAATTAAATGTTTACCAAGAAATAGTAACTTTCCGTACCTTGTAAGAGATTTTCAAAATCATGAGGAAATAGATATAAATGAAGTCAAATAAAGAAAAGAGAAATGTTGAATCAATGGATCTGTTTATTACCATCTCATCAGCAAGGATTCCATTTATGCCATTCTCATATAGCCGAATGAGCCAGTTTAATCCAGCTAGTTGATAATCTCTCATTTTCCCCTGGATACCTGCACTCAGTAATTTTTTATTAAAGAAAATGTCCCAAACTTTGAAGGAAATGCAAAACCCAAGGAATGTTAAAAGAAAAAATAAAAATGGAAAACTAACAAGATGGTTGTGAAAGTAAACGAGTGTTCCCAGTTCCAGATAGACCGTCTTCTTCCTCTTTAAGATATTCTTCATCTTCTTCTTCTTCAGTTAGTTTTGATGCATGGCGACCCCTGAATTATTACCAAAGCAATAGCTGTTACTAAACATGCTCATAATAAGTCTCTGGATAGCTCTCAAAAAAGTGAAAGATCACCCAATGGTTACATGGACAACCTGAATAACAATAAGTGCTTATTCCAAACGAATTACAATCAAAATCAAAATGTAAAATGTGCTTTGGAGAAAACAAAACAGGAAATGTGATCATGATTCATGCCCAAATGACACAATTTCCTTCGATAAAATAACAGTTAATATATAATTCCCAGATAACGAGCTTTTTTTTTATATAGAAGACTAACTTTCATAGACACAGTACTCCTATTTACAACGCTTTTACAGCCCCTAAAAAACGACCATTTTAGATATTTAAGCTACCAAGAAGCAAACCAACATTTGTAAGGCTCTTCAAATGATAATACATACCTTCCCTTCGTTTTCTTCTGGGAAGAAGAATGCTCGCCTTTAGCAAAATGAGCAAATATCTCAGTTTGTTGCAGAAGATACTTCAAGCGTCCTTTCCCCTTGTTATTCTGCCACCCGTGAACATTAACTCAGTGTTATGTTATTTATCACAGAAAACGAGAAATGACATCAATCAATGGTGTTCACTGATTCCACAAACCATATCAGCATCAATAGCAGCATTTTGTGCATCTAACATATCCTGAATCTTCTGCTTCTTCATTTGTTGCATTTCTCTTAGTCTGGCCTTTTCACGCCGCCCAATATCAGTTTTATCATCTTGGCCGTCGTTACTTCCATCCTGTTGGAAAATGTAACAATAATGTACAGCGTCGAAAAAAGTAAAACACTTCCAGAAATAGAAGCACAAGCCAATACTTAAGATGCGCCACCATATGCTCAACTCTCCAGTCTCTCTTTCCTCGAATTGACGAAATGACGGAAATTTTTTGATAAAACCTAGTCAATCTAACCTTCGTATGAAGTACACCAGAGAAGGAACAGGAAAATTTAAAATAAAAAACCCTACCGAGATCCGAGTAAAATTAACACAAACGAAGACCGTATATTGAGAACCTCAATTTCAAATTTACCTCTTCCTCGCCATTTTCGACAGGTGATCCATCGTTATCAGAATCGTCGGCAGCTTCATCTTCGTCGGAGCCTGCCGAGCGAGCGACCGCTTCGAGCTCCTCCTCGTCTTCCTCCTCATTGATCTGGTCGTTAGTTTGCTCCTCTTCCTCCGACGAGCTAGTGCCATTGGACATGGCTTCATCGGAAGAGGCCTGTCGCTTCGAGGGTTTCGCCATAGGTTTTTCTCGGACGCCGGGAGGGGGTTTCGAAAAGGAGGAGTCTCTGTGTAAAAGAGAAGTAAACCGACTTATAATTCTCGAACCACTGACCAAATAAAACGAGAAATTGATAACATGAATGTTTTATAGCCGTTAGATTGAAATCAACGGAGATCTGCGGTTCGGAATGATTTGTTACTTTGGTAGCATAATTTTCCCGCCAATAAAAAGAAATTGCAAGTTCCCGCCTATTGCTGGGTTGGGCCTTTAATGGGCCTTTCTACTGGACCTACTATGGCCGCCCCACTTAGCCCATTGGGGTGGTTGAATTTTCGTAAATGCCCTCCTCATTCTATTTATAAGATTAACAAATGAAAAAGATGATTTCAATTAGATATCAGAACATTATGCAACATTTTGTAACTTAACATTTTAAAAAATTACAAATATAGTATATCATTAATAGAAGTCTATCTTGGTTATATATTGCATATTGTGGTTGCTTGTTATACTTGTTTACGAGAATATAAAATATATTTAAGTTCGCTTCCCTTCGTTTCTACAAATGATATCCCACATTATATCTACTTTATATTGTCACACACGAACCTTTCTAAAAATTACATAGATCAATACATTCAATATTTAACAAATCAATAAATCATCTAACAACAACGTATCAAACAATCTATTACGACTATTGTATTATTGAGGCCCTATAAATCTTTTGAATCGAAACTATAATCAAATTCTCAAAAGCATTTATTACATATAGCCTTTGATTTAAAGGCTTTACTTTTTTAGGTAAGAAAAATGTAGGGGTAAGAAATGTTTCGAAGTTTGATTATTACAAGCACTAAAGAAAAAACAACTTGAGATCATCAAAGAATAACTGTAAAACTCAACCTAGTTAACAACTAAAGACTCGTGCGGTCAAAATAAAGTTATACGCAATCACGAGTGACAATAACAGGTTTGACTCTTATATCCACAATTGTTAAAAAAAAGAAGAAGAAAGAGCATACTTTTCAGCTACTAACATCATTAAAATCCATGCTAACCATTTATAAAAAGCAAAGAAGATTCAATCAAACCATATATTGCAAAAATAAGTTTGAATTAAAGAATTTACTCTTTTAAGTCATAAGATCATGGCAATCCATTGCAATATATTTGAATTAAGATTTAAATGATCACCGGCAACACAAAAAAATCATCAAAATAGTTTAAACAATATCCAAATTCAAAGTATTTAATTAAAAAAAAAAATCATTTAGCGCTAAGTTTTGAATCTCGTTGTTGCTCGCTCCTTTTAGTCTCAATCCCATTTAATTGATTTAAAAAAAAATTAATTTTCAACCCTTGCTTGTTTTAAATGGATTAAAATACTTTAACACAAAAAGAAAAAAAAATCGGTAAGCATAATATCCAGTAGAAAATCAAAACTTAAAAGCATAAATAATAACACCAAGAATCAAAAAGAAAAACAAAACTCATACACAATCATATAAACCTATAAAATTTGAAATGTTATAAACCAAATTTAAACAATACTCCACAATTAGAATTAAGGTATAATATTTTAAAAAGATAAATTGTTATGAATAGAAAAATAATAATAAAATTATTTTCGTACGTACTAAAAAAAGTTAAATAGGTTACCTAAAAAACTTAGAGAAATTGTTACGAATAACAAAAAGAAAAAAAAAATTTATTTATAAAATTTTGCAAAATTTTTAAATGAACTATAAAGATTTTGATGAATGAAGCTATTTATTGTAAATAATTTTAGTATTGTGCTTATTCTTAAAATGTCCCAAAATTTAATAAATTTTAGTCTATTTTATAAATAGTCTTAATTTTTTTTTATATTCTTTTAAAAATGAACATAAATGGTAAGATATTTTAAAAAATAGTAAAATATTAAAACTATTTACAAAATAAAGTAAACAATGTGTCTATATTTTACAAATAGCTTATTCCCAAATGTTTATATTGAATGTGGTTGTTCCAAACAAAACCTAGGAAGCAATCATATATTTTTAACTAATCTTATAAGCAAGCCACGTGGGTGCCCATAAGATTAAAAAAGAATTGACAACAATAATGTTGAAAAATTCAAACCAAATTAGGTTATAAATCACATCCCAAATAAAGCAAAAAACAGTTAAATCGGTTAGGCTGAGAAGCGGTAGACCAAACACTTCACAGCCCTAATCTTCACAAACCCCAGTTCCCTCTCCCATTTATAATCCCCTCTCCTCTCCATTTCTATTAGGAAACAAAGACGCAGAGCCTAAAACTTTTATTTTAAAAAAAAAACACACAAAAACAAAATCTATAATTGCTATGAAGCTCGGTCTCTGTCTCCTCCTACTCGTAGCTGCCATCGCCATCACTCTTCCTGTTGCCTTATGTGATTGGACTCGTGCCTATGGTAACCCCGACTACGCCTTTTGGGGCACGGCTGAACCGGCGACGATAAATGATGTTGATGACAGCAGACGACTACTTTTCCAATATGGATTTGCTTACAAATATCCAAAGAATAAGTATTTGGGTTATGATGCACTTAGGAAGAACAACTCCCCTTGCCGTCATCGTGGACACTCTTATTATGACTGTACGAAGCGCCGAAAGGCCAACCCTTATCGTCGTGGGTGCATCGCTATCACTGGTTGTGCTCGATTCACGGATTAAGTTTTTAAAATGATCCATTAATGGAAAATTATATATTTTTATAATTTAACGGAATTTATTTTTAGTTTTATTTACTTTATGATCAAATCTTGATGTTGGGAATAAATTCTGTTATTTGCTTGTTTATATTTCTTACTGTATTCCTTGATTGTAATGTGTGCTTTTCTTGTATGTATGCTTTTATGGGTTGTGTTCTTGTTTGAAATTTAAATAAAATTATTATATTTACATTTACAAATATTATCGGCTTTTCCAACGACATGTAAAGTGAAAATTACAAAATATTACTAAATGACTAATGATATTAAATGTGTCTAACTCAATACATAAGATTTGTAATAAAAAAAATCTATTAAATAAGTAAACCATTGTATACATGAGCCCTTAACAAATGTGAAAATATATATGTTTTAAAATGTATTTTTCTTAAAAAAAAACATTATTTTAGTTATAATTGGTCAAATTTAGTATAAATTATTTTAATGGATTCAAGATCCACTTTTTGAA
This sequence comes from Cucumis sativus, assembly GCF_000004075.3. Lineage (NCBI taxonomy): Eukaryota > Viridiplantae > Streptophyta > Magnoliopsida > Cucurbitales > Cucurbitaceae > Cucumis > Cucumis sativus. The sequence continues at coordinate 12,909,105 of NC_026660.2, forward strand.
AATTCAAAAATTTTATGCATTAACTAATTGAGAGGTTGTTAATTAGTTATTGTCATGGTTATATTAATATTTGAGGTGCATACTTAATTGTTAGGATCGAGTTATAATAATTCGTAAAGATACGACCTAACTATATTTTAGCGTTGAATGTTAGAGTTGTTTCTAAAATTGTATCTAGCTTTCAATACATAATTAGAAGAATGATATTATATATGATTGTGAAAATTTGTAATCGATTTTATTAGTGACATAAACAATGGTGTCTACGTGTGAAAGTATTTAGTGGGGTTTAAAAACAAAAGTTAAAAGTGTAAATCATCCCATGGTAGAGATCAAATTGAAATAAAATTCTAAACTAAAATATGATGTTTTGAAACACAGGAAGTATACGACACAATTAAAGTGAAAACTCAAATGCCATATTTTAAAATTGTAACATACTCTAGGCTTAGGGTTCATAATCTGGATTTGATACTTGATGACCCGACAATCCCTTGTGTTCCCCTATGACTCGACTACGTCATTTCCTTGATTGTCTTGAATCGCTTATAAGAGTAAAAGACTTGCTATTTACCCCACAAACCAGTGCTTTATACTATCTCTCACACGTGTTGTTTAGAAATTTTTTATAAGGAGGTAATTCAACATAGATTTTACATAATTTATAACATGCAAGTTTGATCCAAAGATTAACATGTCATCTACGTGTAAACATATGATAGTATGTAATTTATTCATATGATAGTATGTAATTTATTTTTAGGCTTACATTAGATACATTTGTCACTCTCATTTACTTTGAATCTTTTGGACATGATTAAGTTGTCAAACTTTTTGTGTCATTGCTTAGGAGTTTGTTTTAGGTGGAGAGATTTATCTAGTTTACAAACTTTGGTTTCTTGACCATGAACTATGAAAGCTTCAGGTTGTTTCATATAAATTTCTTCTTCTAAATCACAATTTAGGAAAGCAGTTTTGACATCCATTTGATGGATTAAGAGATTTTTCAGAGCAACTATAGGTACCAACACTCTAATTGAGGTAATTCTAGTGATCGGAGAAAAAGTATTAAAGAAATCTACGTTCCCTCTGCCTAAATCTCTTAGCTACTAATCTAGCCTTATATTTATCTAATGATCTATTAGGTTTGAGTTTCTTCCTTAAAACTCATTTACAACCTATTGCTTTGCAACCGGGGGTAAGTCAACTAGGTGCCAAGTTCTATTGGATTCAAGAGAGTCCATTTTATCATTGATAGCTTCTTGCCATAAGTTGGCATCTACTAAGGATAAGGCTTCTGCTAGATCTTTTGGATCTTCTATGTTATACATTTCAAAGTCTTCTCCAGGTTCTAACTCTCTTGCTTCTTCTAGGGTTCATGATCTACTTCCTTTTTCTTGGGTTTGGATCCTAATTGAAGGTAGACTACTTGAACTTAAGCCCCCATTAGTTTGATTATTTAAGCCCCACTATTTCTAGATTTAAAAGGAAATCTATCCTCGAAAAAATCTACGTCATTTGATTATATGATTACTTTATTTTCTAAGTCATAGAATCTATAGGCTTTACTATTTTCAACATATCCTGTGAAAATACATTTATAGGCTCTACTGGCTAATTTTCTTCTCTTTGGATCAGGTATTCTAACATAGGCTAGACAATCCCAAGTTCTAAGATAAGACATGTTTGGTGTTTTATTCTTAGGGACTTCGTGTGGTGAAGATTTACTGTTTGATTTAGGAATCGTATTAAGAACATAATTAATAGTCTTAATTATTTCACCTCACCAAGATGGTGCTGCTCTTGATTCAAGTAAGATAGCAATGACTAACTAACTTTGTTAGTATTCTATTATTCCTTTATGTTTTTCCATTCATTTCAGAAGAATAGGGTGCAGAAGTTTCGTGTATTATTCCTTTTGAGTTATAAAAATCATATTCAGTTCCTCTATTACTACGAAATTGCTTAATTTTTTTTGTTAAACTGATTATCTATTTCAGTTACACACACCTTGAATATGTTTAAGACATCACTTTTATTTTTAAGCAGATAAATAAAAGTGTAGTCGGAATAATCATCTATAAATGTTATTACATACCTTTTACCATTCCTAGTTAATGTGCCATCAAATTCACATAAGTCAGAATATATTAATTCTAAAAGTTATGTTACTCTAGTTACAAACTAATGCTAGGTTTTTGTTATTTTAGCTTGACTACAATATGCACATTTCTCAAATTCATGCATAGATAACTTAGGCATAAGATTTAACCTACTCATGTGCTAATTAGTCTTTTATTAACATGACAAAGTCTAGCATGCCAAACATTAAAAGAAAACATGTAAGCGGAAGTTAAATTCTTATTCATTTATAAATGTAGTTTGAACATTCCTTCTGTCGCATGACCCTTTTCCACAAAAACATTGTTCTTGGTTAAAGTAAATAAATTTGATCCTACAGTTTGCAAGAAGTCAGCTTTGTTGAGGAGATATCCAGAGACCAAATTCTTTTGAATTTTCGGCTTGTGAAGAACTTTCTTCAACACAAGCATTTTGTCATATGTAAATTTCAGTTCTAACTTCTCCAACGCCTACCACCTTAGTCGTGTGATGATCTCCTAAAAGGATATTCTTATCCTTTATTTCATTATACTTTCTAAATAAACTAAGGTCAAACATGTCGAGATGCATCAGTTTCTAGCCCTCAACCTTCACACCCCCCAATTACATTAACTTCAGAAATCATAGGTACATATTCATCTTATACCAAGTTCACCCGCGCAACATGACGATTCCTATTTCTACAATTCCTAGATAAGTGTCCAGGCTTATTACAATTGTAACAAACAATTTGTACTGTACTTCTGGACTAGGGTCTTTGTGAGTTATTTTGCTTGTTGGGTCTACGTTTCATTTTATTTCCCTTAGGCTTCAGATTCGATTTCAACACTACGTTTGACTTCTTTATGAGAATTACATTCACCTCTTCCTTTTGATCATGTCTTCTCGCCTCTTCCTTAATACTTAATCGTGTGACTAGACTTTCCAACGAGAACTCATTGGTTTTGTGCCTTAGAGTATTTTTTAAATTCAATAATAATCACAACTTGAAATTGATCGTCAAGCAGGATACCTTCGCTTATGATCTCATGTGCTATCTTCTGAATCTCATACGATTGAGACTTCACTGATCTGTGTCATCAGTCATTTGATAACAAAGTATCGACTTAACCGCATACTTCTTAGATCCAGCCTCCTCAGTGTCATACTTCTTTTGTAACATATCCCAAACTTCTTTCGCGGTAGACATTGTACTGTAATAATCATACAACTAATCAATAAGACCATTAAGTATTAAATTCTTACATATAAAATTGGTATTTGTCCACGCAGTATGAGTTTTGACTTGCTCCTCAATTGGAATGGACTATGGGATTTTTGGCTCTTCAGAGGTACATGTGGTACCACCTTCTTCAAAGTAAGAAAAGATAGCATCTTTTGTTTCAACCTCCTAAAATTTGCTCATTCAAAACGAAAAGGATGGTTGAGGTTAGAGAAACTCAAATCGCCTTGGAATGATCCGACCATCGCAGCAGATTGAACTGTCTTAAAATTGTTGTTGCACTTCTCCATGTGTCTTGCTTAAGGTACCGTTTATCCAGTAGTCAAGTCGCATGCTGATTATCTCACCAAATGGACAAAATGCCCAGTGGCCAGAATGCAAAGCTGAAAAACAAAAAATGGTTAAGTAATGGATGAGTCACAGATCACTCTCTTTAAGACGTTTCACGGCTCTGCTCCTTTGTGCAAACAAAATTATTGCCCCGTAGTTTCCAGGATAAAAGAACATTTTAGTTCTTCAATTGATTTTGCACATAAATCAATTGAAATTTCAACACTCACATAAACACTTACAATTGCTCGGTAAATTCAAAACGAAGAAGTTTTAGAGAGAGTTTTCTTGCTTATGAAAATATCTAGCACGTATTATGAAAGAATGAAGAAAGTGTATATATAGTGTGAGGGAATCAATAGACTATTGGAAATTAATTTGTAACATTTTTATTTATGGAGGGGTTATGTTGACTTATTATACAAAACAGTAATAAAAACATAGTTATCACATGTTTGACCATCTCGCCTAGGATGTCAACATATGCGATGAGATGTTCTTACCTGTCGCGTAGGTTTCTCGCATAGCTCATGTTATTGTATAGTCATGATCAACATTACATAGTTGAAAACTAAAATACGAAATACTCTAAAGTTTTTATTCACATAGTATTTGAAACTTAGTTATCACATTGTTTTAGTCTTCTTGCATCACATAAAGAATTAGCTTTTAAAACATGTTTAAATCATAGCCATAACTTGGTTTTATCACATAAACAATTTTTCATTCAACAGTTTCACTCATCCTCTACCTTCCACACTACAACTACCATTGCACTAACTTAAAGTAATGTCTCGCTCAAACACGTCTCACTCTCATGCTAACTCGTTGTCCATCTCTCAAACTATCTTGTTGGCATGCTCTTGGTGCATTTTACTTTACTTACTTTTACATCCAATACATCGTTTTCATGGTCGATTCATACATTTTCCAGATGCGACAATTCCTAGAACTATGGGAGACCGATGTTCAAATGCCTGTCGAGCTACTAAAACAAACAACAAATCACAGTTGAGAAGAACTCCAACAACAAATAATTCACCATTCAAATGAAGCTTATTTCAAAGAAAACAGGATCGATTGCTTTATTATATTATTCATTTTCATTATAGAAAATATTGTCAAATCGTTTATAGTATCACAATCAATCACATCATAAGTCTAATTTCAAACGAGACAACGAGACTGTGGCACAGCGAGGGCGAGAAAATAAAAAAGAAGGTGAGGGCAAATTTCGTAAGCATAGGATCGTTTGGCAACAACAGATGGCCCCCACTGCTTCGCCATTGTCTTAGAGCCTCACGTCTCCGCCATTTCCCTTTTCCCCTTTTTTCTTCTTTATCTTCAACCTCGAGAAGCGTTTCTGAATTCGCATGGAAGTCATTACCTCTTTCTCTTCTTGTAAATTCCACGCTAAACTTCCCCGTTTCTCCACTTCTTTCTTCTCCGACCACCTCGCTTCCACCACACGCTCTAGTTTCTACCCCGCACGCTTCAATTACAGACGCTTACCCTTTAAAATGGCTGCTCCTCTTCAAGTTTCTGCATCCTCCACCATTGGTTCGTCACTGCTTTCAACAGGTAATTTCGTTCTACTTTTGTACGGACATTGCGATTGATCTTTGGTTTGGTAATGAAGGTGCCTCCGACGAGAAATTGGAGACTTCCTCGTCAGGTTTCACTGGTGCACATGATTTGCTTATAATTGGACCTGGCGTTCTTGGCCGCCTAGTGGCGCAAAAGTGGCGGGAGGTACTGATTGTTAATTAACAATTAAATGGGTTGTTGCTTTCGACGTATTTGTTTCACTGCTACATAGTTGACGACCTATCGTAATAGGATATTGTTGGTTGTGTGAATTGAGCAGGAACATCCGGGATGTGAAGTTCATGGGCAGACTTTTACAGCGGATCATCATGAGGAGTTGATACAATTAGGGATTCAACCCTCTTTGAAGGGAGGTGATGTGGGTCGTCGTTTTCCTTACGTCATTTTCTGTGCTCCTCCCTCCCGATCGCCGGACTATCCTGGCGATGTCAGGTGATTAAGAAAAATGGAGGCATTGGGGGGAACTTCTTTGGGTAGTTCGTTGAAAATGCATGACATGAATGATATTTGATTTGTCTTATCTTTCAAATTTTATGAGTTTTCTCTTACATTCTTGAAGGAGGAACTGTAATTTTGTTCTTAGCAATTGGCTCGAAGTGATTCTACATGCAAACTCTAAAGTTTGCTGAATACGAGATTCTTTTTGTGTAGTTAAGCCTTTTATTTAAGTCATTGTGTGTAACAGGCCCCAATTCTGTGTCTAATGGTTTTGAATTTTTGAACAAATCTGGAATTATTAGATACAATTTAAAGACCCATTACACAGTTACTAATCTACTGTGCTGATTAAAGTGTCAATTAATTGAACTCTGCCAATCAGTTTTCATGGATTACTTAGGGACCTAGTAGACACAAAATCAAAAGTTTAAGAATCAATGAGATACAACTCTAAAAGTTAATGACTAAACTTGTAGTTTAGCCTTTATTAATTTTGCTTTACAAGGTAATGCCTGTTCTTGAAACGCAGTGAAGCAGAGACACAAGTTCTACTTGTACCTCTCAAAGATCTTTCTATTGATCTACATCATATTTATTCTTAAAATCATTTTGTTTGATTGATCAATCAGATTGGCTGGATCAAGTTGGGATGGAGAGGGCACCTTTCTTTTCACTTCAAGCTCTGCACCATATGATTGCAATGACAATGGACCATGTGATGAGGTGAGTACACTTACCTTACAACCAACCCAGATTTCCAGCCATTGAATTTTTTTTCCTTTACACTGAAATGATATTGAACAGAAGTTTTATTTATTCTTCGATACAGGACAGTCCAGTCATGCCTATTGGGAGGAGCCCTAGGACAGACCTTCTCTTAAAATCAGAAAAGATAGTAATTGAGTTTGGTGGTTGTGTACTTCGATTGGCTGGACTCTACAAAGCGGATAGAGGGGCGCATTCATATTGGTTAGAGAAGGGGACAGTTGATGTTCGTCCTGATCACATCCTGAATCTTATTCATTATGAGGTGTGGAAATTGTCATTTTATTTTTATTTATTCTGCTTGCGTACCTCCATCTCCTCCCACTCCCTCTATTATAGCCAACTCCTTGACTAACTATTGGCAATACCCTTACCATCGTTACAATATTCCTAATGATTCTAATGACGTTTCTAACCTACTTCTGCTAGAGCGCCAGTGTTATGAATATGTTTCCTTTCCTGTAAAGAGTTACCTTGCTTGTATTATTTGTGAATTTTAACAAACGTTCATGTGCCAATCAATAGCATTCGTACCATCTATATTTTCAGTATATGATCCAAACAGCTTATTGTATATAACAATGGTGTGTAATACGAACCATCCATGTGCCACATACAGAACTATACTGTTTATATTGATGGTCTTACAAATGATTCTGAAATGTCTGGGAACTTCCCCTTCACCATTGTTATTATTTTCTCTGGATTGTAAATTTGATTCACCTGAAATAGTGCCATTCATTCATCGTTTAGACCAAAAAAGTAATTGATTCGCTAATGCACTAGTCATTTACTTCATTAACCACATTTATTCTTTACTCCAGTTGCCACTTTTGATTTCATTCCATCTCCATGAGGGATGATGAAATTTGTTTTTGTTCTTGAAGTTGGATTAGTTGTACTTGTAATTAAGAACATAGCTGATCCTCTTATTACTCACGCACCTCTTACTTGTGCTTTTACAAACAGGATGCTGCTTCCCTCTCAGTGGCTATTCTAAAGAAAAAACTTCGTGGACGGATTTTCTTAGGTTGTGATAATCATCCTTTCTCCAGGTTAATCCCTTCTTCTACTGCTAATTGAAGAAAAATATCCACAATACGTGCAAACTTTAGACTTAAGTTAAAGCAAATGGAATCATAGAAATTTGATTAGAACTGTCTCTCATGGTCCCAGGCAAGAAATCATGGACTTGATGATGAAGAGTGGGAAATTCAGTAAAAAGTTCCAAGGCTTTACTGGTAAAACTTTCTTTCTTCCGCTCCTTTTATTGTGATGTACGCTTAAATGTCTCACGAAAAGGACTCTACTTAACTTGTGCATTGATAATTTACCTTTCTGGGCTGTTTGGTTCACTGAGTGGAGTTAATAAGTGGGCTGTTTGGTTCAGTGAGTGGAGTTAATAGTCTGGAGTTGATATGTCTAAGTGGTTTGTGTTTGGGGTGTAGAGTTATAAGATGGAGTTTCTTGATAAATGTGAAAAGTAGATTTAAGAGGGGAAAATGAACTTACTTGATAGATGTGGATGAGAAAAAAATGGGGGAACAAAGTTACTTGGTAAATATGTAAACTTCTGTTATTGAAGTTGAGTTGTTTATAATAACTTAAGCTTTGGTGGACTAGTGGCCCTTCATTTATTTAATATTGCAACCGTTTGTATCCTTGTGTTTATAGTCATTTCTCTCTACCATAGCATTTCATCTTGTGGTTCTATGATATCCATGATTACAAATGTAGATGAATGGTGTCTATTTACAGGAACCAAGGATCCACTAGGAAAGAGATTGAACAACTCGAAAACTCGAGCAGAAATAGGCTGGGAGCCAAAGTACCCAAGTTTCGGTCAGTTCCTTGAAACCATTTAACCAAATGCTGCTTGTGCCTTGATTGACATATATATATGAACTAAAAGACTAGCTTAAGAATTCGGTAGAGGAAGACAACACATGTAGCCTTGAGTTTCTAGATCTTCTCGAACTCTACAACTTAAGTTTTGGAGTGGCGAGTGTGATGGTTATACTCGGAAATATGAGTTGATTTTAAAGTTTCTGACGACTGTATTTAGAACATTTGTAGTGAGTATTTGTAAAGAGAATCAATCATTGAATGACATACATTCTGATGGATAGAGCTCAAATTGAAGGTGTTTTGTTATGGTACACTTCTACTTCTTCCATATTTTCTTCTTCTTTGCAAGCAGCTAATCAAAATTGCCGCCAATCCTTTTCATTTACATGTGACCACTGACTAGATGATGTGATGCAACATTTTTTATCTTTTGTTTTTCAGAAAAAGATGACTTGCCAAATCTGTTATCTTACTTTTTGCAGGCAACTGAACTTAAAAATTCACTTTAAAACTGTCTACCTACTATTTTTTATAACAGTTCAACATTTTGTTTTCTTGCTTAGAAAATGAATTTGAAATATGCTCCCTAAAAGTATCGACATATTTCAATTGACATAAATATGAATTATCTTTTTCGATTAAAAAGTTATAGGTTTGAATTCATACACTTCAAAATTTTGAGTCAAAAGTATTTGTTGGAATCATTTTAATTTTGAATCAAAAGGAATCACCTTAATTTTGAATCAAGAGTATTTATTGGGATCTCATTATGTTTTCAAAACTTTAATTTCTTGTATTGTTTGGTCACTTATTTCTCAAAACAGCATTTTGAAATGTGATTGAAAACATAATTTCTTGTATTGTTTGCTCTTAGTGTTTTCAAATTCTATTTTTTGTATCAAACACATCAAAAGAAAAATTCTAGATACTAAAAGAACAATAAATACATGTTTTTTAGTATATACATGTAAAACAAACTTGAGGTACCCGTTTAATAGAATATTTTATTATTAGTATATACATGTAAATTGATTCTCAAATGTGATTGAGTTAGTTTCCTTTATCAATATTAATAAAACAAACATACCTAATGTATTAACGTATACAACACAAATGTGTAATTATAGTAAAATTTAGATCTAATTTTTATTCTCTATCACTAATAGTTTATCATCGAAATAGTTTACGACAAGTGAATTTTGCTACCTTGACAATTATTTAAAATTATTACTACATATTCAATTATTAATCTTTAAGTGTTACCACTCACACCTACTCTATCTAAACAATAGGTAATGTAAAAAAAGATAGATGTGAAACATTTTTGAATATGTAGTTCAAATTTTCCTAACTTCCTTACACGAACATTGTGCTAGAATAATATTTACTATAACCGCAAATTTGTAAATATAAAATAAAGATTTGATCCTCAAAATTTTCAACCCACCAGTCTTGCTTTGTTGTATTGAACAAAAATATGTAGAGCTAGATGTATTCTAATTGTTTGGTTCACCAACTAACTATTAGTGTTTTTAAACTAAAGGTCGACAATGTTTATTATTGAATATAGTACGTTTTTCAACAATTGTACGATAGAAAAACATATACTTTTTAAGTTCAAATAGATTTTATAAACCTTTACTTTGTTTGAAACAATGAAAAAACATATATTTTTAAGTTCAAATAGATTTTATAAACATTTACTCTGTTTGAAACAATGAATGGATTTTTACAATAGTTTTGAAATCTATATTATTTTAGTTTAAAAAGCAAATAGTAAATACAGTAACCGGGAAGAAAGGAAGGTTTTGAAATAAGGGATAAGACCGTAACCTCGGTCTAAAAGGTGAGGGACAGAATAGTAATTTAGCGGCAAAAGAGTCAAAAATCAAATTCTCGAATCTCGAGAGAAAGAAAGCTTTTAGCATAGATACAGTAGGGTTGGGTCATACTAATAAACAAAAAGCAGTCAACAATAATGGCGTATAAAACCTTCGAAAATTTCAAACGCTATGTAAAATTGGCAGCAATCGGAAACTTCAGAACGAGACAACGCAGCTTAAGTAATACCTCTAATTATATCTCTTACATTTTCCCTTTCCTTCTTTCTTCGACCACTATGTGGCGCCTTCAATGGCTTCCAACGCATCCCCTAATTTGAACAACACTTTCCATAAATCCTTCGTCTGTCACTACGGTTTACCCTCACATTCTCCATTTTTTAACTCCAATTTCTCTGCTCTCTCTCGAAGAAAGTGTCCATGGACGGCCACAGGAAGGCCGGATTCGGTGTACCGGATGGATCGCGATCGGAGACGACGACGAAGACGACGGGTAGGTTTTGCGATCTTATTGTGAGGTTTGTAGCGATGATTCTCACTTTGGCTGCTGCTGTGGTTATTGGCGTCGATAAACAGACGAAAATGGTACCGCTTCAACTCGCCACCTCGTTGCCGCCGGTCCACGTTCCGGTTACTGCACGGTGGCATTATTTATCTGCCTTGGTGTAAGTTTTATTTTTCTTATATATATAACCATAAATTTATTGTAAATTTTTTACAAAAGAAATACCTAGTTCATAAAGTATTGAATATCTGTTATCTTTTGTTACGGAATTTAGAATTAAATGTTTGGTTTGATTTGTTGAAAATGTTTAATTTTTAAAATAATTCATTTTAACATCAATTCAGGTGTTTGGTATTTGTTTAAAATAAATTAAAAAAAAATGAGATTATGAAATAAATTATTTTAGAGAAAATACATCCAACTAAATTTTAGAATAATTTAGTTTAAATATTTATTTTGTGTTTAACGAGAAATTTATTTTAAATGTGATTTTTCCCCTCTATTTATTTTTATTATCTATTTTTACTCCGTTATTTTTTTTAAATATTTTGAATATTTTTTAAAATATAGAGATTTGCAAATGTTATTCTTTCCGTCAAATCTACTTCGCGTTAACATCTATGAAAGAAATCATGATGACGTTAATGAAGAACATGATCGTAAAATGAAAATGAATTAAAAACGTTATTTATCTCATTTATATTTTGTTGTTGGAAATCAATTAATTTTTTTTATATAGTTATGTATTTACATTTCAAGATATTTGTGCTTTTAAAATTGAATTATGCAAAATAATAATAATAATAATAATAATAATAATAATAATAATAATAATAATAACAAAATTAATATTTAGTTTCAAGTATTTAAAAAATTAATAATTTGAAGATGACGTGCAAATAATTTTAAAATATATTTTTGAAAAAAATATTTAAAATGTGTATATTTTGTTATGAAATTAATTTATAATGTTTAATAGTCTCTTGTGGTAATTTAACCTACGTATAAAACATTGTTTTAGATAAACCAAACACATTTTTGCATATAAACGTTTATAAGTAGGTAGTGTTTAGATTTTAAACTCATTTTACAAAAAATGTATTCTTAAAAAGCAGTTTTTTCAAAAGCAATCCAATTGAACCCGAATCTTTAGTTACTCAATAAAAGTCACCAATCACTAAAGAATAGTTTTGATAGTGATTTTGATCTCAACGTCACTACCAAACAAACCCTTTAGATGATTTAATGAAACCTTCTTCCATGCTCGGTTAGCAATCAAATTTATTCATGTACCACTAGGACTTCATTGTATAATAAAAATGGACACTTCATCGTGATAAAATTTATAGATTAAGAGTGCCTTTGAATTATTTATAGAAACAATATTTTACAATAATACATTATTTAAACATGTTTGATTAGATATTTTATAAATATTTATAAATATAATTTTATTTTGATTTGTTATATACTAACAAAATTTTGTAAAAGAAAAATATATATTTTAATTTTTGAGAAAGAAATATATTTTGAAATTAAGATTATCTTGAAACTATTTATTTTTTTTAGAAATTTGAAATTATTAAAATTAAAAGAGAAAATTATATTTTGTATTAAATCTTGGTAGACAATCTTAATTTATTTAGAAGCAAAACTACTTTGTTATGTAAATTTATAATCATAAAAAGTATATTTGATCTCCAACCATAAAACATAATAATAATTAATTACTCTAAATAATATAATAATAAAAATGTGGGAGGAGAGTTAGCATGAGGGGTGTTTTTAGTAATTTTAATATAATACGAAAAATCTCGACCTATGTGTTTTCTTTAAAATAAAATGAATTGTTTTTCAATCATATTTTTTAAAAATTCATTTTGAAAAGATTTATTTTTCAAATTTAAACATTAATTAAATTATTACAAAGTGTAGAGTTAAGGACTAAATGGTTCATTTCACCCAAAACTAAAAGCATCTTTTATAATTAATTTTTGTTGGATAAAGGTATTTTGTAGTGGCAAATGCAATAGCATGTTCATATGCAGCCTTCTCGCTGGTACTTTCACTATTAAACAAAGACAAAAGCAGAGGCTTCATGAGATCGGCGATAATCGTGATGGACATTCTCACGGTGGCCCTCCTGTTTTCTGGCTTCGGAGCGGCCGCTGCCGTGGGCGCCATCGGCCGGCAAGGGAATTCACATCTTAATTGGAACAAAATATGCAATGTGTTCGGAAGATTCTGTGGGCAAGGAGCTGCCTCTCTTCTCCTCTCTCTGCTTGGAGCGATCTCGTTTCTCTCTCTCTCTCTGCTTTCTGCTTTGAGGCTTCAAAGGGGATTCAAGTGAAAGAAATAGTTTTTTCAATTTGAAATCTTTCCTTTTTTTTTTGTCTTCTCAAATCAATAAGAAAATTTCTCATACTTTTCTAATTGTAGATTTTGTAATAGGTTTGTAATTTGGTACTGTTTTTGTTAGATTTAATGAGATAGTTAGTATTGGAAATGTGTTATCTTAAAGTATACATTCAGATTATATTTAGTTTTTAATTTCTCTTATTATTACTAATGTATCGAATTTAAGCATAACTCTATTGGACCCAAGCTACCTTGAATTCTCATCCTAGTACTAAAAGGAATTGGTTGAGATTTTAGGATCTCATAGTTGTAAGGTTTTCCTAGTTGGTGATTTCATTTATTTTTCAAGAAAAATAATTAAAACTTTTTGGTATATTTGTTTTTAAAAATTATTTTAAAAAATGACCTTTAAAATAGTCAATTTAAAAAAAAAACCAATAAATTGTTGTTGTGATACACTATTGCACTATCAAATTTATAAACAAACACAAATTTTAAATCTCAAATTTGAATAATAAATTGGAATTATGTTTTCAAATACAATGACAGAAAATAATTTATTTTTATATTCATTAAAAAATATTGCTGTGTGACCCATGAAAAAACACATTAAGGGATTGTTTCACATCCTGAAATCATTTGGATTACTTTTTGTTTCCTAAAATTACATGGAAGAGCCATTTGGGATTACTTTTTGTTTTGTAGTATTGTAACATGCCTTACATATTATATTGTATTTCAAAAGTTTAGTTTATCGTTATGCCTTATATTTTCTTTTAACATACATTTTCCAAAAAGTGCCTCATACACAAAATTTTCACACCTCCCGAATATATGTGATATAAACAAAAATAACAATTTTCACTCTCCTCTTCTAAAAACCAAGATAGATATTTTTACAATTCATTTCAAAAACAAACTTAAAACTCTTCTAAACATGAAAGATACACATAATTCTAATATCTATAATTTTAGTTGTTTTTTAATTGACATAAAATTTACTATTAACACTTCAATAAATTTCAATGCCTTCTTTATCGTATTTTTAAATTAATGTCACTACCACACAAATATTATATATATACTTTTTTAAAAATGTCAGTAGATTATTTAAGAGTATATATATTTTATTTCATATATGTGTTTAAAGTTGGTTTGGATGTAGAATTATCAATGCAATATCGAAAAGTTGAATGTTTTCAGTGCAGTTAAATAAATCAAATGAATTTTGTTGGTCTAAGAACAATCATGGGAGAAAAAAACAGACCCAAACATTACCAAAAAGGCAAAAACCCAACTTTTTTTTCTTTATCTATTATCACTAATTAAACAAAGAGATCACAAAATAAAAATGAAAGAAGGCAAAGGAGGGTCATTCAGAAATTCCTCTCATAAAGGAAAAAAAATCATTAAAAAAATCATACATCACCATTTACATCAATCCCATCATCATTCTTGAGAACTCTTCTCTTGTTCATCCTCAATTATCAATTATTTTTGGGCATATCGACGCCCAATTTATCTGCAAAAAAACACACACAACCAAAATAAATCAATCAAGAAAGATGGCTATTGAATAGTTCTTTGTTACAATCTAACATTTTTTTTATAAAAGAATCAACACCAAGAAAACTGATCTATTTGATTTAAATTTCATACGTTCTTGAACACAAAATAATAATAACAACGATGATGAAAACCACACTATGTTTTTAAGTTACCTTTCCAAAAAGTTCAGAATAAAAAAAAGTGATAGAACTTACCGAAGATGCGGCTAAAAAGTGACTTTTTCCTCGGGATATTGTTAGCCTCCTCGCCGGCGGCAACAGCGGAGATTTCAAGTGCAGCCAGCACCAGAATACACAATAGAAACACTGCCATCATCTTCTTCGTCATTTTATTTTTAACTTTGCAGTGTTTCTTTTACTTTATTATAATTTAAAAAAAAAATGGTTTGGCGAGAGATGATTGTTTGAGGAGAAGAGAAAATTGGGGTTTTATAGGACTTTGATTCTTTGTTAAATTTAGTAAATTGAATGCTAAAATTAGTGTTTTTTTTTTTAATAAAAAAACCCTTTCTATTAGAGGAAAAGGTCATGAGGTCTGTTTTCTATTTGCAAATATTCTATGCAGAATAAGTGGGAAAGGTTTTTTTTTTTTCATGGTTCATATTTATTTCCTTTTAATTGTAATAATGATCAAAAGTGAGCCTCTTAAAAAAAAAATATATTAAAATTGGACCATCTTAGAGATTAGTTTCCTAGTTTTGTTTTTAGTAAAGAATTGTGAAGGGAGAAATAATTAAACCTTCGAGAGAAATGTTGATAAGAACAAACTTAGTTTGAGCTTAATTTCCTAGCTTTAGTTTTATTTTTAGGAAAAAAACTATAATGGCCAGCACACTCAACTATTGTTATATTTGTTCATATGATTCGTTTGAAAAAAGATGCCAACTAAATTCAATTTCGTTGGTAAGAACTTCTCCCAACACGGATAAGGTGGTGTTCTTGCCAACGTAAAGAAATGCATTGACATAACCTATGACAACGTTTCTTGGACATTGGTTGACATTTTTTCTTTCATCGATAAAAGTAAAAATTCTTGTTGTGAAGCCCCATCCAAAAAAATAAGAGACGATTTTAGCCCCCCGTTAGATAAAAGAGACTATAAAAGATATCCCTAATAAGTGCGCAAAAGATCAAGCGTGAGCAACCTAAGGGGTGAGTAAAAGAACGTCCACACTTTAGCTTCGTTTATTTATTTATTTTTGTTAAAATATTATTTTGAACTTAATTTTTTTCTTTCTAAAATTTAATTCTACAGTGATTCATATATTTTAAAATGACAAACTTTAGTCATGAGTTTTCATCTTTAGAAATACATATTTAAATTCTGTTAACATTCCATTTAGAAATTTAGAAAATATATTCACATCATGATATTTTTATTAATTTTGAGAGTCTAAATAGAAAAAGTATCAATTTATTTTATTGTATGGGTTTTAAGCCCTTGCATATATAGCATTTATCATTTGGGATTAACAACACATATGGCCTGCCTCTATTGCATTGACATAATTTTTTTTGGGTATTTTTAAAATTAACAAATAAATTAAAATATTTACAAGCTATAACAAAATTTTAGATTATATTAATGATAGTCTTCTATCACTATAGCATATAAATGACTATCTGATATAGAATTTAATATAAGTTAATATTTTGTAAAATTTACCATTTAAAAAAATTCCCCATTTCCTCCCTATTATTTACAAAAAATTATATCCAAGTTTACATCTTAATTACACGAGTAGTTTATGAAGAATCCAAGAATTCGAAGACCCTAAGTTTCCACCTTTTTATGGCGTGCTGGAAAGATGGAAACAACAGATTAACCCTATAACAGAAACTTCAAGGTGTGAAGTACATGAATCCAAGAATTTCCCGAGTATCCAAACTTCATCCTCTTGCAACTAAGAATGGATCAATATATATATAACTAGAATTTGATGTTGAGAATGAAAGCATAACTAGCTTAATTTGCAATAGGAAAAATGGCCATGGAAGCATATAAAATGATCATTTGGATTAATGCGAGTTTGATTTCTCTACTATTAACCATGCAAAAAAAATCCTAAAAATTCACAGATAACTACTAGGTGGCCACACTTTGAGTAATATTAAAGTTTTTTCCCACAAAAACCGCTCCGAGATGCCCGGACTCAGTTTTTATTTTCGTCCCAATACTTTTCTTCCCATGGTTTAGTTGTGTTTCTTGATCTTGTGCAACCTATTTAGACCGATGATAGCCGCGGATAGGTGTGGAAACCCATCTATATTGCACCCAGTAGACACAGAAAAAAAGCCCAGGGCCTAGGGGTCGGGTGGGGCTCGTTCGGGGTGCACAACGGTTGCGCCAAAAACGGTCCAAAAATGGCCAAGGCTTTACCACACGAAAAATCGGCCGATTTTTAACCATGTGAGAAACGTCCCGAAAATTCACAGATAACTACTAGGCGGCCTCACTTGAGTAATATCAAAGTTTTTCCCACAAAAACCGCTCGGAGATGCCCAGACTCAGTTTTTATTTTCGTCCCAATACTTTTCTTCCCATGGTTTAGTTGTGTTTCTTTGATCTTGTGCAACCTATTTAGACCGATGATAGCCCGCGGATAGGTGTGGAAACCCATCTATATTGCACCCAGTAGGACACAGAAAAAAAGCCCAGGGCCTAGGGGTCGGGTGGGGCTCCTTTGGGGTGCACAACGGCTGTGCAAAAAACGGTCCAAAAATCGCCAAGGCTTTACAGACGAAAAATCGGCCGATTTTTAACCATGTGAGAAACGTCCCGAAAATTCACAGATAACTACTAGGCGGCCTCACTTTGAGTAATATCAAAGTTTTTTCCCACAAAAACCGCTCGGAGATGCCCAGACTCAGTTTTTATTTTCGTCCCAATACTTTTCTTCCCATGGTTTAGTTGTGTTTCTTTGATCTTGTGCAACCTATTTAGACCGATGATAGCCCGCGGATAGGTGTGGAAACCCATCTATATTGCACCCAGTAGACACAGAAAAAAAGCCCAGGGCCTAGGGGTCGGGTGGGGCTCGTTCGGGGTGCACAACGGTTGCGCCAAAAACGGTCCAAAAATGGCCAAGGCTTTACCATACGAAAAATCGGCCGATTTTTAACCATGTGAGAAACGTCCCGAAAGTTCACAGATAACTACTAGGGGCCTCACTTGAGTAATCTCAAAGTTTTTTCCCACAAAAACCGCTCGGAGATGCCCAGACTCAGTTTTTATTTTCGTCCCAATACTTTTCTTCCCATGGTAGTTGTGTTTCTTTGATCTTGTGCAACCTATTTAGACCGATGATAGCCCGCGGATAGGTGTGGAAACCCATCTATATTGCACCCAGTAGGACACAGAAAAAAAGCCCAGGGCCTAGGGGTCGGGTGGGGCTCGTTCGGGTGCACAACGGTTGCGCCAAAAACGGTCCAAAAATGGCCAAGGCTTTACCACACGAAAAATCGGCCGATTTTTAACCATGTGAGAAACGTCCCGAAAGTTCACAGATAACTACTAGGCGGCCTCACTTGAGTAATCTCAAAGTTTTTTCCCACAAAAACCGCTCGGAGATGCCCAGACTCAGTTTTTATTTTCGTCCCAATACTTTTCTTCCCATGGTTAGTTGTGTTTCTTTGATCTTGTGCAACCTATTTAGACCGATGATAGCCCGCGGATAGGTGTGGAAACCCATCTATATTGCACCCAGTAGGACACAGAAAAAAAGCCCAGGGCCTAGGGGTCGGGTGGGGCTCGTTCGGGGTGCACAACGGTTGCGCCAAAAACGGTCCAAAAATGGCCAAGGCTTTACCACACGAAAAATCGGCCGATTTTTAACCATGCGAGAAACGTCCCGAAAGTTCACAGATAACTACTAGGCGGCCTCACTTGAGTAATCTCAAAGTTTTTTCCCACAAAAACCGCTCGGAGATGCCCAGACTCAGTTTTTATTTTCGTCCCAATACTTTTCTTCCCATGGTTAGTTGTGTTTCTTTGATCTTGTGCAACCTATTTAGACCGATGATAGCCCGCGGATAGGTGTGGAAACCCATCTATATTGCACCCAGTAGGACACAGAAAAAAAGCCCAGGGCCTAGGGGTCGGGTGGGGCTCGTTCGGGGTGCACAACGGTTGCGCCAAAAACGGTCCAAAAATGGCCAAGGCTTTACCACACGAAAAATCGGCCGATTTTTAACCATGCGAGAAACGTCCCGAAAGTTCACAGATAACTACTAGGCGGCCTCACTTGAGTAATCTCAAAGTTTTTTCCCACAAAAACCGCTCGGAGATGCCCAGACTCAGTTTTTATTTTCGTCCCAATACTTTTCTTCCCATGGTTAGTTGTGTTTCTTTGATCTTGTGCAACCTATTTAGACCGATGATAGCCCGCGGATAGGTGTGGAAACCCATCTATATTGCACCCAGTAGGACACAGAAAAAAAGCCCAGGGCCTAGGGGTCGGGTGGGGCTCGTTCGGGGTGCACAACGGTTGCGCCAAAAACGGTCCAAAAATGGCCAAGGCTTTACCACACGAAAAATCGGCCGATTTTTAACCATGCGAGAAACGTCCCGAAAGTTCACAGATAACTACTAGGCGGCCTCACTTGAGTAATCTCAAAGTTTTTTCCCACAAAAACCGCTCGGAGATGCCCAGACTCAGTTTTTATTTTCGTCCCAATACTTTTCTTCCCATGGTTTAGTTGTGTTTCTTTGATCTTGTGCAACCTATTTAGACCGATGATAGCCCGCGGATAGGTGTGGAAACCCATCTATATTGCACCCAGTAGGACACAGAAAAAAAGCCCAGGGCCTAGGGGTCGGGTGGGGCTCGTTCGGGTGCACAACGGTTGCGCCAAAAACGGT
The DNA here is from genome assembly GCF_000004075.3 of Cucumis sativus. NCBI lineage: Eukaryota > Viridiplantae > Streptophyta > Magnoliopsida > Cucurbitales > Cucurbitaceae > Cucumis > Cucumis sativus. The sequence continues at coordinate 12,928,570 of NC_026660.2, forward strand.
CCAAAAATGGCCAAGGCTTTACCACAGAAAAAATCGGCCGATTTTTAACCATGCGAGAAACGTCCCGAAAGTTCACAGATAACTACTAGGCGGCCTCACTTGAGTAATCTCAAAGTTTTTTCCCACAAAAACCGCTCGGAGATGCCCAGACTCAGTTTTTATTTTCGTCCCAATACTTTTCTTCCCATGGTTAGTTGTGTTTCTTTGATCTTGTGCAACCTATTTAGACCGATGATAGCCCGCGGATAGGTGTGGAAACCCATCTATATTGCACCCAGTAGGACACAGAAAAAAAGCCCAGGGCCTAGGGGTCGGGTGGGGCTCGTTCGGGGTGCACAACGGTTGCGCCAAAAACGGTCCAAAAATGGCCAAGGCTTTACCACACGAAAAATCGGCCGATTTTTAACCATGCGAGAAACGTCCCGAAAGTTCACAGATAACTACTAGGCGGCCTCACTTGAGTAATCAAAGTTTTTTCCCACAAAAACGCTCGGAGATGCCCAGACTCAGTTTTTATTTTCGTCCCAATACTTTTCTTCCCATGGTTAGTTGTGTTTTTTGATCTTGTGCAACCTATTTAGACCGATGATAGCCCGCGGATAGGTGTGGAAACCCATCTATATTGCACCCAGTAGGACACAGAAAAAAAGCCCAGGGCCTAGGGGTCGGGTGGGGCTCGTTCGGGGTGCACAACGGTTGCGCCAAAAACGGTCCAAAAATGGCCAAGGCTTTACCACCGAAAAATCGGCCGATTTTTAACCATGCGAGAAACGTCCCGAAAGTTCACAGATAACTACTAGGCGGCCTCACTCTGAGTAATCAAAGTTTTTTCCCACAAAAACCGCTCGGAGATGCCCAGACTCAGTTTTTATTTTCGTCCCAATACTTTTCTTCCCATGGTGTAGTTGTGTTTCTTTGATCTTGTGCAACCTATTTAGACCGATGATAGCCCGCGGATAGGTGTGGAAACCCATCTATATTGCACCCAGTAGGACACAGAAAAAAAGCCCAGGGCCTAGGGGTCGGGTGGGGCTCGTTCGGGGTGCACAACGGTTGCGCCAAAAACGGTCCAAAAATGGCCAAGGCTTTACCACACGAAAAATCGGCCGATTTTTAACCATGTGAGAAACGTCCCGAAAGTTCACAGATAACTACTAGGCGGCCTCACTTGAGTAATCTCAAAGTTTTTTCCCACAAAAACGCTCGGAGATGCCCAGACTCAGTTTTTATTTTCGTCCCAATACTTTTCTTCCCATGGTTAGTTGTGTTTCTTTGATCTTGTGCAACCTATTTAGACCGATGATAGCCCGCGGATAGGTGTGGAAACCCATCTATATTGCACCCAGTAGGACACAGAAAAAAAGCCCAGGGCCTAGGGGTCGGGTGGGGCTCGTTCGGGGTGCACAACGGTTGCGCCAAAAACGGTCCAAAAATGGCCAAGGCTTTACCACACGAAAAATCGGCCGATTTTTAACCATGCGAGAAACGTCCCGAAAGTTCACAGATAACTACTAGGCGGCCTCACTTTGAGTAATCTCAAAGTTTTTTCCCACAAAAACCGCTCGGAGATGCCCAGACTCAGTTTTTATTTTCGTCCCAATACTTTTCTTCCATGGTTAGTTGTGTTTCTTTGATCTTGTGCAACCTATTTAGACCGATGATAGCCCGCGGATAGGTGTGGAAACCCATCTATATTGCACCCAGTAGGACACAGAAAAAAAGCCCAGGGCCTAGGGTCGGGTGGGGCTCGTTCGGGGTGCACAACGGTTGCGCCAAAAACGGTCCAAAAATGGCCAAGGCTTTACCACACGAAAAATCGGCCGATTTTTAACCATGCGAGAAACGTCCCGAAAGTTCACAGATAACTACTAGGCGGCCTCACTTTGAGTAATCTCAAAGTTTTTTCCCACAAAAACCGCTCGAAGATGCCCAGCTCAGTTTTTATTTTCGTCCCAATACTTTTCTTCCCATGGTGTAGTTGTGTTTCTTTGATCTTGTGCAACCTATTTAGACCGATGATAGCCCGCGGATAGGTGTGGAAACCCATCTATATTGCACCCAGTAGGACACAGAAAAAAGCCCAGGGCCTAGGGGTCGGGTGGGGCTCGTTCGGGGTGCACAACGGTTGCGCCAAAAACGGTCCAAAAATGGCCAAGGCTTTACCACACGAAAAATCGGCCGATTTTTAACCATGGGAGAAACGTCCCGAAAGTTCACAGATAACTACTAGGCGGCCTCGCTTTGAGTAATCTCAAAGTTTTTTCCCA